>NC_050584.1:42940833-43596666 GCF_013368585.1 Megalops cyprinoides
GGGTCCATCCTGAAATTGATAACCCCGAGTACACACCTGATGACTCCATTTACAAGTTTGACAACATTGGAGTGATAGGACTGGATCTGTGGCAAGTGAGTTCAGCTTGCACGGAAATGAGAATGTTGCTGGAATGAATGTGTGGCGTGAAGTGACAGTCAGGGGCTAGTGATGCTGGTTGTTAATATTATTTGTATGTCTGTAGGTGAAGACTGGCACCATCTTTGACAACTTCCTTATTACTGATGATGAAAAGGCAGCAGAAGAGTTTGGATCAGAGACCTGGGGAGCTACTAAGGTATGGTCTTTCACAAGCAGAGTTTCTGTATGTTGTTTTAAGTCATGTTGATGCTAGTGTGACATTCAACAAAAACTTAAACCTGGGAAAGCATTGCACTCATGAACATGATAGGGTTAATTATGCCTATCAGTGTCAATCATGAACCCCACGCTAAGGTATTTCAAGGATGTTGTCCTTGCTTTGACTTAACTACCCATTTCTTAAGGTGAAAGGACTGATCCACTTTAGATTTACATACATCCTTTCCTCTGCACTGCTATTGATGTAGCAGGGCTCCACATGAAAAAAAACATACATGGCAGTTTTAGCAACACTTTGAGCTCTTTGTACCTCAATTGTAACATTAAGGTTGCTGTTACAAATAAAATTAAGAGGGTTTTTATTTGTGAGTTTTCCACATTTAACCCACAAATAAAATGATTCCTTTGGTTGTTACCTAGCCAATAAGCTCCTTGCATCATATCACTTCTACAGCCATCTAGCGTACTGCTAAAACTACAAATCCCAGTTGTGCATAAGCATTAACATACAGGTGGGACTGACAAAACATTGACACTACCTGCATCCAGAAGGAACTGTGGTTGTTGCTCCTGCTTTTAACTAGACAGTGTGCGAATTTGGCCACATTAAGAGCAGAAAGGGTGACTGGCAAGTGTATATACGTCCTGTGTCAATGAGACTTAAAGTGCCGAATGATGAGAGGAAAAACTACTTTCTAATAAAATTTTATTCATACTCAGAAGAATTTAGAAAAAAAAAGCAAATATTTGCAAAAGTCTTAGATCAGATAACACTGGTAGGGTGGAAGGTTTGGTGAGAATAAGGGTAAATAGGTTGGATTTGGGAACAAAAAAACATGTGAAGTAGTTATTAAAACATGGGGTAAACAAATGAGGAAAAAGCATATCAAACATACTTCCGAAATGAACAGAAAAAGAGACATTTCTATGTGATCTTCATCTTTTTTTCTGCTCTTGTGTTACAGGAACCGGAGAAGAAAATGAAGGAGAAACAGGAGGAGGAGGAGAGGAAACAGAGAGAGGAGGAGAAGAGTAAGAAGGATGAAGATGCAGAGGATGAGGAGGATGAAGGGGATGATGAGGAAGATGATGAAGAAGAGGAGGACGATACAACAGATGAAGCCAGCCCAACAGAAGACGAAGAAGAAGACATTCCACCAAAAGATGTAAAAGATGAACTATAAAATAGCCCAGACAGATGGTGCTTCTACCCCATTCTCTCTAGCCCAGGGGAACAACTGCTGTGCATCTTGAGTATTGCCATTTGGACTTGGCCTCTTCCTGTGGCAGGTTTTTTTCTTTTGTGTGGGTGGGGGTATAGTGAAGGTGGTCTTTTATTTTTTTACGTTCCTATGTTGGGGGTGGGAGGGTGGGAGAAACTGGGTTGAAGTCATTTGTCCCTTTTTTTTTTTTTAAGTACTGGCCTGCTCCCCTGAGGCCATGTGCAGAGATTTGTCCTACAGTTCGAAGAGCCAGTGCTGCTGTTTCTGCCTCTCTCTACTTCTCCTCACCATAGCCATCATCAATAAACTGCCTTGGTTTAGAGCTGAGGCTGCACTGTGTTCCCCCAGCCCTTCATCGTCATCAGTGTATGTTTTACAAAAAACTGCTGTTGGCACTTTTTCAGAATTATCTTCTGTTAACAGTTGAGTGTAGATTTAAAGTTCATTGACTTGCAAATGTTTATCCTTTTTTTCTCCATGTCACAGTCCTGTTTTATTAAATGAGCTGGTAGGGCTTAAAATGTCCAGTTCACTGCAGCAGTTCCCAAGGAGTGTTTTTACTGACATGAAAAATTCAAGGGTTTTAATAAAGATGTTGAAGAATCACAGCTTTGACTCATGTAACACTGTGTCACTGAGTCTAAGGCACTGGTTCTATATGAATCATTCCTTCCAGTTTTGTATATATTGATTTCCATTGTAATTCAAAAATGATTTTAAATTTAAAATGTTAAAATTGTTTTTCTTTATTTTTTTCCTTGAGATTATGTTCTCCTTTATACATATTACTTTAGACATCTGGAAAGATGCCATGGCTGTGAATGTCTTTTGGGTTATGGGATGGATATGATTTACTTTTGCACATCATGTGGGGTTATTGTTTGCATTGTCTGTAAATTTTTTATAAATTTTCATTCCTTGATCAGGGCTGATTCATTTTTGTGAGCAGTGCATTGTTTTCATCTAATTTAAACCATGCTTTGTCATGGGAGAATCCGAAGTTTGAATATTCAACTGCTAGAAGGAGGTGAACACTGAACAGCATCCCAACTTCGACATTGAATGCCAATTATACCCTCTCTGAATCAGAACACGGTTAGTAAAATACACTATATGGACAAAAGTATTCGGACGCTCAACCATTACATTGTAATGACATTGTATTCATATACTTTAATATGGAGTTGGCCCCCCTTTTGCAGCTATAACAGCTTCCACTCTTCTTGGAAGGCTTTCCACAAGATTTTGGAGTGTTTCTGTGGGAATTTGTGCCCATTCGTTCTGTAGAGCATTTATGAGGTTCGGCACTGATGTTGGACGAGAAGGCCTGGCTCGCAATCTCCGTTCCAGTTCATCCCAAAGGTGGTCGATGGGGTTGAGGTCAGGGCTCTGTGCGGGCCAGTCAAGTTCTTCCACACCGAACTCATCAAACCATGTCTTTATAGTCCTTGCTTTGTGCACTGGGGCACAGTCATGGAATAGTTGGAACACATGTTGGAATAGAAGAGGGCCTTCCCCAAACTGTTGGCACAAAGTTGGAAGCATAGCATTGTCCAAAATGTCTTAGTATGCTGAAGCATTAAGATTGCCCTTCACTGGAGATAAGGGGGCTAGCCCAAACCCTGATAAACAGGTGTGGCCAAATACTTTTGTCCATATAGTGTATATACCCTAGTTATTTTCCCGACTTCCAGAATGTGACTAATTATACCATCGTTTAGTACAAAGAAATGTAAATCACATAATGGACCTTTACCTAGAGCTAGGTGATATTAATGGGATAGTAGTAGGATATCAAATATATAACTCTGCGAAGGGTTAATTTCATAGATCCTCACACGATATTCTAGATTTTTATGAATGAACAAACCAGCACATTACAGCTAAGTTTTGAAATCCCTAGTTGTCGGCTTGTCAAATTGGGCGTGTTTTAATTTATTTAATCACAGGACGAGGTAGATTGTAGAGAAAACAAACAACATATAGATTATTATTCGAATCGTACTACAATACGTTCTAGTAAACGCAGCAATTACAGGGAGATCAGCTGACGCGCGAATGAGACAACACGCCTCCCCCGTATTCGCTTCACTGTCTTGTCTCAGGCAGCAAGTAGATGGCGTCTGACTACAGTCCACTATCTTCTACTTAGAAAGCTGAGTCACACAACGGGGCGCCGTGGTAACGGTAACAGTAAGGGAGCTGTGTGTACGTCTCTTAGAAAGCCTATCAATATTTATCTTTCTTTTGAAGATGTTGACGATCACGCTGAAAACTCTCCAGCAGCAAACATTTAAAATACAGATAGACGAGGAGCTGACGGTAAGTCATTGGAAGTGTAGCCCAAGTAAATACGCTGGAGGCCGGGGTAGAGGGCTGGGAAAAGCCGGGGCCTTGGCGTAGGCAACTTGTTGGGAAGGGGAGGGGGTGATGCTATTTTAAATGATGTTGTATTTTCAAATGTATGAGAGTAACAGTCAGCGACGGGGGTGCATGCGCTATTTGCTCGGCGTATTTGGATTTCCTCGTGTATTTTGTCGATGAATGACAGTGCAATATCCTGCTAGCCCTGTCTAGACAATTTGGAGAAGTGTCTTTCTGTCCCTTTCTATTATAAGCCACCTGCCAAATAAACGGGAAAACGGGGAAGTGCAGTCGCTACACTTTTGCTACATTGTAGCTAGCCAGAGAAATTGCTAGCTAACGGACTATCGATCATGACTGATATAAAACGGATCCAGCTAGCTAGCTGACGTTAGCTAACAAAGTTGTTTTGACTTGTGGTTGACAATAATTTTTTCGTTTTAACTTAAGGATAATAGTGATACATATTTTTGCTTATAGCAGTTAGACCTAATTATGTCTTAAGGTGTCATAGGTAAGGATTTAGTTAAAACAGCTGATAATATTTGAGTTGTCAGTGTTTCGTTTAAATCAAGCGGTAGCTAGCTAATTTGGCTATGTAAACGAAATTCACGTTTCAATGGGGTCGTGTAATTGAAATGTTAATTGTTATACAATTATCGATTGTCCTTTAATCTTGATTTGTATGAAGTTGTGAGCGACAACATTAGGTAACTCTTTTAGCAGCCGCCAAAGTGTGCTATTCTTAATTGTTCATGTTTAATAACTAAATGTGGCACGTGACATTTTAATTGACAAGAACGAGTATTCAAGTGACCATATGTGTCGTATATTATCCGCTATTATAGCAACTGACACAAAGGTATAGACAACTACGAAATGAAGTTGTTCTCTCTATTGTTTTTTGTAATTCCAATCTGTCGTGTCACTATATGAATACGTTTTATTACTGGCGAAATGTGTCATATTTAGATACAGCAGCTGCCAGCTGGCATTCTGACGTTGAAAGTCGAAGAAATTGTGTCGTCTTCTCTCTCCACCTCCTCCTTATTTTAGACTGTAAGGGACAAGTTAACTCAGCAGGTTAAAGAAGTAGTTGAAAAGAGTTTGTGCAAGGCATGTTCTGCTTTGAATGGGGTATCCCAAAACATCGTTGCTGTTGTTCGTGTGTGTGGTTGTTGTAAACGCTAATCCCTTTAAGTGCCTGAGTGCCCCAGATATAGAAGTGTAACACAAGCTGTGACAGCCCTGTGTTACATTTTCAGGCTCTAATAACAGAATAACTATCAGCTAGGCCTCGCTGCCAGTGGTCACACTTTACTGAGACCAGTTACGGCAAGAGGGCAAAAAACATCACTCCTCTCAGGCATGCTGGATAACGGGCCCATCACAACTAAGCTGGTTGGGGCTGGATTGCTGTTAAAAATAGATTGCTAAGATATACTTTCCTATGACAGGAATTCAGTTCCATGACATAAGGCCTTGCATCTTGCTGCACTTTTATTTGCGTGGGTCCAAAAAACATATATCCCGTCATGAATATATGTGTGATTCATTTGTTGTCTCTATCACAAGTCCTTGGATGGTTTTAATTCTTGGCTCAACTGAAATCCATACTGAATATCATTGTGACAGCTAGAGTGGGCCATGTCCTCAGATAACTGCACCTCCAGCTCCTCTGTATTCTGTTATTGCTTCTGCAGGTGAAAGCCCTGAAGGAGAAGATTGAGGCAGAGAAAGGGAGGGACACATATCCAGCCTCAGGACAGAAGCTCATCTATGCAGGTAACAGATTTTCTCATGTCTCTCTTTAATTTCATTCTTTTCACTTCTTTGACAGTTTAGACACGGCTGCTTTTATTGTTTCTTATTTTTCAGGTAAAATCTTAAACGATGACATACCCTTGAAAGAGTACAAAATAGATGAGAAGAATTTCGTTGTGGTGATGGTAACAAAGGTATGTGTTTACAATTTTTTTTACTTATTAATAAAAAAAAAACACCAGTGTTGTTACTGTTTGTGGATCAGGTGCTGGTGTGATTTTCTTTTACGTGTGCATTGCATGGGCTGAAGTCAGTTGTCCCGACTGCATTTTGTAGTCAGAGTAGTTATTTCTGCTTTGTGGTTTCTTTTCTCATTTTCCCTGAAGCCAAAACCAGCAGCGGCACCACAGCCTCCTGCTCAAGCGGCACCTGCTCCTGCTGTAGTCAGTGCTCCACTGCCCGATGTTACTCCCTCCACCCCTGCCCCTGCACCTGCCTCCGCCCCTGCTGCAGCACCTGCCCCGGCTCCAGCTCCGGTTGTGGCTCCGGCACCAGCTCCAGCTCCGGCTCCAGCTCCAGCTCCAGCTCCAGCTCCTACACCCACCTCCTCTGTAGAACATCCGGCTCCTGAGACAGCCCCTGCTGCCTCTGCCACCCAGGCAGCACCAGCAGCTGGGGAAGCTCCAGCTGTGGCGGCCTCCACTGTCCCGGATGCCCCTGCGGAGGAGAAGCCCAGGGAGGAGCCACAGGAACAAGCACTACCCACCCCGCCAGCCCTCTCCTCTTCCAGGTGCACAACAAAGACTATTCCAGGTTTAAATCACTAAGTATGGGTTTTTATACACTTTTTGTTTATGAAATGGAAATGCAGTACATTTCAGATACATTGTGTGTTGTAGGTTGTAGCTGTAAGCTCCCACTTGAGTTCTACCAGTAATCTACCCGTACAGTACTGTGAGAGCTATACGGCTGCCAGCTTCGAGGGTGTTGCACATAGCACATGGTGGAACAGAAGTTATTTATTCTGTTTTCTCTTCTCTTGCAGCATTGCAGATGATCTGAGCCTTTTAGAAGAAGCAGCTTCAATACTAGGTATAACATTTTTTCATTAGGCTCTTTCCTGTCATCCAGTATGTGGTCTTACCTTATTGGTCATTAACACTTTTGCATTGTTGCCACTCCTCTGACCAGTTACAGGACAGGCTTATGAGAATCTGGTGACAGAAATAATGTCCATGGGGTATGAAAGAGAGCAAGTCATTGCAGCACTACGAGCAAGTTACAATAACCCAGACAGAGCAGTGGAATACCTGCTCATGGTAAGAGCCGAGTGACCTCAACTAAATGTAGATTAATATGTGCAGGTGACTGTTCAACCCAGAATTGCATAAATTCCTGTGTACATTATATATAGAGCTAAATGTTTCCAGATAGCTTACTGGGTCTTGAAAGTAGAGGAAAGGTGACCCATTGCTTCTCTGTAGAGGGTATTGACATTCCCATGAAGACATTTCCATTAAGCTATTATTGAGAGAAAAGTTACATGAAACATCTAAGTAACAATTTGCAAATGACATGTGTTACATAACATGTGTTTTTATAATTTGGTTTTTTTTTAAAATAATTTTGTCTCTTTGCATCATTTTCAGCTTTAAGTTTGGTTTGTTATGAGTACGTGGTTAATTTCCAGCGTCAGAACTTACATTTTGCTTTACGTACCAGGGCATTCCTTCTGAGCCTGATATGCCACCCCGAGAGGCAGCTCACCCTCCTCCGGCGTCAAACCCTGCTGCTCCTGCTACAGAAAGACCCCAGCCACCCCCAGCAGCAAGCAGTGAGGATCACACTGTTACTCTCAGATAGCCTTGGGTCACTTAATACTCAGTTGATGCAACTTAAAACCTCTGATATTACATTTCAGGAGCACTTTGCAGTTCTGATACCTTTTAATTTCAGTCTAATTGTGACTCTGGTCTGTGTTTCTGTGTAATGATTTCCTCTGTGGGAATTCCAAGTAATTGCAACTTAACATTGCGTTGTTAGCACATTGTCACGTGTTATTACCCTTTCATCCTTTTGTTATGAAGTAAAACTGACTGTGAAAGTCTGCCTTAGCAATGGCTGAAGTATATGGGACTATTTCTGCTCTCATTGTTAGCGCTGGGAATGGAGGTAAGGGTGTGCGCTATGCACGGCGCTGTTTGTTAACTATCTCTCTCCTTGGTGAAACCAGGCACAGTGTCCTCCACCTCGTCGCCGGCACCCGGCAACCCCCTCGAGTTCCTGAGGAATCAGCCGCAGTTTCAGCAGATGAGACAGATCATCCAGCAGAACCCAGCACTCCTGCCAGCCCTCCTTCAGCAGCTGGGCAGAGACAACCCCCAGCTGCTCCAGGTAAAGGGAAGGTGCTGATGAGAAGATACAGCAGCCTTCTCCTTCTCTAACAGCCATTAGTAAGCCTGCTGTGCCAAAAAAACCTGAGATTCTATTATATGCAGCGTGATGTTTCCAGTAAGAGCTGTCCTTTTTCAGTTTGTGACAGTCATGTGTGTAACATTGAATTTGGTCTGAAAAATTACCTCTTCATGTTGCTTGTCTCCATGTTTAATGATCCTTTCTATTGGAGAAGAAGCCTCATAGCTTTATCATCATACTGGTTATATTACGTATTGGTATATACATATTGGTTGTCTAAAGAACCTAAACTGAGGTTAAAATAAAAAAACTTTCAGGATAAATGGCCGTCATTCACAAGTGGGTTTTAGCACGCTGTGTAGAAGTTCACTGGTGTGTGCTTAGAGGCAGCATGATGGGATCTTTGAAAAATAGGTTTTCTTTGCAGCAAATCACCCAGCACCAGGAGCGATTTGTACAGATGCTGAATGAACCCCATGGAGGAGAGCTGGGAGGAGAAGGAGCAGAGGGTCAGGGGGTGGCACAGACAAACTACATCCAGGTCACCCCACAAGAGAAGGAGGCCATTGAAAGGGTATTACTGCTGATGTTATGATTAAACCAGCCAGCAGTGGGAAGATTCAACTTTGTAAAGCATATTGGACAGAATTTCCACTGGAAACAATTATCAGTATTTATGTTGAGGTTTTTTTTGTCTTTTTTGTTTTCCAGTGATGTGCATTCAAATAAAAATGACATTGTCTTGTTTTTGCATTGCAGTTAAAAGCCTTGGGATTTCCAGAGGGACTGGTCATTCAAGCCTATTTTGCATGTGAGAAAAATGAGAATCTTGCTGCTAACTTCCTGCTTCAGCAAAATTTTGACGACGAGTGATCAGGTGCCAGGAGGAGAAGAGTGGAGGGGAACGAGAGAAAAAGAAAAAAAGAGTGCTGTGTGCATTGCAAGGGCTGGGAAGGGTTTACAAATGTGGCTGGTCCTTCGGAATGCTTTTCACAGGACAAAGCCATGATATGAAGTATTCTTCAGTGTGAGCAGCGCCTGATCCATTCTTCTGAGATGATTCATCATTCACTGCGCGCTATGTTTCACTGCTGCTGTACCTGCTGCTTGTGCTGTGTGTGTCTTTAGATTTACAGTGGCAGTTTATTTTCTCTTATCAGTTTCCTTTTTTATCCCTACACAACCGGTAACATACAGGTTTAATTTGTTTGTTCATGGTTTGTATTTGGGTCTTGCTCAGCCCATATGGGAAAGCTATGCCCACAGTGTGATCACAGAAATGAACATGAAACAACAGCTTACCAGCAGAGAAATGACAATCGTACTCTGGACAAATACACACATATTTTTATGGCCACGAATGTCTGTTTGAAGTGTGTGCCATTCTGGCCAGTTCACACCTTGCTAGTTTGCATTAGGCCAAAATTCCCACAACACCCCCTTGCTGTGTCTTCATATGTAGAAAAGATTCATGAAAGCTATACAGGGTTATTTATTGCCATTTAAGTGAGAAACTTCAGCAGGCATCCAAATAATGATTACACATTTGCTTTTCGAGTTACTTTGCCTTGTTGTTCAGGCTTACCTGCTGTGTGTTTCGACATATGCAAAGTGTTGATATTGTTTGAGTTTATTCTATGCCCCCCCCCCCCTAAAGTAAATGTGGCAAAAGCAAGGGTCTTTGGCAGCCTTGGTATTTCATATTTAAGCTGCTTCTTGACGTTAGGAAGTATTTTTGCAGGAAGAAAGAGTTTATCTGTGCATTCATTTCAATTCTTACTAATGAGTGAAAACCATTAAGGATTCATGGTTGTCTTATTGATACATATATTTATTGGCAGCTAGGAAAATTAAAACTATGACAAGTATTGACAGTGTTTTAAAAAAGCACAGACAACGCATATTTTAGAAATGAAACTACCTGAACAGAGTTCACTAGAACTCAAGACTATATTTGTCCCTGACTCCTGTTTTGTGACCCTTTACAAGTCAACAGCAAATCGAATTTGGGTGCTGTACCAGTGAATGGTTATTTGAATAGCACACTACGGAGTATATCTCCTCTTTTTGTGTATTTAATTGAAATGAATTGCACAGGTATGATTAATTGTATTTTCCTAGGACATACAGTTGAGAATTAACCTATTGAAGACTGGTGTTGAAGTGAAAATTGAATCTCTAACAAACAAGATCTAGATAATAATGAATAATGCTTGTAATACATAAAACTGTTAACCCAAAGAGTCTGCAATTTATTGTGTATTTAGATTAATAGAGTTTTTGGACATAACCCTCATATTTGTGCAAGAGACATTCAGTCCTTAGACTAGAAGTAAAGCAGACCTACATGTTCATGACCTCTTTAAAACATGGTACTGTCTGTGTTTGTTTTATATTTTACAGGATAAAATGCTAATATAAAATGTAAACTGTACTTTGCAACTTGGTCCCTGCATTCAAACTTACAGCATTTTGGGAAACATACTTTTACAACATCTCAATGTTCTGAAACCAGGTCATTATTTAGACTATTTAGCTTGTGTGTAGGATAAAATTTGTATGTAATCTGGCCCTTGTAGATAGCAAAATATTAAGCAAAATAAATATGCATATTGATGAACTTCATATGTGATATTAAATTGGCATAGAAAAAAATAGTGGCAGCATACAAATTTGACCAATATCAAATTTGACCAATATCAGAGTGCGATCATAAACTTGTTAGGATGTCTTGAGGCAAAGGAAACATGGGTAAAATCACTAAAGGAAGATCATGAAATTCTGTGTTTATGTATGTGTACTTGTACCATACATCTAATCCAAAGCATTGTTCTCAGGAAGGCTCTGAGACCCAAATACAAACTCTATCGTACTTAAATTCAAGGATCTGACAATAATCCTCTGATGTGAAACATTGTATTTATCCAGCTATTATTCATACCCAGCACGCCTTACAATGTTTGTTTCCTTCAATTCAATTGTAATTCTTCCTATGACTATAGATTGTTCACAGATCAAACAAGAGGTGATGCACATAGAAGCTTCAAAGTATGCATACTTGGGTGAGACTGCATTAAACTGCAAAATATGTAATGAGAAATATTAGGTCTGGGCAGGCTGATGTAAATGAGGCACTTGTGGAAAAAAAGCACTGTTGCATTACATAATGTGGTTTTTATCTGTAACAGTAATAAATAAGTTAGATTCTTCCCCTGTGATGTTGTTGTAATATAATGTAAATGAGGCTGAACTTTGCTTTTGCAAAGATGGCACTTTAATGTGAAGAATGTTGCTTTGAGAGATGGTAGAGCTGCATGAGTTTGATAGGGCTCTTGTTGAGTCACAGCATGCTGTAGAAACCATTTTAAATATCACATTGGTGATGTCTTCATTTAATTTTGTTTGTGTACGTTACTCAGTTTTATCTTTTTGTTTCCTTTTTGCCTTTTTGAAATAAAAGAAAACAACAAAAATGTTAAGTTTTAGCCTTAAGCGCGTCACTTCCTGAAGGCTCAGTCTGCTGAATGCTTCTGGGATTCATTGTTTCAGCATTATGTAAAATAAATAGCTTTTACAAAGCTTTGAGATGGGATTGCCTGGTACTTTTCTTTTTTGCTCTCGGCTGCTTGATGCTTGGTGAAAAAGGGACAATAGAATGAAACGGATGGATGGATAGGTTAAGATATCGGCAATGTTAAGTTTGATATTTGTCATCAGAGATGAATTTGGGAAACATATCATTCATATTCATGTAAGTATCCTTTGGAAATATTGCTGAAAAAACAAGATGCTTTCAGAACCTACTAGAAGTTATGTCAGTAAAGATTATTGCGCCATTCTGGTGAAAAAATAAAAACGGAATGAATGCCTTGTGGCGGAATATCAACACACGGCCCGTCAACTGGACTCCAATCACCAAAGTCGTCCACACAACGGCGCTGCAGCGAATGAAGAATTGCTCTCCATTGACCACAATGTGAAATATGTTTTTAGAACGTTCTTCTGCTGTTTCCATGTTAAGGTCTGCTAGCTCACAAATTATTGCTGTCTGAAAAAAAATAATAACTGATTAGTTTGTCCGATGATTTACACAGATACCACAAGGAATCAGTATGCAACACGATTTTGAGTTAAGCATTTAGAAGGGCCACCTTTACATTAAAATACAGCGTCTAAGCTAGATAAATACGTTGTTAGGGAAAAATAAATCATTTAAATTTAATTTTAAATGCATTCCATTTTTCTTTGATAATTATAAGTAGCTAATTTATTGACATTCACTGCTGACAACGGCGAAAAAGCTCAATTGTTCATTGTCTCAAAACTACTCAACATTAACTCGTTTTGCTTCCTGACGTCGCCCAAACCAGACCGTGAGAGTAAAGTGGCATTTGATACAAAGAGACTGATTTTTTATTCTGTGTATCTGAATTGAGCTAACTGGCTACATGTTTTATATTTTGTTACTGTTTGCGGTTCATCTTGACAAGTTTTTGATTTCAATGTCAATTCAGCGACCTGTGGTGACTTTGAAAGGTAGCTAAAGCCACCTCTTGTTTTCTGGGTTGACAGCACCGTGTACAACAACCAAACAGCCAGCACACTGCGCCTCTGCATCCTGCGTGCTCCCGTTTGGTTGGAGGCGTGTTTTCACCAAAACGGTGTGCGCGCTCCCGCAGCAACAGGGAAGATGGCAGCGCTCACATCTCTCACTCAGGTACTGTACTTTTGATAAAGGCATTATTTTAAAACATGCGGACAGTTAAGAAAATCATAATGCAGAGAAACGGAAACTGCGATGACTGACTGTGGAACTGTGAGAACAAGAGGAAAGACTACGGTCCTTTGCTATTAAAGGTTGATGTAACATTGCTGTCTAGAAGACGCAAGGCCTATGGTAGCAACCGTTATCTAGCTAACGGTAGCTAATAGTAAGATAAACCAGTTGGCTTGCTATCTGTCTAGCGCGCAAGCTAGCTCTTCACAGATTGTTGCTGCTACAATGTTATTGCTACAATTTAGTTACCTAGCTAACGTCAGCTGAATTGCCTCTTTTTATGAGGCTAGCAAGCAAACAACCTTACAAATATCTATCGAATTGACTACACCATAGCTGCATTAGCAGCAGTATAATTAGCTAGCCAGTGTTGTTGCTAGCTAGATCCATAGCTTCAAATTCCTTGGTTAGCCAGCCTTTACGGACGTTATGGGATGCGCTAGGTAGTTAGCTAATTCTAATGTTGTTTGTAGCTAATTGTAATGTTAATGTTATCTAGGTATCTCACATTAACTGCATCTGCAGTGTAGTGCGAGTTTTTCTGCATAGCTAGAAGATGAGGTTAAGGTATTGGCCGGATACTAGCTAGTTAAACTTCATCCACATGATTACCAGCCTCTTGTTAAGATTTTGTGAATAGGAACAGATTGGATAGTCGTAGCCAGATTGCTGTAGGTTGTGGATTTTTTTTGCCAGTGCCGGCACCATCACCGGCTAACGTTTTGCAGTGGCCAATGGTAACGTTAGCTAGATAGCAAGCTCGGGAGTGAATGTTTTTTAAGTAAGCTAGATAACGTTAGTAGCTAATTACTAAATATTGTCGCTCCTTTTCATAGCAAACTGAAGCTTATAAAGATAGCTGGTTTTTAAGGCTTGTAGCTGCTTAGAATGTTTTTCGGTGATAGCAGATTGAAGGTAACTTTCCGTAATATAATAGCAAGGTTCTGATAGGCAGTCGCTATCTCAAGCGGCAGGAATAATGTTCCTTCGAGTCTAATTACCTACCTGACACTCAGCACGTGACTTAGCTGCCCGCATTGTAAGTGCAGAATAGACAGCTAGCAAATAAGTTGAAATTGCGCAGATAGATGCTTAAATTTAGCAAAATGTCAAAAAGAATGATTGGATTCTGTGCAGGTGCTGCGTAGTGATGACAAAATATATTCACTAGTTGCTTGCTGTGTGTTTGTATAGTGTCGTGGACAGGACTGCACATCACAAGTTTGCACGGCAGGATAAACAGCACGGCACTTGTCACAGTGCTTGCCCCAGTCACTCTAAGGTTGTCACAGCTGTCTATAATATAATAATTTCTTCTTTTTGCCATAGGCAGCCAATGTACAGATTTTCATCCAAATGAATCATTAACGTTTTCAGTTGTCCTGCTTGAAGGCACACAGGCATACAACTAAGGGTGCCCTAGTGGTGGCCAAGGTCAGTGATTTCACTCCTATTTTGGTGAAGAAATATTAAGATGGTCAAATTAAGAAAACCTCAATTTACAGAACTCAAGTGCAGAATATGATTCTACTTATTGCAGTAAGGTGGCTGTGCTCAGGCTCTTTCAGAGAGCGTTTGATGATGGTAAACAGAGGCTGTTATTTACAGGTGTTTTGCTTTTTTGTTGTCCCACTTGATAGAAACAGCACACTGTCCTGATGTGTTCATCAGTTTTAAAGATGTGTTCAAGAGCTGGTTTGCATTTTAGTTTCCAGAGCCTTACAATTCATTTGAAATGCACGTGATCAGAGTTTGCGCACTAAATCATCAGATACAATGGTATGTCACTTCTTATTATGCAGCCTTTAGGAAATTTTTGGGGTATAATCAATCAGCAGTGTTTCCCAAGTGTGAGTGTTTTGACAAGGCCTCTTTGTGTCTAGGAACCATTTCGTCAGGTTTTGCGTTTGCACACTCAGCGTGATCATTTTGAGAGAGGGGAAAAAAAAACTTTTTTATGTTTTTCATATAGAAACCAGTTGTACAATGCAACAGACCTCGTGTTTGAGCTGAGTGCATGTGGGCCAGTGTCTTGAATGTCTAATGACTTAAGCATATTAGCTTAATTGTCCTGATCATGCTGCTAGGTAACACCGGGATAGTTAGCTCTGGCAGTATTGTGTGGCTATTGCAGGCTCACAAGAGCAGGCTAGTCATTGAGGCAGTGCACCATGAGAAAGTGGATGCTATCCAGGTCACAGGTCCACCGGTACCTCATGGCACTCTGGAACACCTGCTGGCTCAGCCTGGTCTTAAGGTGCAGAAAGGAGGGTACCTTTGCCTGTGGCTTTGGGCCTCCAGCTGGCAGGGATAACGAGTGATCATCTCCCTGGCAGGATCAAACAGGGCTCAGTTTTGACATGTTGTTGGAAATGGCAAGTTGTGGACAAGAACTGTGTATGTTGCAAGTGTTCCGAGTAAATGTTGGATTATTGCAGGGTACATTGCCAATGAACCACAATAAAATTTGTGGCCACATGTATTAGTTATATTGAACTGCATGTAAAGGTAATTATTGGTCACACCAAATCTGTCAATAACAAATGTGACAAATGTCAAAACAGAATTATTTTGTAATTTTTTTCTTTAATGGGATGCCAAGCACTTTGAAGCAAAACAATGTTTAGTTTCACTTTTTGGACTTTGCTGTTGTGCTTTATTGAACTGTCTTTAATATTATAATATCCGTGAATGAATGTAACTAAAACATAGGTTGTGTGAGGTACACAAGAGGGATCTTGATATTTCTTTAACAGCCTGCTTGATGTCTTTGAAAACATTTCAGTGGCTTTGAATCTTAGCTGATCTGGGTGGGAAATCCCTTTTGCTGTTGTATTTTAGAGGATCAGCTAAGAAAATTGCAGAAAATAATTGTACTTAATGGCTCTCAGTGAATGGTATTGCACTATAAAAACACATGATGAGCTATGAATAAATGCTGACATGTTTTTTCATAGGTTATGCCAGGATAGTGAGGGTCTCTGGGCCCATGGAATAACTGAGACCCCCTGGTGTAGTCAGCAGCGTTCAGGCCTGCCTGCTGTGGGTAATCCCTTGGGGCTGTATAAAAGCACTTACTTGTTTCAAATTGCCTGAGCATTGTTGTGCAATTGATTAGTACTAATTATACAGTAAACACTTAAATTAGCAAGCATTGGTTTGCTGTACTTCTTGCTGCCTCTTCTAATTTTCTGTCCAGTGCAGAATATAACAGTCTAATATATCTGGTAGCACCAATTGATAGTTGGCATCAATGGATGCTGCACAGCAACTCTCTTTATGCACTGTCTTTACCCACTCCTCTGTGTGAAGTCTTTCAGCTGCTCCATGGACTAGCTGTGGGTGGAGGTTGGTTTCGTTGCGTCTGCTTACAGGAAATCGATATTTTAATTGTAGAATGCCACTGCAGATGTGCAGGAAATACAAGCAAATCAGAAAGGAGTTCATTGCTAACAGGCTTGACTCGGACTCCATAGTAGCTCATTGGTTAAGTTGCTCAGTTTGAGGGCATGCTGAACTCTTACGGCCCGGGTTTGATCCCGTCCGTGTCATCAGCTGACGGTGTGCACTGTGTCCACAGCCACAGATTCAGTTGGCTTCGCTCTGCTCGGGATAGGGGTGGGCTTTGACAGGGGTTGCTTGTCTTGCTGCTCCCAGGCACCCTGTGACTCATCCGGTGCCTGCAGGTTGATTGGATGACATCCGGTGCCATTCCTCCCTCCCATTGGCACGTAACTCACTGTGGTGCACTGGGCTACTTGAAATTTGAAACATAGTTTGGCATGTGGGTCTATTGGATTGCATTTTCTATGCCCTAGCACCCCTGGGGGGGATTAGATAAATAAAAAAACTGTGTAAAATTATGCATTGCATACAAAAATGATGTATACATAATAGAAGTTAAATCACATTTTTGACAAAAAAGAAAAAGATTTTTGTCTCTTTGGACCAGTTTTCTAATGTTTTGGAAGAGGCCTTATGGAGCATATCATTACATCTTTATGGGACAAGGATGTCTAAATGATAACCTAGCCATACAGATTTCATACTATGCCCAAGCTCAAACCAGCCTTTAAGAATTGATTTGTTTAGCCTGCCATTAAAAGATGTCTCTTCTGTGAGTTCAAAACAATATTAGAGTCATCACCATGAAGTAGATGTGCAGGGCACAAAGAATTCCCAGCATCTAAAAGCTCAGACAAGATGTCAGCAACCTGCTTCCAAAAGTCCACAATGACAGGACACTCCAAAACCAGCTACCGTTTCTCATCATCTGTCCAGACAGTTTCTCTTTTTAACCAGATTCGGGGTTAAGGACTTGGTGAAGCTAATTCCTCAGTACTGCTGTGCTGCTGTGTGTTCTGTTTGCTTCCCAAGATTCCTCATCTCTATTAGAACGTCTCTGATAGCCCATGTGTCCCCTGCATCTTCACTTGGCTCAGAGATGCCCCTCAAGTCCTCAGGATTCAAAGTGAAGAATCTGATCAAAACTGGTCTCATTATCTCCCCAGATCTCTCATTCATTCCCATCTATCCACACACATAGGTCGTTGTTGGCTTGGTGTGGATTGGCCTTAATGAATTCTGTCCTTTTACGATGCGCGAAAATTATTGGCTGCATTGCTGTAATCTAGGATTTGATTGGTCAGCTGAACTGAGTGGGGAGAATAAACTCTGTTAGCGCCGCAAAGCAGTTTTACTTACGGTGGACTAAGGATCATTATCTGTATATTGCCTTATAGTTGTCATGCATTTTTTATCAAACCTTGAAAGTTAGTAATGTTTTCTGGGAAAGGTTGATCATTGTTTGAAAAGGAAACGTTGGAAAAGTGTAATTCCAAAATACTAAGCACACAACAAACTGAGTACACTTGGTTTTTTAAAAAGCTTATTGGGTCCACCCAGGTACTTTCCCTGGGTTTATTTACTTATGGAGCCACAGCTTATTTTGTCTCGGTCATCAAGTCCCGTTTTACTTCACTAATTCTGCTCTATCTAGAAATGAGTTTAAGTGGTTGGCTCAAAAAATGTGTTCCAGAAATGTGTTAAGCTGCTAAACTGAATGCTCCACTGATCTCTCCACCAGACACCCCCCCCCCCCCCTCCCTTGCCACAGCTCCTGGGGCTCACTGCTTCTCGTTTCAGCACAGTTTATTGAAACAGCTTTCGCTCCGGGACTGGTTTCAGTGCAAATATGCTGACAGCAGCGTAGAGGTAGAGCAAAGAGCATGATCAAACCGAACAGAGGAAGCCTCTGGAGCAGCAGGGAGCGTTGTTGGTGCCCTATTCCGCTCTCGCCTGCCAAAGCCCTGCTCGTAATTGGCCTGGAATAGAGGCTCCTGTGGTTGTAATCAGCAAAGACACCACTACCCAGTGGCGGTCACAACCTGTGCAGTACTGATCCGTGGCCAGTGAGGTGCTTAGTGCTCTGTTTCCTCTCAGGATCTGAATTATCACCTGTCTTCCTCCCTGCAGCAGTTAAACGAAAGAGAATGGCACAAGCAGCCAGCAGTTACAGATCCAGACCTTTAATCTCTTTGCTACTCTGCAGCACGGCACCTTTGCTGCCCTTCACTTGAAACGATGTTAGATGAAAGTAACTTTCTGTTTCCGCCCCCTGCAGTTATCAAGTGGGAACCCTGTGTATGAGAACTATTACAGACAGGTAAGGTTCTGTTTTTCAGCCGCCTCTGTCTGTTTTATGACTGAGTGGCACACACTCAGACGTGCGTGTGTGTGGGCGTGTGCGTGTGTGTGGGAGGGGCCATACGGTGGGCCTGGTGATTGCACGCTGGTAATCTCTGCATGTGATTAGGGTAGCAGAGGAGCGGCCAGGCTGCTCTCTGTGTGAGGCACTGGGGCTGAATCAGACACCAGCCCTATGAGGGCTGCAGTAAGCTCTGCATGCAGCGCCTCTCTGACTGAGCTGGAGCGTTACTGCTGATAGCGGGAAAAACACGTTACACAAGCCTGAGTCAAATACCGATTGAGTCACTTCGTCAAATTGAATAGCTACAATATTGTTTTTAATATAATTTTCACTGCGATTTTACTGTGTTTCATTTTTATCACCAAGCACATGAAAATGTATACCTTTGGAGTCAAATGTTAAAACACCACCGTATCAAAGCATTGCTCACTTGGTGAATGCGGTAATGTTGTCCTTACAGCTGTCGTGTTCTGTTGATGTCCCAGAACAGCCTTTACAGTTGTTTCTCAACCACCCCCCTCTCTGAGTCGATGCTCTTTGCAGTGTGAATGCTTAGGTGAGGTTATATTACCAAGTTTACATAAAGACCCCTGAGAGCTCTTTTACAGTGGGACACGAGAGAGGTCAGTCATTCACACAGTGCAGTTTTAGTGCAGCTAATCCAGAAAACCCTGCAGTGCTGTAACTGGGACTCCCTGACATCTGAGTGTACTGCTGGCTTGAAAAGTGAGGAGTGGCGTAAATGCGACAGGTCTCCCGTTAATGAGGGCAGAGGGAGAGACTTAATGGCATTCGTGAGCAGAGCGAGTTTGATGATGGTGGTGCTCTGTCACCTGATAGGTGGACCCAGGGAACACGGGGAGAGTGGGCCCCACTGAAGCAGCTCTGTTTCTGAAGAAGTCGGGGCTCCCTGACATCACCCTGGGGAAGGTGAGTGACGCAGGGGCCCGGGGTGGGGGCCCCTAGGGGTGCAGGCGGAGTCGGAGCTTCTGTGTACCCTGGGAGCAGAGTGCAGTCTCCAGAGAACAGCAGGCTTCTGAAAATTTTATCATGACCCACTCACCCTGCATTCTGATTGGTTTACTGACACCCCCCTGATGGGAGATTTGTGTTTAGGCATGTATTCATATTTATTTGTATGTATTATACATGTTACATTTTGTTGGCTTCTTTTCTTAGATCTGGGATTTGGCAGATCCAGATGGAAAGGGCTTCCTGGATAAGCAGGTAGGTAGAATGGACTACAGCCAGATTTCCTCTTGTTCTGTATACTCTCTTTGCCTGGTAGTGTCCCCCACAGCCAGCTGAACTCTGACCTGTATTGCGTATATCCTCTCAGGGTTTCTACGTGGCTCTGAGGCTGGTGGCTTGTGCCCAGAACGGTCAAGATGTCAGTCTGTCCAGTCTGAACCTCACTGTACCGCCTCCCAAATTTGTGAGTGCCAGCCCAACTTCTGCATACGTATACACCCCTGAACCATCTGATTGATGTCACTGCCACTGTTTCTGTCCAGCTGTCTTCATTTGTTACAGTGGATTAATTGACTGTTTGTTCTTACAGAAGGACACTAGTAGCCCGTCACTTAGTACAGCATCATCAACAAGTGACTCCCATTGGGCTGTGAGGGTATGTTCTGTCCTCTGTAACAGTGATTGTACTTCATGTGTTTTTCAGGCTTTGTCTATGTTTTTTTTTTGAGTGCTATAATGGGTTCTGTTAAGCTGGTAAGAGTTAACTGCATTTATGACACTGTACTTTTTTTCAGGGACAGTAAAAGTGTTGTGATGGTGCAGAGAGATGCTGAATGTTCAGGAGCACGTTCATGTTATCATTGGAAATACTCATTGTGTATGCTGGTATAGCGATTCTGGGAAATTCAGAGAGCGTTAGCACATCCTTTTGTGTCATTTGTGTAGACACAGTACAGTCTTTCACAGGTATAGAATGAAAGGCACTGGCCTTCTATTTGAAAGTATCCTCATTGTTTCCTTGTTGCTCCGCCAGCCGGAAGAAAAGGGGAAATTTGACGGGATTTTTGAAAGTCTGGCTCCGGTGAACGGGCTCCTCTCTGGTGAGAAAGTGAAACCGGTACTAATAAACTCCAAACTACCTCTGGATGTGTTAGGAAGGGTAAGTGAATTTCAGTCATTTCCTTCACAGACCGGTGGTCTCATCCCTCTCTGCGCGTCTGAGTACCTTATTATTTATTTTACATACACTAGAGTAATCCTCATTTTTTCTTGTTTAATTACTTAGGTTTGGGACCTCAGTGACATAGATAAAGATGGACACTTGGACAGAGATGAATTTGCAGTGGTAAGTTCATATTTTCAAATAGATAACAGCGTTAATATCAGTTGTCACTTAAGTTTGTTGCTCATACTGTCTCTTGTCTGGTAATTTCAGCTGTATTGAAAAAGATTCACGTACTGTAAGATTTTAGCGTGTAAATCAGTTTAGGGTTTACCAGTTATGCTCAGTTTTGCTGTTGAATATTTTTCTTCATATCCTCCTATCCACAAAGAAAAGTAAAAAAATATGTTTGTATCTAACAATTGAACTGCCATTTGAGACAAATATTTTGACAGAATTGGGAGTGGAAAACTGACTAATGCAGATGAGGGAATAATGAAGGAAATACCAGTGGATCAGTAGCTGCATTCAGTTGCCTAAATATGGCTGATTTGTACATGTTTATGAATGATTCCAAACATGTCCTCTGAGAGTCGGTGCTATTCAGGCAGTCCTGACAAGTCCATATGACTTGGGTTACCCTCAGTGTAGTCTGTGAGTTGAATTAGTCAGTGAGCTTGAGTTTGAAATGTGACATGCTGGTAACTCGTTACAATACATTAAATTACATTACATGCCCTTATCCAAAGCAACTTCAAACACAAGAGAACAGAAGTGTATCTATCCAAGTTACAGTACCAGTCAAAAGTTTGGACAAAGCTTTCTTTCTTTTATTCTAAAATGTGGAAAATAGTAAAAAAAAAAAAAAAAAAAGTAAAGACATCAAAACTATGAAATAACACAAATGCAATCATGCAGTGACCAAAAAAAAGTGTTATAAACAAGTCAACTATCTTTTTTTTCAGATTTTATATTTTAGATTTTTTTAAAATAAAATTTTTTTGGAAAGAAATTCATACATAGGCATCAACTTCACTTTTTATATTTGTCTATGAAACAAATTTCAAGCATGTAAGCATAAGTATTTAGATAAAAATGTCTAGTTTCCCATGATCTTAATCAGGTGCGTCCAAACTTTTGACTGGTACTGTATATACTTAACAGTGACAGACCAGGTTAACAGCACTTGAAGACCAGCAAGTGCATGCACAACACCATTCAAGCATCAGCACATTTTTAGATAGGTGGTCTTGTGGAGCTGTTGTGCTTGTGTAATGGTACACATTGGTTATTTTGCACAGCACATCACCCCGTGTCCTGGCTCTTCCCTCCTCTAGGCCATGCACCTGGTGTACCGTGCCCTGGAAAAGGAGCCGGTGCCCTCTGTCCTGCCCTCTTCCCTCGTCCCGCCCTCCAAGAGGAGGAAGTCTGTGGGCGTCCTCCCCGGGACGGTGCCTGTGCTCCCAGCCAGCCCGCCGCCTCCCAAGGACAGCCTGCGCTCCACCCCGTCCCACGGCAGCATGAATTCCCTGAACAGCGCCGGCAGCTTGTCCCCAAAACACACTCTCAAGTCCTCACAGGTATGCCGTCTCGCTGGGGCGCCGCACATCTGAGCCATTCAGTTTCTCTGTTCGCAGGAATGGATTCATGTGATGTCACACTCACAGTCCTTCGTGTCTTGCCTTCTTCCGTGCTGCTCATGCGAGCATTGCGGTCTCTCTTGAATCCCTGCGCAGAGATTCAGAATTAAGCAAATTACTCAGACATTTGATAGCCAGTGGAATCTGTTTTCCTTCTAACTTGCCCCCTGTTTCACACTGGGCACTGAATCACATAGTGTTATAGTCAGTTAAATTGATGATACCGTTCAGCTCTGTGCATCAGGCATTGGGCTCAGTGAGCTGTTACACAAATAACCGGGGTGATTCCATCTTAGCCTGGTTCAGCTCTCTCCCACCTGCTGACTAAGCCAGCTTCATGCTGGGTTCCCTTTTGTTGCAGTGAGACGCCGCATGCTGCCTTTCTTTTCTGGGATTTCCAGAACAGTCCAGATGATTGACAGCTGGGGCAGTTGGTGTCCAGTTTCTATCTGTGCAGTTCAGCAAATAGAGCGAGCTGCGCAGACTGTGTCAGTGAGATAGGGAGCAGTTTGCTGTCTGTAAGGCTGTACTGTATGGGCTTGTCGCAGGTCCCCTTCGGCCCATTGCCTGTCGCCTCAATGGAACAATTAATATTACTTGAAAAGAAAACGTCACTTTTAGCGGTCTTCATTATTTGCATTTCGCTCACATCTGGATTGTGTTCCTGGGTGGTCCCACTTAATTAATCAGCTCAGGAAGAGAAGAGGAGTGGAATGCTTTCTGTCTTCTGCATACGTCTGCTAATCCTCAGTGCCTTTCTCCTTAGCATAGCTCTGTGAATGTACTGACGATGGAGGAAGAGGATTGATAAGATCTATATAAAGAATGGCAGTGTTCTTTCTTATGCAAATGTATCCTTTCCAATCCGGACACGATTAAACTGGTGGAAAACTGCAGAATTAAACTCATTATAGACGCCCCCGACATTTCTTTGGATAGCAGTTTCTTGTGTTAAACTTGAATAGACTTGGGGTCTGAATTTTCCCCTGTCTCTCAGCATTCTGTGAACTGGGTGGTCCCAGTGGCAGACAGAGGGCGCTATGATGACATCTTTCTGAAAACGGATGCTGACCTGGATGGGTTCGTCAGTGGCCAGGAAGTGAAGGAGATCTTTATGCAGTCTGGACTTCCTCAGAACTTGCTGGCACATATATGGTGAGCGACTGGCCTAAAACCGATGCTGATAACTTTGGGGGAAAAGAAAAGGTTGACTCAGCTGACTGTTAAACCTGACATTAACAGTGAGAGCAGAAAAGCACCCTGAAGCAGTATGTGGAGGAATGCTGACTGACTGGCTGTTTGTTTTTGTCCTACGCAGGGCCCTTGCTGATACCAGGCAGATGGGTAAGCTAACCAGGGAGCAGTTCTCTCTAGCCATGCACTTCATCCAGCAGAAGGTCAGCAAAGGACTAGACCCCCCTCAAGTACTGACCCCTGACATGATCCCGCCATCAGAGAGGGGCACCCCTGTGCCTGTAAGTACCCCCAGCCCTGCTCGCCAGCGCCAGCTTAACAGCTACCGAAACAATATCATGGCCAAATAGAGGTAATACGTCATGTCCAAACAGCATAGGAGTGCAACCATGTTTCACATGTGTTGAAATGTTTTCTAGAAACATCTGTACAATGTTTATTTTTCACTCTGGACAACTGGTAATTTTGGTAATTTTTTTGCTCTGGAAGAATGATAGCTTGTTGAGAGAGCCACATAATAGCAATTATTGAATCAATTATTACGACACATACACAATATGCACATGGCTTAAGTCCACAGTGTGACATGACTGTTGTAATATTGTAGTATGTATTTTAGAAAATCAACTTTGTGAGTTATGTAAAATGTGTGCTGTGAGCAGATTGCTCAGAGTCAAAGATTAAAGATAAGCGGTAATCATGTCAGCCGTGCACGTATTCAAAGCCAGGTTTCATTCATTGGAGTCCACACTAAGCTGTCACAACACTTACTTTCCACATTTGCAGGGGTACTGGATTATAGAACTTTTTAGTCTAATTTGCAGCCTCTCTGTGCTAAAACTCTACTACCCTCAGAGTCCTTTGCCTCCTGTCCATTGGGTCTGCCCACCCTGCTTACACACAGCGGTAGAATAGCGAAGGTGAAATACAAAACACTCTGTGCAAAATATCTTTCAACTCTGAAGAACCAATTTTATGAATGAAAAGGGATCATTTACAAAATTTGTCCCCCAGTGTGGTATAGCTTTGATTGAGGTGGCAAAGGACTTCTCTGTACTATCCTTCACTGTAGCCTTGTTAGAGATACTCCACTGTGCCATCATCACCTGCATTTTAATTATATACTACTGCAAATTCATGTCTGATTGTCTGCAAGGTTTTCAGTTAAATCCTTCTGAAAAGATTGTGTTTGGAGGTGAAGGAGGGTCACCACTCTGAGGTGGAATCAGGTTTCGGAACTGCCTTGTTTGATCTCCATGCACTGTACTCACATGATCATTCAAGCATCACCTGATTTGGATAATGTGATCATCTCTCTCCCTCTGCCTGTCTAATCATTGAGTGGGCTTCTGTATTTCCCTGCCTTGCATTAGTTTCTCAGTCCTTTTTCTTGATTCCCCATCTCTCTCCGTAGAGCCTTTCAGGGTATATGACTCCAGTAGGATCTGAAATGGCTGCACTAACTGAAATGCGCCGTGTGAGTAACTGCATCATTCCATATCATAACTGGGTGAACTTGGTTGTCCAACCACTGTGCTGTTCTTGTTGGCATCTTGTTTTGGGGCCCTTTTTAATGCTGTCATCTCATAGTCTATTTCATCTGAAGAAATGAATTGAAAAAAACATAGCAGAAAAGGTTGTGTTGTAACCAACTCCAGAGCAATGGGAAAAGAAGAGAAAGTGGTTACTTGCACGTACACAATAGTGTTTGTTTTGTATATTTTAACCCAGTTAAAGCACATACATACACCATGTATTGTGCCTAAAAACACCACATCTTATTGAAAAGCAGACATATGTTAATGCAGTCAGCTGATTATCAGCAGCTCCTTGTAGAATTAGTAGTGTGAACTAACATTTTTACACACTGTAAGGAATTTGGCTTTCATTCATGTATATGTACTTTGAAGATCCTTGTGTTGGCACAGTGTTTGGAAAGACCAGTGTCAAAGAATGTTAGGAGAACAGAGGGGAAGACATGATGCAGGAGAGATTACTGTACACTCTTGTGAAATAATCATGAACATTTCAGTGTTAAGGTTCCTCTGATTCCTGACATGAAAGTATTTCCGGCAAGTATGCTGCCACCATATCCGTGACTACAAAATAATTTGTCTTTTGTCTCTGTGAAAGAATTGAAACAATTGAATCTAATAATTCCCATTGACCATTGTTTATTTTATTAAAATGACACTAGCAATGATATCACGCAGTTCTTCTGTGAAAGTTTTAATGTGAACAGTGCCATCCGTTGATTGCCCAGCATTGGGAAGTTATAGTACCAAACAAAAAACCTTCTGATTCATTCCTTTATTGTTAGCGAATATTCTGAAAGGAAAAGGTGAAATTGTCATATTCTTTCCATGTACACTTATAACTCATGATGCAGTGCTTAATACTTACACAGTGTAATGTAGTGCTTAAACCACAACTTACTCAGTATATCTTTTTTCCTTATTTTAATTTTTAATGCTGCTGATGTTGTTAATCCCAATCACTGTATCAGGCAATAATGTTCAAGTCATGGGTATGTAAGTAATGTCTAACAAATGCTTTTAGTGGATCATTAGTAAGAAGTCCCAAGATGAAAAGCATTTGTGGAAATACCCAGTCAGTGCTGTGTACGGTGGTGTGGTTCCTTGATTTCCTGATATATTTAACATGGAGGTGAACTCAGAAACCTTGTTGCTGTGCAGTGGCTTACTCCTTTGTGGTAGTTCTTGCGTCCTCTCTGCAATACCCATGTTGTGGTTGTATGTAACAGGCTCTCTGGAGCCCCCCCAAGGGACATGGTTAATGGCGCCCCCTTCTGTCGATTGACAGGATAGCACCAGCTCAGTGGGGTCAGGGGAGTTCACTGGAATCAAAGAACTGGACGACATCAGCCAGGAGATTGCACAGCTACAGAGGTAACTTTGAACACAGTGGGTGTGGTGGGCCCTGCCTTTTTGTTTTTATTTTGAAGAGGGGTTTTTTCACCAGTTGAGGTTTTTGACAAACCAAAGACAGCACTTGCGGGTGTGACAGGGGCATGAACTTTTGCCCAAGAGCACTGACTGAGTGCTATGTAGTTTCTGATAATGGGAAGCTTTGTGGATTGCTAAATAAAACAAAGTAATTCACTTGTTGACTTACATCTTTTGAATCGATGCAATCAGTTCAGTTCAGTTGAGTCAATTTTGAATAATCGATTCCTGATTCTTATAAGGAAAAATCATGAGGAAGTTTCATTTGAAGCAGTAGCATTGAGCCAGAGTAAAAGCCTTTAAACAACTCCTTTGTAGGAAGACACTTGATTTGAACTGTCTGACAAGTAAAGGTGCAGTATATCTTACTGGCTCCAGCACATGGCTGTACACAGTATAATGTTCACATGCACAGAATAAGTGGTAAAATGTTTCTTAAAATGACTCTGATGTAAGCTAGTAATTAATTGGAGCCATTTTGAATGTTGTTTTATGTTATTACTGAACAGTATTTGAACAATGTTGCAGGTGTCACAGTGACTCTGAAAAAATTTTTTATAAGTACAGTTGAAATGACCCAGTTACTGTTAAATCTGTTCTGATTTGGTTTTGATCATCAAAGGCATACAACCACTTAAAAATCATCTCTGAGATGAGGAAAATCATGTCTCTTGCAATTACACTGAACCTCCACAAGTGGGCACATTCCCCTTTATAATGGTTGCCTTGTAGATATTGGGAGCATAACTGAAAGCTGGTGAAAAAATGCACACTTCAAAGGAACAGAAAGGTAAAGGTGTGTTTTTGGGGTGGTGGGTGAAAGACATGCTCCATTCTCAGGAAGGCCCCCAGTTGTGTTGACCCCAGGGTTTCCTTTACTGTGTGTATTTTATGAATGTCTTGTTTTCGTCACTTGCTCCGCATGCTGCCACAGCACACTTGCTTTCACACACTGGAATGCACTCAGGTAACCCCCTCTCGGACGCCTCCGTATTCATGTTCTTTCTTAAATGAGTGTTGGTATTGTCTTCATGGAGGGGCCAGGGGTTGGGGAAGTTGCTTCTGCTGTGTAATGTTTGACCTATTTCATGTTGTTTTTTTTTTTTTTTGAACACAGGGAGAAATATACGCTGGAGCAAGACATCAGGGACAAAGAGGAGGCGATCAGATACAAGTCCAGTGAGGTTCAGGTGAGGGAGAAGGTTCTCTTCATGAGCGCATGGCTGTCATTCAGCAAAAAAGTACAGAATTGATTCTGCTGTAGGTGCACAAATCAAGGATCTTTAGCTTAGGAAATGTGCACTTTTCAAAATGCCACCATCTCTATCTACATTGTAGGGCTGGGCGATATAGCCGCTGCGATATAGCCGCCGCAATAACAGCTATGTTTCTTCCCGTATTTTTTTTCCTTTTAGTCATACTTGATGCGGGAGCACACCTCCAATTTTCCGAGGCCATGTGAAATGCTTCCGGGGGAAAAAAACGCCACTCGTATCTATTTGATATCACAGCAGCAGTGCTATGCTGCTTTCATGTGGTAGATAGAAACACATCGCTACAAAGATAAAGAGTGAAAACATATGCTATGTGTTTTTCAAAACTAAAAGATAAGGTAACAACATGTAGATACAAGTGATTTTTTTCTGCCTTGGAAGCATTTCACTGAACTTTGGAGGTATGCTCCCGCATCAGGTATGACTAAGGGAAAAAACCTGAGAAGAAACCAAACGCCACACATTGGAGATAGCTGTTACTGCGCTAAAAATAGCTATTCGATGTATCGCGACGGCCATATCGCCCAGCCCTACTACATTGTCATAAATACTGCTTGTGTCAAACCCTGAATGACTTGTAATTAGTATGTAAACATGTGATCATTGATAATACTGCACATGTCCCCACTTTGTAGGCATACAACCTACAGAAAAGAGCAACTTTCTAATCATTACCCCTGGGAGAGTGTTTTCATGCACTTCTCATACTCCCATTTTTGTTCAGGTTCCGTGGTCATTTCAGTCATTCAGTAATCCTCTGCCATTTGAAGGCAGGGTGATAGATGTCAGTGCTCGCAGGTAGCTGTAGTGACCGGGGGGAGGGGTGGCTGTCCCTGGGGTCCTGTGACAGGAGATGCAGAACGACCTGGACAGGGAGACCTGCAGCCTGCAGGAGCTGGAGGCCCAAAAGCAGGATGCCCAGGACCGGCTGGAGGAGATGGATCAGCAGAAGGCCAAGCTGGAGGACATGCTGAATGATGTCAGACAGAAGTGTCAGGAGGAGTCCCAAATGGTAAGGGAATGGTGACTTCAGATTGCACTGCAGTGTGTCTAATCATTTATAAAGCACCATCATGGAGTTAAAGGCTAACGTACTAATGCAGCCATCACTGAAAATACTGTACATTTTGCTGAACATGTAGCTGTGTTGCTACTTTGTAATAAGGATCTCTCTCTCTGTGCTTGCAGATCTCCTCACTGCAGAGCCAGATCCAGTCTCAAGAAACGGACCTGCAGAGCCAGGAGGAGGAGCTGAGCCGGGCCAAGGCGGACCTGAACCGGCTGCAGCAGGAGGAGACCCAGCTGGAGCAGAGCATCCAAGCTGGGAAGGTCCAACTGGAAACCATCATCAAGTCTCTCAAGTCCACCCAGGATGAGATCAACCAGGTGAGAGCTGGCTGTGCAGTGGCACACTATGACTGAATCTTCAAGGGAGCTTGACACTGGTATGCGGCAGCTGGACATTACTGAGGAAACGGCTGACCAGCACTGAGCTGTCAACATCAGAGTAGCAGATCAGTTCACTTCAGGCTGGAGGAAATCTAAGGTGAACCAAAAAAAGAGAATGTCCTTATTTGGGCCACGCTGGCTTGTGACAAGAAAGGAACTGACAGTTAGCTCCTCTCCAGCATGATTTAAAACACGAAGACAGTTATCCCAGCTGAAATAGCAACATATAGGTGTGTCTCTCAAGAAAGGAACCACCGTCTCTCTCTGTATGATAGGGGTAGGAAGAAGGACGTTAAACGGTCCTCACGTGCTTTCGCTGTTACGACTGCAGATTGGCAGGCGTGCACGCAGACCCGGAGTTTGTTTTTCACGTCTGCAGCCTTATTTGTGCGACGGGGCTTTCAATCCCTGGAACAATAAGCAGAAGACAACAAGCAGAGCGGTTTCAGAATGATGCTGACGGAAGGGGTGGGGTCGGTTGTGGTTCGAGGCAGAGCCACACCTGGCGCTGTAGCAGAGGTGTGAGCTGTGTGGTTTACGGTAACAACTCTCACCTGGCCAGCTGCCTCTGTCAGCACAGGATGCCCCAATCAAGATAAGAGGAAGAAAACACTACAGGTGTGAAGGATCAGAGACTGAAGTCGCTGCAGTCCTATCAGATTTAAGCCTTGCTTGAGGCATGAAGTGTTTGAACTCATCTGATTTTTTTTTTTCACCGCTGCCTTAATTGAAGTTGTTTTTTACCCCCTCTCTAACCTTTATTGGAAGGCATGAAACGGTTGTTGTGTTGCCTTTTGGTTTTGTTGTAAACAAACATCACATCTTTGTAACTCCACCAGTTGCTTGCATTGAGAGGCAGTTTAAAAAGCCAATATAGTTTCACACTTGCAACCCACCAAGGTTTCAATACGCCTGTTATCCATGCTTCAACATTGTGTGCTTTATCACCTGCGGTGTAACAGCTGATAGGATTAAGATTGGACTGTACATTTAAATGGTAGTATCATATTAGCTGAAATTGACCTGATTTAGAAATGTGAAATATTAGGCATATTATGTAGATGCCTTATTGGAGGGCTGTATTATTTTTCTTTTATGATCCACTAGAGGGAGCTGTATGTTAAAGCAACAAGCAAGTCAAGGCACTTTGTGTCAAAAAATTGAAATGTTGTTTTGGACCTTTTGGTATAACTTACCCTCGAAGGAGATGAAACACAAAAAAGAGAAGTTGAGGTAGTGTCACATTTGCATTTTACTGAGCCGTTTGCAAACCTGAGTGACATAATAACCTTTTAAATACTGCCAAAAAATGACTCCAAAATGCAAATGCGCAAACATCTGCGCAGCTCCTTGTGCTGCGATGTGAGTGGAGACGGTGATAATCGGTGTAGGTATTCTGCGCCGGCCTCCTCTGTGGAAACCGCAGCATCCCCTCCACACCGCGCTGCACGAGTGCGCTGGTGTCGCCGTGTCATCCCCCGCGTACAGCTCTCTCTCTCTCTCTCTCTCTCACACACACACACAGGACAGGGTGTGTCAGTTTCTGTATGAACGCTCACGCTTCTCTACCTCCGCTTTTCTCACCACCTGAATAGCTTCAGCCGTTTTCGGTCCCGTCCACGTCACAAAGCGCTTCTGTGAGAATCGCGCGGCGCACTGTTGAAAGGGGACACTGAGCCAACACTTGTAGTGAGGTCTGAGGGGCGGCTGGAAGGCCAACATAAATAACCATGGCTTACAGGACCCGTGGCTCAATCACAAATGCTCCCTGAACAAAACCAAGCTTTCAGCATTAATGAACGGGGCGGTTTGTCACCAGTGTGGACAGAGGATTTTTTATTTAGCGCGTATTATAACGAAAACGGGGGTCACCGGGGCTTTACTTGGAAAGTGTAATTTCCCTGGAGTATTCTGTATTTTCGGCTTGAATTTTCCAATGATTGTAATATTTCACACTTTGTTGTAGGCGTAGGTGGATGTGGGATGTGTTTGAGGTTGACATCTATGTGTGTGCTCCCGCTAAACCAACAATGAAAGTACACAGGCGTGAGAATGTCAGGGAGATCATCTGTATCAAATTCAGCACAGTGATCAAGAGCTGTGCCGTTGAAGGTGGGTGCTGTACGTGGTGAGCTATCTGCTCTGATGTTCCTGATCCTTGTTTCTGGTTTTGATGTATTAAGAGCTTGATGAAGCTACAGTTTCTGCCAAGGTAGGGTCAGTCTGCATTGAGCACTCTACAGAAGTGATTTTGAAACGGCATTTTTGTCAATTCCTTGACCTCACAGAACAGCTGCATTTTGCACTTTGTTGTGGACCACCACCGTTAGAGAGCAGAGCCCACCATTTTCAGTTTTTAACGGACACTCATGAAAGTGTGGTCGTAGATGGAGAGGGATTTGAATTCACCATTACAGCAACACAAGCCTCAAAAAGCCACTGCTCTGGTGAAGGGTGCTGTCTGCCATCACAGTGCCAATACATATATTTCCAAATATGGCCATTTTAGTCTCATGGATTAGGGATGTTTCTGTTTGCGTTGTCTTACTGAAGGTTCGACTTTTGCAACTGTACGGTTTGTTTGTGCTTCTTCGTTAACGGCTGCCATGTGAAGGATCCGAGCTGAGACCACGATGATGTTAAAGCTTGTGCTCTCTCAGAACGGCATTGCTGTCTTCTGGTTGCAGGCTCGCAGCAAGCTGTCCCAGATCCAAGACAGTCAGCAGGAGATGACCAAGAGCATCGAGCAGTACAACAGCACTCTGAACGGCACCCACGGGGGCAGCATGACCAACCTGGCTGACATGAGCGAGGGCTTCTCAGAGAAGGAGAATGGAGGCTTTGGCTCGATGGTGAGGGGCTCCGAAGCTGCTGTGGTAGCGGTGTGAAATACCACACTTTTTTTTTTTTGTTGTTGTTTTAGTTTTGGCATGGAAAATATGTGTTAGCATGAGGAAGTCTTACACGATTAGCTTCCTGTTATCAGAAAAATGCACAAAGCGTACATTCGATTGCTGCTCATTGTGCAGTCCTATCCCCCAAAGCGCTTTTTCAACTCTTAGCTGAAGGCTTTCCTAACCGTGAAAAAGGACAAAAAACATTGCCAAAACACCTTAGTTGTTTTACATCACATCTGCTAGGTTTTTACTGTTTTTTTTTTTATTATGCGGTTATGGGAAGCATTGAATTAATTGCTGAGTCTGACCTATGTCAAGATATTGCATGGAAGGAAAACCAGTGAAACTTAAGGGTTTATGGTGTGCACCTCAGTAGCAAAATTGCTCTCAAGAAATGCAGATTAAGCAACAAGTAAATGAAGATTTTACTGTTGCTGATAAGATTAGAACTGTAGGAAAAAAAAAAAACTCGACTTCAAAAAATAGAAGGTTTTATTTCCTGCACCTGATGTGTGAACTGTGGAACTGCAGTGTGTGCATCTTTTCCCATGAAGTATTTTCATCTTTGACTGTGGCTACACCCTACATGGTTTGTCCCTAATTAAATTCTTCGGGGTTTAAATGCTTTAGCTGTGTTGTTTTAGCAGGGTATGCTGTATTATTCCATGTGCTGCTGTACCTGTGCAGGGAGCGAGGAATGAGCTCACAGGGTCTTTTTGTGCTACAGAAATTTTTCACAGAATTTTATGTCATGGCAAAATAGGGTCACGCGACAGACCCGACCTGCACCGAGGCGTTCCTTAATAAAACACAACATGGAGCGTTTTCTTAGAAAGCGACATGCCGGCCGTTTGGCACGTGAGGGGGGGGAGCTTTGGAAATCCAACACCTCGCGGGTCGTGAGACGGGGTTTCCTATGGAGCGGCCGTTCATTAGGAACAGCTGAGTGTGACGGGGCTCTCGGCTGAAGGATCGCAGATCGAGGGAGAACGAAAACTGCCTGTGAATTATTAAAGTGAAATTTAAGCTACGGGAACTGCTAGCCTCGCAGACTGTTAGAGTAGGTCTTTTCTAAATGGAGACATTCCTTGTGGAGATTTGTTGGTCTGGTTGAACTTACATTCCTCCGCTTCACTCGAGTTGACAGGTAGTAAAAATCAGGAGTATTTTGCAAATGGAAAACATATTTGGTAAATGTACAGATTCATTGGCAGACTGAAGAGCTGAATGACCGTGCAGGTCAGGTGCTTTCCTGAAGAGTAAATGGAGGCTGTTGAATGTAATTAAGATGGGATTTTTTTGGCCCAGGTAAGACTGACCGCTAAAACTCTCTCTAGGAGGACCCTTTCAAGACAAAGACATCAGTGTTTAACAGCACTCCTCAGGACCTACATACGGACCCCTTCCACTCAGAGGACCCCTTCAAAACGGACCCCTTCAAAGGTGCCCGGTCCTCTCACTGTCTGCACAGAAGCATTTACCTTTCCATTTTACCCAAAGCGACTTACAAGTGAGGCAGAGTACAACACAAGCAAATAGCCATATAAGGAGAGAACAATATTAGAAGCGCTGCATGAAGGTTCAGTTGTTGGTCAGGTAAGGTACAAGCTAGCTAGTAGAAACACAGTGAAGGCCATCCTAGGCGCAGCCTGGCCCCCATGTTCCATGTCCCTCTCCCCTCTGGCAGATTTCATCTAGTGATATCTGAGCTGTAGAGCCTGGGGACTATGCTGTATATACCTATGAAACAGGTCAAAATCTTCAGGTCAAACGTTTTTAATATGGCTGACAATAAGCATACCCCTCACATGTCAGTGCACATGTTACCATAGTAATGAGTCTCATTAGTCCTACTTTGCGAAACACCTCAGTAAATGCTTTTTTTCTAACAGTTTTATTATAGCTTCATAGCTAAACTACAAAAGAAGAGTGACAGGGAATTTGCAGCATATTTATAGTAAATGGACAGAATGAAAGAACTATGAAAGAGAGAACTTACCAACTAGCAAGTGTTAACTAGCTATCAAATTATCATATTTATTAGTAAGCATTCTTCTTTCATAGTTACTTACAGCTAGCTAACTTACCCTTGGCATTGATGCACACTACAGGGTTCGTATGGTGTTCCGCACTATTCACTTTTCTGCAGATAAACACATACTATCTAATTTGTCAGAGCTACATTCATGTGCCTACTGTGTGCACATACGCAAGGTGCGTGTCCAGTGTTTGTAAACTTTGAAGTTGTTGTTATGTGTAAGGGGGAGAAAAAATGAAAGCCATAAGTGCAGAGTTCACACAGCTCTGAAATGTCACCAAAAGTCAAAGGTTTCCGTTCTAAGCCTGATGTCTTCACCTCCTCTCTCCTCCATTCGGCCTCACCTCCTTAGGGGACCCTTTCCAGAACGACCCCTTCGCAAAGCAGCCACCTGCCGCCACAGGTACTCACACGCATAGCAGATTGTCTCTTTCATCATTGTTTACTCTAATAACAACACTAATGAGTTTAATAAAGTGATGGCAAGGTTAGCTCAGTAGCATAAGATTTGTATCTATTATGATAGTGTGAAAAAACAAGCATTATTAGACAGGGTTATCTCTGATGAAGCTAGTCTCTTTGTGATTGCTGCACCATTGCAGAGTCCCAGGGTGGTGATAACAATGACTTACAGTGTACTTGTACTATACTACAGCAAACCAGTACCTTAGTGGTTAGAGCTCTTTCCTGTTTCTTGTAGTGCTGCTCTCACTGCATTTTCTTGTCTGACTTTATGTTTGCTGGTATGTAAGCTCAAACCTTCAGCTCTTTGGTGAGTGAGGATATGCAGGTGTTTGAGAAGCAACAGGCCATGTAGTGAGAGGGATTAGAAGTCTAAAGGAAAATAAAAAGGTGCCAAGTCTTTGTGGTCCCTTGAGAGAACATGCACAGCCTTATGGCCAAAGCAAACATTGGCAGTACTGTAAATGTCTGGAGTGACTGTGGTGACAGACAGCAGGTATTAAAAGAGGGTTTGCATGCATGATTGGTAAGCATATAGAAACTGACTAAGCACGTGTTATACAGTGAGTTTCTGAGAAACATATTCACACTGAAATGCATTGTGATGGTGGTTGGTATCAAAAGTCTGCAACAGCAGACTGAAAGTGTATAGAAGCCCTCAGCTCAAAGTAGTTGGAGTAGAAATGGAGTGTGAAGGAGGAGGTCACCCCTCTGCTGCATCCATCACACCAAACTGCACTCTCCTCTCAGATCCTTTTGGGGGGGACCCTTTCAAAGAAAATGACCCGTTCAAGACTTCATCCACCGAGGACTTCTTCAAAAAGACGGCCAAAGCCGATCCATTCACCTCCACTGACCCCTTCAGTAAAAGTGCTACACTCCCTGCCAAGGTAACAGCGGGAAGGTTCATGAACATCTCGGACATTTTAGGATTTTTAATTTGTGCATCAGTTTGTGTTTTTTTTTTTTAGGGAGATGGAATTGTGACTCTATCTCTCTTCTCTCTTTGTCTGTCTTTCAGACCAGCCACTTTAGCGACAGTGACCCCTTTACTTCCACCAGCCCAAAACCAAAAGGCCCAGGTTAGAAAACGCCCGCCTTGCCCTCAGCTAGAGCTTTGCTGGCTGCTTGGTGCCTTGTCCATTGGCGTGATCCCAGTGCTGATATTGATTGGTCTTCCTTTCACCACATGCCTGGTTTCCTGTCTCTCTGTGGGAGCACTCCCTCTCTCCTGTAGAGGGAGATTGGCTGATGGGTGCACCTTCAGAGACCGGCTCAGGGCCTCTCTTCTGGAAGCGCCATCTGTGTTGTAATGTGGTCTGATAACATTTTCACACATTGTGCTCAGAGTGATTTAGCCTGTGTTGTGGGCTGCTGTGCTAGTGCTGTGCTGATGTGGAGGTGGTGTGAGAACCGGAGAAGCGCGGCGAGCTGTGAGAGTAGTTCTCATGCTTGTAATATCTGGTTTCTGCCCTTTCACAGAAACCTTAAAATGTCATAGCGTGAGCATAAAAAAAAATCCCAGTTCCATTGTTCGAGTTGAAAAATGAGTATCTTGCAAATTTGATATTTTTATCGTACCAGTATGCTGTAGGTAACACAGGAGAGATCAGTTTGAATGAAAAATGCACAGCAAAAAATTTTATGACTCAAAGCTGCTTAACTTCACAGGATTTCACAGGGTGCACGATCTACATGCATTCATGTATTTTAGGGCTGCGTAAAAAAAGGCTTTTATGATGCCTGCTTGGGTATTTGCATCTATGAAAATTTCTCATTTTATTTTTAGGAAAGAAGTCATAATGATATTCTAAGAAAGTGGCACAACACTTTTTCTGTTTCGCCAGATATTTTCCTAAGGTTCATGAATTCTATATATAGGTGAGTTCCTACGTATGAAAGTACGTGTTGCCTAAAAATAGGCATGGCGAAAACAAGTGATGCATTGTGTCCACATGCAGGAGAAGATGGCCGGCTCTGGACATGGTACCTGAAATATATCTTGAACAGTGGAATCTTTTACTAGATGGAGCTATTCTCAACCAAGTGTTTATCCTCTGGTACTGAGCTGGGATACTTCTATTTTTTCCAGGAAATTGCTTTAGTCTGTAAGAAACACACTGCTCTTTGCAACACTGAAATCTCATACTCTAGCTGGAACACTAGGTTTGCTGTGAGGGTTAGCTGCTGGAGCCAAGCCTTAATGGTTGAACTTTTCTGTTTCTTAAATAACATCTTAGTTAGCAAGTGCAAAACACAGGAGAGATGGGTACATAAATAGACTCCTTGATGTGACAATGTTACATTAGTTGGTTTTCTCGCCATTGCTCTTGTCACACAAGGTCAGGTGTATAAATACATTCCAGAAAAGTAGTACTCCAGCACAGGCATTCTAATGTCTTTCTTTCACACCTTTAATTGGCTAATCAGACAAACACATCACAAAAACAAAGCCCATGTGCTTTCCAGCCCTTGGTTAAGTCATGGAAAACAAAATGGTCAGGCCACACACTGCTCAGTTGAAATAGTATCTCCATTATTTGGAATGCATTAAAACCTGTATATGGGGTTGACGTGTAGTTTAAACAAGGCGTTAGGCTGGTCCCCATAAATGTTTCATGCTGGGCTCTCTTTCAGATCTCTTTGGAACACTGGATCCTTTTGGAAGTGGTTCTTTTGGCAGCAACAGTGGATTTGCAGATTTCAGCCAAATGTCAAAGGTAGGATTCCCTCGTGAGCCCAGTGAGAGGCATATCTCTTGAAGAAAACTTACTTCACAAGCACTCTGAGCTTTTAAAGAGGCGTTGTGGCAGCTGGATTACGCAGCACTTCAAGGTAGAGCAGTGTAGCATAGTAGTTAAGGAACTGGACTTGCAATCAGGAGATTGCAGGTTCAGATCGTGGGTGGGGTAATGCTGTCGTACCTTCAAGCAAAGAAGTTTAACCACACATAACTGAATGAATGGATAATATACAAAAATCTATCAAATCCCCTATCAGTGTATGTGGTTACACAGTGAAACAGACAGGGCCTGCTATGCAGTTTGGTGTTCCTCCATTTGAGTGGTGTTGGGATTAAAAAACTTCTCACACTGGTTGTCTTGTTGCTTAGTCATATGGAGTTTTGCTTCTTAGTATGTAGGATTTCTCAGCTTTCATCTCCTGCGTTGTGGTGATGCTGTCTAGACTCGGAGCGGTGCCCCACCCCGAGCTTGCGCTCGCATGCCGCTTGCGACATTTCTGTCAGTGACGCTGTGGCAGTGTCGTCCCTCTCATGTGGTCTGTTGATGCTTCTTCTGGTGAGCAGGGCTTCCCTGAGGATCCCTTCAGCAGAAAGCAGGACACACCGGCGCTGCCGCCCAAGAAGAACGTGCCGCCCAGACCCAAAGCTCCCAGCGGTAAGCTGTGGCAAGGCGTGATGGGGGGAAAAGGCCATCTCTGCATGCGTCACCTACAGGCCACCCAGTTTACTCAGACCTCATTCTCCCCTGTGGGAAATCCCATTTTACTTCAGTAGTAGTCCGTGCATTCAGTCTGTAGCACTTTCTGCCAAAATCCCCTCTTACAGACTTTCTGGATGCCAAAATTCTCATCATTTAGTCATCATTAAGTCATAAATGGTTGTTCACATAAGCCTTATTGATTACCTCTTTCCTGTGTTTGTAACCAAACAGGTCAGTAAATAATCATTTTCAGTGTCGCTGCTTTTGATTATCGAAGTGTATGTGACTGTCTTCCCTTCTGCCGGTCCGCCTTTGACATGTGACAGCAATTGAGAATGTGGTTGTTCATTTTTGAATTTACGATGAATTGAATTGAATGTCAGATGCAGTGGACAACAGCGTAAGTATGGCGTGTTTCAACAGCCTTTGTGAATGAGGTTTGAGAAGTTGGTTCAGTGCATGGCTCAGTGATGTGTAATGTGGTCTTAACATAGCCCTTGTGTCAACACTGATATGAACTGAGATCTGCCAGAGAAGTAATACCTTCCTTGTAGTGTTTGTGTGTGGGGTGCACAGGCACATCACATACCAGTGATGCTCAGAAAACGCTACTGCAGCTGATAGAGCTGAAACTTTTTGCCCGACTGTCCATGAAATGGGTGTGAAAGCACCTTTTTTGCTGCAGTGAGGTTTCTTTTAAAGTTGTAAACAGGAAAGACACATGGGTATAGATAAGACATCATCTTTGCTAGAGAATAGTGTGATTTCACTTTGTGTCTACAAGATCAAGTGAACAGGGTCATTGTGCAAAGTGAAGAGTTTAGCTTGCTCAGTGCACTCTTTATTGCTTTCTATAATTTGTTTGAAATTATGTATGAAAACGAAGGGTCTTTTCAACTAAATTGCCATTGTCCTGAAGCACTCTCTGTGGAAAAGGACCTTTATACGAGATGAGTCCAAGTATCCCTGCCATACCAACACCACATTATGCACGTGCTGAGCTTTTAGCTTACTGGTTGACTTGAGAATGGGATTTTTTTCATGAGCTCATATTATTCTCCCTCAAGTGCAGCAGACCGGAAGGCTGCCACCTTAAGAAATTATGGTTTTGCAACAAAGTGGCATTTTTGGGTCTTAAAAGGACATAAGAGTGTAGCAGGCTGTAGCATGTGTAGCAGGCTGATGCGGGTGAAATGAGATCACGGTCCAAGGGAAGCCTTTTTTCCGAGAGTGAGAGTTTTGTTTCGCCACCCAAGTTCCTCTTTCCAGCGAGAAATCGCATCCCACGCTCAGGCTTAGGAGACTAAAGGCACATGCTAGCCAAAAGGTATGGGAAGGCTCGGCGGTGAGTCAGAGCAGAAAGCAGCACGTTACAGAGAAAACAAAGGCAACGGTTTACCGAAGATGGGCAGTGCTGAGGACTGAGGGCAGGAAGCCGTGTGGGTGTTGACTTGGGGCAGTAGGAGCAGAGAGATGCTCTGCGGTTCTCTAATACAGGGATGTGACTGCCTCTCCTCCACCCTACCCCACTTCCTCTGTGTGCACTGTTTGCTCTGGTGTGCAGTGTGGCTTTCTCTGCACCTCTGACCTAGCTCACTTCACCCAGTGCGCCCTGACCAGCTTTTTAAACACCGGGTTTGCCTGATGCCACATTCACATTGTGGTGCGCTTGAACTCTTAACCCTAATACCAGAGCAGTTTGAGCTGAAAAAAACAGGAAGGCAGGGCACTCACGTACGCCACTTTTGTCGGTTGCTCAATGAAGAAGTAAAGATAGTGGTGCTGGGGATTTTAAAGCGGCGCAGATATTTGGAAAAAAAATGCAGTTTTGCTCACCTTACAGGAAATCTATTTTGTACATGCCTTGTGTGATGCATTGTGTAGTGGAAGTGCATGGCGTCAACCAGCATGAAGCATACACGTCATCGGAGCACAGGTGTAATTAATAATACTCGATCTTGAGAAGACTAATCGATTCAACTTGTTCTCCTTGATGCAGGCAGTTACCGGTCTGTCTGATTTTCCCTGCTGTGTGCAGTTTCCTATCAAGACTGTCCATTGTAAACTGCAAGATCAAGTGAAGAGTGCTTTTGAATCACATGATACACAGCAGTTAGAGCAGTGGCATTGTGTGCCACTTAATCGTAGATCATAGAGGAGATTATTCAGCCAGTAAAATGGCTGACTGATGCGGGTTATTATGTGTTAAAAAAGTTTGGCAGATTCATGTTCAAGCAGTTGATTTGTTTTCTTCTTACGACAGAGGTCATTTAAACTGGCAGACCTATGTGGCAGATCCTCTTTGCAGTTTGTCATGTTTTGCATATGCTTGTGCATGCGAGATGGAGGATGTGCTTTGTGTTGGTATTTTGGGCTAGGGTGGAGCTCATCGTTGTGGTGTACAGCTCCATTTACCCGAAAGAGAGAAACAGATTGCTTGACTGCCTTGCAGTGCTGTGAAATGCTAATCTGGTCTGGATGTGTATAAATAACAGCTCTGTTAACAGTGTGGTTAACACCTTATCGAATATGAACTACCCATGTAACGTTCCCACGATTGCCTACATATGCCAGGCTGTTCTGTCTTTTCTTTTAATACACATTTGATATACATTTGATAAGTCCAGTTTGTTTTGAAATATTTTGAAAGCTTCCCTCTGATGTCTAATTCAGTTGGCTGTATGAAGGCACTGAGTCGTCTTTGTGCCATGCACAGGAAGCTTATTGGCCCTCTGCAGTCTCCACATGTGCTGAAAACACTCCACTGTGGAAAAGATTTTGCAGATAAACTTTTGACCTGAATTCATAGCTAGTTCTGTGGAAAGAAAATTCTAAACCATACTTGCTGAAAATAAACCTCAATGCAAACCAAGGTTTAACCATACTTTTTGAAACTAACTTGTTAAAGCTGAGTGATGTGATCTTTGTGAAGGCCAAAATTAGTTTGTGATGTCCTCTGGCAATGTGGTGACATGATGTGACCATGCACAGTAATTGGAAATGTTTGATTCTTGGCCACTTCAGTCTTGCCTATAAGCCATAGTATAGCCTAATATAGGCTATTTCTGATTTTGATATTTCGGGGGTGTTTTCAGCATGGTTCATTGAAGGTAAATCTTTGGCCTTTCAAAAGAAAGATTTGATTATTGTGATTGGGGCAGGGCGTGCAGGCAGCTTCAGTTAGTTAATGTTTTTTCCCTTGAAATCGAACTTCTCTATCTGGTTTTGGTGCACCACGAGTGAAGCTTGAGCTGCTGTGGTTTTGAGGCAGAGCAAGTCTTTCATGACACTATCTCTCTTGAGGCCACAACTGGGGGAAATAAGAAAAAACAAGCTGACAAAGTGAGGCTTAAAAATACACAGAGAGAATATCACAAACAGTGAAAACAACCAGTTATGCCATGTTGGGGCAAGGGACGAAAAGAACATAGAGTTGCCTTTTAGGATGTATTTCATGAATGGAATTAAACAGGTTTATATGTGGGTCAAAGAGACAAGCATCAGTATTTTCTTTACAGAAAGCCAGTATAATTTCAGCCCAGATTCGAAGACTAATTAAGGTCTGGTGACTTGTGTGTTAAGCTTCTGGATATATATTTTAAATATAAATTTTTTATCACCCTAGTTTTTGAGAACTCACGGTTACCAGTGCTGTGCTCGAGGAGACTGTGGGCTGACATGTAGGTGACAGCAAATCTCAACCTCTAATTTAAGACTCATTTTTCCCCCTTATTTTTCCATTGTGCTGTTACCTGGGAGCATGTTTTTTATTTCTTTAGAAGGAAATAATCTTTCTTTTCTCTGAACTCTTTAGGTAAAAGTACTCCAGTTAACCTGCCTGGGTCGGCGGAAATGGCCAAGTCGAGCGATCCTTTCCAGCCCTTTGGCTCTGACGCCAGCGATCCATTTCAAAGTAAAAAGGGGTTCGGAGACCCGTTTAGCGGCAAAGATCCTTTTGCTCCTTCCTCCTCAAGTAAAGCCTCTAAAGACTCTTCCTTGGGTTTTGCAGACTTCAGCTCTGTAAGTTGAGTTCAGTGATACTCTGTCCAGTCCACCCTTTTTTGCTTTCTGCTTACAGTAATCATGACTTTTACTGAGAGATCTACAGCAGAATGCACCACCAGCTTCTGTACCTCTTTGCTGCGCCTCATTCTGGCCACTTTCATGCAACAGACATCATTGTTAATAAATAACCCATTGTTCTCAATAGTTTGAACACAGCAAAAAAATTGGACCAACCAAGACCAAACATTAGCCTGGAAGGACTAGTGGGGAAGGTATTGACATTTGTTGAGGTCATGTATTTTAGTCATACCTCATTTCGTACAGTATGTTTCCTCGTGACCTCAGGAGTGGCATCGTCTGTTCAGTAGAATAGATGCTCCAAAATGTTCTGAGTCCCAGGTCTGCTTTTAGACTGATTCCCTCAGTGTGTGGTTGTCAAGTCATCATCTGATGATGCAGTTACTTGTGGAGGGAATTATTCAGACAATTAACATGGGGAATTATAATATGACTTTGATAGAGCCTGCCTGGGAATTTAACCAGGACTAAATATGTTAAATATATGTAAAATATGTATTATGCAATGGAAGGATGTAGCATGTCACCACGTAGTCTGCTCCAGGCTATGTTTAATTGGCTGTCAAAGCAAGCACAATTTGATGATTTATTTAATGGAAGATAAAAAGCTATTTGCTTAATAGTGCAAGATGGGGATTCTGTGAATCCCTGAAGCATTTTTTTCAGCAGTTAGTGGGTGATTAAAGGACAGTGTTAAACAACTCGGGTGTTCCCATGGGCTGTATCTCCAAACCAAACAGTTAGCGTCCTTACGCTGGTTTATGTCTGAGGAACCTGGTTAGATTCTTCTGAGCTTGACATCCACTGCCCCTGTTCTCTCCTGTTATCAAAAGTTAGTGCTGTTTAATGTCTTCAGCCAGCTCAGGGGTGCATCTCCACCCTCTGTCCCTCGATTGCCCAGACTTGCTCATAAATTCGTCTCGCTCTATTTGTGTGCTGGAATTCAGATGTTGCAGTACTCTGTAGGTCCAGTAAACAGCAGGGCTCTTCTCATGGTTGCTGCTGAAACGATAATGTTGCAGCTGGCAGAGCACAGGGACAAGCGCTGCGTCTTTGTTGTGCCAAATAGTGATTTAATTATCATCCTTGAATCCAAAAGTAATGGGGTGCCTGTCTTCAGAGGCACCAAAGCTGATTGCAAATCCTAATCAATATTACAAAGCAGAAACTCCCCTCTTTTCTGGACCTAGTCCTCTCAGCAGCCATCCCCCTGACGGTTCTGATGCGAGCTGTACCTGCAAAAGACTTGACTTAAAGTACACCAAGGTTATGGAGAGAAATGACACTCCGATGAAGGACGGGGAGGACAACACTTTCTGTGTGGTTTTGGAGATCAAAGCCGACGGCCTTGCGAATTGTTTACATTGGTAGCAGCAGTATCACTACTCAGCTCTCAGTCCTGAGTTTACAGAGCATGTAATTGGTGTGCATTCCAGTATCATTAAAAAGTAGACCCATTTTTTCCTTTCCTGTTCTGTACCATTGGCCCCATTGTTTCTTGTCTCCTTTCCCAGTGGTGTTCAGCATGGTTTTGAGGGTATGGTTCTTGCTTTACCATTTCTGACTTGTGGCTTTAATGTTGGTCAGGAAGGACAGAACGTTCAGGTAGTTGTCGATCTGCCAAGAAAGGAATAAAAATGACTAAAGCAGTTTAGTATCATTTATATTAAATAACTATGATGTAATGTATTGAATGAAACAGTTAAAAAATCTGTGTTGATTTTAGCTTCACTCTTGATTGGAAATACATTTAGGCTAAAGGAGGGCTAATGTGGGCTGTTTTGTGATATGTGTGAGGTTACACAGTCATTACACTTAAATACACATTGAACATTCTAAACCATGTCATGTAAGCCTAGAGCCCACCCAGCCTCAAACAGATGATGCAGGCCAGCCTTGCTATCAGCTGGAGGGGGGTGGATTTCAGGCATATAGGACATGGTTCAGAGTACCCAGTACTGCTGGTAGGTACTTCATATATATTAACAAGCCAAATCCAAATTGTAATTTTGAAACAGTCTTTTTATATTATCCCCTTATTTTATATGCATCTTACAAAATATGGTGAGACATTGACTTGAAATCAAATGGGACATAAAAGACAAACTATGGCCTGTGGAGGGAACAGGGAACTCCCCAGAAATGTTCCTTTTCCCCAAACGTGATTGTCTGCAGACATCTTGTGCTCACAGAAATAAAGAAACTCTCACGGAGCATCCTGGGTGCCCGGAAGATTGCACCAGCCATGTATTACAGAATGGTTAAGCAAATCCCCCCAGAGTTAGTGTCAGTGGATGCGGTCTGCATGCACAATAGATGTGTCCTATTATCTCTGTGTGTGGTGTGCTCTAGAGACGTGTTGACACCACGTCTTAACTTCTCTTGACTGCTAGGTTTTTTTGTCATTTCCATTTCTGTCCTGCTGCATGTCACCATGGCCTGTTGTCACTGTGTTTTTGCCTATTCATTTCTCCATCCCATTTGCGACAATCAAACACAAAAACGTAGACCCACTTTGGTTTTGTGTTCATGCTTTGTGTAGTGAAATGTCTTCCTTGTCAGTGTTAAGCAGATGGTTTGTGGGACTTGTAGTATTTTTTTGTTTTGGATTACAATTTGTTTTTCTCACAGGAACTGAAAACATTAAGGTAAGACTGTTTAACGCTTAGGTCAAACCTCTCTTGATTATGTGCAATCATGGATTTCCTATGTACTGCCATGACCACACAGTGTGTGCCAAAATGAACAGTTCCCCAAATGAAAAATATGTCATACCAAAGCAGTCATTTACAAATCAGACTTGTCCCCTGCTTATAGAACAGGTGTGATAAAAGGCTTTTTCCATATTCTAAAATATCTGAAGTGGCGTAGGATTCTACTGAATAAAAGGTACATATTACTGCAGATTGCAATCTCTTACAACACTGAGCACATTGGTACATAGTTGTAACATGATTGCGCATGAACGCAAAATGTACACGTTCTTCATAAAATAAATGAGATTAATATCCAATGTCCTCTGGATTATTTTGTCATTGTTTGGGAAATTGTGTTAAGGAGAATGAGAGGCTAATTACGCATGCAATTTTGTTCTCTTAATAGAAGTGCATGAAGCTCTTTGCACAGTGATTCCTAATCTCTCATATGTGTGCCCATTACCCTTGTGTTCAAACTATGCTGAATGAAATTCTAAACTTTAAATAGATGCCACAATTCAGAACGTACAATTGGGGTCCTTGGCTTCTTTCACACATAGATCGGTCTCTCTTCATTTAAATTATCTCTCAAATTCTGTCTGTCAACAGGTTTTGGTTTGCTTGTGTGTTTAAAGGCATTCAGAGACCTCCTCTTTCCTATAATGTGTTTTAATTTTGCATCACAAATGCTTTAATCAGAAGCCGAAAAAAAGATGAAAATGCCTTTGTCCAAAGCTATTTTTAGTGGTGACATTTATTTCTCCTTTTTTGTTGGTGGTGATTGGTGTTGTGAAAAATGTGTTTTAGAAAAAGAATTGCGCCATTTTCATTTAAACGTTTACGTGCTTTTGCAAGTCCACATAACAAAGTAAAGGATCTTATCAATGCAAATTATATCTGCATCACTAAATGCATGTACATTGTCTGATGTAATCAGACGTTAGGAAGAAAGTGGAGCATTTCTCTACTCGGGCTGTTTTGAAGTATCACTCCAGGCAGGATATGAGTGAAGACAGATGCTACCCAGGTGGTGTATTGTAGCTCGATTTCTAAATGCATGTCAGATTTAAAACAAAAGCATAGCAATATGAGAGAATGTACTCCATTTTGTCTGACCAGACAGAAATATTTTTTACAGTAAACAGTGTGGTTTTCACAGTAGACAGTAGTGCTATTATTTGAATCGGCCGAGGCACCACCACTGTTGACGCCACCGTCAGCTCGTTGTGGGTTTAACTCAAGCCAGTGGTGTAAGTGGTGTTCTGGGCAGTGACACGGGATTCAGCATTAGCTGAGTGAGCTTTCAGCGGGCGCTGTTCCCCCAGTGCCGTCAGTAGGTGCTGGTGGCGCCCCAAAAGCAGGGCTTAAGCGTGTGCGAGTGTGTGCATGTGAAGGAGCAGTGCCTGTGCCCCCCCCCCCCCTCCTTCCCCAGCATGTGTAAAACGTCGCTGTCTCTCCTCCCAGTTTGGAAATGAGGCGCAGCAGCTAGAGTGGGCCAAGCGGGAGAGCGAGCGGGCGGAGCGGGACCGGCTGAAGCGGCTCCGCCAGCAGGAGCAGGAGGACCTGGAGCTGGCCATCGCCCTCAGCAAGGCCGAGATGTCCAACGCGTGACCGCGCTCAGCGCGCCGCTCCCCAAACCACCACCACCACCACCACACTCCACCATGAGGGGCAACGTAGTGAATAAACTCTGGGGCGGGGCTGTCCATATGTATCCATTTTCAAGAGAAATAGCACTAGTCTGTGCCCTTAATTTTATTTGATGTATAGGAGGGAGGGGAAACTCTGTGGTTTATGAAAGTTATGCACTGTATATGCACTGTATAAACTGTACTATAGTGGCAGACTGATGTTTTTATTTAAAGAACAAAAACTGAATTTGTGTGTGAGAATCAACTAGAGGAAACTTCTAGAGGTAGAAGTTGAGGTAGCGAATGCTTTTGTGTCATGCTGCGGTGCAAAATGAAGCATGATGGTTAATTGTCTACTGGTTTGTGTGTTCAGAGCCATGGTTACATTGAAGAACAGAAAAAAAAACATTTATTCAGCAGGGTTCAGGAAAGTGGTGCATGAAAGGGCAGTCAGTCTGAACCAGGCTTGGTACTTTGGTATGTTGTTTAAGGAGCAAAAAGACATGGATGTGGGCAAACAAATAGAATGGGAATGTTGGAGCATTTTGTTACATTTTAAAGCAAAACACTGACTCTTTTATTTTATAGCTTGGAGAATCAGATATTCTCTTTGAGACGTCGTAGCATTTTTTGTGTTGTCTTTTTTTTTTTTTAATAAAAGGAAAACGTTTACATTTTTTTTATATGTTTCCAAGTAGAGGCAGTGGTCCCATTCTGGCAGGCATAGAAGTGTACGACTATGAGATTCTACAAGCACAAGCTGCTCATAGGCTCTTCAGTTCTGAATGTTTTCCTCAGATGTTAATACCACGCACAGTATCACTGTTACTAATCACAAAGAATAATTGACATTTCAGCAGATAAAACTGCGCTGTGCTATAGATTTGTTTGCAAACTGTCTTTGAAATTGTTTGCTGATTAAATGATAGGCAAGGTGGTTTTGGTTCCATAACCATTTGCTCCTGGAGACTGATTTTGCTGGCCATCTTGATCTGTGTGTGACTTGAATTTATAGCTGATGGTACTGCTGATGGAGTTGTGGTTTCCCTTTAGCTTTTGTATTTCAGCTTTGGCTTTTTTGAGTTTGATAGTTGGGAGAAACAGGGAAGATGTCATACTTTTAAACAGTGAAGAAAAAAAAAATAGTTGTTTGCCCCAATGTATGTGTGTCTTAGTGTTCCAGTTATACCCTTAATAGAAGTGGCCAGGTACTATCAACCCTAAAAAATATAATTTATTCTGGTGTCCCCATGCAGGTTAAATGCTGTACAAAAAAAAAAAATCTTACAGCTTTCCTGAGCCATGTGTAATCTAGTGAAATTTTAGATTTTTAAAAATATTTTAACACCTGATTTTGGGGAATGTTTTTTTTTTTTTGAACAAGTGAATAGCATAGCATTATGGATATGCTGCTTGACATAATGGTAGCCCACAATTTCTTACCGCTATCTTTGGTTACCTATCTGGGTTTTTGGTTGCTGTCACCACTGAAAGCAGTAAAAATGACACGTGCAGGTACTTTCTTCCTCTTGACTTGTGTACATATTTGAGTTCGTCTGTGGTCTGCTCCTCTCCTGTGGCCTGTTGTGTTTCTGCTTGTGGTGTTTTAATCACAAGGAGATACTTACCTGATGCCAATACACCCGCTCCCATGTTGTCACTACTGGTGACTGCCTTCTGCCTCTGCCCTAGTCTCAATCCACATAAAAACCCTAAGGCCCCTAAGTTGTGGAACTCTGTGCGCCTGGTTTACTCACCCTGCATTCTCCCTCACGCAGACACAAAACCCTTAAAAACAGTTTGGGTTTCAGTTGTTGCAACACCCCTCTGCACCCTCTTCAAACTGTTACGAGTTTCCTGTAGATATGACTGTGACTCCTCTCTTATTTTGCTACTTCCATTGTGCAATAGTCCTCACTTAACAGTGTTTGTGTTGAAGGAGACCTGCAGCATTTTACAACCTAATTTAATTTTTAGAGTTTCAATTTAACCTCCGTTTTTTATTTAGTTTGATTGTGTACATTGGCTGATGCTTCTCGCTGCCAAACAAATTATATTGAACCTTTTTGCTTTCTTCTGAGCTTTCTTTCAGGGTCTTGACAGCAGATCTGAAGCTTAATGCATTCCTTTCCTTTCTGACCTGCCTTAGACCTCCTCTGTAGATGAGAATAAACAGCAAATAAGTGTGTCATACTGCGATGCATAAGGTGTATACAAATTGTGTATATTTTACGTGTTATATTTGTCCTTTGAAAAGTGGGGAAAAACAAATGTGTAACTTTTCAGAAAATTATAATAATAAAAAGCCTGGATTTCTTTAGAATTTTAATCCTCTGTACATGGTTATTGTTTAATATAATAAAAGCAAGGTGACATTTTGGGTTTCCTTATCTGGGTCCAATTTCTTAATTGGGGTCTATCCCAGGTTGAGGACTGGATTGCCCTGAACTTGAAGTGTTTTGACATATCCATGAAAGCATGCGTCTGCATGTGGCTCATTCTCCTCATGGGTATTGTGGAGAGTTAGGAATACAAGAGGATATGTGATAATACACAGTCATCATAAATCAGTGTGTTTCTCTGGCTTTTTCAGTTCAGTATTTCTTTGCTTTGGAAAGTCATTACACGGTTTCTACTGAAGAGTGGGTGGACCGTTACTGCTGAGCTAATTTAACCGGTTTCCTCTCGCAGATTGCACAATGTACGTCCGGGGAAATCGACCATTGTCAAGAGCATTCAGATTATGAATTGCATACATTATTTTGGTTTGATCAGCAAAAATAAATGCAGGCCACAACAAAAATCAAGTGAAAACAATATGAAACATTCAAACATTGTACACTAAATCACTGAGGTGAGAAGTTGTTCACATTGATCCTTACATTGTACTAAAACTGCCCCTTGTAACTATTGAAGAGCACTTTTAAAGAAAACCTTCACTGATCTTCAGCCATGAACAAAGCCAGCCAAAAAGGCATGAGTGGAAAATGTGATTTGGATTGGAGCAATCTATACTTCTAGGGTGCAGCTGCAAGGGGGGAAAAATCATACCACAGATACAGAGTCTACAGACTCATCTCTGAACATGATGCATGAACCCGAAGCAATACTGTGTTCAGAATGTTAATTATCCCCATCTGAAATAACAGGAAATTCCTAGGTAACTTTTTATTTACCTTATGGTAATGGAAGTACGGAAATGAAATGGGTATCGCTGTGGAGGATGAATATGGGTCAGGGAGACGTGCAGCTATGTTGATCTCACAAACTGGGCCTTCAGTGTTCATTTCTTCCTTACACGTTTTTTCTTACAGGTTTTTTTCAAGTGAACACAAGGGGCCAAATGAGACATTTGCCACTATCAACAGTCCAATGGACAGATGCTCTTACACAGAGATGATATATTTGTCAGACTGGTCATCCTGCCATGCGGTGCTGTCGAGAACATGTACCAACTTCACAGCCTTTTTGTCGAGCCACTCACACTGTTTTCATGCCTTTGCATTAAAGCAGCTAGTTCTTGGAAATTATGAAATATCCTATCACAAATATGAGGCTTTGCAGGAGGTTAGATGGTTCACATTGTATAACGTGTCTGGTGGCGTGGCAGGATTTTCTCAGTACACATGTGACCCAGGAGGAGAGGTCAGATCTGTCGCTGTCAAAGGTAATGGGATCGCTTGCGTTCGTTCGCCCTGCCGAGATAATACGAGCAACCCCTTGCTGAAGAAAAATAATCTTGGCAGCTGTCCTGGGGATACATGTTTTTTGTTCCAGCTTTAACAATCAACCCCGGTCACAAAAACAATTATGGAAAACATAATTTGTAGCCAATATGCCACTTGCAATATGCAGGCAATCTGGTCCTGAAGAATGGCCAACATGGCAAGCTGGGCTTACTGTATTTAATCAGTTGTGTGAGGGAGTGGAACTATGCTGAATGATGCTGCCCCTGGGATATTGTGGTACTGAGGATAAATGTTCATGTTTTCCAAAAGGACTTTCGGGAGAAGAATACAAGTTAAAATCATCCAGATGGATCCTCTCTTCATCCCTGTTACACAGCATGGTTTTCCCCTCATTGGATTAACTTTGACAAACCCTTCTGCACTGGTACATTGAACAATATGTCCAAGATAAGTGTGTGTGCCACGTTTGCAAACCAAACATTATTATACAGAGACTGAATTCCAGGATAAAATGCCCTCATCAACAGTGCTGTGGATGCCTATTTCCAAACACAAAATCATGCTCATCGATTTGCATTATGCATACTGTTGGTAAGTTCCGGGGAGAAATATCAAAATCTTCCATTTGTAACAGCAATGACCACAGACAGGCATTGTGCCTATTAAAGTGAAGGTTGTCTTCCACTAAAACAACAGGTTCATGAATCATTCCAGTAGATGGCAGGCTCATTCCACAGCAATCCCTCTTTTTCAGACAAAGGAATTCACAGACTGTTTAGCGTCAGTGTTGGTAAATATAACTGACATTGTACATCAGGCCTTTTGGTCTGATCATGAACTTGCACACTTGTAGAAATATGTCACTGAATGACTTCTGCATGCATTGGGGTAGAACGGTGGAGCTAAAAAACATGGAAAAAAGTATGGATGATTCCATCTGAGATGCTATTATCTGTATGGTTTACAATAACAGCTGGGATAGACATCTACACTCAACCCCTTTGGTCACTTCCCTTTATGACTCTGTGTGTTGTCTTCTTCTTTGAGGTATGTCATATATGTGCTATAACACTTCTTCCAAACTCATATTTTACACTAATTAAATGAAAGGAGGAAAAACATTGTCTTGAGCGCTATGTGTGTAACTGCTCCAGATTCATTTAGGATTTTTTTTTAGTCTGTTATGAAAATATTGCCTGTTCTTGCTTTTAGGTCTCAAGAGAGGTGAGTTCCTCCCTGATGGACTGGAGCGCTGATAATTTGACTGGGGGAGTGGAAGAATTCCTGTCTAAAGGAATGCATGAGTTTTGATTATGATGTTACAAAACTGACCCTGAAGTTTTGTGATTTGATTGGGGGGCCAAATATTAGGTGTTTACTTTGGACAGCAGTGCATTTACATGTGTTGCAAAAAACACATCGCAGTGCAATATGTCAAACTGTCTTCACAGACTTTGAAAGTTTAAATGAAATAAGGAGGTTGGGAAAGGCACAGATAAGTGTGTGGGAATGGGGAGAAACTGAGTAGAGGGCTTGAAAGTAACCTTAGCACTGGCTGCAGTGTCATTTTAGGAGGCATTTGACCTAAAACTTACCTAAACATCTGCAGTCTTTGCTAATGGAATCAAAATTCTCACCTAACTGACAATAGAAGTAATTATTCTTGTGGATTTAACACCTCTTTGCACCTCTCATGTCACCCTTGACTCCTGATTGTTAGTCATTTCTATAAAGTGAAACAGCTTTCATGGGTTTTTGCTCTAAAAACAATTGTAACTTTCATCTTAATATATGCTGTTTCAGATGTCCCATGGCACAGAGCCAACAGATGAACTTCCTCATGATTTCATATGCAGAGGTAATATGAAAATAATCTTTGTGTGAATTTATATAAGGTTTGTAGCACACAATTTCCTTTAAACAGTGCAAAGAAAGCTGTCTGAAGATTCACAGTGAGAGATTGCTCAAAACTGAGCTTTAGTACATAATATATCTTAGGTTGAAAACGAAGAGAATTAACACTTGAGAACACCGTTTAAAAAGCATGATGAAAGCTGACTATGAAAAAAGCCAGAACTGTTTCACACCTCTCAGTCCCAGTGAAACAAAACAACATCAAACGGGAAGCAGAACGCATCTATATTGATAACTCTGCACAGTTGAGACAGGTTGTTAAGCAAGATTACTTTACATGCAGGACAATAGCACTGCTTTTTGTGGAGCTAAAAATACTATGCACGCACACACATCTTGACCTTCAAGTCATGGTTCAGGCCCTCAACACTCACTAGTAAAAGTTATTATTATAGTAAGACAGAAAAGTGAAATGAAAAAGTTTGATTTTCACATGGCTGACTATGCTATTAATAGCTGTCTTTTTATTTCCTTATTTTGCTCAGAGACAGTGAACTACATCAAGATGAGAAAAATAGTACTTTGTGTTCCAAGTGATTAAGATAGCCCTTGTGTCCTGACTGCCTGTTTTCACACACAAAGTTAAATGGAATAATTAGACGCGTAACATGGTGAAGAGGAGTTTATTCTGAAGGCAATGGCACCTTATTGTGGAGGAATGCTTTCATGTGACCCAAATATACGGACGAGATGCCCCTTATTAAGAGATGGATGGGGCAAAATGTTTTGCATGCTCTTAGATTTCTGGTGTGATTTGAATGCTTGAATGCTTATTAAGTTGGTATGGTTGGAAGACAGCATCACATCTAACCCAAGCCCAGCAGTTGTCATGGAGAAACTGCCAACTGCACTATTTTAAAGTCTCACTGCAAGGTGTTATTTTAGATTTTGTGGCTTAATTTTCTCACAGGTACTAAATGCATATCAACAGTTTTCTTGATATTTAATATATGACTGTTACTAATATAATCTTTACTGGTGTTTTAAACTGCCTCATTGAAAGTTTCATGGTGCAGCAGAGGGCTGTAAAGTTAAAAAGGAAAAGTCTTATCATTGGAGCCACCAGCCCCACCCAGAAAGCATTATTTCCTGCTCTTGTAAATGATAGCTCTATAGAATAGGAATTCAGTTGATGTGTTTAGAACTAAGTTTAGAGATTTGCCTTTGCCTTCACAAGTGCAAGGGGAAGTAAATGTATCTAATTCTAAATCCTGTTATCTGGTGTCCCCCTCTGCTAACTCCCTGCTTAACCGGACTTCACTTTATCTTCTCTCTCAATGTCTTAAAGTGGAGGCAGGGTTCTTTACTGAAGAGTGATATACCCCCATGCCATATCTATATTCAGTCTCTATAATTATGTAAATGTAATGTTTATATTTAAAGGTTGGAGCCACAGACTACTGGCAGTTTCCCTCCTGCAGCTGGAAAACATTATAGTCTAAATCATAATGCACAATCCACAAGCTTGATCTGGACTTTGAAACGACAGCTTTTAGCCTGGTCTTATCAAAAAGGCAACTGATGGCCAATTTTTTGAAAGCTTTGTGTGTAAGTGTGTGTGTGGTTAAACTACAGAGCACAGTCTTGCAATATGCATCAAAGCAACCCCTAATAAACAGCTGAATACAAGTTAATGTATGACACAGATGTGTAAAGGTAACTTTCCATTTTGGGTGCTTTGATTATAAACACTGCCCACCTAACAAAATCAATCATGTAAAAAAGTGAAGCTGGAGTCAAACATACATCTTTCAATTTAGTTTAATATGTACATTAAAATACACTATTTACATTATACAACTTATGTACAGTTCTTAATATAGATTTGTTTTGGTTTGAAAACAACAAAATGCATAAGACATCTAGCCCTGCATCAATAGTGTAGCTCGGAGCTGAAACAGATCGATAAATTCACCTTTAAAGACACAATTTTTTAATGGAAAACCTATTTCAATAGATTTAAAGACCCTGACTTCATATAGTATTCAATACATAAAAAAGACATATACTGAACATTCAATCTATGCCTCTATGGGCTGAAAGGCAGTTTTAAGAACAAAACATTGTCTGCAAAGCTTAACTCATGTGCTGTTGACAGTTTTATCAAATATAAACTTGTCGATTTTTAGCCCATGGACAGTATGGCATTGGTAACATACATACATTATAGAAAGGCACTATTGTAACTAATAAAATAAACCGCTTTAACAATGCTCATTGTACGTTTTAATGTCTTGTTCCAGTTGCGTCAGAGGTGTGCATAAGGGCCAGCCTGGCAAGTTGATGTGTTTGCCACAAAACAAACACTCCGTAATGCTCTTCAGAAGCCTTTTACAAAATACCTTTGTCAAAAACCAAAGTAGTACCAGCTACATTATTTTAAAATATTCATATATATATATATAAATGTAACAAGTCAAATTGTTTTGTCCTTGCTGACTTTTTAAAGCAAATTTTAAATAGAAGCAATAATAATATACTTGGGAAATATTTTTTTTCCCGATGTTTTCTCGTTTGCATAGTCCATAACCGTATGTGTATCCTCACATGTGTCGCTTCATATGCAGAGCCAGGTGATCAGATCTCGAGAAGGCACGTTCGCACAGGTGGCACTGGAAAGGACGGTGACCAGTGTGCTTGCGGAAATGGCGGGTCAGCTCGTCGGATCGGGCGAACTTCCAGCCACAGCCCTCCCAACTGCAGTGATAGGGCTTCTCGCCTACATTCACAAAAGACAAATAACCGATTAGTTCCTCTGTTACTTGTTACCATGCGTACTTATTTCTATGGCTAATCGTCGTGCATTACATGTATTAACCCCAGAAATGTAAGTAATAATAATAATAATAATAATAATAATAATATATGATGGAGATGCATTACGTTCTTATGGAAAAATCAACAGATAAAAAATGCAACGGAATTCTTACCCGTGTGCGTCCGGTGGTGCGCTTTTAAATGCGAACTCTTCGTGTAGGTTTTGCCGCAGCCAGCAAAAGTGCAGGTGTGAGTAGCCGTCCGCTTCCTTGGCCAGGAGCGACGACCTCTCTTGGGCTTCGCGTCGAGCATCTCGAGGGGAGAAGACGGTGGTGTCAGCAGTACTCTCTGAGTGGTAGGCTGCATACCAAGTCCATCTTCATACATGCTAAACTGGTGCCCGCTTTGGTAAGAGAGCTGCATCTGGGAGGGTGGAGGTGGGTGAGGATGGGGGAAGCCCGGAGCAGAGTGATAATTCTGCGCGAAGGTCATGGAGTGTAACATCTGAGACTGGCAGTCGGAACTCATGAGATCGTCTGGGCTCAGCGGCGGAGTCATGTTGCCTGCTGCCTGTGGGGAATTCGCCAGCCTGGGCTGCTCGAAGGACATCATGCAGGAAACGTTACCCTCCTGTTTGATTTTGGGGCAGCTCTGAGGAACCATGCCCACGGGTGGTCCATAACCGTCCATTGGTGACTCGACTTTGATACTGTCTACAAAGTCCTGACTTGGGAAAGCCGAAGAGCTGACATGAAATCTCCCCTGAATGCTGTTACTGGACATGCAGTAACTGTTGTCAACTTCAGGTCTCAGAAGCTCCGCCATAAGACTGCTGTTATACGACGGCGGCGGACTGTTCTGTTCCTGCACCGTGTATGCCGCTGGGGGGATACCCGTCTGGTACAGGTTGCCTGGCTCTGTTAACCTGTACTCCCCTCCTGCTCCCGTCCCGAGCACTGTAAGGCTTTCCGTGCCGGTGGTGTTAGAAAGAATAAAATCCAGATCCAGAAAATTGCTGAGATCCTCGTCGTCCTTTCTGCCAGAGCAATTGTCCATGTTCATAACAACATCATGCACAGAGCAACTGGAATGCACGGACTTGTCCATTTCGCTTTTCCATCTCTGCTGCATAAAGAGAGGCGGCATGTTAGAGAAAAATGTAAAAGAAAACACAAGTCAAGGTACCTAAAATGTCGGAATAAAGAAACACAGTAACAGTTCGTGCGCATTTGAAAAAGAGTAAACCTGATGTCTTAAAAACAAACGTTTCAGCTGACAACAGAACTGAAGCAAATAAATGACAATATAAACATTAGTCCCATTCACAAAAACTACTGGAAAAAGAAGAATATGTGAAAAATCATACTTACGTTTTCCCAACCTTTCTCCTTCTGGTTCGCAAATGTAGAAATCGATGGTAAAATGGACCCGCTTAAGGCCATTTCCATTCGTTGTCAGGGATTGTTTCGTAACGTAAAATTCTGTCTTTGTGTTTACAAATATACTTGCAAATTCGGCGTACGTTCAGCCTTCTTCACTCCACTCGAGCAACCCTCACAAGTAGTAAAGCTACAAGTTTCCCTCTCTTATGAAGTAGTGTTTCAAAGTCATGTAGCCTACAAGTTTGATTGGTAGGAGATCCTACCTTATAAATATTGCAGCTGAAAAGCTGGACCAATTGTATGAAGCGGAGGAAACACGTAAACGGTGGAGACTCGTTCAGGATTGAGGTAGCGCACTACTCCCTAAATTTAGCCCTGGTATATAAACGGCTCTTTTTCGAGAGTGTTGTAGTCCGTGCTCTCCCTTACACACTCCTGCGAGCTCCTTAAATCGTTGGAACCTCATTCCAGAAGCCCAACCCCTTTGGCCAGCATTAGCACCAGAAAAAAATAAATAAATAAAAGAAAGAAGTGTACGTGCGCGCGCGCGTGTGTGAGAGATACAAAAGAAAGAGTGCCTTCACAGAATCCGTGAATAATATAGAGTACATAGGACAAAACCGAACAAAATCAAGAACATCTGCATCCATCAGGAGATTTGATTTCAGGGAAACAAAAACCCACCTTATAATGAAGACCATATTTGATATATAGCCAGTATTTCATTTTACTGAAAACTATGTTATGCATTTTACTTGTAACTGAACTCTAGTGTTCATTCCGACGACCAATAACTCGTTTAGTTAATAATTTGCCCTCTCAGCATGCAGGCACATTTCATGATCATAATGATTTATCCATAGCATGAGAAACTTAAGATAGCAAAGAACACGCGTTTGAAATATTTACGAAGACTGCTGCATAGGCTACTGCCACTACTACTACTATTACTACTACTACTCTGCTACTACTGTTATTAATAATAACAATAACAATGTGTGTCATTCTCTACAAACTGCACTTTCAAGACAGTTACAAGTTTGGCTGTCTTCCAAGTACATTTCCTTTACGTCACTGAGTTTTGGAACATAATGGGGAAGAGCGATGTTTAGGCTGAAAGACATTGGTAACTATGCACGATGATAAATACATTGCACAGGCATGTCTGCTCGCTTTGTTACAGCTGGCAACGATTTTACAATATCTAAAAATATCTCTATATTGCAATATTGTGCCGCAACGACAACTTGGAAAACAAACACTATTACTACTGATTCTGATTAGAGTATGTTCCAGGGGTCACGGTAAGTCCTTAAGCTATCCATAGACGAGGTGAGGACATGAAAAAAAAACGTCTTATAGCGGTAAATTTTTATTTAATTTCACTCATTGTAGTTAAAGGGCAGATCCATGTCAATGGCGTCCTCATGTATTATGTAAGGTAAATGCGAAAGAGTAGCTATTTATGACCTACCCTGCTTAGCCGCCACCACCACTTTTCCTTGATTCATTTGCGTATCATTGAGTCCTCACAGCAGGCTTTTCAAAACGTTGCAGCGACCAGGCGCCAGACCTGTATCGTAACCTTCTCAGAGCTTCAAACGCCCCTCAAAGCACGTGCTATTAAACTATTTGGCGTCTATTTTGAGGCCTCATTCAGGTGTAAATAGGGTTGCTCTCATTGTCCGAGTTAGCATTCATATTGGTATCGAGGCGATAAGTATTAGAAAGTTTCGGTGGAGAAGATCGAAGGAAGACGGGAATTTCAGCTGTAGGCCTGTTGCTCTCCAAAAGTGTTCATAATCGCCGATTTATATAGTTTGGAATAAACGCTGGTAGCGTTGTAGTTATTCTCTTTTCTCGCATTAACTCTCCCGAAAATAAGTCATTGTGTAACTATGTGAAATTAAGGTGTCATATTTTGTGAGTTTAAAGACACTAAAGCCAGTAACTGATTGGCACAGTTACACAATAATACATTCCAATGAACAAAGCCATTAGTTGACCGAGGCCTGTATAATGATTAATTTTGGCCTCACCAGTCTTTTTAACGAAAACGGTAGTTTCCTTACCGTAAGAAGTTGATCTATGGTAAAGATTAAATACGCTCTTCACACCGCTACTGTTTTTCATCTTCCGCCATCAGTTTCAGTTAAATTAAAAGCCCTAAGCACACGTCCTTTAATGTGTTTCGTATTACTTATGCTTGTACTTATATTGATGGATTGAAGTGCGATACTATAAAGGTGGCTATAGTAGTTATCTGGCCAGATAACTCCCAGGCTTCATGTGTACAGCCTTTTGGAGTATATTCAGGAAACAAGTAAGGAAACAGATTAGTTTTATTTGCATCTAACCAGGCTCCTCAGGATAACTATGCTGAAATCATTTGTAGGATGAGATCTTCCCCATCATATCCCAAATAAGAGAAAGGTTCAGGTTACTTTAGTTGTACCCGTTGGCAGATTTGGTTTGCAGGGGACGAGTCATACATCTTGACACACTTTTTACCAACAACACAGACAGTAGACAGCATAATAAATATGATAAAAGTGCTCAAAACCATTTGCATCTAATCCATGTATTTTATTATATAAATAATAAACTGTAAACTGTGTAAAAGGTAAACTGTGAGTAATGACTTTGCCTGAAGGAGTGGAGTAGCCCAGAAGCTAATCACATTGTGAACCTGTGGAAGAATAAAAAGTGAAGATAGAATGTAATGTACTGTTCTTTACGGCTTGCATTGCTCCGGGGACAACGTAAGCGGCGCTTATTAATTATGCATCTGGATAATGGATCTGCGTGTTTGTGGTTTGAAAAGTGTCTCTGCACCTGTGGCATGTTATTAGTAGGCAAGTCTGAGTTTGTACTTTACTGAGTACTACTGTACTGTACTGAATGTACTGCATAACTATTCTTTTCGGTTTGAACAAAATGTGCTCCAGGAGCTGTGCATACGTCTTCCTGGTGCTAATTTGATCATGTATGTAGAGGTTTTTTGCCATCTTTGTTGTGTCTCATTGTTGATTGTAAATGCATAGCTGAGACTACTGCTGCTTCCAAGGCAATCCTTCTCAAAGAGGTGAAACACCCTCCTGGTATATACTGTTTGATGTACCTTTAGAGACAGAAAAAATGTAAAGGCAGAATGTCAAATTATTATGATGGTGAATATTGGCAGTCAGTCTTCAGTGTAGGAGATTTCTCAAATGAGTGTAAGTTTCATGGGGCAAGGGACTCAGTTAGCAGAGTCCATTAACAAAAGCCTGAAAAGGCCCCTGGGATTAAACATGTAAATGTTAATGAGTGTCATTTACCTTAAGATCAGTGTCTCCTTTAGAATGCGATCAGAGAGGTTTTCTGTATTTTAAGCCATTCACATGCAGGTTGGAACTTAATAGCAAATGTTCATTTGTGGTGGAAAACAGCCGGCCAGTTTAAAGAAATGGTTAAAATTATTTAAAAAATGTAGGTCCCGTTACAGTTGAAATCGACAGTATTTTTAGCCTTTGAAACAATCACTTTCTAGTCTTCATTAATATCATTTGATAAAAGCTCGAGCACTTTTGGTGTCTGTTCTGCACTGTCTTGGATTGACCTTTCTTGCTGGACACACTTAAAAATGCCTCCACTAATGCACCATGCAATCAATTCAATATTTGAATATAAATGTTGATAAATATATTCAGACACTAAGCAGTTCAACTTTTTAACCACTTTACCCTGTAGTGGGTAGTTGGTTGTAAAATGAACATCATGCACTTGAACAATATTTGTTTGAAATGTTACAGTCTCATGGAAATATTTATCTTCAGTATGTATCAGCACTATAGATGAACTTGCATGATATATTTTGTAATCCCCAAGCAGGCTTCAGAACAGCATGAGTAGAGGTTCTAATGATCTGATGGTGATTGGGTGGTGTACATTTTCTCTACTGGGACTTTTATTTTGAAGACCCATCACTCAGTGAGGTTTCAAGACAATTCCTGTCGACCTGTCAGAAGTCTGCCTGGACAGATGTGTAATTCTTGGCATATCTGGACCTCTGACCCAAGGACTTCTTTCTCTGCCCTCAGTGAATGTATGTGTTCAGGAATGAACCAACTTCCCTTTATTTGATGAATCAGCATTACAGAGCATCAGTACAGTTTCCACTTGCCAGCTTTTGTCTGCAGCTTGTGGCATACAGCAAACTCTTGATCAAGACATGTCTAAAACACTGATACACTATTCTAATGCTAACCTTTACTATGAAAGGCCTCACTGAAAGAACCTCACAGAAAGGTCATGTGTCTTTGTCTTTATACTTGAAAAATAACACATATCAGACAATTTTTGTTCCCTCTTAAATAAATAGAACTCTATATTCATACATAGTTTTAGAAAACAACTTTTTCACTCAACCAGAAACAATGTATTATTGTCTTAGGCCTACTCAGCTTGTCATAGGTTTCATTTCATTTGATTCTTTTAAAGCATATTTGACACTGAGGACAATATTGAAAAATTGCACTCATGTTTAGATATTACATTTTAGGGTTTGTGAATCAAAAGCCACATATTTTCTGATGTAGTTTAACAGTCTTACCAAACAAATCTTGCAGGATTTAAATAGTGTATTTTCACTTGTTGGTGTAAAATGGCTGCATAGAATGTTTTTCTCGTCTTGAAGGGTACCAACATATGAGTTGGTAAAGCTGATTTATAAATGCTTGGAACATCTAGCCAGACCTTTCTCTGTATTTTATTTATTCAATGACCTAACCTTCCTTTCATAATTCCATTCAAACGTATGTCTCAAACCAAGGGTGTAGGTTTGCATATGGATGGTAGGGACATGTCCCTACCAATATTTTGGGAGGACAGAATTGTCCCTACCAATATGTGAGTGAACTTGTTCCCATTATCTTTGCAGTGAAGTCATATTAGATAATTCTGATGAGCCCTCGGTTGTTGTGTCCCTACCAATGTTAAGACCAAACCTACGCCCTTATCTCAAACCCATTCCATCGCAGTGCAAACCTTTCCACTTTGTCCCTCAGATGTTCCGTATGAGGTGGAATGAACTCCCTGCCCCGCTACGGACAGCTCCTTCACCCCATTCCTTCAGACGGGGCCTGAAGACGCACCTCTTCAGACTCTACCTGGACTGACCCAGCACACAATTGCTGCCCCCCCCCCCCCCCCAATCAGTGCTGTCGTAAATTGCTGTGCTTTTTAAATTGTTTCTTGTTGCCGCCTTTACCCTGACGCTCATTGCGCCATTTGAAACTGTTGAAGTTTGCTGTTTGAAGGTGTATCATATTAGTTGCCCTATAGGCTGTAATTGTACAAATCTGAGTACTGTGTCCTCAAACAGACCTTGCTCTCAGCTGAGAACTGTCTCATTGTGGGACTGTACACATCCTGTCCCCGTACTGTCGCTATACTTACTGTATGCACTTTTTTAAGTCACTTTTGATAAAAGCGTCTGCTAAATAAATAAATGTAAATGTATGATTGGTGTGCAGTTAGTTAGTGTGAAATACACTCACTGCAAGGTAATTTCCAGGTGTAGACCAATGTAGATGTTGCAGGATATTGATGTTTATTACATGTCTTGACACTTGTTGATTGATGGAATTCCCTGTTCTCATCTGAAGTCTTGCTGCATTTTGTCCCTTTTTAACTAGGTTTAGACTGATTAATGGGGTTTCTGTGCAGTCAGGCTGCTTTCTTGCACAAATTTTATGTAAAAACAGATTTGATGTTGTGTTTTAAAGGTGCTATGATCAAAGCCAACACAGACAAGCAGGACCACAACATTTATGAAAAGATAGTTAAAGATAAAATTGTAGATTTAATTCATATGCAAATAAATGAGCATTTAATTGATTGGCTTATCCTAGCAAGACATGAGATAAAGAAAGAGTGGATGGATTTTCAATGGATTTTAAATGTAAAATATAATCTCATACTCAATCATTTACTTCCCAGTTCTGTGTTCCGTATTAGTTAATAGCACGTCATACTGTTTCCCAGTTGGCTTCCATGTGAATTGAGGTTCAGATATGTACTTTACAACTTGGAATGAGGAGACATGGGAAGGGTTACATTTAAATATCCTAGAGCACTATATTACCATTGTTCAGTTTCCTGATAAAATGTGGAAGAAATATATCTTTCAGTGGAATGAGTCCCATTTCATCTCCCTCCAGAATCGTGTTTTGAAATGATGTGTCTCATTAAAGTGAAAGAGCATATCCTATATCATAACCACCTGCATGTGTCCTCACAGCCCATTCCAGTAATTGTCTCCACATTTCTGGGCATGTCTTCAGACCCAAGGCGGCAGCCTCCTCACAGGCCATACCCTGTATAAGTGACGTCTGAGGGTGGGTGGTTCTCTGCATGAGGTCACAGCCATGTCGGTTCCAGAGTGAACTTCCACTTGCATGACGTCGTAGGCTCCGACGAGAGTTGTGCCAGGTGGGAGCTTGCTTTTGTGTCTTTGCTGGAGTGAGGCAGATGATCATTTCAGACCCTTCAAAATTTTGTATTGCAATCTACAGGCACTTATGAGGCAAATATCAGATTTATATTTTTCCCTTTTTATGACCTTATTTATCCTTGTTTATTGATTCCATTGCATGTTTATTTGTTTACGTCAGTGATCTGTATTCAAATGATGAAAGAAATGCTGATTTTTCTGGTGCTCAAAAGCACAGGCTATGCAGTCAATCATCAGCAGTAAGGCCTTTACTGCGTGAAAACTGCATTATGGAAAGTAACCAGCACAGCTGGACATACATGTCATCTATGTAGCAGTTGTTTTGTTCTGTGTTTTTTCTGCCCTCTTTGTGAGCAGTCATTTCAGAGAACTGAAGACAGGGTATCAAAACATAGATTCCATGTATCAAGATGTTACACAACAGCTGCTCAGTTATTTAGCAACAGTGTGAGAAAGAAGAAAAAGAAACAAAATTCTCGAAATACTGTTTCTAAGAATGAAGAAAATGGGTTTTGCTGGTGGTCCATGACACACCCTTCAAAATGGTGGTATTTTTTCAACCATTTGTTTTGTTTCACACTGGTTAAAATCACCCAAAGGATTGGCTCCCTAACGATACATGATGTAATTTCTCTGTTGAGGTACACTTCCCACCATGCAAACATGCTCTGAATCACATCATTCCAATGTGATTTCATTTTACTTTCTAATTTCTGAATTAGATCCTTGAAGGCATATCATCTTGATAGAAAATGGGATTGCCAAAACCTGAAAACACATCTAAAGTTATGCTTGGTTCATTGTCAGCTCCAAGGTTCAGGGTAAATGTGACACTGCCATGCCATGCGGCACCCCCACACAGATGGTGGTAAATGCAGTAAACTGTAGTTCACTACATTTTTAGTCTTCTTTTTATGAATTCATAAAAACCACAAAACAAATTCACAATATACTATCAAAAATCCAGTAATCCAGTAGTATCCAGTATCCAGTTTTCTAATGGAAGACCTTTTTCCTTCAGGAATAATAACAGTGACATATTAGTACTGAGGTTATGAATAGAGAAAGCAAGAGGTAGTGGAACTGTAGGAGTATGGTCAAACAGCTGTGTCTTCATTGTAATAGAAAGCTGCAAATGCAACTGGTCGATTATTATAGTACAGGACACCTCTTTCCCCAACTCGGCAGAATCTGTTTTCTTTTGTCTCAGGAGAGGGCCACCAATACCTCTGATTCTCTCAGGTTTCACTTTAGTCCCAGTATTGTCATGCTGAGCACAAGTGGTGGAGCAATTGATTACTCTTGGTATAGAAAGCCCATGGCACCAAAAAACTGCTTACTGTCTTTCAAGAGTGAAATCTGTCCCGTTGTTCAACAATGGAGCCCAACAATGGAGCTCCAACAGTGGAACCCAGGAAAAAAAATCTAATAACAAAAATCAACCCTAAGGCAAAACTTCAGCTCTGACTACATTTTGCTTGAACAGAAACCCTGCCTGAATTTCCTTGTATGACACATGTCAATGGCAAATGTGGAAAGGCAATGATCTGAGTTGTAGGGCATTATTCCTCATTTTTATCTCAGAATTTTTTATTGATTTTTTTTTCCATAAATCTTTTTCAAAAAGCAGTGTAAAATTAAAAAAATAACCTTGGCATAATGAAACTATTTCTGCTAAGATTCATTACTTTGATTTACACTCTTAAATTCTGAGAATTCTTTAATAAAGTTGAAAAAAATGACTATATAATCCAACTTGGCCAGCAAACCTGTGTGACTTGTTATCATGAAATACTCTGTGCAGGTTTTCCCTTAGCTATCTACAAGACTGTTAAATTTCATGTACTTTTTGCAAAGTTTGGGGAATTTATGACATCTCAACCAGATCTGCATACTGATGGTATACACTCAAACTGCATAAAATCATCCCTACAAGTCAGTAAACTTGATAAAAGGATCATGCATGAGAAAAATCCACACATGTCAGTGCAGCAGTTCATAAGTAAACATTTTTCTGAATGACTTTTGAATGTTGAGAACTGAAATCTGCAGCACTGAGAAGTCATTGCCCTGACATTTGTAAACTGATTATATTTTATATTTCTTTTTCAAAAGTGCTGGGAAAAAAGTTTGAGCACGAACAATAGAGTCCCTTGGACAACAGAAGCCTGTCCCCCAAAGAAATGTTTTCAAATTTTAATTTGTAAATAAACATAGTTTGGTTCAGAGTGCCAGAAAAACAAAAAGCATCCTAAGATACTGTTCAGTATAGACTGTGAAAAGGTACCCTTGTCTTCTTTATCTGTGTTCTTGTTTCTAAATCTCAAGACACTTATTATATTAAGTGCAAATGAATAGCATTAGTCCAAACTGAAGATACTCTTCATATAACCTTTAAAGCACAGATCAAAATGCCGCCTGTGTTGTCTGTTCTGTTAATTATTACATGTGCGCTGATGGTGATGGGAAACAGGTGTCCCTGAAATGTTATTTGTTATCGTTATATTATCTGAAACACAATGATACATTCTTTCATATTACAGTTCAATCAGTGTAAAGTCAGATGGTGTAAAGACATTTGTAATGTTTGTTTTCCCACTGTTAGACCAGTTCATGTCCAGAATGAATTTTTAATTTGTGACATGCAAGCAGCATAGTGAAAATAATGGGATAGCATTCAGTGGCCCAGAAGTTAGACAAGAAAATAACAGCTTGCTGAAACAGGTCACAATTGAACATACTTGGTATGGTGAATATATGCGAAAGGTTAAGAGATCTAGGAGACAGAAATAATGTATGAGCCTCAATATTTTTCGTCAAAACAGCTTTGTCACAACATGATTACAATCAGTGCTCCGATGCCTCGTTTATTTCGCATCTGTAAAGCAGACTTTTTTTGGTCTCAGAGAGTTTGAGCCTGTTTTGAATGAGTTAGTACACTGAGATTCCCATTATGTGCTTGAGTTAAGCTGGCTGGAAACACCTGCTCTTTCTGGAAGGCAGGAAGGCAGCGCTGCTCCCCCTGCATCTGCCTGCAAGAGGGGGAGACGGAGAGCAGCGGAGCGAGGTCCTGCCAGAGCCTGCGTGTGCGAGAGTATGAGAGCGAGTGGGATCCTGCTTGGGGCTTTTATACCCCGGTTATTTTTAACCACACACTCTGTGCTTATTACAACGCTTCCTTTCTGGGCCGCTCAGGAAGCAAGCTTGGCTCCTTTTCCTGCTCACACGCGGGCCGATTCAAAGGGAGTCAAGGAACGATAGCGCTGAGACGGCCAGGCTCCTAGGGAAAAAAAAAAAAAGTCGGGGGTAACAAAAAACAGTAAGGCTGGCACATGTACAGGCCCTGACAAAATGGGTTTCAAAGGCCTGGGCCTCTTCCAGGCTGTATCGAAGCGCACCCGGAATATTGCTGAGGCGTCAGAATAAGTGGTGCAGACTGATCACAGACTAGCTGCCTGTTGTTCACATTTTCGTGCTTTGGAAATGAATAGCTCATGGTTGTTCCAAACTGTGCAGTACCTTTACATCAAAAAGCTCTGTTGGGTGAGACAGAGGAGAGATACTCAGAAAATAAAAACATAATCACTCCTATGCAGTTGAGAGGATCTGTCAGTCATGATGGCTCTTTGTACTGGATATACAGCTTTTATTGTATTACATTATATGGTATTGTCTGATTACCCACCTTTAAAGAATATTTAATGTGTCCAATGTGGTACCATTATATTTGTGCAATTCACATTACTTGTCTGAGGAATAATAGAAAAAGCTATTGATTATTAGTTGACATGGATGGATGCCAGATATCTTTGGTAGGCTCAACATTATTTCACGTACTATGGTCAATTATCAGAACAATCTTGGATGGGAAAACGCCATAACGTTACACAAAAAGTAATTGAACATCATGCTGTAATTTTACATTTTCTTATCCAAAATAAGAAACTTCATATATAGTGTCTTCCAAATCAGGGCTAGTGTTGCCTCCTTTATCAGCTGGCCCATTTGGAGTTTTCTCCCTGTATGACACTATTTATCTGAGCAGGTGTTTAAGATTTAATCAAAATATCTTTAGCTTTATGGGATAATTAATACATTAGTCTAGGTAAAATGTTTTTTTTTTCCAGTATATCCAATATGAAAATATGTATTTTTTGCTTTAACAAGTACCCTGAAGAACCTATCTATAGGGTTGACTCACAACCACTGCATTTGTTCAGGAGCACTGAGGCGAAACAAATTCAGCCCTCTGAAACATTTGCACGCAACCAACAGCTTTTTTTTTTCGCTACAAGTCACACAGTACACCACAGACGAATGGGTGCTCACTGGAAGACATGTGCTACTCCACTGATGTCATCCATTGCAGGGTGCCTGAAAGTGGTGATACAAGGAAACCCTGGCTGACCTACCCACCCCTGTCCCGTGTCGGCCATGGGCTCCTGGTCATTGTCGGTAACTGACACGGCTGGGATTGAACCTGAGCCGTACTGCTTGCCCTGTGTTCAAATCAAATGGCAAATCCACTGAGCTACTCAAGAGCCCACCGCTCACATATTCAAACTATACACCCCTGTACTCTGACAAATTCAGTGAAAGATTTGAGAGCCTGTCTGTTTTGAATTACACCTAAACATGACTGAGACGTTTTTAAACAGTACCCTGTTTGTCTCTTTGCTGTGGACCCTCTTTGAAAAAAAAAAAAGGAGAAACGACATGCCAGAGCAACACAAAAGTGCTTATTCCATGATTGGCATGCTGTAGGCAGTGCATGTGGATCTAATTGGCAGGCCTATTCACCGGGGAGAATAGAGCAATTTATTAGCTGTTAACACTCCAAATCAGGTCTTGTTGCACCATGGACACATACCCTAATGTTGGCTGTTAGAACGCTTTCATTCTCTTGAACGGAAAGGTGCTTTGCAGTTAATGAAAACGGACAAGGTCTCTGTGCTTGAATGTTTGCTCTGATTTGCCTGTCAGTGATGTAAAACTCTGAGCGAACTCTTTAAGGCTTGTTTCCTTTCATTTTACTTTACCATCTCCATCCATTTGGAATTATAAATGATCACGCAGTGCCATTGCGACCATTCATTTAATCTGGCCTTTTACATAGAGACTGAAAAGGCTGACAAGAGTTTATCTTCAGTACAAATAAGACACCTCATGCTGAATTACCATTAACCCATGCCATGATGCACACACCAAAGTTATGCTGATGACAGCAGACAGTTATTTTAAATGAGTTGTGATCACTTGTGCTGTTATAGCATAGACCTGGGCAAAATTATTCAAAAAGCAACAAGGAATTTAAAAACCCAAGGTTCAAGCCATCAGAGCTGGAAATTATAAGCCTGGGTAGAGATGTTTTGGAGTTGAACCTGGCAGCATTTGTGTAATTTTAACATTCTAAATTTTCTTCGTTATAAGTCTCGAAACCACAGGATTGCCAGATCGTCTGCCAAAAAACAGTTCTTTCTTTTTATTTTAGAGCGGGAATTACAGAGCGAGTCGTTACAATGCAGAGTTGAGTTTCTAAAGCAAAGGCAGGCCGCAGGATTTTTATACACAGCTTTGACCACAGACTTGCACACACTTGAACATGTCGCCTTAAACTGTGCCAGCTGTATAAATATTGTAGCCTGGGCTCAAACACAGGTTCTTTTTTATTCCCACTTTGAACTTTATCGTACGATTCCTGCATGTAACGTACTATGTCGTTTAAACACCTCAAAATTGATGTTTCTTCACCACAAATTAAAAAGCATTCCTCAGCCCATAGGTGAAGGAATATTCTGATGTTTTTGCAAATACCTCATTCCAGCCTAAAATAACATGATAATTCAGAATAAATTCCCACTCAAACTGACCAAATCAGTCATCTTCAAGGTGTCAAATCTACATTTAGGTGATCCATAGCTAGGTTACTGTGGCAGCTGTGTATAACAGGCTTTTAGGGATACTGGATGAGTAAAGAGGCTCCTGGAGCCTTGACATTGGATGTGGGCTTGGATTAAATGAAAACTTTGTTGCATCATTTTCTATTTGTCAACAGAAACCTTTGTTTCTTAAGGAAACAATTCTAAAACGAAAGAAACAACCATCTGCACTTGATAATGAACTTAAGTACTTAATAATGAACTCCATATTTCTTGTAATACAAACCATAGTAATTTATTTTTTATGTATGTTTATGTAATTGTTATTTGCCAATAGATAGAACACATGCAGAATGAATTACAGTCTCTCACTCATGTCTTTTCATAACCTGAAACTGCATTTTCTGAGAAATGATGCTTTTTGCATAAACATGTTATGCAGATATTCTTTCCTTGTCCTTCTTTTCATGTAATCGGCTACTGCTTTGAGTGTCTGAGAAATTGTAGAACAACATGGCTGACACAGAGCACAAGGTGTAAAAACCAATAACTTCACATTGGTGCTTCCTGTGAGATCCAGATCCAGGGAGATCATCCCATTCTATGTAAGTCACGGAGAGACTCTCAGAGGAGCAGTGCAAATGTAGTGTGCCTAGAAGTAGGAACGAGGGAATAACACAAGCTCGTAGTTTCCTCGGACTAATTCAGTGCAAATAAAAATAATAATAACAACTGGGAACTTTGCCAGGACACTGGGGAAATCCCTACTCTTTGTGACAAGCACAAGGCGATTTATAACAATTACAGTGACTCAGGAACCTATTTTAACATTGTGTCTCCTACAGCACAGTGTCCCTGTCACTGGGACATTGGTCTTCTGTTTGGACCTGAATGATGACTTCCCTTTGCTGACCCAATGACACGAGTTCCAGCAACAACCTGGTTTTCCAAGGTCTCTTATCCAAAAGCTAACCAAGCCTGACCCTGCTTAACTTCAGCCATCAGCTAGGACATTGTTGCACGGTTGTCTAGCTGCTGGATGCATGTCTCAGATACATGTGTTCTATTCCCAGTATAAATGCTGGACATGCTAGACACATGTAAGACAGATGAGTTCATCGTCTGTGGCATCTCTCAGAGATGCCACATCCCTCTCGCAAGTGCATAAAGCAGTGGAAACAGGTCTGTTGTAAACACCAGTATCACTGGTCAGTGGCTGAGTCTTTCACACCTGTCTGAGAGCAGTGTGTCATGGTCTGATGAGTCTAACCCAGATGACTGTCTTTCCTTTTCCTCTAGCAGCAATTCTGTTCTGTCAGTTTAGTTATTTGGCAGCTCACTATTTGTTTACTGTCAGTGCACTTCTACAAACTTTACAGTTACTTTGTGTCATGAAATTGAATAAATCAATTCCAAAAACAAATAAAAAACACCACATCAACCTGCCTCATGAAACCCATATGACTGTGATATATTCAGATTCATACCACAATTCTGAAGCTGACAAAGAGACAAACGTTATTTGCAGTTGTTTTCCTTAATTGACACATTTGATTAGAACATAACTGGGTATAATAATTTACACAGCTAGTGCTCTGGTATAGCCCTGCTCATCAGACTGTACACAGTCGTGTGGCCTGAATATTTTGATGTAGCCTCCTGTTAGTCGGTCACCTAGGTCCTGTTCTGTGAAACCTATGGCTGTGCCTGTGTATCACAAGGCTTTCCTGTGAACATTTATGATCTGTATGTGGTCATGGAAAATGTGACTGTTATTGTGAACCACATTCTGTTATGGATACCATAATCCACACAGAGAAAAGGGAGGTGCCACTGAATCCTTTCTACTGAACACTCCACCTTCAGGTCGCAGTCATCATCATCCCCTGAACTCTGTATGCCGTGCCTCTGGTGTTGGGACCTTGCCTACTGCAAGATGGGCTGATTGGCTACTTATTTCTGTAACTTAGTATCTCCCAAATGGGAGCTGTTAACAGTAATTGACACAATGTTGCTGTACTACACAGGTTCTAATATTCTGTGTTGGGAGGACGATTTTGTCATGTAGATCTAGCTGTTAGTCAGGAACGCCAAGACATTTAGCGGTGTATTTTTGCATTGGGTAGGTGGATGAAGAAATGAGAGTGGATGAGAAATCACCACTGACAGCTGTTGATTCACCTCACTTCTTGGAAAACAGAAGCTCAGGTCATGGAGAGGATGAGGAAACTTCCCTCTGGGCCCTCTCAGCTCCAGCTCACTCTGTCGCGGTCGCAGCTCACAGTTCCATGCGAGCGTGACACATGGAGCACAGCAAAGTGCAATAGCAGCCGTGACTCAGGGCCAGCGCTGCAGACTCATACTTTCAGAGCTGCATGCTGGAATCCTTATTGCAATTTAGGGAGACTGAAAGGGCCTTAAACAACAAAGCTAAACATTGCACTAAGGTTTTGCTCAGTGGACCGCATTCTGGCTGTACTTATGACTGTAGTTTACTTTAGTCAAAGTACTCTCCAGCTGTGATTATTATGTTCTTGTGACTGTGATCTTGTATAAATGTGTATAGCGCTCAGTTTCACAGTGTAATTCCAAAATTTGATTCTACAATTTTCTACAAGTACTATGTTGCAGTTGGTACATTTAGTATGATGTTCCACTTTACTTTGAATTTCTGTTTCATAATAACAGATGAATAAAAAAATATTTTATACGGTGATGTCAGCATGTAGAACCCACTACGATGTAAGACTCATCTATTGTGACTACTGCTTTCAAATTGCCTGGTATGGTCCCAGTATATTTTGGATAATGTAAAGGCATGGCAAAGCTAAGTCAGCAAAATCACCTTAGAAGGGAAAAGTCTGTAGTCGAGAGAACTGCTCTGTCATCCTGAACAGATACAGTTATAAAATATGTAACTGACATAGGAGAGGCACACATGTAACAGTTTTATAACTTGACTAATTCTGGGGCTCAGTTTTGGTCAGACAGAAATAGAGTGGCCACAGAGCAGTATAAAACACAACCATTTCAAACTGGATCCGGTGTGACAGTTGGGAGGTGATTTCAGCCTTGGCACTATTGACAAATCCTTTTGCTAAACCTGTGTTTTTCATTTTGAGTCTGAACCTGAGATATGTTTTTGCGGTTTCTCCTCGCCTGATCAGATAAAGCAACCTCCAGTTTCATTGGTTCACACTTTCAGTATTAGTGTTCATACATAGTTTCAATGCAACGTATGCTCAGGTTTGGTGATCAGCAGTGACAGGATGTGTGGTTTGCTGAACCACAAGAGGGTTTCAGCAGGTTTGATGCTGTTTTCAGTGGCCTGGCTTTCCTCTGATTTGACACACGCCCAGTGCATCGCGCATCGGGTCAATGTTGTACTGGTAAATTACAAAAAAAGGAAGGCTTTGAGATGAAAAAACAGGAAAATGTTTTGAGATAAAACCTTCATATCAGAGTAAAGCTTATGCATTGATTGATGAAATATACACAGTTACGCATACAAATATTACACCAATGATCTGCCAGCTGAACCTGCAGAAACATATGCAAGTGTACAGTCTTCTCTAATTGCATATGAAGGACATTGGGGTACCATATTACATTTTGCACTGCCAAAAAATAATGCATGAAGAACAGGTGTGAAAGACTACATCTTTCCGCACCTTCAGACATGATTGACTGTGTGTTGGTGATTGATTGACCCACACTGTGTGAGGGCTGGACCCTAGCTTATCTGTATTGTCAACAGACGTGCCCTGACTCCACTCCAGCTGTTTACTACAGATGTGAAGATAACCAATAAAAAGGTCTGGAAAAGTATACTGGCAGATTTTTTTGGGGTGGACTTTTACAGTAAAAACACAAGTACTGAATAGGGGGGAAACAGACAGATAGGGCGGCAGGTGGATGGCTGTTGAGAAAAATATGCTCAGGGCCCTTTAACACATGTAATGACATGTTTTTGTTTTTGGACTGTGGAACATTTGTGACGTGGAAAAAAAATGACTGAGACTTCTTCAAACACAACAAAACATTTGGTGGACATTCACTACAATGACCAGTCTTCTCAAAAACACCTTTCAGTTAGGGAATGGAAAAGTTTAGTTGTGCAGTAGAGACTGAAGTCAAACATTCTTCAACAGATTAATCTACTCCTACAGTATCAGCACAGGTTCAACCACCATTATAAATAAGGACAAGCACATGTGTCATGAATGGTGGGCTTTTGTAGGAATGTATATTGAAAAATTGGAAACCTTGGGGTCAAAGTGAGTGTTCCGAGGGACTGTGGCAGATTACCAAATGACCAGCAGTTAACAAGTGAAGCAAAATATGCACAAATTATAAAACATCTTTTCCTTACAGTGGTTGGATATTGCTCCTCTCGAGAATGTTGATCATTAAATGCTTTAGCACAAAAACCAGATCATTATCAACAGCACACTGTTGCAAAGAGTGAGTCATCTGTGCACTCAAAGGCACCCAAGGGCTAAAGTAAACATTTAACATGAACATCATTTTTGCCCAAGCTGCTCCGTTATTTTACTCAGAGTTATCTAAATTGCAAAAGGCACAAACACATACAGAGGTTCCAGCCAAAATAAAACATTGGGATGGCCAGATTACATGGTTGATGGCAGTGGACATGGGAATTAGGAATCTAAATTATTGTTCAGGTCTTCCATGTTGAGACTCATTGAGGCGCACGCTGGTGGCACAACAGTAACAGAGTTGTTTAAAGCTGTGGGTGTTCTGCAGAGCAATCAATTAAGCAGCCCTGCAGCTTTCAAGTCACTGGTAGACAGGCTGTTTTATTAGTACAGTAATTACATTGCAACGAGATGGGGGGCCAGTAGGCAGCATAACAACTGAGGGACCTCAGCCTCCTTCAGCCACACATTACAGCTCTGATCAACGTCTTAATTGAAGAACTTCAAACACCCAACATCCTCTTTGCTCCCTTTTCTGCCTTAATAATCGGGGTCTTCTCTTTTATCTGTGGCACATCAGGCCCTTCCTGTGCGGAGCCGTCTGTGCCGGAGAGCTGATTAGGGTGTAATTTAGTGTCTGGATGAGGGGAGCGCGCAGCAGTAGAAAATCATATTCTGTTAATGCCGTTCCACTAAGAGCTGCTCAACCCTGACATTTGGTGAGGTGGTAATTTCATCGCCACCGCTGAGCGCCTGTGTACATCATTAAGTTAAAAGTCACAACATCTGAGATTAAAGCTTGTCCGCTTCTTTAGGATTTTTTTTTCCTATGCATCTTTTAGGAGTCAAAGTGATTTTTTTTTTCAGAACTTTACCTTTTCATTCATGAGACTGTTAATTGGTGTGACTGACTTTGTTATGACTGGAAGCTACCAAACTGTCTCAGAATGTCAGGGTCTTATTTGGAGAATTGAATTAAATCATAACAAAGTGTGACACAAGTTAAACAATTTATTTTTTGGTTGCTTACCTGTTTCATGTCAAAGAAAGTTCTACCAAGAGTGTTTTTCCCATATATTTAAGTAACTAGAAGCAAATAGCTGAGAATTCAAGAACTGTCTCTCTATGCAAAGAGCCAGAACAAGTTCATATAGCTACTGCCCTGCATTCAGGATCTCAGGATGAAGCTATGGGTTCCAGTGAGCAAGAGCATAATATACACTATATGGACAAAATTATTCGGATGCCTGACCATTACATTGTGATGACATTGTATTCAAATACATATACTTTAATATGGAGTTGGTCCCCCTTTTGCAGCTATAACAGCTTCCACTCTTCTTGGAAGGCTTTCCACAAGATTTTGGAGTGTTTCTGTGGGAATTTGTGCCCATTCGTTCTGTAGAGCATTTATGAGGTCAGGCGCTGATGTTGGACGAGAAGGCCTGGCTCACAATCTCCGTTCCAGTTCATCCCAAAGGTGCTCAATAGGGTTGAGGTCAGGGCTCTGCGTGGCCAGTCAAGTTCTTCTACATTGAACTCATCAAACCATGTCTTTATAGTCCTTGCTTTGTGCACTGGGGCACAGTCATGTTGGAATAGAAAAGGGCCTTCCCCAAACTGTTGCCACAAAAGTGGAAGCATAGCATTGTCCAAAATGTCTTGGTATGCTGAAGCATTAAGATTGCCCTTCACTGGAGATAAGGGGCCTAGCCCAAACCCTGAAAAACAGGTGTGGCCAAATACTTTTGTCCATATAGTGTATCTCATATAATTATCATCTGCTTTTTGGGTGGTTAATCCCCATATATTGAAGCCTGTTGGAATAGATGGACTCACTTGTCCCTCTGTAACTATTTCATCCAGCTGCTTGAATACAAAGTGTGGAATGCTTGCAGTCTTCACTTATGCATGGATGCGCTAAACCTACTTCAGGCGAGTAACAGTTATAAATATGATCCTGGATGTGAAGGTATTTAAAACTATGATGTGTAGATTTTAAAGACTGTTTTTTAAAGGCTGAACGTTTAATCAATGAGCACGAGGGCATTTTTTGTCAGTCTGGAAAGACATCATTGTTTTCACTGTAGTAAATCCCCTCAGCCTTGATAAACAAACCAAAGCTGAATTCATCTGAGGTGGTTATGAAATGTCACAGGGTTTCTGTGTTTAGGAGTCCCTTATGTTAGCAAATTTTTTTGGCTTATGTGTTAAGCTGGTGTCTGGATCTTTGTTATCTTGGATCAATCTTCTGCAGCTGGTCCTACATGTTCCAGTATTGATCTAATGTGATTAAACTGTTTGGCCCTAGCTCAAGCTGTTTATATGGGATTGTGTTTCATGCACGGGAAACCTCTGACATCATGAAACCATGGCGGGGCCGTATGTCTTTTATTTATAATGCCGTGATGTCAGCGTCCAATTGCTCTGATGCTATAATCGTGGTATGTTGTCCCAGTGAACAGAGTGTGTTTTATACACCAAGACGTCTGGTGCTTAGTAACAGCACGCATTGAGAAAGGACACATTTTACAGCTCACATTACCCCAAATGTGTGTTGTCCTTTTGTGTCTTGTTCTCATTATTTATTATCCTTAGCTGTGAGATTGAGAAGGCTGACAAAAGCTCTAGGCCAGAGGGTTCTCAACTGGCTCAGTATGTGGCCGGCGAAGCCGCCATGGCCTGCGCTGTCTTCTTTTACACAGTGCGAACAATGGTATAGCCTCTGTCACATCCACCATTCACAAAAAAAAAAATCCATCAACACGACAACTCTCAGGCTGGTTTGTCATGTGAGTGCTCTGTGTGACATTGTGGTCATACTTTACCTGCCCAACCTAAGGCAAGTGCACATGGAGGGCTGGACACCCAGTTCCAGTAAGGATCAGCGCATGCCTGGACACGTGCAGTGAAAGGTGTGGTCTTAGCTGGACAGGCCATGCACTTTAACCTTCTCTGGGGCATAAACACCCTTGACTTAGTTTTACTAGACTCAAGTAGCATACCGTTTTCAACATCAGCTGCACTATTTTGTCAGTGTGTGCAGAAAACACTCACAGTATCATCCAACTCCCTAGCAAATGTAAAGGTTCATAAGCAACACAAATGATGAAAAACAGTAACTGACAAAATGTTACCAAGGATAGCATTACTACAGCTGTTGTTCTGATTTAGCATAATTCAGCAGTGTCCAATGAGTTCAGTGCACAATGGATTGTCCATTTAAACTGTTTTAAAATGCATATGGAAGTTGGTGTTATGGAACATACTGTGTCGTTTTTGTGTTGAGGTGTGATTTTTTTTTTGTAAATCTTGGAAATCCAGATTAAATCTTTATGATACACTAGGGGCTCATTGGGATATCAACAGAGGCATATACCATACTGTAGTAATACCTTAAACACTGTAATACACTGATGTTGTGCAAACCACGTTTTCTATAAAAGATTAAAAATGAAAACCTAGCGGTGTTTCCTCTTGTACAATAACCACTTCCTTCTCTCTACGTTTCTGCAAATGAATCTACTTTGGCTGCCGTTTTTTTTCTTCTGAGAGCGTGCACCTGTTTTTTTTCGTTCAACAAACCTTCACTAACACCTAGAAATCATCGCCTCTTACTCAGCTATGACTAAGTGTGGTGCCCTTGTGAGATAAGCATTTTTTGCTGTGCAAACATGTGCTGTACGCTCTAGCAGTAACTGAATATTTTTTTCTAAAATTGTTACAAAATGCCGTTTCACCTGTGGTTTTGTTCTGTGGTAGTTTCTGTTTTTACGGAGTATTTTTTTCATCTGCTTTATGTGGCATAAATAAAACCAGTCACCACGTTCACATGTTTTTTGTTTTTTTGCAGCTGATTTTTTCAAGAATTTGTAGAGCTAGATTAACATACATTTGAAGGAACTTGAGTCCAGGTTTTGAAGTATGGTGCTGCTGCATACCTAACTTTGGTAAAGCTACAGCCCACAACCATGCAGACAAACACGAACACATTTGATGGAGGATTGATGATAATTTTTTAGTGCCAACCCATCAGAAAAACTATGTGTTAATCATTCCTACTGCTATTACTGCAGTTTGCTTTCTTGTGCTGTTCACTTTGACACTTGATTTCCTTGGCTGTCTGAAACACTTTGTAGCTCATAAAGGTATGAAATATGTCAGAGGTCATCTGTTGCCTCCAAGTGAAGAACGATCAAAACCCCAGAAAGAAAAAGGAAAAAACAAGTGGTTGGTATTGAGGTTGCATAAACCCTCCTCTTTTTTCCTGCTTTGAGTAAACAAGCCACTGTCAAAGCTGCCTCATTACAGCAATGAATAGCCATTCAAAATATTTGACAAAGGATATAATTGTAATATTAGCATAAAAAGTAAAGCATTATAACAAATACATTGTGATTATGACAACAGTAGTAAAGTTATATGGCTTTTTGGTTTAGAAGAACTGAAACTTTTTAATGCATCATTCGGATTTGTGGTCATTAACCAGAAGTCATATGCTCCTGCTGTCTTGATTGTTGGTCTCTTTGTCTCTCAGCAGGAAATCCAAGCAATCTAAACCCCCCTCTGAAACCCTCAGTACTTATGAACTGCTATGATGTTTTATTCTTGACCACAGACAAGCTGACTCAAATTGTACATAGAACAGAGGTGCTGGGATCATGCCACTTTTTGCCCATTTATTTGAAATACATGCTTTGTGGGAATAAGGGCTTCTGTTGTGTGGCTATAAAATGAAACTTTTGGGTGCTTGCAGGACTGATGATCAAACTTCCGCTGTACAGCACTAAGAGCTGCCCATGCTCCATTCATTCTGAGCCATATGTTAATGGTAATTTTCTTAAATTCATTTACAGTTTGAATAAATTTAAGTATCTTTGTTTTAAAAATGAGTTTTGGCACATTTATAAGCAACCTGATTTTAAATCAACTGCCGCAGGAAGTTTATAAAAAGTCACAAACCAAACCAGATCTCTGATAAAGGTGGAAGACATTCCTCCAATGGCAGAGGTAATATCAGGTATGAGATTTTTTGAGAATGTGTCATGGATAACTGTGGGTCACCACTGTTGGTAGGTGAAAACACAGTCTGGTTTTAATTGCTGTGTTTTCAGATAAGGTGAAGGAGGGCTGCCAATCGAAGGCATCAGGATAGAAATCATGAAGACAGAGCAATTCACTGGTTAGAAGAATGACTATTGTAATGGCCCTTGTTAGAGTGCCATCCTCTCATGCCTGCTCCTCACCATCCTCCACAAGCAGAGGGTTCCTTCATGGGTGGATCAAGAACCCTGGAACTCAGCTGTAATCAAGGTGTAGATGTAAGATACGTGCCAGTGTTTCTCCTTAGCAGATGTCTTGTACTGCAAGCTCCCCTATTGTGTATGAAACTAGAGAGGTTGTGCAATTGCTCGTACAGAGGATGTGGCCAGGGGCTTGCACAGACTGGTACTGGTGGGTGTACAGTGGTATGACCTCCACCTGCAAAAGCCATGGTTGAGGGCTGATGCTACTCTCTCTCTGGAGCTGACTGCAACTTCAGCTCATATTCTGTAAAAAAAGGTCACAAACAGTATCACTGATACCATTGCACTGTAGTTTGCCATCTTTTTATTTATCAGAGTTCTTTTCAACTTGGCGGAACTTCATAATGCATTCTGTGTAGTGTGGGGAGTAGACTGAATGCAGTTGTTTTTCTCACTAATGTAAGTGTAAGTGTCAAGGGTGCCACATAGATAGGAATTGGGTTGGAGTGTGTTGAAGTGTTGCTACGTTAGGCTTCAGGAGCCAGCATAATTGACACATATCTGGGCCCCTGGAAGCCTAGATCCTGATTCTAGCCATGGGCCCTACTGGGAGACCAGGCCCACTGTGCGGACATAGTTTTGCGATTTGTCATGCTGTTTCACAGGCTTCAGCCTCTATAAAATCAAAGCCCTCTGCGCTACACTTGCTTGTTGCTCTGCATGACCACATGCTGACAATATACCTGAAAAAGGTCTTTTGCCTCTTTTTGGATTGTCCACTGCCTCTTGGATTCATTTTTATTCAGTGCCATGACTCCACTTCAGTTATCCCAAGTGTTTGGGCAGCACAGAATGCTGCTTTGACTCCAGACATGGGTGTGAGTGCATGCGGAGCGCATGATGGTAGAAAATGGAAGAGGGGTCAATGGCAGGGATCAGGGTAGAGCTCGCGAGGAGGATCCCTCCATCCTGACTGTCAGAGAGCTGCCAACTGCTATCGGCCACACATCTGCAGTGCATTAGTCCCCAGGAGCAGCTCGCATGATGAAACCCTGCCCAGCTCCCAGCATGCAGCTCTGATTAGGCTCCTTCTCTCCAGATCCACTCCATAGCCAAGAGGCCAGAGAGATGCCGCGCTTCAACAGCTGTGTGGGTTTCCCCTCTGTTGCCATAGTTCTACATTTCCTTATAAACAAAACCTTCAGCCCTTATTCATCTGTCCCTCACTTTTCCTTTTTCTTTCTCCATATGTGTTACATCACATCTCTCTGGCAGCTCTGTGGTTTAAGTGCATTCACACTCCCCACTTACTGGAATGAAGACAGTGTTCAAATGCTCTTACATTTTCAATACAACTTTTTTCTTGAATTTTTTGATGGGTTACATTTTGACACTGAAACAGTTTGAAACTGTTTTCTATCTTCTTTGTTGTCCAAGTATGCTTTGGAAAATGCTGACAATTTTCTTTAAAGTTGTCTTTAAAGAATCTTTAAGTTTTCTTGCAGGAAGTGTTGCATATGCAATTAAAGGGCACCATATGTCTTCCTAATCTGTATTGTCAGTTTATCCTAGTTGTATGAAGTTTCTTTTGTGTCACTCACCCCATCCCCAGCACTATCATTGTTAACTTGCAGATTGCAAAACATAACAACATGCATTGGAAGTGTGATGTTTTCTTTTCAGCTGACAACAGTATTAAGATTCTTGGAAGTCTGGTGCACTTCACAAAAGCTGAAGGTCTCTGCAGGGAGTGGCAATGGGGACAGATGCGCACACCACATTGGTTGCCCACACCTGCCACAACTTTGAAAACAGGTCACCCTCAGATGAAAGCTCCGCTTTGGTTTCATGTAGAAGCACCAACATCAACCTGTGCACCAGTGCTGATACAAACATGTGCTAAGTGACAAACTGGCACAAGCTCTGCTGTGCATGGGGCGTGTTTGTAACCGCAGTGCAGAATGTTATCTTCTGCGAGGTATTGAGACGTTAGATGAGTGACATCAGGGCCTCTTCAAAATCTATGGTTTAAGGATTTTGAGGAACTCTGGCAGTTTTCAGCAGGCACGGCCCAAAGATTGAACTTTCTTTAGACTGTGGGTGTGATGACTGCCGTCATGAACAATAATTAATCATCTCCCTCAGTTCCCTTCCACCAGTAGCCATCAGGGAATGAAGGCATGTGGCTGTTTGGCTATCAGTCAAACTCTTGGACTGGTAATTCTGCTGCATGCATGTCTCTGAGGTCAGGTATGGAGTGAAAGGACTGGTTGAACACTTTGAACAAGTAGTGAAGGTCCATGCCATGGAGAATGCATCTACTTCCAGGGTGATGGCAGCATACTATTTGTTGTATAGAAGTTTCATATGACTCGTAATTTCACTATAACTTGCATAAAGGTAATGTAAAGATTAACGGTGAACTCAATACAGAATAAATTCAAGATGACATTTATTTTTTTTCATCCTTTATTTCAACGGGACTTATAGCTGATCTTTTCAGCCTTGTAACCTTCTCCAGAATTTCAACAAATCAGGTGTGATCTTTACAAAAATGGGCCTTACTGGTCTGATGTTGGCATTTTCAGGGCATCATGTTTACTTGACCGAGCTTTGCACTTTCAGATGTGCTCTGTGGCAGCTGTTTGCAAGAACTTGCAAGGGGAATCACATGGCAGAAGAACTGGGCCTTCTCTAGATCTCATGTGTGAGCTAAATTCAAAGACACTGGAAACCTGTGTAATGTAGTAAAAAGCCAAGGGAGAGAGACAGTGGATACATGTATAAAGTCCATTGTATTGTGGGTCACCTTAGTCATGGTTGCCATGGTAAATATTCCTGCAGTCCAGGCATAGGAATATGAACCCTTTCTCCCTTAGTGAGGAATTCAACTTGGCCTGATCAACCCAGCAGCTTCTGTGAAACTCTCTGAAGAAGGTAGATCCCTGAGTACAAACTTAGAGGTGCAGTGGAGAGGGATTCACACACAACTATTGCATATATAATGAGGAGGGCTTTCACGAAAAGCCCCTTTGAGGCCCAGGTGGTTCTCTCTCAGAGAATGAGGAAGTCTAGATGCAAATTCAGGCAACGGGGGATGACTTAAGTATGCAGAGGAAATCAGCCCACATACACTCTGTGCTGTGCCTGGGCATAGGTGATCCTGCAAAATGCCAGAGGGTATCTTCACTTTACAAGTCATAGTTGTATGACAATTATGCAGAGAAGGTTCCCCTGCTGATATATATTTGGAGGGCACTCCAAAAGTTCATTTGTTACTACCCACTGAACCATTCATATACATAAATATGGTAGTGATGAGGTAAATATAAGCTCCACTCTGGCAGCATTAAATAGAATCCAGGAACATATGTCTGGAACTAGCTCTACTCTCTGTGTATTTTTTGCATTCATTTGTAATTTGCTGGGTTTTGTGAAAGGCTTGCCTCAAATCCCCTGGGAGGTTAGTCATGGATGGCACACGGAGTGAGTGAAAGTTATTGCTCGGCATGGCTTTCACATGATGTCCTGAGCAGCTGTTCTCCTGGGCAGTGATCCCCAGTAATTCAGGTGGGCTGGCTTCACAAGAGGAGCAAAGAAACTCGACAGAGGGACATGCATTTTATATTGCTTGGTGGAAACTCTAATGTGGAACATGGTGATACTTGTTACTGATTTTGTTCCTTTCCTTAATGATGCAATTCAACAACTGATATAATAATCTACAGAGTGCCTAATTATTTCTACCATGGCACATAAAACAAAACAAAACAAAAAACCTCACAAACACAAAAATATCTAAATAGTTTGTTAGTATATTTAGAGGAAATGGACAGGGGATGGGGACTAGGGCTGGACTCCATACCATCTTCAGGTTGATGACACACTCACTGTTAAGGAACTGCGTTTGTGTAAAAATTTAATCCATTTAAAGGAGGACCTCCCTTAAGTGACATAATATAAAACTGGTAATACATTAACAGTTGGTGGCTCGAAGACAGCTAAAGATATTAAGTTCATTTTTCCCCACACAACACCATAATCATTACTGTTTTATAATAACAAGGTACAAGGAAAGGTACAAGTAGAGGGAATGACTGTCAGCCAAGGCAGGGAGAAACACTAGCAATAAACCAGTGCTGTGGCTTACAATAATAAACAGTATACAGTAAAAGTAATTTGTTTCTGTTAGTCAATGTGTGTATTCATCCATCAAACCAGGGAACATCACAATCATTCTATTGAAGGCATGATGAATGCTGAAATCTTGACTTTCCGGGAAGTAAATTAAAAAGGCATTAGATTAATACCATACATATTATTGGATTAATACCATTCATTTAAGATTCCTTAAACATACTGGCAGACAGTCAACTTCCTATTGCCTATTACCTCCTATTACTTCAACATAGGTAACACAGAAGTTATCAAACAGATCTCAAAATAGCATTTTGTTGTTTGTGGCATTTTTCTGCATTAAATATATTTTTCCACAACAGCATGACAGCAGTTGGGCCTATAATGTATCTGACTGCTGCTTGAAATGAATTTGTCCATGGTACATTTAAACCGGAATGGAATTAACTCAGTATTGGAAGCATTGATCAGAGGGAAGCTCTGAGGTACCCAGAATCACAGCATGGGCATATGAGGTCACTTTTTCAGCCTTACGGTGAGTTTGGCTTATTTTAATGCGAAAAGCCAGGCCTCTTACACAGGGAACAGAGCCATTTCTTGATTGCGGAAGACTATGTGATTATTAGTTTCAGTGCTTTTCTTGGAATGTGCGCAGGCTGTGTGATTGTGTCTATCCGGCGTTTTTAGTGCTCTTTTGTCTGAAGGCTACTGCTGGCTGCTAATTGGGGGAATTCCGTCAGAGCTCCTGTTGGACTCCTGCACTTTCGCAATCTGTCACCAGCATTTTTGGCAGTGCTTTTCTATAAGGAATTTAAGAGGCATGGTAGGCACAAAATACTAAAACAAGGTCTGGATTTCACCAACCCTGATAAAGTGTATTTCCCTCTGTTTTTTAATCTGATAGCAGGAGAACAACATGATTTCCAACTTGTTTAGTGGTTCTTTAATCACAATTACCCTTATGTTGAAAGCGTAATGTACAGATATAATACAATGATACTTGAATTTAACGACTTGGACTGAATTCAAAACTGGGATGTATTCACTCCATCCTTCTTCTTCATTACTAAAGCACTAATAGTCTGCAGGTTGGCACTATGTCTCGCTGTAAATGACATGGCACTTATAAGACTCCATAACTGGCAGAGCTTAGTCAGTCCTTACAAATGTTTTATGGCTCCTCCAATAGTAAGTTGGACATATCCTACCAACTACAGTAAAATAGCTTAGACTGGTGGATAAACTATTCCAACACATCATGTACTGACAATGAAACAGAAAAGTGAGGTATGGAAATTATGATGTGTATAGAAGCAAAACTCCTCCACTCTGGTCTTCCACCAGTCACAGTTGAGGCTGATTCACTTGTTGGTGACAATATAACCCTCAGACAAAGAGGCTTCTCAAAGTCAAAGTCAAAGTCAACTTTATTGTCAAGTCTCCAATATGCACAGGACATACGGAGGATTGAAATTGCGTTTCTCTCAGGCCCACGGTGACAATACAACAGTTCGACATAACACAATGACGACACTGAGAGACAAGAACAAGAATTTTCACAGAAAACAAGCTACAAATTACACATATTTACAGCAAGGGCATCCAGGCACATTGTAGGTTTATAAATATGAAGAATAAATATATTTTAAAAAAAATGACGGGTCCTGGTAATGCATGTCCATTTAATCCAAATGCACAATGGGAGCATATCATGCCTTGTGACATGTAAAACTTCAACACAAATCAGAGGGTGTCACAACATAAAGGTCAAGAAGTTGACTTTTCTTGAAATTGAAACAAATTGAACAAAAGAATTTTGGCTAATCTTTCTCATTAATTGACAGTTTAACCTATGGTACATCCAAATCCTTTACTATGATGGCTAAAATAATAATAGTGTTCAAAGTTTGAATATCAGATGACAATATTGTGTAATGTGTAATCACAATAATACTAATGTGGAGAAAATGAACAATGATCTAATGGAGTTCTTGCATCAGTTACTATTCCCTTGCAAAATACTCAGTGATGAAAACATAATTCCTGCAGGGAGAGTTTCAGAGGGAGAATCATGCTTACACTGAATCACTTAACGCTGTGCATGAGTGTCCACAGCATGCGTCTTTTGGAATGGTTTGAGAGTGAGTCTCTCCCTTTTATACCTGCGCTTAAAATAACTGCCCTCTGATAGGCTGAGAAAAGGTTCTCACTGAATCACACCGGGCCAATTAGAGAGTAGCACTTCCTGTGCTGCGAAAGATGTTTCCTGTTGATAGTGAAGTGCTGAGGGACAACACATTGCAGAGCTGGCAGTGTTTTCTTGACCTTTGTGGGCCCCACGGAAACGTTGACGGCGATAGCGGTGAGGGGTGCGTAGGGCCACATGGCCACTGTAGGCGCGTGAGAACCAGCGTTCGGGTCAGAGAGTAAACACGCGTGCGGAGCGCGCCTCGGCTGGACGCATGTGTCAGCTCTGCCCTCTCGCAGACCAGACAGACCCCATTCTTCACTCTGTTATTGTTATTGTCCTGACCGCCTCTTTCATTTGGGGGATATCTTAAACTGGCCACTCTCTTATTGCGAGACCCAGAGATCAGGCTACACAGAAAAAAAGCAGCAGAGAGCGTTATAAGACGGCTTTGATAAACATGAATCCTGCTTGCAAAGGCTAACCTGTCCCCCCTTCAGCACCTGTCAGCGCCAGCAGCCTCAGTTCCAAAAGGTGCATAAATACACGCAGAAGCTTCTGTTTGTAATAAAGCACATTTAGGAGTGGCCATATTTTCTCTATGAGAAAATGCATTTAAACATGTGGTAGGTATCATTTTACACTGATTGTCAAAACCCTGATGAATAAAAATAAATGTCTTTGTTTAAAATGACATCTAGTCCTGATATTCAGGCCATATCACAACAAGTGTTTGCCACAAGAAAAGGTCTAATGCAATCACATATACACACTGTGAACTATAGTGTGGGCACCTTCAGCGTATCCGCTTCCACTGCGGGTCCTTTAAGGAAAACATTGTATAAACCTATACTCAACATACAACTGAAAACAACTAAATTCAAATGTGGGTGCTTTTTCTGTGGCACTGTGTAGAGTGCTTACATGAATGCATCCAAGTCAAAACATAGACACTGTATTTTATGGTTTTGCTGAAGACAGGGTTTACACAGTCAAATCCATGTTATTCCCAGGTAATGAGGTATCAACATTTCCTGATGCATATGCTAGATTCTCAATTGTATACAGGAAAATAACAGTATGTTGTTCAAGGGAATAAGATCATCTATATCCTGAAACTCTCAGTGACATAATAGGTGTTTCTTTCTGAAAACTTTCTATGTTCATTCAGCCTAATTTTTATGTTATGATTCAGCTTTAGCCCTCTCATATCACAGGCTAATAAATGCCTGTGTGGAGCTGACATAGAGAGAGTTTTTTTGTTCATTTTGTTCATTTTTGAATTTCATTTGAATTGAGGGTCAAGCTGATCTTACGCTCAATAATGTACCTGTGTCTGAAAATGAGGCTGAGGCACTTGGAGAGTCCACAGACAGTGTGAAGGAACACCTTCCACTCATCTGAAATCAGTATGTTACGAGGGTGTTCATCTCCAGCAGATTAACTTAACTTCTTGGGACACACAGTGCTAAGAGGAGAAACAAAACCCTCTTCCATGTGTACCTCAACTAACTTTCATCAGAAGTGATGAAACATCAAAACACGTGAGGAAGGAAGCACATACTCCTTGTTGTCTTGATTGAAGCCTTGCTCAGCTGGCAAAGTGTCAGTTTGTCATACGCAGGTCCCTTATATTAAAGTGTGTTAGATCTTACAGGAGATTGATCATTAATGACAATGTCTTTAGCTGTCCCTTGAGCTTGAAAGCTGTGGTTCAGTCATCCTCTGTGGGCCACATACTCAGAGCAGTCAACCTTTACTGGAACTGAACAGTGGATGAATGGTGGGATTGATGTGGTTTTTCAAGATTACTATCTTACAGGAACAAAGACCACAGGACAAAGCATCTGTTACATTATCAGAAGTATGGGGATAGCCTTGCTGTCTGCTGTTAATGACTGTCAGGGAATGTGTCTCCCACACCTATTCATTAATATTTTTAGACCTTTGTAAATAGTGTGGAAGCCTTAAAGTTGTTGAAAGCATACAAGCAGTAAATATGTATTCAAAGAGCAAAGCCGATCAAGGAGTTGTACCTTCCTGTTTTCCATTTTTCTCCAGCTGATTATGGGGGTCAATTACTGTGAAAGGAATTTGTTTAAGGGCAAGGATACAAACGCACGGAGACGGCAAAGAATTCTCCTGAAATCTGAACCCTGCAGGAAGCCTTGGAATCAGGAAATGGAATTCTGTTTCCTGTCTGCACCCTAAACCACTCAAACAAACTCCCGCAACAGGGTTTACAACACAAGACCTAGTGTGTTCCAGAACCCCAATCACACAAACACCACATTCCCACTATTGGAGGTAAAAGGAAAGTACTGTCGTGTAAAGGCAGGCTGTGTGTTAGAGGAAACTTTTTTATGACCACAAACTGTAACACCTTCAAAACACAATAATTAGACTTAGTACATGAACCAGTCTGTTTCCTTTCCATTCATTCAAAATCTTGTTTTTTTAAAAAAGTCTTTCAGTTTACCTCAGTTACAATAGTCTATTTACCATGAGAGTCTGGCTGATGTTTCATGTCTCATTGTTAAAACACTCTCATGACCACAGCTTTCAGGAGTTGTTCAGTATTAACATCTGAATAATATGAAAGTGGTAAAAGAAATGCACGTCTTTCTTTGTACATCTGGATACACTTCCGAGACAGACTATCTTACAATAAGTGTGACAAACCTAGTTTCAGATGAGCCTATGTGACCTATGCTTACCTCTCCACAGGGATTCACTGGAAAGTCATCTCAATCAGCAGAGACACGTGCAATTTACCATTGAGACGTCTGTATGCTGTAACCTTGACCTAAATGACCCTATTGTTACGACAAAACACTTCAGAACTCCAGGAAGTGTGAGCGAATCAGTGAATCAGAAATTGCATCCCATATAATGAACCATATGCAGAGTCGGTTGTGAGAATTTTCCATACATTCAAAACCACTTGAGTATATTTAAATGTGTATACATTTAATAGGTTAAGCTTATTATGCAAATGTTATTTTGCAGTCTATAAATTTGTATAGGCTTCAGGAGACTGGTGAGAAAAACTGTGAGAAGTGTTAATACATAGAAGAATCCCACTCAAATGTTTATGTCCTTTATATCCTTATCTTTCTTTCTGTGCTCTACATTTGATGGTGAATACAATTTGAATTAGTGAGTTTGTGTTAATTGGTCATTCAGCATGATTAAGGTCTAGCATCATAGTGTTCATGTTGCATCATCCAGTGATAATCTGTAGGTGTCTCTGGCTTGGTAGCTGGTGATGATGGCTGTTGACATGTATGATTTGGCATTTCAGTCTTCTCCAGGGAGAAACAGCAGCAAAGATTGTCTGACATGTCAACAGTCATTCAACATGCCAAAGTCTTTGATTGTATTATACCTCTACAGCTACTGTGTGTATCTGGTTCAAGACTGGGGCTACACGATACAATAAATAATATATAACTGTTCAAAGACAGACAGTTTTTGTCATTTCAATTCAGAGTGACAAGGTTTCTATTTTACTCCAGATTGAATAAGGCTACTGCTGTGGGTGTGCAGGTCATTTGACTGGATTTTCAGCCTCGACTGCATTGCACTTGGTTGTTGTAACTTTAAAAAGCTTTAAAAAACTGCTCCTACTCAATGGCCATCACCGAAGACTCCCCATTCCAAGGGAATGAATACATGTCCTTGTTCCAAATTTAGTTCTGGTCACCACCATGGGCTGACATTTCCCTTGGCTCTGGGCTTTTTAACGAGCACTTTGATCTGTGATGGGCCTGCAGCTTGTATTTTTGCAGCCCTTGAAGAGAAACCGTATGGCATTGCCCATTTTCACAGAGACCACTGCATTCTGGTCACAAATGATGATGTCTGAAAAGCCACAGTTTATGATCGACCAGAGAATCTTATGACCAAATGGTGAATTTTTTCGATAAAGAATTCCAGAAGTGAACCATTGACTGCTCAGGCTTCTTTACTGTCTCTCCTATTGTAAACACATTTAATTTTTTTTCCTTACATTTCTCAAACATGTTAGTAATATCATTAAAATGTTCTGTAGATCTACAGTGTGTAAACACCCACTAGTCCATAAAGTCTTGGGCGATATGGATATTAAGTTAAAACTTTCATATCTCTTTTGCTGTAAAATACCTCAGCATAGTTTGCATAAATCTTTCAGAAGACTGTGTCCTTGTATACTGTATACTCTTTCCCCCCTTTCTCACCCAGTCTTTGGAATCACCACCTGAGCATTAAGTGTGCATCACCATGCACACCCTCAAGCAAAGTGTGTATGATCTTCCAACATACTCACCTCACACACCGTAATTCCCAGAGTGCACTACAGCAGAACCAACACCAGCTGGAGACTTGGTATATCTCCTACTGATGACAATGTAGGAATGTAAAGATGCTTGTTAAATCACTAGGAGGTGCATAATTTTTATTGTTATTACATACTTGGTCTAGAGTCCAACAGTACTGCTATGGACTCCTGAAAGTCAGTTGAAGACACAGCTCATCTTCAAACTAGTGAATGTCTGGGCTCTGGGGCTTCTTCTCTTCTTGGGGGAATGCCTTTACTGGCAGAGCTTTTCAGGAGCCCAAGAGGTATAAATTTCTTTTCCACTGAGCTCCCCCTGAGGGTTACTGTTTGATACATTTTTAACCAGGCCATGTTTGTTGGGAGAGCTGCCACAGCAAGTAGAGGTTTATTGATTGATTTGCTGATTGATTGTCTCAGTTCAGTCATTGAATATGACAGGTGTTTGATTGATCGATGAACACTGCCTTCTGTGCAGCCTTTGTACATTGAGCATCCAGACATCGAACATGTTACCTAATGTAAATAATATCTGTCTGACAGCATCTCCCTTAAGGGGTTGTGACACATGTTGTTTACTGATCTCACACTTTCAGAGATGCGGGCCAAAGAAGAATGAAACACACTCGTTCAGAGTGCAGTTCACACAGGCTTGTCATTGTGTGTAGGTGTGACGTCTTCCCTTTCAATAGCCAGAGCAGAAGTGACCTCAAGCCAAAATAATGCTTTACAGTTTCTGGAGGAGCAAATTTATTAAAACACGTTGCTTGTTACAATGGGGCTTCCTTCTCTGTGTGTTCTCAGGAATGTATAGAAGCACTATTTTTCCTAGACAATGCCTGATTGCTACGCCACAGTCTTGGCACTGCTCCTCCTTGTGGATTTCTTTTCAATGAGTATAGAACAAAGGCTGGTGAGGTAATATCCTCTTTAACACTGCACAACATTATGTGTACAGTGTGTTACCAAAAAGTGTGCATGAAGAAAACATTTGATGGAATGACTGACTTTTGTTTCACTGTTGTAGTATTGCGCAGAAATATGTGGTAGTAGAAGAGGTCGCTTTGTGTAAATGGGCTGCATGATACCTTCATGTTGAACCATGATCACACCTGCATTCAAGATCAGCTTTGACATGAAACACTAACCCCTCCTTTTGTTGGCAGCTATTCAAAACCTGAGCCTCTCTCAAAGCCTTTCAAGTTTTTGTTCCCCTCAGTTTAAAATGCATTGCTACTCTACAGAATGAATGGTCATAGCTGCAGTGTTGTGCAAATCTATACAATTCCTGTTAGAAGAAAAAAAAACTGTAGTTCACTGAACATATCACTTAAATATTGACTTGCACCAGCTGGGGGGAGTGGTTTTTAGATTAGAATGTTAATCTTGGCAAAGTTCAAAGTAAATGGCACTCAGAATAAACAGAGATGCAGAGCTGGTTCAAACACCCTTATCAGTACCGACGTACTTCTTCCTCAGGTTTTGATTATGAATGATATGGTCCAATGCGAGTTCTGAATAGTGTAGCAAGAATTAGTGAGAGTGCACCAGTTAATAAAGACTTCAGTGTGAACTGGAGTCACAGGTGGAGGTATGAACTGCCTTCATTGCTTATGCTGCAGGGTCAACAGCTTCTCTTGCATTTCAATGAGGAACATGTTGGAAGTGGTCATCTCAGTAAACCAATGATGATTGTCAATGTCAATGTCAATGTTGATAACATTTCAGAATAGCATACTAGCATCATTTCTCCTCTCTATTCATCCAAACTAGGTATTTTTTAAACATATCTTTATGTTTCAAAGCTGAATGGGGAATGGTTGTAAAATGGTAACAGGTAACTTGTTTCACAAAAGCATCAGGAGGTCATGTTGGGGAACCAGGCTGTGACTCTTCGGTGAGACTTGCCTGTGACAGTAAAATTCTCTCTGAGCATTGCTGACAGGAGTCGTTCAGCCTCTCTGTTGAACACAGACGACTGCTGTATAGAAAAGAGCAACAGTGTAACACAGATGGGTTGAAGGGTCATACCCTCAAGAGCATACTCTTCATGTGTGCCATTGGCTGTGGTCAGGCTTTGGGGCAGACTCCATTGAGGTGAATGGAAGGACTGAGATCCAGGACAGAGGCAGTACCGGTTGACCCATTCTTCTGCCAGTAATTCAATGATGAGTTCAGACTGGTCTACTGAGGAGTGCAGTTTATTTGTTCTCATTCTCCTTATCTTTGATGAAATGTTTTTTGGCACTGGCTAACAGCCAATGGAACAGTAGGAATCCTGTGGCTTGAACTGTATGTTCCAGACCTGAATTACAGCTGACAGGAATATCTCAGTGTGCCTTGGGATATTTACAGTATGTAAGATTTTCTTGCCTCAGTGCACACAGTCTATGTAATGATACCTGCGCTGTGCTGTACAATTGCCATCAGAATTTTAGAATCCTCATATTTGTCATTGTATGTGGTCAGTGCCTCTGGTCATTTGACAAGGGACACTAATGTCTACTTACAAAAGGCATAACTTATTACTGATCTGAACTTTCTCAGTTTCCTCCAATACCCCTTCTCAGATCCCCGCCTTAATAGCCACATGTACAATTAGCAACATGTCAACCCCCCAGGTAGAGCATTGCTGTATGACAACTCTTGGGTTCTGTTTAGAACTGGCTGTTCCACGGGGGGGGGCAAATGAGAAATCCCTCAGAGCAATAGCCTCTGATTGGCTGTGGAGCATGGGCCAGCTGGCAGGGACTCTTTATTGATTTCACATGGTTAAAGGAGATGAATGCAGCAGGTGTGCAGTACTTTGTAGGGAAGCATGTTTCTTCCATCCTGATGCCTCTGTAGATTGATCAAACTGGAAGGCCGAACTAAAATCACGTGTGACGCTGACTGTCAACCAAGCAATATGATATATGTCATCAAAATGGAGTGTGTGTGTTTAGACATTTCTGGGTCATCTCTGATTTCACAAAGACTGCAGAGAACAATATCGCCTGGGTTTATGAGCGAGTTTCCACACTCAGCTGACCACAATGAGGAAGACTAAGGCCATCTGTATGACATAATGAAGGGCTGGCAATGAACTGGCCTGGAGGGAGAGGTTATTCCATTGGCCACAGTGGGGAATATGCAAATCCACCCCAGGAACATTGTGCCAGGAGTTTATCCCTTGGAATGTGTATGGTTTTATCTGTGGACGGGAGGCTGGAGAAGAGATTGATTTACAGCAGAGTATTATTGTGTCTTATCTAAATGAGTTACGTGACAGACTACAGTACTTATCCAGAAAACTGTTTTTCTGTCTGACGATTTCAACATCAACGGCAGCGTCCCTATCTGATGGCAGTCTTGAAATTGGCTTGGAGGAGTCTGTGTGGCTACACAAGGAAGGTCATACCAGAGTCATCCATCACATGAAACCAAAGGATTGTATAAATGTATCATATGATATAAGCTGGAGCTGATAATGACTAAAAGCCGTGACTGTGACAGACTCTGATGAACATAGTTATAATGAAAATTTTAGGTAATTTTATATTGCCTGATTTTAATTTAATAATATTCCAGCATGCAAAAAAAAATCAATAGAAAATGTATTTACTATACATTTTCTACAAAACTAAAATGGTAGTCAGAGATCTAGGCAGGCCTCATAGAAATGTGCTCTACATGGAGAGTGCATGGAGGGGTCAGGGATTGATAATGTACCCTTTAAAGGCAGTACTGCTATGTGTAAATTTGGCATAAAGGGAGTGACCTACTTTGGTAGTTTGATTTAAAGTGTGATGTGTTTTGTGATATAATGGCAGTTATACCTGCAGAACTGCATGCTCTCTGGGAGGGAGTGCTCATGGGCTTTGTAGTTTGCTACCATGTCCTGAGTGGCTTCATAGAATTTGGAGCCGTGTAGATTGCAGAACTGAGACTGAAAGTTACAAACAAATCTTGTTGCTTGTTTGTCAGTCATCTTGTAAGTGTCAGCTTCTTGTAGAGAAGTTCAGTTGGCTGAACCAATTTCAGATAGTTGCGCACGTGTGTGTGTACTTGGGGGCAGGGAGCAGAGCACTTGATACGTACTCAAAAGGGTAGTATTGGTGCAGCTAAGTACCCTTCTTCACTTTTTTATATATAACATTATATATTTTCATGAAAATAGTATTGTTACAGCGTGTAACAGCATGCTTTAGGTGCAAATACAGTTCCAAAAATGCCATATTGTAAGACATACAATCATACAATCATTTTATCCTTTTATTGTTTTATTACTTTCTTGAGTTTTTGCCTGAAGTTCAGATCTAGATATGACTGTGGATATCCTGCATAGAAGCCTAGGGGCCCTCTTTAGACATTTGGCTGTCACTACCCAGTACTGGAAATGTTTTAGTCTTTTAGTCTTTTCCAAACATACACAAAGCTGAAGCATGAATACATGGGAGCAAGGCAACCTTACATTTCATTTTAAGTTCTTAGACAACTTAAGAAAGTAGATACAAATATTTCAGGCCATGAAATCCCTTCCATTAACACCAGTGTTGTTGACATTATTTAGAGAATATTCCTGCTACTCATGCTAATTTAACCTATTCAAACTCAATATAGCTAGATACCTGAACCAGGGTGATTCATTTATACAGGAAAACAAACAGAGACAGATATAAATGAGTAACAATAGCTGTAAAATGAGTATATTAGGTAAACTAGTGCTACACAGTTGAGATATAATAAAACAATGTATTCAGTTGGCTTGCCAGGTTTATAATGTTCAAGCTGCTACAGAGTTCCAAGGAGACTGCTTTGGAACCAGTGTGAAACAATCAGTATTGGTAAAGAGAGATCTGGAGTAAAGCTTGCAGGAAAAAAAAACACAAGCTGTGGTTCTGTATTCACAAACACATTCCCACAGAGAATTTGACTAGGAGCTATTCAAAGGATAAAAACATCTCTCTCGTGTTTCCACAATGAGTCACTTGCATGGTGGGTACATATTTGCAGAGGACTCATAATCACTGCCGCACTGAGCACGTTTCTGCGCAGGAGGCTGAGAGGAGCACCCTTCGAGGAGGAGGGGTAGAGTATTGGTGTCAGTATGGTGCTTTGCAAGGTGCAGAAGCAAAAGCTATCAGAATGGGGTCTGCTCTCCCCTTTCAGCTCACAGAGATGGAGGAGGGAAGAACATGTGTTAGAACAGTGAAAGACTGGAGAGCAGGACCTCAAGGCCATAAAACACAGGCTGTTCCAGCCGCTTCAACCTGCTCGTTATGTAAACACTGCACATGTGGTGGGCTGAGTGCAGCGAGGACGTGGGAAGGTATAAACAAGATCAAAAGTGCTTTGTGTCCGGGTGCAGTATTTAACATTCGAAGAAATGAGGGGAAATCCACAAGATTGCTATATAAATAGCAGGGAGAGCTTTCTGCTCTGTGCTGTCCCAGAGGGGCACGACATCACAGCAGGTGCCAACTCTCTGCACTCAGGTCAGATCATCAGCATGATTCATACCTGATGTCCCCCTTGTAACGGCAGCGGCAGCCACTTCAGTGCCTGTCCCCAGTGCTGACTTCATGAAACGTTTTTGCATTTTGGGAAGTGAGGTTTGGGGCAGCGGTTGATTGTTTGTTCCACTACACTGCAGGTGTGACCTGTCTTTGGGGATATTTTTGTCACACACTCTGTCAACTTGAAACACTTTTTTAGAAATCTGCTTCCAGCATAGATGGTAGTTTTATTTTAGTTTGTACCTCAGGACATTACTGCTTAAGGGAGCTGCGTCAATGTGATTTAATTGGTAGGTCTGTTTCTGCACTCTAATTCCTAAAACTCAAGTATTCCTTGTCTTAATTCCAGTACTCAGTTTGTGCAGTACTGACTGCACATTAACTACTGAAAGGCCCCTAGGACTGTATGTGTGGAACACTGTACTGCTACAACTGAGCTTGCAGACTGCAGAACCTACGTGTGTGTGCACACAAGCCCTTACGTATGCTCCCAGCCAAGGCTGGGCAACCTGGGAGGACAGCAGTGCTATCAGCCTCGAGTCTTATCACCAACCCCTCCAATGTTCAATTTAGCTGTATTATTGATGGCAGTCCAGAGTTAGGCAAGTAACAGAGAAAGAAAGTCGTAAACATGAAAATGTCTGCTAATGGGAATCGGTGTAGAGGTATTCCACATTATCAGTGCAGGTTGTTTTATTGCCCTGTGATGAAATGTTCCTGGGGAATTGCACCTTGCGAGAGGCCCTGAGTAAGGGCAGGGTGTGCAGTGTGTGGAGGGACGGGCACTCATCACTGGAATGAACTCAAATGGCTTCAGGGAAGTCAAAATTCACTCTGCATTCTCAACAGTTCACTGAGTCTGTTGGATACCTGTGATGCATTTCCTAAGTGCGATAACTAGAAGGAGGTATTGGGGTAAACAATTTAAAAAAAATTAATGTTTCTCTGATTCACTTGATCTCAGCTGGAGCCAGGGACGAGGAGGTTTTCTGGAATGTGTGAGTCAAGCATCTTCAAGTGAATCTGCACATTATTATTATTATTTTATTTTATAGACTTACAGTAACAGCAATAATAAGTCCTCTTTATCGAGTGTGGTAAAATACAGTATCACTACTACTGCACAGTAATTAAACTATTTGAATATTTTACGGCCAGTGCAAATGTTTGTGAATATATCATAAGAGTTAATAAATGAATGATTATATAATGCAATTATTAGGGACATGATAGATGTAAGCATGAAATCAGATTTTTAAGTACCCAAGCAACTAAAAATGAAAAATAAAAGCCAAATACTTCATAATTTACCAATCATGAATAATTGACATGTTTAATCATTTCCTCAACAAACAAGAATTTGAAAGTTGAAAACTAAGGGAATCAAAACCCACAACAGTGTGGCCAACAGTAGGCCCTGGTTGAGGACACCACCAACTCACTTATCATGAGGGAGCACAGGTGATAAAGAAACAAAGGCAGCTACATTAGCTAGCTCTTCTCATGTGGTTATATCACATTCCCTAAATGTTTCTAAGAACATTTTAATACCTTTGAACACACAGACATTTGCAGACATCTTCACACACAGGAGACGCATACATGCATGGGTTCATGCACCCTGACAGACACGCAGGCCTACACACACACACACACACACACACACACACACACATAAAATGGGGTGCGGACTAACACTGTGGGGTGGACAGTTCTGAAGGGTGAGGCTACTCTATGTGAGGCCTAATGATATATCATCTCCTGTCACAAATAAAACAGGGATTGGCCCTTATTCTCAGAGTTGTGGGAGGGGTGCACAGCAGCCCCACCACAGAATGTACAAGGTAGCAACTTCTCATCTACATCCACAGTCACTTGACTGAATGAGTGAAGGCACAGGAATACATCTGTCATTTTGAGTTGATATGATAATTGCCTGTATGGTTTTATTCTTGTCTTGGGTGTTAGTCATTCCCTTGGGTGTTAGTCACCATCATCATCTCAGCTCTACACAGACCTTTTCGTAAAAAAGATGCATGAAAGCCATTTTTGGGTTACAATGGCGTGCCACTGGTGACTTTCTGCTTGCTATGAGATGTAGTATAGTGTCTAACCACCCGTACTCTGAAACCCATTTTAATGATGTGTAAAAGGCTGCACTTTAGTGAAACAGCAAACATCATCAAGCGTAAACAGTGTTTCTGGTCAAATTATAGTTTATGCCGAGACAACAGTCTTCACGGCTGTCTTGTGTGCGGTCTATGTGGGGCACGGACCAAAAGGACAAGTTTTAAGGAGTTCTTGGTTTCCCATGGTATGACAAAATGCTGTGAGAATCTTCCTCACCTCTGCTTATGAATTGACTTTAGAGAATGTTTTTGCAGCCCAGCTTACTGTGTGGGTGTGTTTAAAGCATAGTTGAATGGGGTTACAAAACTATTTCTAAAATCCACACTCTGTTTGCTTGTCAGTCAAGAACATATTGTTTGTCATTCACATCAGTGGTGTTTCTCTAGACGGAATACTGATGTGTGGTTTGAGTGCTCATAAATGGAAGTGCTTTTTACCTTTTTAAAGGTGCACAGGAATGCGGACATTCGCTTTACATGCGCAGTTTGCTTGTGTACTCTCAGATACTGATGTTGAAGCAGGCTTAGAGTGCTCTTGTATTCTCTCATGTCTTCTGAGGTCAAGTCCATTCTCAAGGGAGTCTATGTGAAAACATGAAGGTGAGACAGAGCCTCAAGACCTGACTTGAGTCACCATAAGGATGTTTACAGCCTTTGCAATGCTGTAGATTCCAGGGTGAACTCGACACTAGTGATGAAAATCAGGAACCTAGAATGCCTTTCTCCTTTTAGTTTTCTGTGGATAATATTGTTGAAATTGTTGCTATATTGCTGGAAATTCCCCAAAAAAGGAAATGTTTGTAATAGTTTCTCTTTGATCAGCCTGTCTGAAACATCTGTTTTGTTGAAGTTATGTAGCATGTGTTTCTTGTCATTTGGGTACTTGTTATGTTCATATAGTGTGCTACACCAGGCTTTTGAGGGTGAAATAAGCCTAAATTTCAGTGCTGAACTCTCAGCTGTGTTTGTTGAATGGCCTCAGCTACAAAACATCCTTTCACTAGAAAACATTGTGAGGTTTTGAACTTATTTCCAATTAAGTCTGAGCATAGTTCTTTAGAATGGTATCAAATTGGAGAGACAATTATTCTTTCACTCTTAAGTCTTAGGTTCAGTTTTGTCAAACTGAGGCTGACCTGTTTACGAACACAACTCGCTGACAGGATCACTTCACAGGCTTGTTAAAGACAGCAATAAAATGATGGAGCCCTTTTCTTACGTGCCTTTGTAGTTTATAAGAACAGGAGTGCACTTTATTGTGAGTGTTTTAATCTTGTTAAGTTTATACAACAAGCAAAGGTAGAAGAGTACAGAGAGAACCAACTCATGTAGAGGGTTTATGAGCAATAGGGAGTATTATTTGTAACTGTCAACGAATTCTTCGCTGATCCATGGCAGAGTCGAATTAGGAGAGCACTATGAGAATTGTTAATAAAGCATAGCAATCACTTATTTGTGCAGCTACAGATATCGGCAAATACCGAACTGGATGCATAGAAAACAACTTAATGTACTCTGAGTCATAATGTAGACTCAGATCTCAGATAGGGTACAGCAGTGCCTGCTGTCTGCTGCTTACTGAGGTGAGACGGCTGGTAAAGTGTGTAAAGAAATGGAACGTTTCAATGTCAAGTCTTTTAAAGCGCCCAGCGCCTTCTTTGTCAAGGTGAATAATGTGCGAACTTCTCACAATGACAAGGACATTTCATGTAGCGTGTATGCGTGTGCGTACTACTACAACTGCTGCTGACACTACATGACACTACAACAACAGATACTACTATCTTACTATCACTGGTGTCAGAGTGTGAGTGGAATAAAAAGTGCATTTGATATTAAATGACACATTGCGCTGTGTCTGTATTTCTCATATGACCAGTTGTCTGTCTGCTGGCTGAGTGCTCAGGAGCAGCCCTCTATGGCACCAAGAGTGTCAATATACTGGAGGCTTCTGGGGCAGGGTTCTTCTGGCCAAGAATGTTGGCTTCATTTTCACAGCAGAGTAGAGCTGACTGGGGGAGAGAAAGAGCTCAGTGTTTGTTTTCTGTATCGTCTCTAACACCTGAGCCTTTGTACGGAGAGCGGGACTTATCAGAGACTTCAGGAAAGCCTTCCACTGTGTATATTTACCATCATCCTCTTGCTTTATCAAACACTCCTGAAACCGCAATCACATTACGGCCCATTAGTGTTACCTTTTCACACTCCCTCTGTCATTTTTTTCAGAAGCAAGTAAACAAAGCAGTGCTGTGTGCTCTCACAGTGGAGTGTTACCATGGCGAAAGGGGATTATATGTGAACGATTCCTTTTAGAAATGGATGATCAATTGTCACACCTGATCAAAAGCTCATGGATAAAGGTTGATGATTAAGTGCAAGGGGAATCAATATGAAACATTTGGCATGTCTAACACATTTCCTAAGAGCAGCCTCTGAGGCCCGGATCTGGGGCGCTAGTACCGCCATTAGCAGGCACAGTCTTGTATTATGTGTCAGTGGAACAATAGAGATTTCCTCAGGCCGATATGGCAGTGAAATGAGGAGTTCACATACATTTAATAAAAGTGCTGTTTTGACAGCAGGATGGCTTTATCTTACTGAAATGAAGTATTTCTCTTTATCATTATCAGTGTGAAGGTGCTGTAGGATTTGTCTCCTCTTTTGTTATGGTCAAAACCTGTCATTTAGGCATTGAGTTACAATTAAAGGCATGCCCAACTTCAAAAATAGATGATATTTCATTTCATACAAATAAAGCAGGCAATATCTCTTCTCAACTGCATCATGAACATGTGGATCCAGGTCAGACACTTTGCTTTTCAGAACTTTTGTTCAGCTCTTTGCAGTGGTGTTTAGATTGAGAACATGTGAGAAAGCAGACCAATTATTTTAGAATGAAAAACAATTGTCATAGCACCTCTCCATCCACTGGGTGATTCACACTACTGAAGGGGTTGGTCTGATGAGTGGGATATCTGATTTAGGTCGCAACAACAGACTAACTACAACCACATTCCCGCAAATGAATGAAGTACCATTTCACCAGTTTTTTGGACTAAATAAGTGAGTGTTTCAGAGGTAAAAAGCCACGGATAATTTTGATCGTGATTTTGGGCGCCCTCAGGTAGGTGAGACAGACTCCCATAAAGAGCCTGTCCTCAGCTTTTTGCTTGATATGAAGCCCATTATGCTGCAGTGAATTGTGTTTACATGCAGTGGCTTGCTGGGAGCCCCAGGAGGCCCCAGGCTGGCACAATGGAGCCCCTCCTCCCCCGAGAATTATGGCTCAGGCTCTATGGCTCACGAGGAATGTGACTCCTTAAAAGACGCTTTGCTCTTATGGCACTTGTGGCAGTCAAATTCTAACTTGTCCCAATTCTTCACACACTGATACATAATATATGGGAGATAGTTCAATCACCATCTGCATCCACATGCGTGAGGGTCAGTATGATGCTGATAGGTCATGTTACAACCTCATACAGTCAAAAGGATGGCAGGAACTTCAAGATAGTTCAGTTGTAAGCCTTCAAAAATGTACTTTTTTCCTTAATCGCTGAACAGTAAAAATAATCTATGGTGTATTAATGAAGTTTATAACAAACACCTATTTTGTGCAAACACAAATGTTTTTGTGACTGTAATATGCCAGTATTGGGGAAAACAGAACCATGACAATGTGTTATTCAGGAACATCTTTTTTTTTCAACGGATCTAATGGAGGGTTTCAAGTGAAAATTGCCACCACTGTGGACTACAGTGACCTTCCTTGTGCAGAATGTGTTTGCAACAAAATTCACTTGCCACTCTGACTTGCCATTCTGACTATTGGAGGAGGTTTCACATTCGCCCTAGTATTGACACTCCAAGTACAAACAAATTCTTGAATTCTTATGATATACTAAGTGAAGGGCCTCTAAGTCTTAATTACCAGCCCTTCAGTTCCATACCACTCCTGTTCTCACTATGTGTTTGGTGGGAGAATTCACTCTCTGCCTGTCACATGGTGGTCATTTCAGTTAAGAGTTGATGAAACATATATTATAGCATTTTTAAAATGAAACCCTGCCTCAGAGCATTCCAATTTTTGCTAAAAGGACATTAAATAGTTATGTACATTTAGTCATATTAAGAGAATGTTAATAACAAAAATAAAATCCTCCTCAGAAGGTTAAGTCAACTTAATTCCTTAAGTCAGCTTGATGGTTTTTGAATGCATCCAGGATCATGTCTGTGACAATGAAGATGAATTATAAGTTTGTTTAAGGAAAAAGCTGCTCAAGCAGATTAAAGTTAAGTCTAAGCAACCTGTGAAATGAGATGCATTATGTCATTGGAAAGATATATTTTTCTCAGGTTGCCCACGAGACTGCAATACCATGATGCACTGAATCACTATTGCAGCAGTCTAGCCAGTCTCAGGTGCTGTTTAAGTTGCTGATTGTGATGGCTACATTAAGCAGAATTGCTCAAATGGGATAATTACAATAATGTCTAACATGGAGACGGTGTGTTATGACTCGACAGCAGAGCAAATATTTCTTAACGACTGGGCTGTTTCAGCGAAGACACTGTCATTTTAGTTTGATTAAGTCCCCCTTTCTGCTTTTTTCTTCCTCAACTTTGGTGGGCTCTGGAAACAAATCTTTTTTCCCGAGCCCCCTCCTACACCCCCCCCGACTCTGTCTTTTTTCAAGTCAGGTGTAGACACGTAATTATGTGCTTAATTCAGTTTCAAGTTACGCTCCTGGTGAAGTGCCTTTAAAGTGTGTCCAATTTTGGAGGGAAATTGAATTCCAGTGGCCATTTGTTTTTTTCTTTTGCATCCAAATAATAATAAAAAAGAAGGATTAAAGACACAGCAACGCAGACACAGAGACAAGATGTGTTTTGACTGAAATGAAAGGCATTCTTCTGGAACAAAGAAGTGACACGTACATGAAAATCTGAGTGTGACTGGAAGATTTGTCATGCTTTGTGGGTCCAATGGAGTTTTTGTGTTTTGACTGCAAGTCATCATCAAAGGGTTTCTTTTATCCAGTAATGTATCAACATTATGAAATGCTAAAGAAAACTGCCCCATGACCAGAACCCACAGCAAAAATCATAAGATCTGCAATAATGTTTTGACTCAGTAGGGTTTAACACAAGCCATACATCTTAAATATTTCCTGTGGCCTTTTAAATAATAAATCATAAAAAATGTTAGATTGGTGTAATGGGTGGAATGTATATTTTAGAACAGGTGATTCCTCTGCACATAAAACAACTCTGTGCCTGTGTTGTTTTGTTATGGGACTAGATGCCATAGTGAGGCCTTTTAGAATGAATATTTCCCTCTCTGCCCCCCCATCTCTGCCTAACTAAAGCAGCATGGCAAAGCCCATTGTTTTAATTAATCAAAGTGCTTGGCGGGCATTACAGAGATCATAAACACTAATTCTTGGGCTTTCAGCAGTTTGGCGTATCAGCTAGACCAGCCTGTTTTAGAACTCCCCATTTCCCAGCAGAGTGGCAAAGATCAGATAAAAGCAGTTATCAAACAAAAACATAAATGCCATCAGCTTTCCTAGAGCCATGTCTGTTATTTGTGCTCACCGATGTCTGTTTCCCTACCCAGCTACACTACTGCAGTTAAGTTGGGATGATGTTATTTTAAAGTCTAATACTATTGTGCTTTAACCAAAGCATTATACTCTGGCTATGGAACTAAGGGAAATAACGTGGCTCCCAACATGACGATGTGAATCAAAACATTCAAAATCATTGTGGACGGGTATGTTATGGCCTCTTGGGGTGGTCATTTGACAAAACACTAGGACTAAAGACCAAGGGCAGGGAACTGGGAATGTTCCTAGAGGGCGGCAGGATATTCTGGTTTTTGTTGTCACTTAACAGATTACCTTAAATAGCTCATTGGATGAAAAGTAAGCTCAACTGGTTTCCTGCAGCTACTGGTTTCCTGGTTTCCTTGCTACACAGGCAGCATCTTATTTACACCTGGAATCACAGGTGTAGTGTCTCTCCTCACATAATGATGTAAACATGTGCTGCAGCACAACACAACCTGTAAATCCTGTGTTCCCCTAGAAACAAAGATGGAGAGAGAATACCAAGTGACAGTTCTCACCTGAAGCACTTTGACAACTGGGCTACTGCGTAAGCCAACAGGTTCCTTACACAAAAGAGGGAAACTGCATCGAGTAGTGACAGTCAACTTCACCTGCCAAAAGCAGATATTAGTCATTCTGTATCAATATGTAATCAAGCAGACCAATTCTCTTCATACAGTTGCAGAGCTGAATGACTAAATGCACTATAAATTGTGGAGGATGGACATCATTCATGGCTAAGCTACATTGCAGCTTATATCTGAACAGTGATTAATGATTCACGGAAAAAATAGGCTGAGAGTATTAATGAGAATCTGACAGCCTTGTGGCAACACTTTGTGTCCATCTGCTCTCAAGTGCTTGTAACATGACCTATTGCAATCAGGAAACATGTGCCCTGGAGCTGAGGAGGTGGGACCTCTGCACTAGGGAAGCTCAGGATGACATAAGCCACAGCAGAGCCCTCTCATTGAGAGTAACAGAGGATGACATATATTTACAGAAAGGGTTTTTTAAAATTTTATTACACACATATTATATTATATTATATTATATTATATTATATTATATTATATTATATTACATATCGTATTAGGACAGGGAAGGATGAGGAGGAGTATCAGCATCAGTGAAGGCTTCCCTAAATAACGGAAGGTGATGCTGAAATCAGGATAACAAAAGAGAATGAGGTGTATTACAAAGATGCATTTCAAGATGCCCTCATTCCCACCTCACTGTGCCCTGGAGCTATGATAGCGGTGTGTTGTCCTCAAAAATCCCACCACACTCGTATTTCAGGGCGAACTGACTGTAGCTTAGCTGTAATACAGGCCAGTGCACAGTCCAGACCTCTTTTATTTCTGATGGAGAAATCAAGTCTCATGCTTCAGATTCAACATCATATCAGCTCCTTTCATGGCAGTACCTCTGGAGGGTTTGATTGAATGCCAAACTAATGACATTATATTTGTTTTTTGTCTTCATTCATTGGAATATGAATGTTGAAAATGCAACAGCACAAAATCACAACTAAGATGTGTCACTGTTTGCAGGATAGGAAGTTGGTTGGACATTGATAAATGGATAGTCTATTGGAGAAACACTGTAACATGAACAGGTATCTTTTGCAATCATGGCAAGTCCAACAAGGACGTATCTTAAGGTGCTCATGTAACCGAAATACAAGTCCTTCAGGATTATGAATGTGAATGAATTAGGGCCATTGATTGAAGGCATTGTATTACATGGGAATGAGGACACCAGGAAACCTATCCTGTGTTGGACTTTATTTCTAGTCGAATTGTATTGTCATACCAGCACCTGGAAAGAGAGAGCGAGTGAACATCATTCACTACAGCAACATCAAAGGCTCCAATCAACTAAAAATGAAAAAAAAAGCAAAATGGACACCCTGACCCATTGAAAGACATATAGAATCCCCAAAATATCTTTAATACATATGAAAAAATAGCCATATAAGATGAAAAACCCGCAACAGTCAACAGTCAGAAGGATCTTTCACCATTTAATCAAACAGGAACAAAACACAAAATCTAATGATCAACTCTAATATGCTTAAATTGCTAAGGGTAGAGGATACTTATGTCAACAGCTGTGAAGTAATTATTTAAGTTAAAGTATGATTCCAGGCACACATTTGATAACAAAATAAATATGTTCTGCAAGGAAATTATACAGAGAAAACAAGTAGTTTAATTACTTCATTACAATCCTCAACATGAAAAATGAAAACAATATTTGTCCAAAATGATCATTTAAGTAAAATTTATCTTTTAATTTAATTATGGAAACATTTCTGAGAGAATGCTTCTTTAACCCTGGATAGAATTCTGTGGAATGAGAATGCAATGTGCTTTGTGAATGGTGTGCCAGTTACTCTGTCCTGAGCAAAAAAAAAAAAAAAAAGTCTTAGAATGACTTCAAAGATCAAGCACAGAAAGCTTGCTATTACTCAGTCATTCAATGTCAAAGAAAAATTACCTTTTGAAAATTACAGGAGAAAAGCACATCCAAAATGACAATCTAGACTTTCAAATGAGAACAGGACGTCTAGAGAAGATGAATAATTGTCTTCCCCTCTGGAAATAAGGCTTTTAGTTTACATGACTATAATGCTGAAGAACAAGGATCTAAACATCCAATGAGCACACATAATTATATTCATGTGAGGCTGCAATTGGCCAGAACAGTGAAGATATTTTCTAAAATATGCTGTTCTTCACAAGACAAATTACAATCTCCAAAAATGTAATACTGTTTGTTGGGTTTTTGTATGGTGGTATGGGAGGGGGGGCTGGGAAATAGTGCTGGCAAGTTAAGTAAATTCCCTTTTTTGTGACGACCCGTCAAAAACAGTTGATCCTTTTAATCAGTGAGATTAAGCAAACACTTAAAAACTCTTTCAAAGATCAATCATGATAGCATCCACACTGGACAACAGACAGGCTGGACTCCTGCAGACTTTTGCTTGAGTTTCAACCAAATCCCAGAACTTCTCTGTTCTTTGGGAAATGGATTGCAGAAGCATGTGAAGCTAAACTAAAAGATTAGCAGGACATTTCCACAGCTCCAATTGAATCTTTAACTGCAGTAATGTAGACCAGTACAGAGTAGACAGTCAGGTTGTGTGAGGAAGGAGACAGTTGACAAACAGCCTAACTGAAGTCGTGAGAGAAGTACTCTCTTCTGGCAGTTACATCAAAAGCTCACGTGTATAATACCCCGGGGGACGATGCTTATTCCTATACAGTGAAGCAGACTGGGGCAGATGTGTGCTGCCACATATCATTTCCAAAAATTTCTTAACTTTCCAAATAGTACACTTCTGTAAGAGTCACTGTATGTAACATATCCACAATGCAGAAGTTACAGTGTGCTTCACAATAGCCATAACCAATAATTATCTTAATCAGCCCACATGAGTTCAAATTGTATTTCACTCTGTGTGTGATAACTTTGAATACTTTCAAAAATGATGAGCTGGAATTTTTTTGGGATATTCCTGAGGTTGGACTCAGGCCCTGGGAAACATCAGGGGAGTGATGATTTGGTTGTCTGACTGGCTTTGGCATTTTTTTTATCCTTTCCAGGATGGGCACTGGGAAGACGAACCGTATGGTCAGCAGATCACCTGACGGCACTTACGTCTGAGGTCATGTGACCCCAGTCTGTCTCTTCTGGGGCCCACCTGCACACACAGTTCACAAGGAAATGTTTTGCTGATGAAGAAAAATCCAAACCCCCTCTTTGTTATGGCCTGTTGACTCTGGCCCATCGGTGATGTGAAAGGCAGGTGGGATATGAATATTAATACAAGGATGAAGAGAAAGAGAATGAATTGTTGAGCACTCAGGTTAAGACAATAAACAGGAGAGAGCAGAGAGCAGACGATGCATTCCTAGTGCTTTGAATCCTGCCTTTTTCCCACAGGCTCACACTGGAAACCTACGGAGGGAAAATATTTGGTTTGGAGGTTCATATGGCAGCGGAGCAGTCCAAGCTAAACCGCACGCAGGCAGGCCACGGTGTGGGCAGTGCAGAGGCAGCCGGAGCCGCAGACACTGCAGCGTGGCCTCGCGCCCTGACCTCGCCGATCCGTTCAGCCAATCCACGCGCTGCCAGCAGTCCTCTCAAAAAGGCAGATGTGTAGCAGTGATTGCCTGAAATTGTAGCTTTGTTTGAAGCGGGTTTCAAGCACGTCCCTTCAATTTTTGTATTACCACCGCCGTAAACTAAAGTCTGCCATTGTACAAACCTGACAGATGAAAGCAGCCCGTTCCATCAATGGTTTGTTTCGTTTCGTTGAACGATGCGGGAGTGTGATTGACATCCTACTGTAAGTGCAGTAGTAAAAGAAAGATTCGGTCACCAATCATTGTTTGATTACAAAAGAATTCCTACCGCTACAACTTCCCCTCCCATCCCATGTCCAATAACCTCTAAGCTCTAATTCTCTTTTATACTGAAAATTTTCTTTTTCAGCAGCAACAGTAAGGCAGAATGTCCGCATTACACCCCAAAAATGCCCTTACTTGAAGCAATCCATGTAATACCTCTGATAGTACTGAACTACGCTTCGCAGTTTGCTTTCTTGCTTTCCTGTCTATACTCATCCTTGTCCCCCCTCTCTCTTTCATTTTTGTACAGTGTAGATTTTTCACTCTCTTACTGTGATGGTCTTCAACATGATGGGTTTCTGAAAGAACTGGCAGGGTACACTTTCATTCTGCATGAGCTGTTTCTCTTAGGTCTACTGTCCCAACAGTTCCCCTAACCCAGTCTAACTCTTAACAGTCCTTAACAGTATACCTGCAGGTTACCCCAAAGTAAGTGTGGGGAGCATGGTGGACACTGGTTTTTACAATGGTTTTGTATTTAAAAGAGTCTCTGGGATCATGCAGAAACCAAATTACCTTTCCATTTGAAACTGATTAGATTCTACTAATCTTTGCCTCAATCACCAAATAGAAACTGTGAAAGGTTTCTTTTAACCATATTCCAAAGTAATCATGACCCAGTCAAGCACCAGGAGCCCCTTTTTGGAATGAAACCCTCAAGCTTTGCTTGCTTTTGGAGATGTCTCATTTTTGAGTGCCACAACAAAATTACGTGTAGACCTGAACTTTCTGTGGTAATTAACCATTAAGCCTATGTAAACACTGAGTCAGTGTATGTACTTAAATTCATATTCATTTTGAAACTCAAACATCTTTCCATTAGGTAATGAAAAGAATCAACAAAATCCTTTAATTGCAATTTCACCTGTGGGGATCTTTTGTAACATATGCAATGCAATCCTGGGATCAGGAATGGGGTGTTTTGCCTGATTTTGAATTTCTATGATTAATAAAATGTGACAAACCTGCAAGAAATAAAGACACCTTTGCAGCTGGCAGGGGCGAATTGAAACATGATTTTCTGTTTTGTGTTTTCAGAAGGAGACACAAAAGAAAGGACAAAAAATGGATTGGGGGAAACATTTTAATGCATGATCCTGTAAGAGTTCACTGATTAGTGGGATTGATTGTACTGAATATATGGTGGAATATATTGTGATGTAACTACATAGCCTAGGGGACGGGATTGTTTTAATCCATGAATTTAGAGAATTATGCCAGTGCAGTATAAAAATATTTTTCCACTGTAATCCATTCTCAAAAGTAAGTGCTGGTGTTGGAAAGGATAGTGGCACAAATGACACCTGCTATTTATCAGATGGCCAGACATAGTGTTCTCAAATGATCTTTCAAAGACTACCATTATTGAGAGCCCTTGTATGTTTGGCACAAATATTTATTTTTACCTTTCTAACAACACAGGGAACCAGGGAGCTTTGCGATGATCAAGAACACTTCAAAGGGAAAGAAGTTGTACCAGTGATTAGTGACCGGGAGTAAGAATGACCTCTTTAATTACCCCAAGCGCTACTGTAGGTAAATACTGAGCCATCATGCCCCCCATCCCCCATTCCTGTCTGATAACATCTCCCCAGAGCCAGGAATCCCTGGCTAAGAGATACAAACAGCTCCACTGTAATGCTGGGAGATTAAGGCCACTAAGAGCTTTTCCTGAGAAAGCATTCAGACAGACTGGAGACGTGACTCACAAAAAGGCCTCAAAATAGCAGAAGCCTCCTTTTATAAGGTAAATTGGCAGAAGATGACTCTTTAAACTACGGTTTGCAGTACAAAGCATGCCCAGCTGGTAATAAAAACCCTTCCCACTCCCCGAAACTGTATTTAAACTTTAATTCAAATGGACAAACACTATTTAAGAGTTATTTACTCTAAATGCTTAAGTTTGGAACATGTTAGATGAGAATAAGAAGGACATTTGGTCCTCACCTTTGCTGTATTTCCTAACAGTCAGGCAAAGGACATCAAACCAGCTGCATTGCCATTGTCTGTGCCACGTATTTCTGTGTCTAGCCAAGTGCATGCTGTACATGTTAATGCATGCAATGCATTCTGGAACTACTGTCGCATTCTTTCAGATCTTGACTGCAGTCGAGTAGATGTTCAGAGGAAGTGGAGAGGCACAGGTGCTCCACAGCCACAGTTTGAGAACATTATGAGCTCAGACTATTTCTTTTGTTTTGAGCAACTCAGTGCAACAGCTCCAGCACAGACCAAGAAAGCTAAATATTTATCCTCACTTGTTTCCCATGCCTGGAAGATGGATGTCTCATCATCTTTCACAAAAGGGTTCCCATTGTTCTTGCTATGGTTGCTGTTTTAAGAGCTGGATCCAGATCAAACTTTTACACAAGACCTCAGTCTATTTGTTTTGTTTAGCCATATCTGAAAGGGATTTCCATTGTCGGTGTTTCTACTCTTTGTATCAGGGACATTCTTATCTGTTTGAAATATATATTCGTGTTTTTCACCTTTGCGGACGAACCAATGATTCCAAGAATGTAACATATTTGCCTTTCTTGGAATGCTTACCATAACTTAATCTAATTATGGACAGACAAACAAAAGGCTAAATGAGAACTGATGCAGCAGAGATGGTGGATGTTGAATGATAACTGGGTAAGATGGGGGTGTGGAATGCAATTGCTCAGTGAGGAAGGGAGGAGAGAGAAAAAGGTAGGTTGTGATGAAGGTGCAATAAAAAATACACATGTCTGGTCTTCCCTTTTTAGGGCTGGGTTTGGGCAAGACAACAAATTTTATGCCTTCTAAGGCCATTCAGATCAGAATACATACATATATATATATATATATATATATATATATATATATATATATATATATATTTTTTTTTTTTTATTTAGCTGTTGAAAGTGGTATTGACATGAGATTGAGATTTTACAGTAGATTTATATATAAATTGAACTGTTTTCCCACTGTGTAATCACATTTGGCTTTTCTAGGCCCAGGTTGCACCCACTTGTCCAGCAGCCTGCATTTAGAGACAGCTGACTCTCAGAGAGGCAAAGCATTCAGCTGACGTAATGCTGGTTTCACTTAAAAAGAAGCTGGTAAAATCTAAATATGACTTAAGCTAGCCCTGGAGAGAAGCCGTTTTGGTGACTGAGTTTTATTTGTATGTTGACCTATTGGGTAACCTGCAATTATCCATAACATTGCAGCTATTGTACTGTATTTATTCTTTGTCTGTGGGATATCAATGTTTGAGTACAAGATATCAATCTCTACAGTGTGCTTATTCTTTGATAAAACCTGACACGGAACAAGGTCTTCTTTGGCTACTTTGTTTTCTTTCTTCTAGTGTATCTGATTAAGGCAGAACCTGTTTGGCTCCATCCATCTATCTTCAAGACTCACAGCTTTTTATCCTTCTTTTCTTTAGATTTGCCCATCTTAAGCCCCTGACTCTGTAGTTCCCCTCTGTTTAGTAATGAATAATAAATGTGCTTCCACCAGACAAATTAAAGCATGTCTGAACCAGCAATATACAGCAGTAAACATTACAAGCCTCCAATAAGAATTATTCAGGGAAAAAGATTCTGCATTCAAAATGACAGCAGTAAAAACAAATGAAAGAGGATCGAACCTCTGCAGTTGTATTCACAACTGAACAGTATTCACAACTTTTGTTTGAAAATCAGTATACAAAATTTGCTATTTGTCAAAAAAAAATTAAGCCCCACTGTTCTATCATCCTTGAGCATTTTTACAGACCATGGCAAATTATTATATGTCCCTCAGAGTAAATGACCAACAGCGGAAGTATATTATACATCTAGTGTAATGTAGGTTGGGTAAATTATCATGAAACTGCGTGATGGATATGTTGTGGCCAACAGCCGTACTGAAGGGCTAAGGTGGATTTGGTGTGTGCTGTCAGTGGGGAACAGGGTGGCAGTGGTGTGTTTGTGCAGAGAGGTGTCCAGTGTGTTCCGCATGCCTTCTGACCATATAGCGGCAGACCTGGAGGAATCTTGGCAGCCGCTGCGCGCAGCTGTGTTGTGGTGTACCTTCAGCATTCCTCTGACCTCTGACCCCAGCGCTGATGGCTCAGCTGTTTCCACTTCTTCAGGAGGGCTGAGCTGCTGGCTCCCGCAGGCCCGGGGCACTCCTGCAAAACTGTCAGCGTTCCGCGTGCAAGCCAGCGATGCTCATTAGTGCACCGAAAACAGCTACGCGAAGGGGAGGCTGCAAGTTAACACAGGATATCTGTACTCTGCCGATGGACACAGATATGACAATGAAAACGAGCAGGATAGGGATGCTCCTCATTACTGTTGACGCCAAAGGCGAAGGTACTTTCTGTTCCAGTTAATGGCACAGGAAATTGCTGCTGATGGGTTTTTAGAATTACGCTGTTAGATAAGCAGAGGTGTGGGTGAAATATTTGGCACCCTGTGTGTGCTAATAAGAACGTTTTTATTGTTTCCAATATAATTCACAGACTTTAAGCACATTGTGGGAGGGGCTCCTACACTGGATAGTTGTATCGCCTTACACAGTTAAATCATGCTGTCCATTTCTGAAAAAAAAAAGACTTGGGACAGAAATTAAGTCCACATGAGCAGCACTTACGTCAGCACGTGACGGTGCAATGCCCAGGGAGCAGATTACTATCAGGAAATGTGCTGTATATATTTCCCCTTTCAGACCATATATTCAATATTTTGAATGATCTAATGAAAAAATATGCCTGTTTCTTTGTTGCCAGGGAGAACCAGTCCCAAACAGAGGAAGGAGCTTTGACACAGAGTTAATTTCTCCAGCTCACATCTCTTCAACAACACAGGGCGCTACGCTGAGCCGACTCTCTGGAGAACACAAGCATGTTCAAAGTCTTTCCAAAAGGCAGGAATTTTTCCAATACTCAGTATTAGATGGATGCCTTACAAAGAGGTGGACTGTAAATTCATTTGAAGCTTTTAAGGATTGAATAATCATGACAGACCAATAATTGAAGCGTCCCCACGTGCCAAACCACAGCAAATAAATAAATAAATAAATAAATCACAGACAAATAAAAAAGGAAAAAGAAATAAAAAAAGGAAGGGGACTCTTGAACAGACGTCACCAGTTCCATAACCCACAATATGATTGCTGTCAGAATCTCTTGGCTCCATCAGGTTTCTGTCAGACTTCATTATGCTGATCGGAACGTATCTTCCAGGAGCAGGCGGTTCTCTGAGAGCCTGGATACCACACAAAAAGAGGGGTAGGGCCTGCTGGTGGCGCTCTCTGGTCCCCCGAGTGCCACCACACTGGGGAGGTTTATTAGAGAGCAGAGCGGTGATGGGAGAAACCCCCCCCCCACCACCACCACCACCACCACCCTGCCTGTGGTGGCTGCGTGCGCGCGGCTCCCTCGGGGCTGCCGCTGAAAGCGTGACATTGATCCGGTCCAGTGGGGTTCCCCCAGCGCCGTAAAACACTCTAATAAATCCCATCTGCGGCGAGGCTCTGGCAGGGCCCCCGGCATCTTGATCACGCTGGCAGCTCCCCTCTCTCTCCCTGTTATTGAGGGAGTGTACCGTGCACTTCAGCAGGGGTAATTACCCCGGTTCCCCGGCTCTAATGAAAGGAGGGTGTGCTCAGAGCTGGCCCAGATGTGGAGGCTTTCCTGACTCATCGTCGAACGCTGCCTCAGAGTCTGCGTGATACGGAGAAGGGGGGACTGTCACTGCAAATCATTGTAAAGATCTGGAATTATCTTAGCACAATTAAAGACTTCATCCTCATATCCTTTCATGAACTTTGTTATATCATCTCTATTAAACCAAGCATCTGCCGGTCACCAACAGTTGTGATTTTGGCAATGCTGAATTATTTTGGAATTTTTTGCTTTTTTATTGTTTTTTTTTTTTCAGTGACAATAAAAATCATTTCTACTGCGCTTAATCGCATGAAAGTTCTTGTAATATGTGCTGCTGTTACTAACAGGACTTCTCATCTCACCTATGTTTTTCCCCAAGCTTGAAATTCTGTTTGTTATTTCTTTAATTCAAATGTGAGAATTATTATTATTATTATTATTGTTATTATTATTATTATTATTATTATTATTGGAATTATGTTCTTAAGTAACTAATTTCATGCTTGATTATTGTGTTCAAGGTTTAGGATTTATCTGATTTGAGCTCATTGAACTGTGTCTCTGTCTAAGTGCAATTTTTTAAAGAGTCCTATATATGCTGGTAAGATTGGTAGAACGGAGATAGCTATAAGTTTCAAAGGTCTAGGGAAAGCAGACAGGTTTGAGAAATGTAAGCCATGGTTTCACTGACCTTAGTCAGCTCAGCCTGAACCAGTCTGTACTCACTGTCAAGAGTACAATTACAACTTCAAGATTACAGTTTGCTTTTCATGTGATTTTTTTTTCTGACAGTGTTGCTGACTCCAGATATCTTCCTTTGCAGAGGTTACCTCCATGTTGTCAAAAAACAGAAGCATGAAGAAAGGGGTGAAAATGCTCCTTCATATTTTTACAGTTGTGCAGATAGTCAAGTGAGTGAAATTTTGCACTCAGTGCCACGTGTTGCACTATTGAATTGTCAGCTCGTTTTTTTCTCAGGCGGGTGACTCAAAATAGCTAACTTTAAAACACTGTATTGCGGGTAAAGCACAATGGAATAAAATATTTGATAAAAGATCACTGGTTCAATGCTGATAACAGTAATCTAGCTAAACATTACCTTGTACCTCTAATAAACATATTCATTGTGTAAACAGTGTAGTTGTGTCTACATGTCTTACGTGCAATATGTAATCTAACAAACGTCCAGTGTATGACATTCCAACTCAAGAACTGAGCTGAAATTTGAATTGGAATTCTCATTATCACAGATGCATAACTGGACTTGAAACTGTCCTTTAACAGACATTACAATACAATTTTGCGATCCTTTGTATATTTTGATGCAAATTGTTTTTGATGAAAATGCAATATATATGACTCACGGTATCAAAGTAACCAGAGTTATGACATTGTCACATCTGAGCCAAATTTATCAAACATGCTGTAGACACCACAAACATGTTGGATTGTACTGTTGCTTAAATGAGATTCCAAAGAGAAGCTTACAGATTCTGTAACTGTAACAGATTCTGTAGATGAATTGCTCATTGACCTCTTCACATTGAGGTCAATTGGTATAATACTTAGAAAGCACAAATCTGCCTCATCAGCACCTGTAGGGAGACATTTCAGTGTGGCAGACAAAGTGTTCAGGCCTGAAAGATGTCATGTCAGGGATGGAAAATTGGAAAAGTTAATGATTGGCAGGAGTAGCCATGGCAATGTTGATGTGTAAATAGTGTGATTCAGGCAATTGACTTGTTTCGACTGTCTTTCTGTTTAGATGTAATGCAATATTTGTTTTACGGTATCTTACACTGTCAATCTGACTGCATACAATGAATGTGTTATGTTTAAAAATGTAATTTGATTATTGAGTGAAACTAGATTTAGAATCAAAATTGGAAACCTGTTGGTGGAGCTGGAAATGGAATCAACCAACCTGGAAAAATGGAATCACCCCAACTCTGGTCAGCAAGAATGCTCTGGAAGGTTATACTTTATCATTTTCAGCAAACACATTTGGAATCATACTATGCTGAACACAGAAAAAGCAAAGGATTGATTGGATAAAGAGTATGGGAAATACATTTTTGGCAACATTTGGGCATAAATGTGATGGATGCAGATGTGCCATCTGCTAGCATGACGTTCTGCTTGTGTCAGAAATGAGCCATTAAATAGGCTCATTTCAATGAAGATTGCCATGTAAATATGACTCAGCTGACCTTTCTCAACTGTGAATAGATATAGAATAGATACCAAATATTCAGTATGGCCTGATGTCCAGTCATTGTAACAGCTAATAAACTGCATTCTGTGATGTCTCCCAACCAGCCTTACACAGTCCTGCATGTATTGTTCCAGGAATACAATGGTTAATTCCATGAAAAGAATCATTTTTGTCTCACGCAGAAAAGCATTGTGCTTAAGTGGGTCTCAGAGGAGCAGTGGAAGGTAATGGACATATTTCTATAAACAATTACAACAGATGTTGTGTATTTGGACTGGTTTATTTCTCCTTTAATAGAATGTTTAGATAAAATGTGAGATTAATGAAAAACACAGAGCAACTAGGCTACACTCTGCATAAAGAGAAGGGTTAATGGCCCAATGGTTTCATTTTTTCTCTAAGTTTAATGTATTTTGTTTTAATTACAATAAACTAGCACAGAATTGGAATATAACATGCACAGAGCATCAGCATTTAAACTACAACTAGTAAGTAAAAACACAGCATTTTATTGCCTTTAGTTTGTTTTTCGCTCATTCAGGAATTATATGTACTGTTTCAGATATTGAGGAAGATGTCTTGTAGTTATTTTAAGTATACATTTGTTTGTAATTACAAAATCAAGGAAGATTCCTCCTTCTCCAAAAGTAGTTTTTGTGTCTATTTCAGAATGTGCAAGAAGACCTCTTACATTCTCTTGCAAAACCTGAAATCCATCTGTGACTATACATTCCGAGCAATGTCTTTTGCTGCAAATTGTGCAGCATGTAATAATTTAAACAACTTGCTGAAATAATGTTATTTCTGTAATCCCTTCCACCAAATTACTGGCTGTCTGTTTTGCTTTAGTAAGGGTAATGCTAAGAGCTCTAGAGGCTGCTATCAGGCAATTATAAGCTTAAGAAGCTAATAAGCACCTGGAGGATAGACGTGGTCCAGTCAGTGCTGTTTGTGTGGCGAGGGCGATTGTTAATGATAATATTATTGTTCCAGCAAACAACAGCACATTGCATCTCACAGGGCCTGGAGGAGCCTGAAACACAGAACCGGAGTTGCACAAAAGGGAAAAGTTAAGCAACAGGAAAGAGACTGACATGTCAGCTCAGCTCTTCAGGGTGTGAAACACATTCACCAAATGTTGCATACAACTGACACAGGCCGGTCGTTAGTAATGCTAATACTGTCTTTGTTCAGTGATTCAAACTTTATGTTTCCACAAATAAAGTGCAGCACTTTCAGAGTTATTTGAGATCTGATTCAGCCAAGAGGAAATTATAAAGATTCCAGAGATGTGAACTGAGTCAGGAAAGTGGGTGTGCAGGCCTGGTCCTGCAACACCATTGGCTGAGTTCACAGGGAAAGGTAGCTCTACACTTTCCCCAGTCGATTTAAAGTGTATACTTATGGGGCGTTTACACTTGTCTGATATCAGCTGCACCCCCCACCTTTCTCACAAGTGTATTCCCTCAACCAAACCACACCTGAGCTACCATACCTGAGCATTTCTGAGTGCAAGTGCCTACATACTGTAAGATGTAGCATTTATGGTAGCTACCATAAAGCTAATTCATTTGTATGTGTGAAATATTGTACTAAAAGATATGATTTACTCCTTTGTTTATGTTCATTTAAGAGTCACGTCCTAAAATAAGTAGATATACCATAACAAACAAATGTATTTGTTAGCTTACTAAACAAGACTGACTAACTACCCAGCTACACTCTGTAACTATAAGCAATCAGGATGTCAGATCTTGAGACATCAGGCAAGCTATCACAGCTGTTACAGAAGGGATTGCTTCTAGCTATAAAACATACTATATAAAAAATATTCTGATCATCACTTTTTTCAGCTGTTTCTGTAAGGTAAATTTTTGGTCGCAAAATTGCAACCTTTTAGTAATTTACCCACTTATTCATCATTCTGTCTCAACAATATATTTTTTGAGCTACCAAGATTAGTCACTGCTTGTTGTTATCCCTATGAACAAGTTTCAGGAAGGCTTTCAGCAATGTGCCAGCAGTGCGCGTTGCCAGAATGTTTCAGCTGCTAAACAGTAGTCTCATTTCACAAAAAGACAAATGAAAAGCAAAGTTTCTTTAATCTAGCCAGGTATGGCGCAATTCAGGTATTGCTAAAGGGCTGGGGTTATCAAGACTGTTTTTTTTTCTCTCAAAATTACATTTTCTGCATTCATTGCAATCAAAATACATGGGAATTATAAGATAAATCTGTAAAAGCCAAATATATACAGCTGTATTTGGCCAAAGAAAATTTCCAGGTAGTGTCAACTTTTAGGGAAAACTTGAAAACATGGTATCCTGTCAAAGGAGTATTAGTGACAAAGACGGATGGTGATAGGGTGTTTGTAATTTAAAGAAACAACTTTTCCCTTTATTTTATCCATTCTGACATACTTCTACAACATTAAATACACATCTCAAAGTAATACACGTGCACTTTTAGGTCATTATTGCTGGAGTAGAAATTATCTCTGACTGTCAATTGATTTCCAAGAAACTGCTCTTGGCACAAAGACACCTCTCCACCTTGTACTCTCCCTTCCCAAAATCTTATCAGTTTCTTATTTTGAAAGGGAGGAAGCAAAGAGAGGGTTTGCTGCTCATGCCCCAGGCTGTGAGAGTTCCCCTTCAGTACAAGCTGGGCCTTGGAGAGTCTATCTCAGCAAATAAACAAAGACCCACCAACTGATAAACCATAGGCCCAACCTCATACAGTGCCTCATACTGCACACCAGTTTGCTCTCACTTTCAATTTTTGAAGAAAGCTGGAGAAAGATTTTTCTATGCACAGTTATACACTTACAAAAGCCCTCAAACAAATAACATCGATGCTGTTGAGCTGTCAGGCCTTGTAGGGGTGGTGCCTCTGCTTGCTGAGGCACACGTGAGCCAGCACCTTCTCACGGCAGACTCCATTCAAAAAGGTGGAGCTTGTGGTTTGTGACCACAGGCACTTCTTTCTCCAGGCTCCAGTTTTGTCAGATTGAAGCCAGAGCCCAGAGAACGGGCATAGTTGCTTCCAACTGTAGAATGTTTCCCAGGGCAGAGCTGCCCTGACTACTCTCGCTGCAAACATGCCTTGGGAGTGTCTTGTTAAGATCTTGTCATAGTTTAGACTCTTCGTGCCAAATGTACAATGCTCCTCCAGCTACAGATGAGGTGTGCCAAATTTTGTGAAACACTTGCCCTAACCAGTCCATTAATCTCCATACTGAACCTGCCTCTCAAAGCCGCTGGTCTCAATGTGGCTTAAAAGTTATTATATTTCACATAATGTTATGTCCTGTGCTTCATACGTGTATTCAAGGAGAGTATTTTTAAGAAATAAATTAATGAGAATTTTCATTTATTGAATAGCAAAGTTAAGTAAATCTTGAGTTATTTGGTCCTTGAGTATAAATTTTCTGTCCCTGAGTACTGGTATATCAAACTGGGCTGGACTGAATAGTTGTCCCCAACTATTCAACATACAATGGACATAGTCATATTCATTATTTTACAGTCAATCATGCACAAAAAATTATTCTCCATTCAAATGAGACCAGACCACGGGCCTCACAAAAAGGGTGCTTTGTTCTCTTAAGGCTTGATAGTGAAACAAAAAACAGATTAGATTAAAAAATACTTCAGATTTTTCCCTTTTCTGGAGTTACATTTGTGGATTGCTATCAATGTTGTAAGGAAAGGATACATCAAAAGAAGGGCAAACAAAAGAAGACCTCAGTCATATGTCACACAGAGCCTGGTGGAATGAAACTGCCTCCTGACTCACACCTTGGCTGTTGTGGCTCACGTGGGCTGGTACTGGACCAGGCCTGTCTGTCAGGCAAGTTTAGCTAGTTCTTTCAAAAGGATTAGAAATAGTTTTCCCTTTTAAACATCTCTGCTAATTTCTTTTAATTACAAGAATGGCAAACAGCTTTTGCTTGTTGTGCAAGCTTTTGTATATTTTAAAGGGAATAAAATGAAAACACACCTTTTGCTTTGTCATCCATACAGGGCTGGGAATGGTGCTTTCAGCATACACCTCACTGGTACCCTCAGTGAATTAAAAGCATGAATGTGGTCTTTGTCACACTAAAAACAGCCCAACTGCAGCAACAACAGCAAACATCTCAGGAACAGCCATACTTCTTGTGGGGTCCTTGTAGCCCCCCACACCCCCAACCCCTAGGAATGCACAGGTGTCTTTCTGTTTCACGAAGAGAAACTACACTGTTTACAAGGCATTACTGAAGCATACTGGACATAAAATGTGACAGGGAAATGGTGAGAGTTTACCCTCAGCTAAAGCAGAATTTGCCTCCACATTCCTTCTTTCTCATTAATGGGTCCATGTGCCTGCAAACTGCCAGGGTGCTTGTTACAGGTGCTCTGGAGAGCCCTAACAGCCTGCCATATGCAACACTGTGAGACACCTTGACTGCTGTGCAGTCCATGTCATTGGGGAGAGCTGTGTTAGGACATCAAATGAAGGTGTTGTGTTATTTCAGCACTATTTATTGTTTTATTATTTATCACAACAACTCATCAGCCTTTGTAGTAAAATGAGAGTGAGGGGACGTATGCAAAATGGAGATTTATTAGAGTCAGGAGAATTGTAAATGATTGTATGCAGTAATGTTCTGGTTATAGCAATTCTAACCAAAGCCTTCAGTCCTGTTCCATGTCAGACTATATGAAACCAGTCCATGCTAAATAACCCTAAGGCACATAGGAAGACAGCTCTGTGCAACAGGTGGGTTCTCTCCTGGTCCCAGCTGCCCTTAAGTGTACAATGACAGTGCCAGTGGACAAGATCATGACATAAGACCCACACAGATGCGGAGGGAGTATTTGGCCAACACGGCAGCACAGCAAGATATGCATGAGCGAGGCCTCACATGCTGCATGTCTGCTCCAATAAAGCAGATGCTCATTGTCTCCAAGTGGCTTTGACACATCTCCAAAAAGCAGAACAGCACTAGCTTTCATTTCAAGTTCCTATTCTTTCAAAAGCATACTAATAGCAACGCCTAACACGTCCCTCCATCACTCACAAACTGCTATAGGAGTGCATGTTTGCACTCGCCTGGGTAGAGCTACACCACAGTGCGTTTGTGGTTTTTGTTGCATTTACATTACCTTTTGGTACTGTCTCCCCTAGCTGAGGGGTCCCTCCTGCCACAACCCATAAATACAGGGTGCAGAAATTAACAGAAAAAGTTTTGCTTATTTTCTCGAATTACTGTGGAAAGAATCACAAAATCTGGTGAAAAAATGTAGAAAATTATTTTGTTAAATCACATTTTTTTTTTCTTATTTGACAAAAAAACATCCAAGGATGCAAAGATCTCATTAATCCCCTGCATTCAGTGGTGGTGCTGATTCAGTTACTGAATGGGTGGGTGCTGCTGGGTGTGCAGATGGCACACAGAGCTAAAGAAACATGGTTCAGTGTAATGGTGCACACCGATGTAGCTAATAACTAAAGAATAAACCCTTGATTTCCTCAAGTAAGCAGATTTGAAATTAAGGAAATTCGTGGAACTGTACTTGAAGAACAACTACAAGTGATTTCACTGCTGCCAATTTAGCTAGCTGGCCAAAAGGAATTTACTAGATTTTGTGCATGTCAGCAAAACACCTATTGTAAATATATGAAAATCATATAGCCAGAACATAACCATTCAATCCCATTCAGCTCCCATATTTAAGCAGCACTGCAGTTAGCTTCCATAAGGTAAAATATAGAAGTAGTTATGCATAAACCTCAGTGCATTTCTCTAATTCTAATATCAGTATTAAGGCAGCCAGTTAATTTCCCTACCAAATGTTCAGGAATGAAATGGTGGGCAGGTGCAGTATTCCTACCACTGCATTGCGTATTTCATTATTTACAGTGCAACAGCACTGTAGACATCTGAAATACGTAATGTATGCCATGGTATAGCATAACCAGCATACAGTGCAAAGGTTTGTGTGGGTTGCTCAAGTTTATTAGCAGACACATCAGAGGACGAGAACAATCCAAATAAAGCACAGGGCCTGCCTGTGACAAGGAGGGGCATTATCACTAGGGCTAAGGTGTGAAAATTAACAGGAGAGAGGGCTACAAATAACACACAGTGTGATAAACCACTGCTGATGGCTTCCATTTGAGAAAGCTGATTCCCACTAATTTGTTCCGCAGACATAATCAAGATTTACATGGCATGAAAGGGTTTATTGACTCACTGATTGGCGTTTACAACTGGCGGGCACTTCTCCTGAATGACAAGAGAAAGGGAATATTATTTACTGCTACTGCTTTTGCCAATCATACAGTGCTTTCATATAAGTATTTGTGACTAAAAACTGATGGTAAAAAGTGGTAAAAAAAAATGACTGTAGCACTGAAAAACACTATGAAGCGAACAATAGGCAGAGAGGTGTTGTTCTGAATAAGGAATGTGGGAGCACTGCTCTGAATGTAACCACATATATTGAAACAGCCACCTTTAGAAACAACATTTCATTCACTACAGTAACAGGTTCTGTAAAGGGACTCATGCAGTATGAATAGTATCCCCACAGTGTCTTCTTTCTATTATATCTCCGATTTTCACACGAGAATCTGGCAGGTTTGCATTGTTTTAGCTGTCACCAATGTGTCTGTGTGAGTTTGCAATTGTGTAGGAATTAGCATTAAGAAGCAATGACTGCCTTCCCAGCAGGACAGGCTTAGAAGAGGTGCTGTGTCTCCTCACCTGGAACCTATACCCCAAACCACAACTCCCCTCCACACACACACACACACACACACACACACACACTTATCAATCCCCCATCTCAGAGAGCATTGTCCAGTCTACAGCAGGGGTCCTCAGGTCTTGTTGGGGTGTTTTAGGGAAATTTCATCTCTCAGCACTAATGAGCCAGTGAAAGACCAGAACCATGTGAATGGCACCTTGGCAGACCCCTGCGGTGTACCTGTCTCAGCCGTTTGTTTTAGGCTAAACAAACATTCTGTTGTTTGACCTGAAATGTTTATCAGAATAAATCAAAGCCCAGTACATCACTAGCATGCATGACAATGACTGCATAACTAATTACTTCAATGAATTGCAGTCAGTGTGCCTATTTGAGGATTGACTACATGAGTATATAGTTTGGTAGACAGCCAAATGGATTCTTGGATCAATTGTTTGATTATTACTACAGAATTTTTAAAGAACCTTAAATGACTTCTACTACTTACCTGGATGGTACTTCACAGACAGATTAAACCTAAGTCATGCAAATTACCTTGCCTGTACGAAATCAATTTACTCCATCCATTTACTGTGACTTAATTTTTTGTAAATTTTCATTGTATATGAAATGTGCTTTTCTTATCATGGTTATATTATTTTTAAATTAGCTCTGATTTTGTATTTAATTTACTTTATTGTCTTGCTGTCCTCACCACTCACCCTTGTTATTAAGTAATCGTTGCCAATGTTGTTATTCAGTGAATCATTTTATAGTCATTCTTTTGTCATCTGCAAAACACTGTGACAGTACCTTTACAAACACTGCTGAAAATGTTGATTGAACTGTAACAATAATTACATTTATGCAGTATTTTCTATATGTCGTCAAATGGAGGATTTAATCTCTGAATAATTTACATGCGGATACATCTTGCCAAAAATAGCAATATGACTATTATATATCTAAAAGATTTTTTACTGCCATCCATCTTGCAAGTGATAGCACCTGAGGACACCAGAGACTGTGTGTAGGGCCCAGAGCCATATGATCTCTCCTCATGTAACATGCACCTGGCTTTATCTTCTCCCCAGCAAACAGAACTCTGAAGTGATTGAACCTTCATATAATAATCATAAACTGCTGGATCTCTCCTTCAGGATGACTGATGATAAATAAAAAAAAAATAAAACACAAGCAATGCAGACAGATGTGCTCTCTCATGCCGTGCACACACTTACATTTTTATCAGATTAAATGCGTCTTATAATGCCCCTTTGTTCCTCAGTGTAGTGTCTCATGCACATACAAAGGTATCCCAGCTGTATCCTAGCCAGTTTAAATAACTACTGCTCAGAGCCAGTATCGACTGCGGCTGTTAACGTCTTTAGTTTTTTACTGCCAGCTACATACTGGCAGCTACTTAATGCAGTATTCAACCCCAAAGTTGTAAATGTGCATGTAGCCTCATCATCTGTCTAGGCGACGGTCGTCATGTGTTTGAAGTTGTTTTGCAGGTTGGCCGGTTTACTTCAACTACTCTCTCCAACCTCTCACCAGCCTTCCTGTTTTTTTCATAGCTTTTGTTTTTGGTTTTCAACTTATTTTATATTGCAAACAATAAGGAGCTTTCTTTTTTTGTCCTTGGGAAAGAACCATTTTTTTTTTTACTCAAAAGCCAGTTTCTCTTACAGCACTGCCTGTGATTTTAATTTTCTTCAGAGCGGTAAAGCTCAGACTGCCCCTGATCAATGAACCCAATGAAAGTGGCCACAGCCGAGTGTGCGTAAGAATGTTCAAAATTACACAGTCAGACAGCAGCTGAGCAGTTAGTTACCAAACTAAAATGAAATGTTTTCTCCAGATTGTATAATTACATGCTTGGGAGCGGGGATGCGTGTGTAATGTGAAGCCTTGTGTGTTTGTGGAGGGAAGGGGTTTGGGTTGGGGTGGGGGGAGAGTTTCGTATAATATAAATAAAATAAGACAGCCTTCATCAGCACTGGCTTGTTATTGTATATCCAACCTAAACATATAAACACAAAAACAGAGAGAAGTCTATGTTTCAACGCGTATTAACTTCAGAGTGCCCACGTGTCTTGCTCAAGAGCGTCCTTAAGCTGGCTGGTATGAGTTTTTTCATCAGGAATGCAGGTACCTCAGTCTAGACACAGTGTTCAGCTGATCCTCTGTCTGCTCCCATGGCCTGCAGCCTTGCCCATCCCTATCGACCACCAGCAGCTCACTACTACAACACCAAGGAACCAGTCTACTTCATCTTTATCATTCTCAAGGCTTGTGTGAATCACTAAGAGGGAATTTAGTTATTTTTTTCCCAGTTCTTTCATTTTCCAATTTTTCCTTATTTTTATTAAAGCTTTTTTTGTGTATTTAGTTAAGTCTGGGGTGAAATGTACTGATTACATTGACTGTACAACTGAAATAATTCAAACGTGACACCCCGTCATCAGTCTGTGTCCTTATGTCATGCATTAAAATTGTGACTTGTGAGAAAATGGAAGGCTGCAACTGAACTCTTCAAGCAGCTGGTGACTCACTAATGGGTGTGATATTTGTCCTCTGGATTTCCACCAATCCTCCACCTCCTCAGTGGTAGGCTTACAAATTTTTTTTTTTCCAATCCTCTGTTTTGATAAGTCACAAATGGGTGTTCCTCCTTCGGTTGCTGTCAAAATGTGTTTCAGCAGTCATTGATTACAACGTGTCAAGTGACTAATGGCAGCAGTTGTTGCAAGCAAGTATTACACAGTATGAAATGGGGATTGATAAGACTGCGGTGGGCTCTCAACATCTGAGAAGAACATTTATCTGTCATTGTAGAAATCACTGAAGATGATCTATCATGTCACAAAACATTAGCAAACTAATTTATAATTAGCAATTAGGTCAGCTATTTATAATGAAGTCTCACTATTGCAACACCAATTTAATAATTTAAAGTTGCAGGTATTTTATTAACTCAATCACACCAACTGTATTAATTGCCATTGTACATTGCATGTCATAGTTCTGATTACAACCAATGATTGTGTCTACACATTATACTGTTTGCTTACAGTAGATGCAGGAAGCAGAAATGGTGCTGCCTGGTGCACTGGCTCAGATAAACCTGCGGCATATAGTAGAGGCACACAACTATGTAAAATATGTAGACAAAGAAGCCACATAGCATGTGCACCCATAAAGACTAATCTCTGAGAAACAGTTTGTGTTAGTCCAGTGCAGCCTACAAAACAATAAGAAAATAGTAACACTTTGTGGGAAATACTACACTGGAATGTTTACATAACTGGCACATAGTCAACTAAACCTTTCCAGTTGTTACTTCTGTGAATCATATTTAAGAAATAGTCTGGTACCTGCAAAACAGCAGACTTCAGGAATGTTTGCTACGTGCTGGGAAACCAGCCAACTCTTCCACTCTAAACTGGAACCAATATACATTTACAGTGTTTCTTAATACACATATATGCACTACATATTGGAGTAATAATGTTATTTTTGCCTTGCTCAAAATTCCACTCGAAGAAAGGCACAAATTGATTTTCAGAAGACTGGTTTCAGGTGATCTGAGGCCCAAGGATTTTGCGATTTAGAATTTCACCAGAGACGGGCTCTGTTACCTTATGAATTATGCAGTGCCCTTCTCCGAGGTGCCCTTTGAAGCAGCTGATTATTTGGAGTGAAATTAAACAGCTCAGGAATGCGTCCCTCTAGGGGCTGCTGTCTTTTGAAGTCCAGACAAGGAGCCCATGTGTGCAGATCAAGCTCAGCTAAATTCACAGTTCAACCTGATAGCTCAGTCCGCTACATTTGTAAAAACAAACACTTTTGAAGGCAATCATGTTTTTAATATGCCCCCTATTCATCTCCAGGGACATAGCAAGAATTTTCATCCAACAGTGCCCTTATTCCTCAGCAATGTCCAAAGCCCTGTGTTAAGGCTAACAGACTTGGTTTGCACTGTGTAAGATGAGAACTATGCTGCTGTAACCACAAATACATTCCAGAATGAGACCGATGCATCAAAATGGCATAACAGACATCAACATTTCACAAATCAAGATGTTGAAAATGCAGAACATGGAAAGAATAGATGCACTAGTGTTAGAATAAAACACACCTCCCAGCACCCCTCCCAGCATCTGTGATATACATATTTTTTAGAGTTTTGTTGAATCAAATATAAAAAGTACTGACAGGGCCCAGTACATAAACCTCTGAGCAATATGTGCCATTTGAAATGATTATTAATCACACAATAAATCATGCACAGGTAATATTTAACATTAAATACAATATATAACAATATATAATATTACATACAACTTGGTCATGTTAAAAATATTTATAATTTTCATTAAATATTATATTTAAAATGCTTATTGGTCCTTGCTGTGGGACAAATATATATTGTGCTTTTAATTACAGGACATATGGCTCATTTCAGCCTGATCATCTTAATGACCTGATCTGTCACGTGAGTATTTTCACTCTTATTTCCTCTATTTACTCTACTATTTGTTATTAATGACTTTGTTATTAATGACATTCCTTGTCTACATATCAGTCAGCCTTGGGTAAAGTTCCGTGCCATCACAGGTTACTCTTTAATCAAGGATTACCATTCTTACAGAACCAGCTAATGCAATGAAAGCAGAATGGTATTAAATAACAACATGCAATCAGTGCCTGTAGTTGATAGCACTACACAAAAACAAGAATCACAGCCTCACATGTAATAATGCAAAAAATGCAATGCAAATCTGCATGCGTGATTACTGCGTGTGCAGCAGGATTTTTCTTCATGAGCTGGTTTTCCATTTGGGGTCATTGGACCTGGAACAATAGCCAGGAACTCAAGCTCAAACCCAGGAAGCCCCACTGTTTTTTCATTGTCTATCTGAAATAAGAACTCTGGCCTTTGACGTCATACTAGATCCCGTCCAAGATGAATCCGAATATGGAATTTTGCTGTGTTTCTTTTTGCTTCTTTTGGGCTGATTCACTTTAAGAACAATGCAAGAACGCAACAAAACCATTACCAACACTTTGTACTGTCAATACAGAGTAAAAAGGTTAAAATACTTCCACAGAAGATTTATGGCCACATGTGTTAAAATTATCAACGATATCTTGTTTTGTCACAGCCAATGTGAAATATACAACCAGCTAGCTAATCAAGCATGTCCATGCTTGTCAATGGTTGTAAGACTTGGCATGTGCAGATTACAAACATCAAAGAGAAAAGGACAATGTATAGTTCTCACTTGCAAGAGTATTTGATGATGGTGAAGACACATACCTCCTAGCTAGTTAGTCAGCTAGTCAAGCAAGTAGCAGTCATTATAGTTTATTGGTACAAAACCTGGAACTCCTCATCATCACCTTTCAAAAGATGAAGATACTAGTGTCATTATGGACACATTTTGCATTTTTACAGACATGGATACTTAACTGACTAAGTTATAGGTATAAAATTCTGTCTTGTAAACATGTTCATTGAACAGTCAGAGACACATTGCACTACTAAATCAATGTAGTCAATGAGTAAACCACCCTGTTGTCTTTCTAACTCTATCGTGACTGTTAGTTGTTAGTCTGGTAGCTATTTTATTTCTCCTCCAACACTTTTGTTATAGAGCTATCTCTTCATAACTTTACTAGCTAGCTGGCTAACTTGCTGTTGGCTGCAAAAGATTCTTCATCATTCTATTGAAAACGCACAAAACATAGTATTACATGGTCTGATGAGTCCACCCTCAGCCCCAACGTTCTCTCATAAGTAAGACCACAAGCTAGGTTGAAAGGCCCCAGTTTGCCTCGTTCATTTCTGCAATAATCCCTGAAAAAAAAAACAATTGAAACAGTAAATGGGCCATTGGCCTTACTTTCAAGTTTTGTCAGCATTGAGACCTGTGAATAAGTTATTGCCCTTCAAGAGCTGTTTCTCACCTCAGACAGTTCTGGTGAAATACAAGTGAAGATACCTCTCAACACCTCAAGAGCAGAGACAGAACAGTGTGTGAATGTATTCAGTGAAAGTATCTGCTATCAAAGAATGTAACAGATTTGAACAGGAGCTTGTCTCTACCTTTAATTTGTTTTCTTGCCACCCTGAGGTTGTTGAAGCTCAATGCTGAAGGCAGCAGAACACTGCTGTTGGCGTAGATGCCATAACAGTGCCATGCTCTCCACCTACAGATATCACACATCAGCTGTACCACAAGACTGCTTTTTAAACTTAGTGGAAACAACAACATACTTCTGCCCATGTTAATCCAGCATGTGTCCCACATGTTGTCTATTTTTAAGAAACTGATTGTTGTGTGTCTCAGTAGGGAGGATATTCTTCCACCCACATTCTTCACAAGGAATATATTTCATTCCATTAGGGATCCTTGGTATTTGAGGCATTCAGAAGTTGTGTTCTTGCTGTTGTTGTTGTTATTACTATTATTATTACAAACTTTTTAATAGATAGAAAAAGATATATCTGAAAATAAAATGAAATTAATATGCAGGGAGTGTAATATAATTTAGATTTATAACAATTGATGAACAGTACCTGAATAATCCAGGTACAAGACTAGTTGTGAATCAATTGTGGATTTCAGCGCAAATTGAATGGTTGAACAAATGCTGAGTTATTATTCAGAGATTTATTGCTGGGGAATAGGTAATCAGAGACTGCAGCTTTGGTGCAACAAAAAACATTACAGCGGATGGAAAAAAAAGAGTGAGAAGGAGAAGGAAAGAAGCAGTGAAAGACTAAAGTGGTGGAGTTAATCAAAAGGCAAACAACAAACTTACATTGCCATTCTCTTCCAAAAGAGGGAAGAGAGAGTATTGCATGGAATGAATTTAAGTCTTTCTGTTGCCACTTTCTTCTGACATTAAGATGCATGAAGATAAGAAAGTCTACCTGCATGTGAATATGTGTAAATGTAGAAGAACATTTTTGACATAAAGAGGAACAGATTATTAAGTACAGAATTATGAACAATGGTTTTGAAATGTATTAGGAGGATGATGCAATGGAAATATGCTGCATGGAGCTGAGCAACAAGTTGACCCCTGTATTAGGATGAGCTCATAGACTGAAGAGGGTGAGAGCTGGTGAGAGAGATTGACTAAGCAATCATGGGAACAAATAACAAAATTCTGGATAAACAAAGGTGTAAATTACATTGTTAGAAAAGGTCAAGGGTAGGCTAGGTCAATGCTACTTTACTACAGATGAACTGAAGAAGATGCATATCAGAGGCAACATCATGGAAATAGGAGGAATACATATGGGTATCTACATGCTGTAATTTACAGAGAATATGCACTGATTTTGGAGAACAGAATGGTTTGGGGGCACACAGACCAAACTGCATGGCTCCCTGTAGTGATTGGTGTGTTTGTGCTGAGAGACAGGGCCTCTCCACTTGTTTCCAGCCAGGGACATTGATGTGGCCAACCAAGAGATCCTGATGACTGGTTAAGATCTGTTCCCTGACCCTAACCATAATGGACAACTTTTACCCGCCGGAAGAAAATTATAGCCCTTCGGAATGTTGTTGTTGTATTTCCCTCATTCAGAAAAGACAGGAAGACATTTCTGCAACATCTGAAAAATAGGCCCTTTCTAAAACCATAATTCACTGGCCTCTGGGGGGAAGCTATCTTGGATTTTAGGGGGTATCTTGAGGATGCAGGGAGCAGCAGTGAGGATGTAGGATTTGGACAGAAGAGCTAAAAGTTTCGGAAATGTGAACTTCCAAGAGTCCATTGTTCAGGTGATGTCTGAATCAAGTTAACACCATTCTTAATTAATTCATATGTGTAGGAGTGCTCTTCAGGCTATTGTATTCAATGCTGAATAACAAGTCTTTGTTGAAATCTTTGATATCTGATGAAGATTGAGGTAAAGGAGTATGTTAGCTTTTAGGATGTCTTCTGAAAAAAATGATAGCATGTTAAACTCTCAGAATCTCAGTGTTTTACAGTGTGAGTTTACAGGCCAACTGAGTTCTCAGAGCTCATTGTACAACCACACCTTTTATACGATTGCCCTTGCCACATAACATACCATACTCAGCCTTTTTAGTCTGCATGTATTCCACACAAATATTGGAGGTTCTGCACCCAAAAAGCCACTGAAATGAATGAATCTGTTATGCATCAGCTCATTAGCAAATGATTATGGAATGTGAAACAATCCATCGACAGCTGTTGACATGTTTGATGATCTCATTAAGGGTAAGCTGTATGAGTCACATCACAACTAGACAACCAGAACAGACTGGATACTGTGCCATATGTGCAGGTTTACATAGTATGTAGACCAGCCAAGTCTCCTTTCAAGACCTCTACATCCAAAGACAACACTACGCCAGTCTCAGAGAATCAGACGTTGTCTGTGATGAAGCCACCCTCTCACATTCTTCTCTCTTGACATACAGACAGAGAACAACATGCTCTTGGCTTTCAGTGGAAAGAAGCCTGTGACCACATTGCTACTTGCTACAGATCTTAAATAAACAAGATGCACAAAGAAGGAATTCCCTGATTTACAGCTGGTGGTGTAAAGCGATGCAACAAACACCAGCCTCAGCTCTGGGGAACATGGTCAGCACCAGTGGAAATAAACTCAAAAGATTTTAGTCCTCAACATTCATTATCCTTTGCCTTGTTCAGTTTTTTCTGTTTTCAAGAGAAGCCTAGAGGACTGAGTAGTTTACTGATGATCAAAGTATTAACTGTAATTGAGTGAACTTTGCACCAAAATGTGATCATTATTCTCTTCTTGTGATTATAATTATATCCAAAATACCAAACGGAACTGCACTTTACAAAAGATGAATGCCTTGAGCCATGAGGTGTTTTGATGCGTGCTGGCAGTGAATTCTGATGTGTTGTGAAATGTTTATCCTGTAATTATCAAGAATCCTCACAAATGCTGCCGTAGTACATGAAAACTGTTCACTGTGAGTTCTTGTGGTATTGATGATTAAGAGAGCCCTTTATCTTTATAATTCCACTGGCATGGAAAAGGGGGCCTAATCGTTTTTAGGCTTACATGTTGCACAGTGTACACGTGAGTGGCTCAAAAGCCTTTCAAAGTTACGTAATATGGGTCTACATTTTGTCTTTTCCCTCTGGCCAATGAGTATTTGTGACCCCTGATGATGATCAAACCCTGAAAAAAAGGTCATTCTACATCAGCCAAGCTCTCCTTTTTTTGCACCTGTTTTCCATCTGTTGAAATGCATTGCGCATAACCTCATACCAGATACAGATTATCTGCTTACAGTGTGGATTGCTCAGCTGAAGGCTGGATAACTGAGGTCTGGTTTATGCAGTATCTTCCAGCAGAATGATGTTTTCCCCTCTTGGTTACAGGAGGATATTACTTCATTGTCTTTATTTGCTCAGTTACCTCAAGCTCTGAGGTGCTGCAGCATGGCGTAAGTATTTTCCATATGTCAGTCAAGCCACTCCCCTGCTGTGATGGTAAACATGTGGTATATTTCCATACAACTCCAGCAGCAATAAAGACAGAAAATAAACAGAGTAAAAATGTTTCACAAGACAGCATACACAATGTTCCTCAGGACATGTGCAGCTGTGAATTTTTATTGTAAGGGATGTTTTTGACCAATATGAGCTTTTAGGCTATTTACAGATAATAATATTAGTTTCCCATATTAAAAAGTGGCTTTACGTAAATATATTTGAATATCACTGTATATTTTTTGGCTTTTTTTTACAGGGGTAGGTTTAGTGGGGGCAGCACTAGCAAAACGTCCTTACCGCAAGGGCCAACTTAAAAGTAAATCTGGTTTGGCTGTTCTGGGCTCAGCATCTGGAGAATAGCTGAGAAGCTACATTAGCATGGAGGCCACGTCTCCCAGTTTCAACATTGTTAGACCTTTGAGGATTGCTGCAGGTGACAATCTACTTTCATCCCAATGTGCAAAGGAAACAGTAGTGAAATTCAGGTTGACAGTGTGTTTAGTTCTTCATTCTCAAGACGCCTGGGGTTAAGAGATATATTACCTGTTTAAGATGAATTCCAAAGTTTTGAGGTAATCACTGGTTGGGGGGGGGGTGATCTGTGCTTTATTAAAGGATGTGCTGTAGCTCTAGCAAATAGAGCCCCCCCATTCTGGCTGTCCCTTGTGAGTATACACTACTAAAGTCAAATTTTCACTCCCTTAGCAGCTGCTTGACAACCACGCTCCTGGGGTTCCATCCTGGGGCTTTTTCCAGTCATTCCCCAGCAAGACTACCTAAGTGTTATTGCCACAAGAAATGCTGCATGAAAAATGCATAACTTTTAGAAAAACAAAAATTACATACTAATGGTTTCAATGGTATATGGTACTCATCATTTACTCTCTATGGAATTAAAACTTCCAGAACTGCTCTTCATCCCAGCGAGCCCTTCCCCCCTTGCAAGACCTCTCCATCACCGTCAATGGCACCACAATACCATCCTCTCGGTCAGCAAAGAGCTTGGGCGTCATCCTCGACAGCAACCTGGACTTCAAGGAGCACATATGCTCGCACGTCACGGGCCTGCCGATTCCTCCTCCACAACACCAGGAGGATTCACCCGTTCCTGACAACATATGCGACGCAGCTCCTTATCCAGGCCACAGTGCTCCCTCGCCTGGACTACTGCAACGCTCTCCTCACAGGCCTCCCAGCCTGCACCACCCAGCCTCTGCAGCTCATCCAGAACGCAGCTGCCCGACTAATCTTCAACCTCCACAAATTCTCCCATGTTACTCCCCTGCTTAAATCCCTCCAGTGGCTTCCTGTCGCTGCCAGGATCAGATTCAAGACCCTGACCCTCGCCTTCTCTGCAATCAACAGGACAGCCCCTACCTACCTCCAAGAACTCATCCAGCCCAACACACCAGCCCGACCCCTGTGCTCAGCAGCAACTGGATGCCTCGCTCCTTGTTTGGTCAAGGCAGGAGGTACTCGTTCTGCTAGACATCGTCATCTCACCTACATCGCTCCCCAGTGGTGGAACAAACTCCCTGTCCTGCTACGGACAGCTGCATCACCCCATTCCTTCAGACGGGGTCTGAAGATGCACCTCTTCAGACTCTACCTGGACTGACCCAGCACACAATTGCTGCCCTCCCCCAATCAGTGCTGTCGTAAATTGCTGTGCTTTTTGAATTGTTTCTTGTCACCGCCTTTACTCTGACACTCATTGCGCTGTTTGAAGTTGTAGATGTCTGCTGTTTTAAGTATGAAGCTGTATCGTATTAGTTGCCCTATATTCTGTAGTTATACAAATCAGATAGTTCTGTGTCCTTAACCAGACCTTGCTCTCAGCTGAGAACTACTGTCTCATTGTGGAACTGTACACATCCTGTCCTCATACTGTCACTATACTTACTGTATGCACTTTTGTACGTCGCTTTGGATAAAAGCTGCTAAATAAATAAATGTAAATGTAAATGTAAATGTAAATGTAAATATACTGCTTAGAATATTGATCTTAAAAATCAGCTTAATGAAGATATATTGATTTTTGTGTTGAAAAATGAAGAAACCCAGTCAAGATTGTGCTTTATGCATGCTATGCTCCTTGTGTCTTGTATCACAGCTAGGTAACGTTTCAGTCATGTGTAGCGGTTTTAGGGAACTGGGTATCAACAGTTAATAATTACATTGTGCTCTTTCAGAATTCAGAACAGAAACACATTGGTATCAGGGATATTTATGAAGGCAGTGAGAAGTAGTGGAACTCCAGCAATGTGGTTGTCAGGAAGGAAGTGAAGTGACATTGTACCAGCCTTGTGAAAGAGAAATGCTAATTGATGCCTGAAGGCAAATGGACAGTGTCCTCGATTTCTGAAATACTGACTGAATGGAAGGTCAGATATTCAGTATGTCTGACCAGAGGACAATGTCATACAGGACTACTGCAAAAGTAATGAATCGCTACTAAAATGCTGTTTTTTCTCACAGCACGTTAAATGATCAGATTAGAGGCAATCGCAATAGAGACAAGATCAGATACGTACCATGTTAACAACGTGCAGATGATCAAATGTGTAACATACTGTTTATTTATTCAACAACATGCATTAGAAGTTACACATGCATGTATGAAAGATATTTTATTGTATTCTCTTTTACAAACAAAATGATGTACACACAGCCATAATGCACATATGACTGTTAATATACAGGTAATGACATACCTGCAATGAATACATTTATCACCATTTAAATTCTGAACTCTTGATTTAAGTGGCCTAATAAGCAATGGCTGAATATGTATTTTCAATTCTTAAAATGAAATGAGAAATTGGTTGACCAATGTTTAACAAACAACAAACTACTGAGTGGATCATTCTAAATGCAAGAAAAAGGTTTTTAGTTAGCCTATCGTGTATCCATTTTTCCCAGTAGTCTGCATTGGACTACAACATTGTGACCTGTAATGACTGAAGAAACTGGGATTGCATAGTTAATATTTTAACATTTAATTAATCTGACGGACTAGCTTTATTGTTGTTTTAAAGGGTTATTCACCAGGGGTCATTAAGGTGTAAACTTGACTATATGCAATTAATGAATATGCAATTAATGAATAATCAAATATATAGACCTTGTGGGCAGCAAGTATATGTGTGAAGCAGGTATCATCTTATTATCACATTAACTTCTATGTGTTGTTGTTACATCATTGATTGATTGATTGATTGATTGGTTGGTTGGTTGGTTGATACTGACCGATGTGGATATGTGGTTTCTGAACATGGCACATGATGCTATTTCAGTTATGTACAATAGTAGATACTCACTTTAACATGAAAAATAATGCCATGAAAAGACTTAAGCTCAAGTTCCAATCTGCAATTATGCAGAAAAGCACCTCGTACACTGCCCTTCAGTTATCAGAATCACATCTGTCCAGGACAGTTGAGTAGCTGATAAGCAGAGTTCCAGAACTGAGGGTTATATTCTAAACATATTTCTCTTTATCAGTTGAGAAAGTCTGTCGCTTCAGTGAATACCACATTAAATGTTTTCATCAGCCATACTATTTCTAATAGGCAGATTGATGGATTCTTATAAGTGCAGTTTTTAAGCAGCATTCACTCAGGAATGATTATGTCTTAGAGTTTTGGTCACTATATGAAGTTGATTCCAATATCAACCTTGTCCTAGTGGAGTGTGCTGTAGTTTGACAAAAATCATTGAGTTTTTTTTTTCTGTTTCATTTTCCAGGTGTTCCATAGTGTTGAGAGAGACAGCGTCAGAGCTATGAAGTGTGCAGAATGCAAAGAGCAGATGGCAACTCTGCCTCTTGATCATCCATTTGTTTCCTCATGCCGTGCCCAGATGAGCAGGGAACGTCATGTTCTTGCCGTAGGGCTCTTCTTGGCTCTATTCCCTGGGACAGTGCCCCACAGGTGAGAGCTGTTCAGGCACAAAGAGAACTCTCACAGACAGGGGACGCCCATGGCGTCAGTAGATAATGGCATCAAAATATTTTATTTTCCAGGAAAGGAACAGCATATGCTAGCATTGATTGTTGGCGGTGCTTAGATACCATTCTCACTTGCCTAAAGGCACCAGTAGAACCAGAGTTCGTTCCGTCACATACTGTAAGTTGATTTGGGGACCACAATAATGGGTATCGGTTCATTTCAGTTCACAATGATCTTGAGTTTATATGATTTGTCATTAACATTTTTGTCATGTGTCATTAGTTTTCCTGTGTTTACCACCCGTAACTCTTTAGGTGAGCTGGCCTCATTTGTGTTTGGGCGTGTGTGTGTTTGTGTATTTGTATATACATGGAATATATATGAATAAATATCGAACTTATATTCATTCATTAATATAGCCACTTGTGACATTAAAGAAATAGCACAATGCATCATAGCATTGTCATGCATTATGCTTTCATAGTGTACACCAATTCTAATAAGAAGCTATGAATGTTGTATGAAGACTATGTGTCACCTAAGTGATCCATAATGAATGGATAAATATGCCATTCATTATGTTTATGTGTATCAATAATATTTTAACAATGAAATTCATTATCATTCAAACTCATTGACATCACTTTAACAATCCCAACATTGATAAATAAGTTGGTACTGATATACAGTATGTTACACAAATTTCTACACCTTCTAAAAAAGATAGATAATTAGAAGAAGATTTAATAAAATAATTTTGAAAGATTATTAATACCATTAACAGTGTATGAGTCTTATGCTGTGATTATAGATGACTTTTGACATAGTATTTCTACGTACTTAAATAAAGTGTTCCTGTAAAAATGTGCCTGTTGGGTCATCCAACCCAACATACACACAATTTGCCTTTGTTGTCAAACACTACTGCTAGGCTATTTTTGGACAGAAACATCATTTTTTATAATCTACAAGTGATTGTTTCGTAAAGGATCAGCAACAGGATTTTGCTAATTCCACACCAGGACAAGAATCTGGCAAACAATGGTCCCCATTCATGTCCTTGTAAGCACAAGTCATAGATTAACTAATCAACCTTTTGTTAACCACGCAACAATGTTGACTCAAGGAAATACTACTGGATTATGAGTAACTGAACTGACTGACATTATGGCTCATGCATTTCAAGGGTGAAGCGTATGGGTAAGAGTTTCAATCAAAGGAAAATGTGAGTACAGACTCCAGATTCCAAAATATTCAAAAGGATTTTAGACATAACATTCAATGTTTTCACATTTATTGTGCATTATCATCTCTGAAGCATATTTAGTAAATCTTTAATTTGCACCTGGCTTCACAGTGTCCATATCTATAGATATTGATTTAGGCCTTAGTGTCATTATTTGAGAAATGAGTCACACAAATGGCAGTGATAAATTAAATGCTATAAACCAACAGTTGATCCATTTATCCTCCTGTTTTCAATACAAATATTGATATATAACCCAAGACCCATTTATTCTGAAATTCATGTGTAATCCTTTCCATTCTGTGCGTCTGTCCTTTGTTTGATCTTCAATCAAATATGGAGGAAGTACCACAGCCCTGTCAGAGATTTAACCCCTCTCTTTTATTCTCCTGCTTGCTTTGGTTTGTGGTAATAGCTTAATGGGGATGATTAGATGGGGAAGTTTCAGGAGGAGAGTTTGAATATCACCCTCGTTACGGGACAGGACATGCCTTTGCCCCACAGTCTCTCAGTAGTTCGCTCAGAGACTACTGGAGCTGCTTGAGGAATGCGCATGCCTTTGCTGTGTGGTTTCAGGATGGGTGAAAATGCAGAATTATGCGTCGCTATAAAAGACCACACTGTGCAGATAAACTGTTATAGTGATGCCAGATCAAACCAGATCAAGCTTATTCATGTGACAAAGCTCACGGGAGTTGTCATCCTGTGAAAGGGGCATAATGCTTCATCTTTGAGGGTGTGTTCTCATGAAGAATGTGTTGGTCTTACCCTATAACAGTGTCCCAGACAGTGTCTCTGCCAGTGTCTTTGACAAGAATAGGATGTTAAAGAAGACAATGTTAATGACAATGTTGTGAAATGAAAAATAATTATAATTAAACTCTTGTTTTCTGAAGAGCAATACTCAAATTTAAATACAACGCACATTTTGACTTTACATTAAAATTTTACCATTATGTGTCAGTGGGAGTGACTCCTCATACTATTATGATTTGACCAAAGTAGAGTCTCCTAGACTCCAGGAATGGTGTTGAAATTGGCCAAATGTCAGTGTAGCCTCCACGATTTCCCAATATTTCCGAATGAGCTGTCTGTTTCTGTAGCCTACACATTGTCTAGCCTTTGTCTCTACAATGCAATGAAAAGCAACAATCACCCTCCTCACCTTCTTTTTCTTTCTTTCTCCTACTCTTATCTCTAATATTTGCGAATCACTTCCTTACGGTGTCAGATGGACCTGTATCACGGCCTGTTCTCAGAATTAGTGGTTTTCCTCCACAAGCAAGGAGATAGTATTAAATACAATCTTATTAAATGATTCATGTACATCTGTCTTATTACCTCAGTCTAAAGGCCTGAAAGCGAAGACATTGCACATAATTGCTGGAATGCATTTGTAAATTCACTATCTATGTGCATGCTTTTCTAATACAAAATAAATATTTTTATTTTAAAAATTAATATTTTACACAGGGCGTATTGGGAAATCCATGGTACCAGATGAAATCAAAGCCACAACTTGGTGGATTCCAGCACCTTCTGAAGAGACCTTATGTTCTCCTGTGATGGGATTAGCACGAGGAACCAGAGATGGACCATTGTGGCTTCGAGGAAGTGCCAAGCCACACCTGGCACACCTTCAAAGTAGAGTGGGAGGGCTATGCCTAAACTGACAGGTTTGTCGTAAGATAGGATATCCTATGATGCAATAATTATGATAGGCACACATGTAAGGCATCTCTGTAGTCACTGCATGGTGGAAAGCTGGGTTGGGAGTCCGTGACTACTTCATGAGTCATAGCCCAGGTCCGAAGAATAGGTAAATAGAGACTTGACCACTTACATACGCTCTTTATAAATACACACATATTCATTTAGCACTGTAATGATGACTTATGGCATTTTAATGATGTTCAGATGCTACCTATAATGTACATGATAATATTAACTTATGAGGTAATGTCTTTTTGGATAAAAGAAGAGCAAAATATGTCTAAGAGAAACAAAACCCACTAAAACTATGCCATTTTATTTGCCACATTTGGACGTGCCCCTTTTGGGGTCTTTGATTGCCTGGTTGAGAACAACATGTTTTGTGTGTACTATTTGTAGATATCATTATGTGGGATTTTTTTTTATTTTTAACCCATCTTTTTTCGTTACCAGAAAGGTTTTTCTCTCTGCTCGTCTCACGAGCATACCCTCTTATTTGAAGGAAATAATCTGTAAATTGCAAGCTGGTTTGTGCCTAATCATAACAACTCAAAGTAAATGGGTCAGAATGCGTGCCCCCTAGTCTATCCCCCCCTCCATTAAATGAGAAGCACATGTGTCTTCAGCGTTTATTTTTACTCTCCTTGCAGCAGTTACGGCACAAAACCACTTCATGGCCATAATGGAGAGTGGTCTTGGTGGAAGAGAGGGGATGGAGTTAAGAAGGGAGGGCACATGCAGCACACAGGCGGTTTCCTCGCTGTAGACTGTGAGGGAGATCTAATTGAATAAGCAGATGGAGACGGGGACCATGGCGTAAAGGGAGAGCCCCGGTCCACACAGCTGCTGAGCAAGAGAGCACCTGAGCGCAGCAGTTCTGAACAGCGGTAGAGAGCCGGAGCACAACAACGCCTTTTCCCTCCGTCTACCTGAGTGGTGGTGTGCGTGTGTTTCTGTCTTCGCAGGCCGTGTTTCCAACACACAACATCACCAGGAGACTGCCGCCGCACCTGTTCACAGCCAATCACAATCGCAAGTTTGTAGGCTGCAAATCCGAAAGGGAGGGATGACAGCGTGTTTCTGAAGGGAAATTCTGAGGGCCCCAGCTCAGTGAAAGAGGCCTTTAAAAGAAAAGTAACTTCAGTAGCAAAGGTTTTGCAAAGATGAAAATCTTTTTTTTTTTTTTGCAGATTTACTGTAGCTCTTATTGTCATTATTTAACAGGTGCTTAAAAGGCTAATAAAACATTAACCCAAGATGACATTTTTGCCTTGATAACCATCAGGAGAATGCAGGCCTGAGCAGAGGCAGCCTGTTTGGATTGGGACAAAGACAGCTCAGTGCACCCTCGTCAAAGCGACACTGATTCTAAACACATGTAACGCGTTTCAAGAAACCAAAGCCCAACAGAAATAGACGTGCCTATTTAGAGGGACGGTTTGCATGCCGTCTCCAAGCACTGATGTTTGCAATCTTGAAGCCACAGTGGGTTTTTACATGATCAGTAATTCACAAATGTGGCTTATGAAGGAATTTATCTCCTTTCTTTCTGTTTGCCTGTTGCCATGCTCATATGCTAAAATATCACTTTGGTCCGTTAAAACGGCATTAAATAAGCAGAAGATATGCGAGGAGCAATCCAAAGCCCAACAAGTTTAGCATTCAAATATTTTGCAGTAGCAAAGAGCAAAACCAAAGAATACTTAGAAATTTGCTGTACCTTCAGAATTAATTATGAGTTTTTGACAACCAATTGTATCTGTATTACAGCTGTTGAACTGAGCATTCATTTTTGGTTGTAAAACCAACTTAAAAGTAAAACTACAAATTACCCACAGTGGTTTGGACTTGATGCGTAATAAACATTTAATTGTTGAAGTTAATAGGCTTGATTATATGGGTGATACTCATAATACATTGGTTATGGTGTCTTGCATCTGCTAATACACATCATTCACACCAGAAATAATAATGGTAACTGAAACCTGATCAAGCATGATTATCATTTCTGAGACAACCTTCCTGCAGACAGTGGTCTGACAAATCATTAGAAAGCTGATGGTCAATACCATAAATGTAGCTGTAGTCGATGAATGAATGAATGACTCAATGGTTGTTTAATCATTGTTTCCATAGATTGTTTCCACGGGTGAATTAGGGCCCTTTTTTCCATTTGTTCTTCCCTGAGACTCAGTATTACTGAAAGTCATTGTACTCCAATGTTACTCAAATGATCAAGATTTCCCATGACTGGACAACCACAGAAATCACCTTCCAAATGCTCTTGTGTTATTCACTGCCTATTGTGAGCAGAGGTGTGTAGATGATCATGGGAAAGCAGGAGGTGTGTTCCTTGAGTAAGACCTGTTTTCTCATCCTTTCTGCTTTAAAAAAAGACATTACCGTTATTTCAGAAAATTAACCTGATTTTACTGTGTATGTCAGAATGACTTTTGGGAGTTAATAACAGTGTGCTGCTGCCAAGGCAAGACTTCTTTAGCTCTACAGGAAGACATATTTAAAAGAAGTGGAAAGCTTCTTTAAAGAGTGCTGAGAAAGTTTACCTGTTGCCAGTGGAGGAGATATGACAAAATGCAATTATCGGCTGTAAACCTACACATTACATTAAAGTATGTGTTTCATCTGTGGCTCCGTGCTGTTCCAGACACGTCAAAGCCTCTGTCAATGACTGATGAGACTTTGAACTCTCCTAGTGAGTTTGTTTCCATGACATCGGTGTTCTAAAACATGTTGTATGTCCCGTGGAACCTCTTCCGGAAGACAAATATGGCAAATATGGCAACAGTCCAAACACTCACCTGTGGTGTCCTCACTAGTGCGTGTCAGCTCCCTTCCTACTGTTATCACTGAAAAGCATAGTGAGGCCTAACAGCAGTATTCCCAGAAACCATGGGGAGGAATTATATATATATATATTTAAAAAGCTACACATATTTTCTGAAAAAAAAATTAACTGTGCATATTTATCAGTGGATTTCAACTACTGACTTACACTGTATGTGAACTCTGTTGTCAGCCAAAATTGCTGTACTATCTTTTAAATGGCAGCTGAAATATGTAACCTCTACACCTTTATCAACAAAACAGCATTGTAAACTCCCACTCTTTCTCTGAACTCACACAGATTAGAACAGAATGAAATGAAGTTCATTCCTGTCTCCTTGCTGGGCTCTTGGACCTTCCTGCTGCTTCTTGTGCCATCTTAACTTTGCAAGCCTCACATTCTTGAGCAATAGATATTTGGTGCTAGCCAGCGGGTGAGCAGCTGGTGCGCTTGGTTATTTTACTAAGGACATCCCAGACGAGGTGCATGCCATGTTGTTTACTTTTGAATGAGGAATTCTCAGAAGAAAGAAGAGAAAACTATTTGGCAGGTCCTCCCACAGAGAAAATCCTCTACTAACCGCCCCCGTGATCCACCCCCTACCTTGGTACCTCTCACTCTCTCTGTGTTTTAGCCTGTTATGACATGCCTCGTGGCTCATCCACCAGGTCCGTAATCAGATGGGCTCTTCGACTGAAACTGACTAGAAACAATTTGCCATGCTGTCCCCCTTTATTATCCCCTCAAAGTGAATCATCCACTGTTTATCTTTCAGAACCGTGAGCCACAGCATTGTCTGGGTAGATTGTGGTGCCATTGCCCTCCCCACTGGGGGAACGACTGGCTGCTGACGTCAGGTGCCGGGAGCAGAGTCCTTTCTGTGTGTGCTCACACGCAAGGGCTTCCCCGAAAGAGTGGCAGTTGCTAGGCAACAGCCTTCAAGAAATACACAAACACAGGGCTTCTGTGCGGTGCCTCCGTGCGCGGGTGCAGGTCAAATCCCACGCAATGAGATACGGGATACTATCTCCTGACTGTGCCAGGCCAAAACGTATGGTTGTCATCTGACACAGGGCACTTTGAAATGCCAACAGACTTTAATAGATTTGAAGTCCAATCCTCTCACCCTATGCGGTCATCATCCCTTTCGTGACTGTCCCACTAAACTATGGCCACATCGTAAAAGATAACTGATATACCATGACACACTTTCTGCAATGTAGATGATTTGATCAGAATAGGAAAACAACATTTGGAAAATGTGAGAAATGAGACAAAACATTCAGTTATTTAGGTATTCAATCATGAGATAACTAATTGATTATTTGGATATAATACCTGGATCACTTTTATTTAAATACTTGTTAAGTACCACAAAATGAATAAAGTTTTGTTAAACCAAAATCTATTTTCTCTTGTCAATACTCATAAAGTAGAGACAAAGAGCCCTGTATAAAATGTCAGATTGATATTCATTTTGTCTGAGCAGGTGGGTGAATGCAGATCACTTTGAAGTGGGTCATTGTTTACACAGAAAGACCAGGAGTTTTATAAAGGGACTGGCGAGAAAAGGCAAGAATTAACAATTTGAATTTTCAATCCTGAAAGCAATTCAAATATGACAATCAAAATGCAAAAAAAAAGTTTTTTTTTTTTAATTTAACGTTTGACTCTTCATAGGATATTTTTTAATCAACATAACATATAATTTTGGATTAGAATTAATGCTAGAAATGTGACATGAATGTGCCCTCATCCGTGTAAGCCGCAGGCTGTGCTGCAGTCCTAGGAAATTTCCAGAGCTCTGCTCAGTGATTCACCTCTGATCTGATCTCCAGCCCCCCTCGACTGAGCAGTGAATAGGGACAGCATTTTTGTGGCTCTGTTTCAGTTGCATGTGTGCATGCAGTGAAAACCTGTTGTGAATTTCTCCCGCACGCTCTAGAAGAGAATGACAGCAGCTTACCTGACAGTGGAATGCAGGGAGACCCACGCTGCTCTGACGCATCTCTGCAGACACGCCTCCGGCTCTGCTGATTCCTAGTACTGCTTGACGTCGGGTTCCAAAGCAGTGGTGTGTGACCATGCCGTCTCCAAAGGACAAAAGCTCACACATAACAACCAGGCGTACAGTCTTTGAATGTCTGTTTTGTCTGCTACAAGAAGATAATGGTGCTATGTTTGACACAAAATTGGTGTCCCTCTGTATTTGAACTACAAATACAGGCCAAAATACTTTTATCTGCATTATAATGACAGAGGATTGTGCCTGGCGGTACAGTACAACACAAACATGGCTTACATAGCTGGTTGCATGAATTTTTTTGTTTGTACTTGTCTATCCACAATACCATGTTGCAGAGATCACTGACCATATTATAGCTATAAAATACAGTTGACAGGGTAAGGAAGGGACACATGCAATGGTTATTATGGAAGATGTGACAGTATGTTTGTAGTGCATACTGTCATAAAGAATTTCCTTTGACCAGTAATAATTTCCATCAGTTAAACCGTTGGACACCACCGTTAACACACACCATATTTGTAAATGTGTGTAACTCCATGTAACTCCATAAACTCTAGTCAGCAGCCTACTGAGAAAATAAATGCATGCTTAAGGGTCAACTTCATAAGGGTCACCTTTCACGTGTCCCTAAAACACCTTTGGTGCTGAGGTATGCAAAATCCTAAAATATCTATGAGTAATTACATGTTTGATCTCTAAACATGCTGAAAATATAAGACAATAGAGGGAGAGATGAGGGCTGTTTGGAGTAGGGAGAATGAATCTGCCAGTGAATCATTTCACTGAATCATTTCTACTCTGGAAAATATGATATGGCTGTAATATGGTGAAATTGGAAGTTGCCCTGTTTGCAAATTGTAATATAATGTGATATCACAAGTGGCATAAATACGTGGCTGTGTGATATATAGCACAATAGAATGGCAAAATAGGATTTTCTATAAACTGGTGACACTGAAGATGGTGTGTTTCAGTGCCCCTGGGGAAGAACTTCACATCAATGCAGTACATTGCTGACACACTCACGTGAATCAGCTCAGGTTCATTGTCCACCTCCCTCCCCCAGACAACGCTTAGATACCCCCTGATGGAATATTACAAACTCCACTTCAATGGTACATTTTTTTACTTAACTATGTGACATGAAATAGGCATTTTCTTGCACTCTAACAACACAAACATCACTACAAAGGCATAACAGTTTGCCACTAATACATAGTACTGGGTTGTGATAACGGAAGAGATGTTGTGGTTAATCAGGTTTAGACAATACCCTCCAGGATTTTAGGTGCTGCTCATTGTCTCATCGGCCTGCGGGTGGCAAGAGTGTTTACCTGCTAGCTTCACCCAGGCTGGGTACAATCACAGGCCCAAGAGTAAACAGCTCTGTAAAAGCAGGCGGTTTCTGTGCTGACACACCACAAAGTCCCACAACAGATGCAGCAACCCAGGCTTCCTCTCACCAGTTTACAGCCAGAGGTCTTTACATGCTGCAGCCAATGGGATCAGAGCACAGCTGTGTCCTGGTTCTCAGCACCGCAGCCTCATTCACTTCAGCACCTCCCTCGGCCTAGCACTGTCATACTAAAGTAATAGCCTTGTAAACACAGCAAATACCTATGGGTTTAGCAATACAACCCAACATACTTGTGTGAGGACTGACCGTAAAAGTGTTGATTTTCAAATTTATATTCTTAGTTTTTCAAATCCCACTGCTACAGAGCGATTGAATTCTTGCCCCATTAAGGATGGACATGTGCTGAAATGCTACTTTTGTATTGCGTGTATTAAGTGGAGTTATGCTGTGACCGGTATTTCTGCAGCGCCTGTCAGTCAGTTGCAACCACATTGAGATATTGCAGTTTTCATTGATGAAGCCGGAATCATTTCCTCATTAACTTTTGAGCTGTGTGTCAGTGGAGTGAGAGAGTTTGCAGAGGGGTGATTGATTTGGTCAGGATTCAGAGCTCCAGTGTGGCGTATGATAGCGGAGGAGCGGTCGATTTTTAATGGTTGAACAATCAAAAAGGGCCTCACACTGCAGTGACAGAAGAAGTAAGATGGAAGCTAAATTGGAGAACAATTTAAAGCAAACATACCAGTAGCCAGCTCCACACAAGGGTTGACGGCGTAGGCATGCATTACTCAAACAAGGCAGTGAGAAAACCAAGGTTTCATGCTTGAGAGAGTTTGGGATCCTTCAAAACACATTCTCTGTGTACCTTCACAAAAATATTGGGCAGGACATGCATACAAGGTGGCCAGTTTACTGAAGGATTTTCAGTGATAACATAGGACACTTCTCCAAGGTTGCAAAAACCAGTCTAACCAGCAGTTTTTTCTTGTGTGTCTGGTGTCACAACATAACAGTGTATTATACAGATGCAAAGACAAACAAGAAAGATTGCATGGTGCCCTCTTTCTCTGTGTTTGACTATAGTAGCTATTTTGAGACAGATCAGTAAAGAAGGTACAAGCTGGCTATGATGCCAGTGCCCTCCTGCAGCTATGGACTAAATTTCCCCTTCTCTCCACTGGTTTCAAGGAACATATGGCTTTCAATCAGCCTTCAAATTCTCCCTTCTAACATTTTCTTCTATTTTTTTTACAATAATCTAGACAAAATAGAGAAATAGAGAAGTAAACTACATCAAACCACATCATGCATGTGTTGAAACGGATTTACAACAGAGTCTAAATATTTTCTAACGCTTCATTTTCCTCCATAATTCGAGAACATGCAAATATTTGTTCCATTGGCTTTAATGTGGAAGTGGGCCCTCTATTGTCAAATATGGGATATTGCAGACAATGCCATCAGATTTACAGCACCTAGACTGAAAGGTCAAATTCTGAACAACTTCAAGTAGGTAAATTGGTAGGATTATGTGGCCAATAACTAATTCTTTTGAGTCTTCCATAAAAAATAAAAAGTATAATTATCTGAAACGCTACACTGGCAAATTTTAAAAGTGTTTCAAGATGTGTTTGCCATTACTAAAATGAATCAATTTAGCACACTTGTCCTTCAGTGGATTTTTTTTAAACCAATCTGGTCCTAAAGCAAGCTCTCTGATGGTGTCAATTTCATAAAAAATTTACATTTGATCGCAGTTTATTCTGATGTAGTACCCCTGAGAAACACACACCTACCTGTTAACTCTCCTTAGACTATTCCTACTAACCTCAGCCTGAATGACAGCATATTCACATTGTTTAGCAGTGTGTGTTACAGGACAGGCACAGATGTGACTTTATTATAAAGTCTTGCACGGTTAGAGAACGACAAGGTCATAACAGATTTGATATATGTGCAGTGTTTTCACCCTTTCCACCTCTTTTATCCATTTAGTTACAGGGAGATGGTAATGGTGATGGAGGGTGTGGGCTGGACGTGGTATTTGATTGTGTGCTCTCTCTCCATCCCATAGTCCAAGATGTACTGCGTGCTCACGGCCACCATTTTGTAGGTAATCAAGGTTATACCTTGTGTAGTTCTTCAAAGCATTTTCTCAGTTTTGAAGGGGGCTGTCATTAGCAGATGGCATTGCATTCATATTGTCACAAGGCACTAACGTCTTGCTGTTATGTTCTCAGCTCTACTTTTGACATGGGAACCCACTTCCTATTTTTCATCTTCCATTTGGTACAATTTCCCCACAAGTACTTTGATTAGGGATGTAGCTGTAGAAAGTACAACAGCTACACCCATGGCCACTAAAACTGATACTAACCTTGTGGTTTGAGTCCATCCATATCTTAGAGGGGTTGATTGTTGGCTTGACTAGACCTGTTGTGCATTGAAAGTGTTCCAGCGCACTGAATCGTGCAAAAGTCAGGTATTGCAGGCCACACTTTGTTTGCTGCTTTCCCCTGTTGTTGGTTTCTGTCTGCACTGGAGTCTGATTGAAGTAGCATGCCCTGTCAGAGTGACTGCAGCTAACGCTGTGTAAATTGCAGCACAGTCACATCCTACTCCACTACATGAGTCTGTTATAATTTCTCTAAACTACAAAGATCAGGAGCACAGATAAGAACAGCGACTGTTGAACAAGGCCAGGAAAAAAGTCAACAGACCGATCACGTCACAACAATTGGAAAGATATTAAGCTCACACCCTCCACCCACCACATTTATTTCAATGTAGAGAAGCATAGAGAAGAAAACACCATATTCATTGCAGGTGAACACCTCACTTCTCACCCTGTCCACCTACATGGTGAGAACAAAAGACTTCTCTGAGTTTCCTGCATGACTACAGCCACTGTAACAAAAGATCCAAATTGTTAACCTTACTCTGTGTAATTCAGTACATGATTTTTCAGTCTTAACTGTAATGAAAAAAATGAAACTTTTTCAGACACAAACCATCTACTGCAGCTGACTGGCCGGTGTTGTTTCTGGTCGATGCAAAGAAGATCTCCCACACGCGATGCTTCACCATTTACAAGTGACTGGAGACAACCTTTTCTGTCTGTCTTTCATTGTACAGAAGAAATTACATAATCCAGGCACTTAGTTATCTATTCAACTCTGTCACATTGCTTGTAGATGGAACGGGAGTAAACATATTTTAATGTCATATTTTAAAGTCAAAGTCACTCCTGCTGAAAACCCAGTGAAAATGTAATTAGTCATTCCAATCACAATTTATACTGCTGGAGTAGAAAACTGCAGGGTTTATAGCTGCAAGGAAACGGATCTGGAGTCGATCAAGTGCCGTTTTTTTTTTTTTTATAATATACCGGATTCCCAAAATGGCTACATAAAGGGAATTAAAGTATGGTGAGATTCCTCTATGTCTCAGAGCATTTAAAAACACAGTCCAGTGAAGGCATACTATGTCCCAGACCACGGTCAATAAGCCAGCATAGGCTCACAGCTGCTCCGCTGCAGCTCAACTATGTGGCGTTGCCTCTCCACAGAAACAAACCACAACAGAACAAAACAGAGAAAGTCTTCTCCGATGTAGCCTACAACGCACACTCATAATAGGAGAGCATTATTGATCATTGTAACCTTATCTTCTAAAGGAAGAGCTGAGACGGGTGGTTGTATCAAAGTTGCTCTTTTTCACTTCCTCCTGCCAGTAATGAAGCTTGCTTAATTTCTGCACACCAGGTATCCTGTTTGCAGAGCTGTAGGTCAGCACAGATCACTTGGCCCATAGCATCCATCAACAGACATTCATGGTGTCTCAGATAAAGCCACATTATATTTGGTTGCACTGGGACAACTTCCCCACAGCAGACAGAGCCTCTGAAATTAGATAATCAGGGTTTGGAGAAACTGATGTGTGCTGTTTTTCTGCTCAAACTGCAGTAATTCCCTCTGTTTCACAAAAAGCCATTTGGACCGTAACTGTGATGCCTACAGCCTGGAAACATTCACTTCAGCACCATGACGATAAATAATATTTAATGGGTTGTTGACTGTGCCGTACCGAGCCTTACATTGTAATGGATAGCGGCAGTTCCTCATGTGGACTCCTTTCTAAACACAAGCAATATTTCACCCTCTGATTAGCACTGGATGGAGTACATTAGTATTCCTGTTGCAGAGCAGGACTAAAGCCAGTGTTAGAGCCGGCTCCAATCTGCCCGCACAATTACTAAGATCTGAGTCATTTCAACCTTATGTTATTCCAAGGGAATTAACACCCACTTAAATACACATAAAACATCTCTGTTAATTAAGATAATACTGCTTACTAAAGAAGCACACTTGTGCTTTCCATAATACCAGTTGCTCAGAGAGAGATGCTACATTTTTTATATTAGAATTCAAACCCATCCCCCATAAGATACAAATAAGTGTGAGTAAGAAACATACCAAAATCATATGACTGCTACTGTCGAAGCATGACAGTGTTACCTACATATGTTTCTGTTGGCTATAATATGTATGTCATAATAACTCCTGCTATGGCTTCTTTAAACTACTTTCTATTACTATGAGATGGCTTCTGAATACTGTATGGGCATTGGTTTGATGGGCTACATACTGTGTTTCTTGTGCAATTCATAACAGTTCCACAAATTTGAAAAAAAAAGTTTATCCTTTTTCACAGATTAATTGCGAGAGGTAATGTGAGTATCTAGTCTGCATTTCCATCATTTATAACACCCTTAGCGAAAGAATTCATCATATACTTTAATGTTTTAAACTCCTGTAAAACAATAGGTATTGAAATGGTCAAATTATACTTCTGTAAAGGAAAATACACTGAGAGATTGAAATGCAAAAAAGCTCTATTGTAGGACAATTACAGGTGTGGAAGTGAGCATTTCTGAGAACAAAAATGAAAAGCAGGTTCAACGGAGGAAAGCATAAAGTTAGAACATGATGACAGCTTGTGGCATTGCTTTACACGCTGGCTGCATGGGATTGCATAGCAATAGACTCATAAACCGAAAGAGGAGCGTTGCCTAATTTGCGATCACGGTCTGTCGATGTTTTAACAATGACGGCTCTTTGTGAGGCCATCCTGCACGAGAGTTCAGGAACTCGCCAGAGTCATGCAGCGGCGTCCTTCCCAGCGTGAGGCCTGTTCCCCTCTTTGAGTCACTTCCTCCTGCACATTCCCCAAAATCATTTCCCAAACGCTGGGATTCAATGTGTGGTAGGTGACATCAGAGGGCCTGAGCGAGAACCGCACCGGTCCCAGAGCTCCAGGTTTAAAATAGCCTTCAAGGGCAGACAGGCCGCCTCACAGAGGGAAGCCACTGTGCAGTCATTTTCCCCCCATTCAGGGCTTTGGGCCAGCGTCGTACCACTTTCACAGTATCTGCCCACTGAGAAACACGCCAGCGCTTCCTGTCCCCTGCACCCACTGCTTGCCCCTCTGTTTGGGGGTTATTTTTATCTCTGTGTGGACGCATTGGTTCAAACAGGATATTCAGTGGGCTTGACAAAAGCCTGCACTGGCTGCCTCCATTGAGTTCTCCCATCCTTCAGTGCAATACTTTATAAATAAAAGAGGTGCTTGGGGAGCAGGTTAAGTCAGGTCAGCTATCGAGGAGAAATACACTAATCTATTAATCAACTAGTCATGCCCACTACCCTTCCCTCTGCATATACCTTCACCCATCTTCTAATTGCAACTTGTCTGTTCTCCTCTTTTTAATTTTATGCTGTTACGGTCATGTACTTCCATGTCTCACCCATACTGATCTACTTCATTTTGCTATTAGTGACGGCTCGCACTTGCATAATACTGGTGCAGGCCTACCAACTAGTGCAGGGAATGGCTTCCTCTAATCTTCAATTGAGTGTCAGACCCTACACACTCTGTCCAGGACACCACGCTCAGCTTCTTCAGGATGCCTCACATTCTGGTGGTGTCCTCTGTCTCTCCCGGCCCCTGTGCTGTGGTGCAAGCTGAGGATGAGGCCAGAACAGCAGAGACACTAACCATCTTCCATTGCACTGAAGACCCACTTCTTCAGGCTACACCTCAACCTTGGGGAGGGGGGGGTGGGGGATGCTGAGGTGCAGCCTCTTCAGTAAGAGTAAAGAAAAAAAGACATGTCACAAGAAGGTTTTACCAGAAAACTGCTTTAATGAAATGTGTATGTTCCAAACGGATACTTGGTTTTTAATGATTCTGACAGTAATCAAGATGATACAGGCAAGAAAATTACATTGCTGTCCTGGGGATGCCAAAGGGATTTCCCCGTTTGCCTCCTACAAATTTTTCACTAAGAAGTACATTAATAATGGCTTAAGCTACAAATGTATAGGCCACATACAAGTAAACACAGCCCATTCTTTTTGGAAAGATTAAAATGGATACCATGGTAACAGACTGATTACTTTTTTAAGTATCTGTGGGTGCTCTCCCTTCTTTTCAGTGTTACAAACTATTCTAAACAAAGACAAGTTTTGGCAGCTCGTTTCGAGATGATATCAGTCAACACTTCAGTTGATACAGCTAACACTGCTCTGCACCAAGTCACATTTTTGAAGGACAGTGCAAATATCCAACTCATGGGATCAATATGAAGGAAACTGCAAAAGAATGGCATGGTATCTGAACTTTCCAGTAAAGTCAACCTTTTGTTTTTCTTTTAGTGGTGCCATTTTAGACATATGGGTTGAGAGCGTGTTCGGATGTGTAAGTCGACTTAATGATACGTCTGCTTATGACTCTAGTCAGAGACTAAAGATTCTGAGTGACTCAGCTGGAAAACCACAGTCCATACATAGTCCATTATAAGTCTAAATTAAAACAGTTGACACATAAAATACTCTCCCTGGCCAAAATGATGCTCCTTCAGCATACAACATATGGAACTTGTAAGTAGCTCTCATACTAGAGATCCACTCACGTACATTTATTTTCATGTAATGGCTTTACGTGTATAATTTCTACAGTGTGGACTAAGCTCATTAACACCGTTTTGACACTGAGCTGATTTAAAAAAATGCAAAAATATGACAGTATCACACAATTTCAGTAAAAAAAGGAAAAGATGGCAAATAAATTCTCAAAATAGTTGTGGTAAATTGTAAAGTATATGTGGTTATTGAGAATCCCCATCATTCCTTCATGTCTGACTTACTGACCAAAAGGGGAAAAAAATACTGCCTTCTAAATGAATGCTCCATCATTAACTTCCCAATCTGTCACTTCTTCGTGTAATTAAAATGTCCTTCAGCAAGTATGATATGCCTGCAGGTTTACCAGCATAACATTAATATGTTCAGAGTAGAGGACAGCCTGTATGAGTGGTATTTGTCTGTTTCATTTATTTTCCTACACTAAGTGATTATGTGGATGTATGTCATACAGGCTCCCTACCATTAACACAGCTGTTTGTCAAAGACAGCCTTTAAAACATAAGCATGAAAATCACAAGAACACTTTGAGGGGAAATGACAAACACTGTTGTTGGTCATAAGCTGTTGGCCATGAACTCTGTCAGTTACTTGTCTGCCTCAGTTAAATAACTGAAAGAATATAACTGATGGAAACAGTACCTTATACATCCTCATAGACATGAAGTGCTATTGTGCTAATCCACACATACACTCACCTCACTGCATTCACCTCACACTGCATTCTGCTACATTCTGAGTAACATGTCACATGAACATACTACAAGATCTGCACTTGAAATTGACCTATTAATGACCTGTACCTTCATAAATTTTCCCAGTTTAACTGGGGAATAAAAAAATCTGCATAACATGAAAAAAATATTCAAAATTAATTTCTTGTGAAAGATGAATGAAATATGAGAAAATCACTTCTAACCCTTTGAATAATAAGAAATGTTTTGCATTCATTTGGTTTTTGAGGTTTTCTTCTATCTCAAAGCTGCAAAAGTGGCACAATCTGTAACCCAGGTTGGAGTTGTGAATACTGTAGGAAATATATTTGTACACTTCAGTTACATATGGGATCTGTGAGGTTAATTCCACATTGCTCTTGACATAAACACAACAAATACTTCTTTAAGATTTACATCAGAGGCAGAAGCCAGTGCCACTGGATAGGCAAACTATTACTGATGCTTCTTCTATTGGGTTCTCAGCTGGTAATCTGAAAGACAAAAAGGAAATGACCTTACTTAATTACATGGACAGAATGGGGGAGCATGCAAAACAAAAAAGTGACAGCTGAAAGTTCCTTCCGTTACCAATGAGCCCATGCAACGGAACCATGGGATGTCAATTTTCCTAATGTAAATCCACTGCACATCATCAGTCCAAATGGTGATATCACACGCTGAAATTATAGGTGAATGGGAAGAATAAAAGTTTGCAAAACTGTGACTGGGAGCAATGCAACAAGAGTACAGAGGCAACGCCTCACCGACAGGCTCTAAATATGAGAAACAGCACCGATCTGTTCCTGTTCTGCATCCTCTTTTTGAAGAATCTTTCAGACTCTCCCATGCCAGTCTTCCCCACACTGCATTTAGTTTGTCAGGTTGCTTAATTATTGCTCAATTTCTGGAAGTTTGGGTCAGCAGGTCAAGCGCATCTAGTGCCAGTGAAATACTGAAACCCACGGAACACACCGTATCATTGGTGAATGAGATTGGACAGAAGGGCTTACTTTGCACATGCAACTCATTCCTAGTAGTAAAACCAAGAGGCTAAAACAAACTAATACACCAGAAAGGAGAGAAAAGGAACGCTCTCTATGTTGCATTACACCACTGTTCAGATGACCGTCGAGGAATGATGTTTTCATGAAGGGTACATTTTTGTCAGTTAGCATAAATGTAAAGCTCCAGATTTAGGTGGCAACTGCTTAAATGCCTTGACAATCATGGTGTTAGTGGTATAAAGCATGAGGAAGTGTGCACAGTAGAAAAATTATGCACAGGTAAGGTGGTGATACAGCCCTATATATCAGCTTCAGCCTCAGTCACCACCTTAGCCTTGGATCATTTTGTGTTATACACGCTTCCTCATGTTTTATACCATACCTAAAGCTGCATTGTTAGAATGATGCCACATTGACCCTTCTCGACCTGGCTTGATTTTCAATGCGGACACATTCACAACAGGATTCTCTCCTCTGAGCTGGATCCATATGTTGTCTAAGCCATCAAATGTGACAAATAACACAAAAAAGGCCTCTTGTAAAAACAACTCAATCTTGTATATACATTTACCTAACAATTTAGTTGTTTTTCCTTCACCCAGTGACTATGCTTGTCTCTGGACGCCTGTGTTAAATTTTCTGGTTCTGTGCCTAGAAGTATGGGTTTCAAGTAAACATGTTTGGTACACACATTCACAAGAGAGTGAAAACAGCTGTGTTTAGTTTCTGTTCTTCACTGCTATCTGTACTGGGATCTCTGAGGTCCGCGCAGAGGTGAGTCTGAATCCAGACTCCTTCAGACAAAGGGCGCAATGTGTATTTAAAGTGGGATCTGTTGTTAAGTGCGTCACACTGAGGGCACAGGCACAGCTCAGGCCTGATTAAACAAGTGTGGTAACGCCTCTTTGTGGAAACCATTTCAAAATCACAGTTTTAGGCCAGCGTCTACAGCCCACATGCAATAATAATAACAATATAAATAATCATTAAAATTGGTTGTTATGGAAACAGTGTGGTATGGAAGACGTCAAGTAACAAAAACATCAACCTCCAGAGCCCCCCAAAAAAGTCTGGTTTTCATTTGCCTTTAAATCACATCTGCATTAAGAACAATTCAGTGCAGAGCCTATAGTGGAACACTGTTTAGTGGTTGCCATGGGATATGTGAGGCACTTAGAACAATTTTTAACAGCCCTCAATAGACCTGTCCTAAAGGCTAAAAAGAACTTAAACATTGTGATAAATATTTCAAAATGTACTTAGTTACGAGAATCTGACAATTTTGACAGTACTTAGGAATCAACCAAATGCTTCAGTGTTGCACGTGCTGTCCGACACCTATGCTAAAATCAAATAACATGTCATACAATGTCCCAAAGAAAAAATGTACCAGAGAGATATACAGTCTACAAATGGTTTACACAATTTGAAGTGTAGCTGGTGAGATTTAGGTATCAATTCAATAATACTGCAATATGTCAAAATCAAAATCAATCTGTTAAAATTGCTTATTACTAATGCAAATCAGCCTTACGATATCAGTACTTTTGGTTTCAAAAAAGGTCTGTCATGTCATGCTTTAGTTACTGAGCTCTCTATTTAGAGCACCTCTGGGGAACTACAAAGAGACAATGGATCCAGATGCTTCTTCTTTCCGGCTTGAAAATAAAAAAGCTCTCAGAATACTTTAGAAATGCTGTCATCTAACCCTTCAAACACTCACTGGTTTCCTATAAGGCTTGAGAGATGCGAACATTAAAGGGTAAAATAAAGCAGCAAACTTCTTTGGATTTCAGATGCGCTAATTGATAGGTAGTGTTAAGAAGCCTTAACTGCTCACTCAGGGGAGGTCTCTAATTTACCCCCCCCAAGCAGGGGACCCTCTCTGCAGCACAGCCGTCACCCAGAGGATGTGCTGACTCAGGGCTAGCCACCGTGGAGCTGTCGCACAGGACGTGGCGTGCCGTCAGCTCTCCGCTGTCCACAACAAAGCTCCGGCAGAGCGTGGAGAAGCCACAGGGCCTTGGGGTGGCGTCACCCAGCCACATGGCCCCACACTTTCCACGGTTCCTGCATTGTGCTGCTCCGGCCTGCCATCTGGCTACGGCCCCGCCACAGCCCCGGCGCAACAGCAGCTTCCAGCGCCACATGAACAGATGAGGGCCTTCTCACAAATCTGACGAAGGTTTTCAAGTGGCACAAGTAAATATCCACGCTGTGAATACAGAGAGGGACCGCATTTGTGTGTGTGCATGTGTGTGGTGTGTCTATTAGTACTGTACGGCTTGGACTGTACCCTGACAAACAGACTGTGGGCCTTCTTTAAATACTTGTCCCCTTTTTAAGGTAATATGAAACTTGTGACCTCGTAAATCCTTTGTAGTTCCAAAGTATGAATCTGACACATCATGCACACTTTAAGACAAATCTCTTTCTTAAATACATTTTATCAACTTTCAGTTTCATTTCACAAAAGCATTCAAAGCACTGTAGCCAGTGAACACTTTGGCATGACCCAGGTATGCAACAGAGGCACAATCAGATCAGATATTGTCACTTCATGTTAGGTGGATGGCTGATACAGGTATGGATTTCATCTCTATGTCACAAAAGCAACACCTGCCAACATTCTCAAACGCATGTGGTTCAGTCATGTTGACATCTAATTACTGCAGTTTGTAATTATATTGTTGTGATCTCCTCAACATCTGACATAACCAGACAATTTAATTACTCTTTTCGTTCAGCATAATTAAGGATTACCTTCTCGTGATTATGAAACAACTAACCATCAAACTAAAATTCATGTACACCTGCACTGACTTCCATTAAATACACAGTTTTAATGTGACATTTATCTCTTGATTTGATTGTGCTGCTTTAATGTTCACCTCTCAAACACATGCAAATCTCAATACATCTCAACAGTGCTCAGACTGCAATGGTATAATCAACCGCAGTAAGCAACACGGAACAAAGCAGTCAAACTGCTTAGATCATTAGTGGGATGTATGCAACCTCTGAGTACTGGCAAATACAGTGTAATGGTGTTATCTAAATAAACAAGTGTTGTCACAATGTTGCACCACTGTGTCTTAACTGGGTGAAGCAACAAACCGATATGATCAGGAGAGGGCTGAAAAAACAATCACTTTAGAATTCTTTCTTCCCATTACTATTCCTTCTAATGCATGGTATCCCCCCATCCCACATGTGCATTCCTGAGTCATTGCTCTGTTATTCAGTGTACTTGCAGTAACCCTAAGACAAAAGGTAACCCAAACAGTTAGGAGCAAAGTCATACTTGTGGAATCCCTTGGGGCTGCGCACATTAGTCATCTGCTAACCCCAAACGGCAAAGTTCAGAGTGCTCCAGCCGGCCCCGCTCTCTAGCAGCAGGTTCACAACCCATTCCCCCTCGCAGTTTTCGCTTTTCCCCCTTTTGTTTTTCTTTTTTCGTTGCCTTGCAAAAGATAATATCAATGTCAAAGTTACAGAATATTTCCTAAGTATTTCAACATGTTTTTGCTTATCTTTCCCCACAGAGAATGCAAATGGAGGGTATCTATACGCAAATGAGAAGCCCTCTCATTGTCTGAGTCACTGCGTTTTAATAATTACGTCTTTTGAACATCCATTTAGTAAAATTTGTTTCGGTTTCAGAGGTAAATACATTGGCCGGCGTTCCGTCAAAGGCAACCAATGTACAGAAATCACAGGTCTGCTGCTAATGGCAAGTGTTTTACTCCAAATAAGCATGTTGTTGTGTCATCACTGCCATCTGCACAGTGTAATTTCTTCTGTCATGTGGTTCTGTAATTTGTTGTAAAGCAGAGTTTTCTATTAGCAGGAAGGTTCAAATTAATTCAACCTGGCCCACAGAATTTAGAAGTTTAACTGTTCATCTACACTCCCTTCTATCAACAGGACATTATTCCAATTTGCTTTAGGCTATATCTCTCTTCACCAAGGTGGAAAGATAGCACTAATAGCTAAGTGAGGCTGTTATTCAATGCCTTTACTTCTATGCTGGTACAACCACTAACACACATGAAAAGGTGTTCTGATGCAACACAGCGCACAGACAAGTGATTCCCTAGACGAGAGACTCAACCCTCCAGGAGAATAAAAACAAACTTCCTGTCAAGAGGATGTCTTCTGTGATGAATGCTTTCCTTTTGTTGATATCATAAGTAATTAATATATTGGCCCTGTCTGTACGCCCCACATTTTTTTTTATTCACGCGCATAATTCACAGAGCAGTCATTTGTTCAGTGCCCGACAGCTGGCCTGCAGCGGCCAAGAGCAACGCCGCGGCCCGGCCGCTTCCTTCCTCCCAATCAGAAGCCCTGGGCTCTCTCCTCAGCCATCTGCACAGATGCGCCGATAAGAACAGCGCAGGCAGGACTCCGCTCATCACTGGTGAAAAATTGAAGCTAATGCATTCAGCATCACTCTCCATTAAGTACTTCATGCCAGCAGCCCCACATGCAGAAACAATCAAGGCCTACAAGTCACACAGAATGTAGGTCAGTTATCAGTGGGTCATTCCAATGTTGAAATGCTCCTGGTTTTCATCCCATCCCAGCTCTTAACACCTAAATGAAGATTCCAACATAGTAATTAAGGAAAACCTGTAAACCCTCATAAGGCTGCACAGAGAGGAATGAGATGTTCACTGGACAATAGGCAAAACTATGAGACCCTGGGTTGGGTTATGTTTAGGAGCTCTATGTTCTTTTACACGTGAATCCCTGTCTTTGAGTCAGATATTGGAGAGATCATGGATGCATTTCAGTGGCCACCTCATCGTGGAAACAAGGTGCAAACAGGCAGTCTTACCTCCATTCTGTGTGATGTAGCGAACCCATGGCAAGGCCTGGTAGCCACTTTTCTCAATGATCTTCAGATAGCGCACCTGTGGAAAGAGAGCACCTCACTCATTGCCCAGCACTCACATGCACTGAGTGATTAAAGGAATCAGTCAATTGACTTTGATCAGGACACACTTGGCATAATCAGAGTGCATACTGAAGAATGCACAAGGAAGGTCATGTGTTGACAGCCATTCTCATATGGCTGTTCAAATGATTATTTTAACAGCATACACAGAATAATGCAAATGTGTTAGTGTTTCAAAGTGTTCCAGGAGTGTAGAAACCTGTACTTTTACACAATCTGGCTCATGTGAAACATGCTTTACGTAACCTGGGGCAATATTCCTTGTATTAGATTTGCTTTAACCCTGACTTTACAAAGCCAAGCATCTGGCAATGCCCAAAAAAAAAAAATGTACCTCACGTCTAAAGTCAAGGTTAGTGTACCATGAGAATTTTTCACACGTTGCAGAGAAAAACACTTATGAAGAAGTGGTTAAGAAACTGAAGATATTAATACAAATTAGGGAAATGGCACTTTCCGGTGCAGTGTAACATTTCATACACTTTTCCTCGTTGTGAAATTACAACTTTCTGTTGTTGCCACTGCGAGGATGCGTTGCATAATTTTGTTTAACTGAATTTACAAAAATGCAAGACAAATCCTATGACAGCACAGAAAAACATTATTTGAAGATAATAATGTATTATACCACAAAGGGAAAACTGTAAAATTAATGTAGTATTTTCAGGGCAATCAAATACAATAATCAATACCTGAAACTCAAACTGATATACACTTAAATCGCTTTGTGCTGTCTACCTTTTGCTTTTAGCATCTTTTGCTGATACAAATGTGCACAGTGGCCACTGGACAACAAAATTCTCATAAGTACCGCTACCTAAAGTTTCTGAAGATCCATGTTGCACAATATCCAGTAAAGGGTTGGAAATTTTGAACCAAAACACCTATGAATCTGAATGGTGAATTCAGTTCCTAACTGCTAGGAGTTTCAAACTGGAGGCAGAGAGAGGCATGGGATATCATACATAGGAGTGATGTTAAGTGCAAGGTAAAAGACACTCACTAGCTAAGCCAATATTCAGGATATATCGAGGTTTCATACAATGTGACGTAATGTGACTACAAATAATATATTATGCCTGAACCCTATATGGCCACCCTGTGAAAAAAACAACACGCTGCTGTAATGCAGGAGAGGAGCACTGATTCTTGGTGGAGCACTTTCATATGACTTTCTTCATATGACCTTCTTTTCTCTTCTCTTCTCCTCATTCTAGTGTTATTACCCGGACATTGTTACTGCTGTTATATCATTCAGACTGAGCTATATCTGCGAAATGATTCAAAAGACCACTGCTGGTTAAAGTGTCATGTTGGTGTCCCTTTTGACATAGCATTATTAACTGCTTATTAAACAGCTAACAGCAAACGATTTAGACAGAAAGATGCTATGCAGTTTCATGTGTACACCCCAAGATGTTTTAGTGAATAAAGAGGATTGCATTGCAAAAAAAAAGGGAAAAAAAAGAAAATAATGCAAGATAAATTGGGCTGTGACAATCTGAACATGACTTTGGTAGACCACAGTCCGGCTTAGCTGACATCACTAATGTGCGTATTATAAACACCATATGGGATTGTATTTCACACCAGGGAGAGCACATTTGACACTGGGGGAACATCGATCACAACGTGTGCGTAATTAAGAGACGCAAAACTGCAATAGGACGCAAACTGGACGGGGTCCCCGAGGACATGGCTGTACAGGGATCTGGCCTCCTCTTCTGTCCTAAGGAGCACTGCGCAGGCAGCTGGGAGACCCACAAACCCAACCCCACCCCCCGACAAACACGAGCGCACTGCCAGTTTCACAACAGTGTTCTCTCTGCTTCCAAGAAACACAAAACTGTACAGTGCTGCAAGATCAGTGACAGCACAGCAAGGTCCTTCAAGAAGAAGAAGAACCAACAGCTGCTACATTTCTCTTTAAAAAAGGGTGGACTGTCAATATGTGACTCAGTGCAGCATATGCTAGATGGGGGGATGAAACATACTTTTTTGAAGAGAAGAAACTAATCACAGACTTGAAAAGCAAAATATATATATATAAAAAACACGTAATCCGTACTTTAATGACACAACAAGCTGCCAACAGATATGCAAACAGTACCAAATTAAGCTGAAAGGGTGTGTTGGCCAAGGCACACAATCACTTAACAATGCAGAAAGGATGGCCAGTGCTATTTGGATGCCATCTAAAGAAAGCCTGCTCTCATGGGGACGCCACCCTCCAGGCCTCCTGCGCTGCTTATGGGGCGTCTGGGGCATGTCAGAGCACAAAGCCTACACCCACCCCAAAAAGGTGTGGCCCCCCACAGTCCACATGTCTCTGTCATGGGCAGGACACATCTGAAATGGACACACCAAGAGAGGTGTGGGCCCCAACTGCCACAACGCTGTGGGAGCACCTGGCCAGCCCTCTCCTGCACTGCAGGAGTGCGGCAGCCCTTCTGACCACAAAAACATTCTACCGCTCGATGTTTCACTGAGGTCAAAACCTCCCCTTAACCAACACCCATGCATAGCTCACACCCATTACAGATGCATTTGCTTTGCAGACTCACGCTTACACAGTGATTAACACAGCTAACACTTCACATATGACATGACCCTTTCCAGCTGATACATACACACTGATTTATTACACCTGGAATACACTGCTCAAGGGTGCCACACCAGTAGAATGCCTGGGATTCACACTTACAGCCTTCTAGTTACAAATGCAGTTTTCCAACCACTACCCAAAGCTGTCCAAAGCAAGGCATGAGCCCACAAACCAAGCAACAAACATCAAAATTAAATGTAAATTTTGTCTTTTTTTGTCTTAATTATCATCCAAAAGAAGACTAATATGTATTAGGCTATAATTTTCATTTAAATATAATAACAGAACAACATACAACTACAAGATAGCTAAAAAAACCTTTAATAACGTCATACTGACAGATGAAAACACTGCTGCCTTGACCTGATCAAAACTATAAACCTAAAGTATCAGCATACTGTGTGCATAACAAAACAGACCAAACATGATATCTACCTGTGGGGATACATTACAGTCAAGAATGTCAAACTGTCATTTTTTTTGGTGGCAAGTGGGGACAGCAGGAAAGGTTCAGCAGGACGCTGTGAACTGAAAGAGCTTGCCGCTCGGCCGATGCGCACCTCCAGCCAGGAAGACCCCACAGCGCAGAACAACAACACGCTGGCTGCCGCTCAGGCTCACGCTGGTCCTACACGGCTGGCCTGTGTCACAGCTAAATGCAGAAAGCGGGCTACACCAGCACAGAGCAGCGCCTCTTCTTTATTTATAGCCGCCTTCAGTCTGATGCTCCTGCCAGCCCACTCCCTCTGCAACGACGTTAACTGGGGTGATGGAGAACATGCTGCCAGAGTGGCCTGGCGCCCGATCCCTGGCAACAGCCACTGAACTCCAAGGAAAAGCACTCGGGGCAGCACATTTCAAGACTTCGCTTGTTATTTTGTCCCTGATCTTTCAGCGTTTCTCACAGAGGATGGAATACAGAGCGCTGCGGTTACAGTACTCAGACAGTGATTTTCTTTGTCAGCTCGACTGCCTTTTGATTCGGCATCTCATGATTAACTGCACTTCAAAAAACTGGTCTTGGTGACAAATCCGTCAATACATCAAAGAAACCGAGATGTTAAGAGACCAGGAAATTACCCTGTATTCAAGTGAGCTGCTGACAGGACTCTTAACAGCTGTAAATACTGCACTTTGATATTTCTATTTATAATAGGAATCACAATTCACTTAAAAGTCAGATCTAAAAACACAATGGAAACATCACTGTTCCATCTGAAGCATCTCCATCACTGCATTTCTGAAGCCTAAAAAGATAAAAGAATCTACACGGTAGGGAGAAAAAAACAGCCTAACTCACTTGTGTGACTGTCTCTGTTAACATAAATAATGTATACTACAAGCCACCTTTGTTGCAAACTGTTACAGCTATGGGTGAATGACATAAGGCCATCCTTTTGGAGGCTGGAATCAGTGGCATTTGGTGAGGTCAGAAAACAGCATGCGCTCTGGCTCTGATTACACGGCAGATATAGGAGAGACATGGGGCCTGATGTGGCTTCCCCTCCACCCGCTACTCAATAAAAAACCCATCCAGCCTCTTACTCTGCGCTACCGTAATCGCCCTGAACACAACTTCCCTTTTACATCAGCAAATAAAAGCTCAGCGCTCGGGGGCTTGTACTTTACGTGCTGAACACAGACCTGCCCCCAGCATTTAGTGGTGTAATAAAACACAACTTTGATATGCTTTGATATACAGCCGTGTCTAATTAAGAAGCTGATTATGCGGTGGACTTTTTTTCATATGCAATGCAAAAGAGAGTGCACAAGTAACGCACGCGCTTCCACACGGTGAGCGGCTGGACCTTTTGGGCTTGCTCCCTGTAATAAGCACAGGCGCCTGGCGCTCAAATGTGCTTTAATTGAGAACAGAAACCCTTGGTGGCAGGCATGCGGCAGCCTTGCCTTGCGGAAACCGCAGGGACATCAGGAACACCAACGACGTGTCCCCGAGGCCTGACTCTGCCACCAAACACTTCCTTATCAAACCTGTTTCATAGTCACATCTCCTTTCATCCTTTTTTCTCCCCTTTTTGTGCTTTCTTTTCACTGTCAATCTCTTTGTTAGTGGTGTGTTTTCAGTGTGAAACAACTGGGGACCCCCACCCTGCCACCCCCCACCTCCTCTCCACGCAACACTAGTTAGAGTTGACAGCAACCTCACTGCTGCTCTGAGAGCAGCACGGCCCTGATGCTGCAACCCTTCTGTGAACTTAGCAGGTGGGAGCACACGCTACGGCAGAGCTAGGGGGCGGAGGGGAAATAGTCAGGCTGTCTCAGCCACTCCATTTGATTACAAAAATATATATTTTTCAATTCTTGTCAAAACTTCCTCATTTACTGAGAAATTCAACCTAATGTGATTTTCCTGAGTTTCAGTTCCGTGTGGGATGCCTAATATTCAGCGGATGACAGAACATAAAGGGAGACAGATAGAGAGAATAAACAAATGAAGAAGCATAAAATGTCACTGAGCAGGAAACCATATTCACTCCATTTCACTCCTCTGTCACACATCTATTCAGCAGCACCTGTTCCACATCCTTCAGTGGTGTTGAAAAGATGATTATCACAGAGTCATTACTGAGGAAAAAAAAAAGATTAAACAGTGCCAAGCTGAAATTGACAGCTTATGATACAATCTTGAAAGGATCCTGTTGAAGAGATAATTATAACAGGTAATCGTGTTCAATCAGAACAATTTGCAGTTAACTTGGAGTGAGAGGGCAATGACGACTAGAATATGGGTGTTTTACCTGAAGAGAAAAGAAATAACTCAAATATTCCACTGAGCAGATTGGAAGACTGCTGCAGGCATTTTCAGATATCAGTGTGACATATATTTATGATGGAGTAAAACAAATGTCTGGGGTATTAAGGTGCCCAGCACTTGCAGAGATTCACATGGCTGCCCACTGATGCACATCCACATTAAAGAGGAATGAGGACATTTTAGAAAATCAGCTAAGAAGAGGCTGACTTTAAGTCACAACTACTGTTTGAGTCACATATGCGATGAGCCTTCCCCCTGTGTTCTGCTAGACTAATATATTACAGTTCTGGATTGGAGCACACTGATGACTGTGACATTGTCCTATGTGCTTCCATTTATGGTTGTTTAAGCTGATACCAACACTTAAGGTCACTTTATAGTAAAGGGTACCTTTTCTCCTTGCTTTTCACCAGGAAATCAGAAAACAATAAAGCAGCGAGGCCAAACTCTAGACTAATGAAAGAACTTTTCCTTCTATTCTTTCTTTCAGACCGTTATTTCTCTAGTGGCAGCTCCCTGAGACAGGGTGCACAGGCAGGGAGACAGTCCCGCAGCTCTGAAGCAAAGTTCATCCCCTCCACATCCTCTACTGTCTCTTGGCCGCAGGCAGCCACTGTGTGCCCATCAGGCCACCGCAGGACAGACAGCCCTCCCACGGGCCGTCCCACAAGCACAGGAACATTCCCTCCCAGCAGCACCAATCTGGCCCTATCCGCTGCTCAAACTGTGGATCTCTCGCACATCTCGCACTCCTGCTGTCTTCTACAGGAGCACTGGGTTTCTCATCTCAATATTTTTACATTTTTCTTCAAAAACATTTGGGTAAAGCCTTGTTGTCACCAACATGTAGTTTTGCTGTTTTTAACCATTTGAGGCAACTGTTAAAATATAGTCTTTCTTCAGCCCAAAGAATGGACAAAGGCTTTAGTCTGCCCTACATGAGAAAACCCTGATGCAGAGAGGACTTCAAAAGATTGAAGCTGTCATCAGTGGTCCAACAGTGCCCCCTACTGTATGAGAGGTTGAAGTAGCACAAATTATAGACTCAACGCAAGTTCTTGTCAAATGAAATTAAGTGAATTGATAAAATTCAATTCAACAAGTTAACATTCAAACCTTTTGATTCATTTTCACCATCTGAGTCTGTATTTATTATATCAAGTTAAGTTTCAGTTTATCAAGTTCCCATTTAGACCACCTGATTAATTTTCTCAAGGTACTTTTGGAGTCTGCCTTGATCTCATATACTTGTAATTCAAAATGCCACCTTTACCTTATAAAGTCTGCTTTGGTCTGTTCCACTAATTAAGACCTAGGAGATTATTCTTGCTGCCCATTTTTAAAAAATTTTGTTACTTATACCCTTCATACTACTGTTGCTTAAGATTCCATACGATGTGGTGATGGCAGACATCCCCCAGCTGGCTAAATAAGGCATTGCAGTACTCACCTGGATACCAGAGGTAGTGAAGTAAGGGATTTCAAACTTCACACTGATGGGTGGCTTTCCTTCCTTGTCCTCAGCCTCGACACTGGGCAGTCCAAAATGCGCCCGCATCAGGTACTCCTTCCCTCCCTGAGAGAATCAAAGACTGTCAAAGATTTGATTCTGTGTCCCTTTAGCCTACTGATTGAAACAGTTTTGACCCCAGCAACCCCTGTTAATATCTGTTTAAAATTTGGCTGCTTGAAACAAATGGTGAACTAATAATGAATGAAGCATACTATATCAGCGTTAATTCCTTTCTAATTCTAATTCCTATTTAGTAAATACATCATGGTTACAGAGACCGTACAAGATAAATTAATGTAACAGTTTTGGAAAAGCAAAAATGTATTGGTGCACATTATTTCACATGTTCACGACCCAGTTGAAGCTTGCCATATTTTTAACCCAGCACCACAGTTTAAAAACCACCACTTTAATATAATGACCCAAACATCTATCCTTGTTAGTACAGAAGTACGGCCCGTTCAATATGTGCAATTGGGGGAAAAAAGTCTGTCAGACAAACTGCAGTTTATCAGTAGTATGAAAACAATCTTTCACAGGTTAAGAATTACAGAGCATTTAACTGCAAGAGTAGTGTTGTACTATTTTACATGATCAATACCAAAACATTTTTGTGGTCATAAAAGCCGTTAAACTGTGGGTGTGGGCAGTTAATGCATATCGTGCTGCACGTGGCCCACTTTCACAAATCACTGCTTTCACGTTGAGTTTCAGCAGGAATACCTGTTTGAACGACACAGGTTTCCTAAACTGACACAAGCTTGGTCACCTAGCATGCACTAGCACATAAGGTACAAGTAAATCTTAAGAGAATCTTATAAAGACTTAATTATTGCTTGTTTGACACTTGAAATGTCTACATCAGAATTTGATTGGATGAAGAACATAACATGGTATGAGTGCAATACGGCTCTGATAACCTCAACCAAATTAACCTACTAATAAATGATATAAATATTATGCAACGTTAATAAGCAAAATCTCATTCATTCAGGTCAAACTTATCACGCTTAACATCCCTAATTTCCAAGTAAAAACTCCATTACTGTGTAAAATGAATCTTGTGGGTCATTCCATGCAAAGTGCAACAGGTTGGCAGCCTGATCAAGATCTCAGATCTTGTGAGAAAAATTCACACACGGGCTAATGGGCATGCTGAATTAAGGAATGATAATCAGGATTTTGCTACAATGTCTGCTTTTGACCTGTGACCCTGCAAAACTAAGCAAAAGAAAAAAATCACCCTGAAGACTCAGAATGCCTGTAAGCCAGTTATGCTCACCGGGAATGATTTAATTGACCAGACGATCTCACTGTTCTCCGGTATCCACTTCACACTGCCCACTGTGGTCTTGAACTTGGGTGAGTCAGCATCAGTGGGGACTGGAATGTGTATCTCCACATTGTTGGCTGTCGACCTCCTTTTGAACTGGCTTTTAGCCTGAGATAATGTGAAAGGTATGCGTGTTCTATTTTTGATAAGAGCAATACATGGTGCATTTATCAAACCATTAGTGGAATACTGCCTCCCCCATCACCCCCCCCCCCCCCCATGTACATTCTGAGTGAAAGGAGGTGCCATAACACAAAATCTGCTAACAGCACAACTGCACTTTGTCAACAGAGAGTAGTGTCATCGGCAATAGCCTAAATATAACTAAATAGTAAAATGAACAAGAGCTGGGACAATGACGGAGGCGAGTTACCTTAATCATGTACTCAATTCTGCTGTGCGAGTGTTTCTCGATGACAGACTCAATCCAGATCAATGGCTTCACCTGCCACAGAAAAGTCCACAGTTCATGATAAAGCCAGAGCCATAGAGGATGCTTTGCCAGAGATCGGGTTTTACATACATGCGTGTTGAGACGGTAGGACATGAGCTCAAACTCTCCATCAGGTGGAATGAAGGAGATTGTGCGGTCATTCTCGAAACGGGACAGGCGCACACACTGGTGAAACTTCACATCTTCCAGCTCCACAGACTTGCTCTTCCCTCCTGTAAATACCATAGGACACTGTATCTGTGCTCTGCTCTCTCCATTCTTGCAGCCAGTGGCTACTGATGTTGGTAGAGGAGCCTTTTTCACAATATAAAGTGATTAAATGCATTAGTAATACTATAGTAAACTCAGAAATAGTTTCCCTCGATGCCACAGGTTTTTGGACAGTGACCGGGATAAGTGTATGACAACTGAAAACATTATGCACTTGTAATGCAGCACAACTACACAGAACAGTGGAGATCTACAGGCAGACTTAATAAGGAATCCATCTTTCTTGTTATTCAACACCAGTACAGAACAAAGACAGCACAGGACAGTACTAGTAGAACCCAATTTATGGAACCTTAATGATGTGGTACCTGAGGAACTGACAACCAATTTTTTCCAGACAGAGCATTTTGATGCACTACTGAACTACTCATGGCCAGTATTCTCAAACATTACCCATGCACTGTTGCATTGTCTTCTGAGAGATTGTGCAGTGCCTTATACCTGACTGTCATAGTGTTTGCAAGCACTCTTGTGAAGATAATATGGCAGTTGTTTACAGTTGTTTCCGTCTTTCCATTGCTTCCCCTATTTGTTGCAAACAGCTAATCTGTTATCTTCTTTTGTGTCAGCAACTCTTGAAAAGCTCACATTCTGTAAGCTGAACCACGCAGGCTTGCTTTGCATGTTGTAATACAATTGACAGGTTCCACATAGTCATGCAACACTCAGCATTTAGAGACTATATTTTGATAGTAGAACCACAGAAATATATAAATTTACATACAAGTTTACCACAAACTCTACAAAAGCCTGGTGTACACAACCGTCAATGTACACCACCTGGCAGAGGCAATGGTACTACTGAGGATTTCATTACTACAGAGGATTCTCAAACAGGACATTAATAATGTGGCACATGCCCAGTGTTCTCAAACAGCACATTAATGAGGAAATTCTGAAGAACTCATTCCCTGCATTCTCAAACAGAACACTGATGATGAAACAGTGAGGAAGTCACGGTGTGGGTTCTACATTAGTACATTAATGATACAACACAGAGGAACTCACGGCCAGTGTTCTCGAACAGAACCTTGTCATTCAGGCCCAGGCGCAGTTCAGGCATTCCAGACAAAAACACACGCATCTTAATGGAGCCAACGATCTCGCTGCGCAGCACGTTCCCGTTGGCACTCACCTACAGAGAGGAGGGAGAATCGGGTTGCATCTCAAAAACGGCCCGAGCAGTCTGGCCTTTCTCCCACAAAGGCTTGCGTGCTCTCATTCTCAGGTCATCCTGGATGGTACGTTAGTAATCTCATTTACTGAAAATGTTTACTTCCATTTTAAAACACACAGGAAGGGAGTGGAGGATAAAAGACATAAATAAGCTGGCAGCAATTTTCAGACACGGCTTCCTACCAGAAGATTGACTGACTCAATGACGTCCAGGAAGACCTCATTCTTCCTGTACTTGATGCCCTCTGACCTCCATGACACAGCATTGGTAACGGTGGCAGGGGGGCGTGGGGCTCCTGTGTCCAGCTTGTGCCCCTCTTGAGTGATGTACCTGAGGACACAGACAGAAACAGAATGAGGTGATGGAAGGAACAATCACACGCTCCAATCGTGACTGACTCAAACATTCAGTCAGACACTTTTATTGAGTAAGTGGGCAAATAATCTGAAATGGCTATACAGTGCTGCAGATCAAGCAAGAAAGGTTTGCACTGAGAAAAACTGAACTGTCTTTCATTGCATTACATTACTGGCATTTAGCAGACACTCTTACCCAGAGCGGCTTACATTGGTTACAATGTTATCCATTTATACAGCTGGACATTTACTGAGGCAATTGGGGGTTAGGTACCTTTCCCGCGGGTAAAACAGCAGTGCGCCAGCAGGGAATCGAACCAGCAACCTTTTGGTCATGAGTCCTGCTCCTTAACCACTATGCTACACCTGCTGCCCCATGTGTAATGTAATGTAATGTTTTTCAGAGGAGTCACAAGAGGACACTCACTCCTGTAGGATCTTGCTGTCTGTGGTCTGAGGGTAGCCAAAATCCATTAGCTCATCCATCAGCTCATAGATGATGACAAAGTTGTCCCTGATACTCTCCTCCTCCAGCTCTTTGAAGTATTCTGAGAACACCTGTAAAACACAGCACGTCACTGTGAGGCGCCCACATCCCAGGTAATCCCAATAATGGCACCAATAATGAAAAAAATTCTAAATATAAGAAAGGAAAACTTGAATAGTTAATAATGCTGTTCAGTTTTCTTTCCATTTCCACTTAGCCTTTTACAGTTTACTCATAGTACATTATATCTGTAGTATTTGAGGCAGCTACAAAAATGTTGTCCTTTCAGGACAGCCAGGACATGGTATTCAGCGGTAACAAAGGCTTTCAATATTAGCGTCCAAAGCTGTTCACGATTTTATTTCAGGCGATCCACACCTCAAAACTCTTGACTGCTGATCTGGTAATCATCTTGTCAGTGATGGTGTGACCCAGTCACATTGTGAAAATATTTTTGTATTTCATTTCCATTCTGGCAATGGGAAGACAGTAAGGGTGACGACTTTTGCTGTGGTTTATTTTCAGTACATTTTTTTGGGTGGGGGGGCAGTTGGGGTGGATTCCTTTTTTCATGATTTATTCTATTCAACCTTATATTTGAGGACAGCATGATCTCTGAAATATTGGTCTTTTCATATGTTCATGGATGAGCCCTCCCTTTGTTGAGGTGTCTGCTGATTGGAAAATGTGACTCTGCCATGGTTTTCTTTAAAGTGGTCAGTTCAGCATTTATTTTTCTTTTTTTTATCACAGTGCCACTGCTTGGCACAGACACCTGAGCATTAAAGTAGAGCCACCTTATTTTATGTACAATTCCTGGCACATCATTTATGTCACTTGTTCATGCTGGTTACTGAAGTAGCATCACTTGTCTGCTCTCAAAAGATATCTGACCTCCTGGTCCCTTGCTGTATGTTATCTGACTTTATGCTTCTGGGATTTTATGCTTGGTTTCTATGGCTTTTCTCATGTTCACTGTAATCCACTCCATCCTTTTCTTCTGACTGTAATCTAAAAAAGCTTCACTGCTTTGCAGATTGTAGTTTATTTTACTGTCCTTGCAAATTTGTCTCAACCTTCCTGTCTTTATCAAAATCTGAGAACACCTAGCACGTTCTTGAACTGCAGAAAAAAAAGCCGTATGCCCGGTGACGGATGCCCAAAGATGGTGGCAAGTGCTCACATCTGCCAGATATGACATTCAGTGAATGTATCTATTTGATAGAGATCCATAAATTATCAATCTATTTTTCTCTATAACACTTCCTGAAGACCTTTGTAGATCTTGTCAACTTGCTTACAAGGTTTGTACATTACAGATGCCCAAACTCAGTTTTCAGTTCAGTTAGCAGTTACCTTGGCCGTATTTGTGCCAAGAGCTTCCTTTCAGATTTCATGACAGGCTGTCATTAATCAGTCATTAACTCTACATGGAAGTCACTAATATTTCTTCATTTCTGTTTCTGTATGTGATTTACATAAGACAGAACTGAAACCACTTTCAAATCAACATCAAATGACAGAAAACATGACAGAGATGTGCCAGTATAGTCCCTTTCAAACCAGAGACTGATGCTGCCTAAATGCCTGAAATTGCTTGTATAGAGCATTTAACACTGCACAATGTATTGGTACCTTTTACCCTCTGGTCCATCGTAAAGAAGATCACAAAACACAAATATGGGTGGTTCACTAGGAAAACAAGCCCTTGCACAATGAAAAAATGCAGACGCTAGAGATTCCTTTCATGCCTTATACAGCATTTTTCAATTCCAATTCATCACTGCTGAGAAGGGAATGTAAGGTGTGCAGCTACACCAGTTTTCCAGAGAGCAACAATGAAAAGAAGGTCGGTTTATGAACCCATATGTAAAATGAAAACAAACTGCTCCGTTTTCTACTCTCATCATTGTATGGTTGGACTCAGAAGATCAAGAACATGAACAGTACTTCATTATGCATTTAATGACTAAATAGAGTGACTCAAATCTAAATTGACTTAAAGTAGATTACCAACAGATAAACTTAGTTCAGTCAAAAAGTACCAAAGCAATACAAACCTGGATTATTTTATATAGGAAGGAGAAAACCAAGGAGACACAAGCATTTTTCTTGGATGTAGCGACGACTGATGGAAAAAGTGTTATAAGAAATAACTGCCTTCTCACGTGATTTTTTTTTAAGAGTTAAAGTTAAAGTGTCTTTATGTTAGATTTTGAGGTTTTCTTAAGCTTAGGCTGTGTCTGATACTTCCCAGTAACTAACAGGTTTAGCTGTTTGCCTTACACTGATTTCAAGCTTTATTGTTAATGGAGATTTATGATTCTGGGTAAAAGATCACACCAATTCCCTTTGTGAGGACCATGGTAAGGATACGGTACAGGTTGTTGTGCTTGATCCACATGAACCGGACTCCTCCGTGGGCCAAGATTGGGGACAGGGTGCCCTCCTCTTCCTTGTCCATAAGGATGGGCATGAAGTGCTCAATCTCAGACATGTCAACATCACCCCTGTAGTTGCGGCAGATGAGGACCTAGTGATTTTATAACAGAAAGCACATACAATCAGAACGTCTGTAGCTTTTGACATTTTAGTGAAATCAATTACTGCAGTATTCCAGCATTTTACTACTAGTTTTACTAAAAATTTTGCATAACCTTGAAACACCAACTTTAGACAACACCTCACTACAATTAGAATTCACATACAACCCACACCTCAGGCCCTAATTTCAGAAAAGGCTAAAACGGAAATAACTTATACTGCAGTTAATTAAAACCTCAAATATTGTTTTATTTTTAAATATCAGGTACAAAGATTGATGGAACATGCATTTTAAGATTGAGTCAAGGAACATCTAACTCAATTAAGCTCCTGTATTAGCACTCTACACAGTGGGTACACTCAACTGAGACATTCTTGAGGTCTCAGTATTCTAGCATTGTTCATGAAAAAAGCAAGAACCTATCCCAACACCCTGCATGTGATGAAAGGGTTGAGTCTCCATTTATCAGAATGCTTATCTTGAGAGTTATACCATTAGACCTACACTAATTTGTGATTCATACCCATAGCTGCCAATTTACTGATTTAGACCATGCATGTTGGGAGTCCAGAAAAATTCTCACAAAAACAACCACAGATGTCAAATACTGTCAGAGGTTGCAAACACATGTGTCTATAGCATTGCATTAGGTAAATTATAAAATGTTTGGACCTATACTGTATCATGATACTGTAATGCCTACTTGATTATTGGATACAACATGCTTGACTGCAATTGACAACAATGGTCAATCACAATCTTCTGTTTTCTACAACAAAATTGGGGCAAAGCAGGTTGGAAAGGAAGCAACGGATGGCTAATCCTACACTGGCTCTTCCATAAGGATGCCATTTACAGATAGCGTGAAACACAGAGGGTGTCAACCAAGGTCTTCCTCCTTCAGTGGGCCTCCTACAGCTAATTCCAGGTACTGAGACACCCTCACAAGGGGAGAGTCTTCAATGACTGGTAAAGGTTTTTGAAATATGAGCCAACACTGACTCCCAGAAGCACAGGTAATCTTTTCATTGTTTTGAGTTCAGAGGCTTAGGCAGGTGACACTTCACACGCGAAGCTTGTCGGGTGTGCATGAATGAGAAGACAGTGCCCCTTCACCTCCATCACTGTGTAGGCTCATAGCTCAGACCCTGTTCGATAAGCAGTCTGCCAGAGATGCAGACACCCAACTGCAGGACAAGATGCTCTCCTGCAAGCCCCCACTAAAGAGTTGATCATTCGGCCTGCTTGGTCACAATTTGGATACCAATTCCACGCCTTTTTATTTGTTAGTTTTTCGTCTTGTTACTGTAGCAGAATGTAATTCAGTCTGTTCCTGTTTTTGTTTTTTAAGGATGTGACTACCAAATGAATGGACACATCGACTGCTATACTAACATGAATCAGTTGTCGAGCCCTCTTAAGAAAATGAACCCTAATATGTATCAGTTTTTTTTTTCGAAGTCATCACCATTCCAGAAAATATAATGTACATACGTTACTATACATGTATACTTCACAAATAATAAACCATCAATCAACGAATTATACAGTGCAGGTGAGCTAGCTATCTTGCTCCATGGCTAACTTGTAGAAAACACCAATTCTACAATATTAAAAATGAATTTACTTCATAACAGCTAGGCACATAACAGTTGTACAAATTATCTAGCTGCTCTGCTCATTTCGAATGACACAAACGAACCCAGCTAGCTCGCTAGCCAGCTAGCTAATTCCATGAACCCACCCCAAATGTCGTCTTCCCGTTTTCTTACCTTGCCCTTTAAATCCAAAACATACACCGCACTTGCCGACATTCTGCCTGCCTTTTTGTTGCAAAACTTCTGGCAATACTGTTGAAGGTTAAATTTCAGCGAAATCTTAAAAGTGATTCCATGTAGCTAACTTGGTACTTGTCTACCTCAGTACATCCACACCAACAGCAGACGTTGCTGAGCTAGAGAGAAAGCGATAAGCCGTGCATCGTCACACACCGGAAGAGGGAAACACGCTGGAGTTCCTCTTCCGGGAAACAGCGAAAACACAGGACGACTTAAGTCTGCAAAGGCAAACCCCAGCTGTGTTTGTTTTTCTCTTCACAGACAATGTCCTTTGTTATCTTTCTAGCTAGTAGTAGTAAAGACAAAATGTGCTACAGTCACACTTCATGAAGATGTAATGAGGTCTATCAGGATATAAGCGGTTCTGTCTCCAACTGTCTTGAGTTTATGTGAAAACGTCCTGCATCCCTGTCCTGACATACATTCAGCATTTAGTAACCAAACGATGACTTAACACCCTCACTGACAAACAATACCAATAATCTCCTGTTTTATACTACATCAATGCATACCCACATCATTTTAAGACATTACAAATATTTTCACAAAAAATGCTTTCAGCGTACAAAAAAGTTTATGCATACATTTTCTCTATAAGACAGTAGAAACACTTGAAAAACTAAGGTGGCAATATTATCTCACACAAACTGGACAAACACTACTTACTCCAAATCTTCCTCAAATCTTTCATATAACTTAGTCATGTTTTTGTATTTACAATCTCAAGAGAATGAGGTCTTTCATTCTCATCTCTCATGTTGGCATCTGAAAAATTCTAACAATGGCAGTGTTTTCAAATTAGTATAAGCAGGAAGATGAAGATGAAAGATGAAAACAAGAATAAATAGTACTAGGATAGTTAGTCTGTGATTTAATCAACAACTGGCTCTAGAATGCAAAAGACACATCTTGATAGTTTTACATGCTTCACAGTATTTCATACATATAAAAATATGGCCTAAATATGAGGTGGAGTTGCTGTAATTTATCAATTGGTCTTTACTGTACATGCTATTGCTGTACTTGTGACTGTTGTAATGTTACAATATGAATAAAGCAACAGATCTGTTGTGGGGGATCATCTTTTCAACTATGCAATATGACATTCATAGAAAATATGTATTATATTTTGTCAAAATTGTATATTATAAATTGGCACAGCACTTCCTCAAGAGTTTTCAAATACATAGTGTATTTAAATGCAGATCACAAAGGCAGACAATCAAAAATGCAATCCTGAATACCTAATACAACGGTTTCCAGCAGTAAAAATATTAAATACCAAAGCACCTATAAAAGAAGACCAAAAAACTTTATTGAACAAAACAAAAATTACATTATTCAGTTCTCCCCAAAAACATGCTACAGTAACAGGTTCGAGAGAAAATGTAAAGTTGTAAAATAAAAAAAAAAATGCAAGACTGACAATTTTTCCTTTTTATTTGGTCCAGCTGACTTTTGGAATATCATAATGTTCTGTCAGGGTGTCCAAGTGGCGGTTGAAATCCTAGAGTGAGACAAAGATAATCAGAAGTCATACTTCATATAAATAAATAAAAAAACCCAGCAGGATATGCATTTGAAGATTTGTGATAGCCCCTAAAATAATGGTTATTTAAATTTCTTAAGACTGAAATTGAACAAACAATTAACTTCCTGTATTTTCTTTCAGCTTCTTACCTCAACTCTTCGCTTGTGAGTTTTTGAAGCTTTGTTCAAAATCCGTTCCATTTGCTGCAGAATTGGGTGAGAAAGAATTTGACAGGTCATTAATGAACTTGAAAAACCATTAAATCATCATTAACTGTAACAATTTTACATAACCTGAACTGTGGAAATTGAAAGTAAAAGGAATTCAACAAAACAGCAGCAGTACATCCACACCAACAGCAGATGTTGCTGAGCTAGAGAGAAAGCGATAAGCCGTGCATCGTCACACACCGGAAGATGGAGAAGAAATGCTGGAGTTCCTTGTTCTGAATCTTACATACACACTCACACCATTTTTATAGACTACAAAAAACTGCGTTACTCGTGAACACAAGCTCCCTTTCATAGAGACTGATGTCTTGGCGATGTGGTAGTGGAGGTTCTTCCTCTATGATGTAAGAGTGTGTTGGGTTCTCACCACTTAGCCAACTAGTCCAGGAACTTGTACCTACACTCGAACTACTGCAACTACTTATTGGTCTGCCTCCCTGTCTGTGCCATCACTTCAATTAAACTCTCTCAGAATGATGGTGCTTGGCTTCCACAACTACACCATATATCCTGCCACTGCATGTCTCTATCAACATCAAGAAGCTGGTGCTAGTTTACTGAGCAGTCAAGGTGCTTAACATGTCGCTGTGACGGAGTGCCGTCACTACAGTTGAGTATGCGCTCTGACTGCCATATCAACAAGCCAGGCTCTTTGGTGTCGTGGTCAAAATTGCATGTTTGGTACCCCGTTGACCCGGGTTCGAGGCCGGGTGGGGTGACTGCTCTTGTCCTTCGCTACAAATGGTGTCAGCAGTGGGATGGCTTGCCACGAGGCCATCGGAGGCGTGGCCTGGTGTGTGAGCCGTATGAGGGACCACCAGGTTCAGTTGACCCCGGTGTGTGAGGGACCCCAGAGATGGGTGAAGCACTGGTGAGTGGGGCACCCTGGGATGGGGGAAGTACGGCAAGAGAATGCGTGAGAGACGCCATGGTGCGTGAAGCGCATGGGCGTGCTTCCCGAAGGGGAGGGCAGTGTGACAGAGTGCCGTCACTACGGTTGAGTATGCGCTCTGACTGCCATACCAACGAGCCAGGCTCTTTGGCGTCACGGTCAAAGTCGCATGTTTGGTACCCCATAGACCCAGGTTCAAGGCTGGGCGGGGCGACTGCTCTCGCCCTTCGCTACAGTTGCACAAAGCTGGCCATTCATATTTTAAAGCCACTGGTGTGTTGTTAAAAGATGCAAAATTAAATCTTCACCTTCTTCTTCAATAATCAACTTTTCTTAGGCACTCATCAATGCCTATTTTGAGGGTAACAAAATGCTTATTGTCTGAATTAAAGGACACTTCCTACATCAAGGGGGCGCACAATCGACTCAGCTCCCTACCTTATTAACTTACTTGGAAGGTTAATGGAAACTATCTGGCGAGTATGAGTCATAAATATTGAGCATATTAAGCACTTGGCACATGCTGTTTGACCTGTCCTATCCACAAGTATAATGATGCATTTGTTATGATGCTAATGGTCTAATAATACAGAGTAATATGGAGTAGTAGAGTGCCACTGTGTGTGCTTACAAAGTAAATACAACATAACCAAATGTTCATCAGGGAGGGAGGCATCAGATTTGTGGTTACCGAATTCAGTCAACTCTCAGACGACACTGTGACTAAACCAGAACTATTCAGAATTCATTAGTTTATGATCAGTTAACATGACATCTTTATCAGCTAGCTTCTTATTTGCAGCTTTTTATCAGGCCATTTGGTAGAACTGAAATTTACTTCTGATTTGCAGCTTCCTATTCAGATTGCTTCTTCTGTGACAAACCAATCAAAATGGGCTGGTGAAAAAACATTTTTGTTGAAACTTTCACAAAATTAGCAATAATTAACTGCCAATATAAAACTGACCGAAATGAAACCATCTATACTGATATGCGATATACACACAAATTGTCTTGTGGATGTATTCACACAGATAAGGTCTGTGCAGATGCCAACTTGACAATCATGACATTCTTAAGTTAAGGGAGCAATTTCAATGCCTTTAAGTGGCTACCTCATGTTGGATCAGCTGTTCATCAACCCCAACTGTAGGATTTATAAGGCCCAAAATGATTTTACCTGTCTAAATGGGAAGAGAGGTTGGCATATATGCCTATTTCTCAATGTGTTTAAAGGGTTACTTCATTTCAGACCATTCATTTACCAACTCCCATTTGATGACTTCTATATTATCTATCAGGAGAAGCTGTTTTGCCTTGGTAAAATTGATTTTACCCATCTGCATTGGAAAATTTAGCTATTTACAGTCACACAGCCATTTTCATTGTATCTAAAAGGTTAATTTATCTCAGACCACTCATTTATCCACTCCCACTGGAAGACATCTATAATGTTATCTACCAGGAAAAGTTGTGTTCTGCCTGGGCCAAAATGATTTAGCTGTTTCAATGGAAAGGGAAATTACTTTCTAGTCTCTAAGGTAAATGGCTGTTGCAAGCAACTTTCCGGGGGGCAGCATGGTCATATACAGTACATCTCAACTGCACTCTCAGCAGCAGTACGTTACATACGTATTAAAAATATATCTTGCACTCTGACAGTTTTCCCACACTTCAGACTTGACTGCAACACATAAAATCCAGACTCCATTGAAGTGGTAAGATTAAACATTATACTAAATTTGTGAGTAACTGCTGAGTAAGTTTGTTCAGTTTGTGTGAGGTCATGTCACCCAAACTGAGCAGTGCTCCACAGCTTCATGCTGATATCAGTTATTTGAATGTTTGGCCTAATTTTGCAATATATGTGTTTAACTTGCCATTACACAAACGAAGTGAAGCCCCCCGTAGATAATACAGCTGTCCCGAAGAGTGAGTTGATAAACAGCTCGCCCTACATGGACGAATTTAAATTGCTTCCTTGACCTCAAAAGGCCCAGTAAGACACTGCGAATACGAAGCCAGCTGCAGCCTCGTCGCACATGTGATCATGTTTTCTTTCTGCACCATACACACGAGTCAGATTTATTTAACACAGCCCGAGAAAGTAACACAAGTGTGATTCAAAATTAGCGCGGATAGAGTTTTGACGTCACGTTCAATGCTTTCAGGTTTATTTTACAGTTAAAACAAAACAACGCAGTTACCCTTTTTTCCTGCATTTTATCAAACGCCAGTTGAGCTGGAGTCCTTTTGTCGACGTAACTTTTTTTAGGCTCTTCGTTCTCGGTCGTCATTATTTGCTGCTCCAGATGCTTTCTTTCTTTGTCCTTCTTCTTCTTCCTAAACACATGAAAATAAAACAACAGAATAGTAACATGGCAATCTGCGTCGAATCAAGAGGGCAATCTGATACGAAACTGAACTGAACTATCTAATTCGATGCCAAATTTCAAACGTTAACTTGTTAAGTAGGCTGCGTCAAGAAGAGTTATAAAGCAAAGTAAAGCGGAGTAACGTTAGCTATCAAGTGTTTGGTATCAGTAAAATAGATAGGTCTAATGAGCTAGACAATCTAGAAAATTCCAAGCGAGCATGTCACTTCTACAATGTGTCAATTCTCAATTTTAAGACCACAATCAATTAATGGACGAAAGAGTAAGTAAGCAAATCTTACTTTTTCCCGGACGAAATATCCCCAACTCCTTTCAGTTTTAAGGCTCCTTTCTGGACATTCTTATATTCCGCCATGTTTTCCTCCACCATATAGTTGTTTTCGGGCCCTGGAATGATTTGCGTTTTCATTGGTTCGCACTTCGCGATTCACAAGTATTCATTGGTCTCTACAATGATGAGGCGGGACTTACAGAGAGTATGTAATGGGAAGATTCTGGGCCTAGACTAGAGTAGCAATTTTTGCGTACGCAAAATACGAGGAGCTACTGGAAGAGATTGCCCATAAGTCCGGATCTAGGACCAGCTTTGCAGCTCAGTCTATAATAGTTAAGGCTGCAATTGTGATTGGAGAATCTGGTCCTAGATCAGCAGGCACGGGCAACTTCTGCTTGGTGCGGCGGAAGACGTTGCTTAGAGTAACTGACACATGACCGGACGTTGAGTAAAATGGAAGCGACCCATGCTTAGTGGACTGAAGTGTTGTGGGATCTCAGAAAGATGGCAGTGTACGCTGTACTTAATACATTAAAGACATTGAGATTGATTTCGACAAATACTTGCACGGAGCATTATGTAAACAACGTTATTTACAGAATCCAGACGTGCGGATATGCCAAGAAAGCCAGTAAGTGTATTTTAAAACCCTCTCTCTTCAGCTTGCTCCTCAGTTCGCTCAGTCAACCATCTGATAAATTCACATGTGACCTTCATGTTTTTAGTTAGTTAACTAGCTACCTAGCATCTTATAGACTGGATCAGTGTTATAAATAGGTTAAATAGGCGATTCGAAATGCTCGTTGTTTGAAGAAAACCTATCCAAATGCATTATTTGTTATTGACAAACATCGGATAGATAAATTTAATATTCTCTATGCAGCCAGTCAGCAACTGTGGTCTTCAAGAAGACTTGAACTAGTGAGCAAGTGTTTTTTGTTGTTGTTGCTGTTTTTTTTTTACATAAAGGTAGTTGGCTTTACTGTTAATTTGGCTTTAAGATCCTGGTATCCTGAAATACTAATTGTTTCCTGCTTCGTATGAAAAGCGATGAAGCAAAGGCAAGGGATAGTAGCAGCTTGGTAAAGAGCACTGGTTTTGCACTTGCTAAAGTGGTATTGTTATCTACTCCAGTTCTGTAGAACGAGTATATTTTAATAAACGTCTCTCTAAACTGGTAGCTCACATGAAATAAAGGCATAGAAACAAATGGCAGGATTTACGCTCGAAAGAATTCAAGTAATTGAATTTAAATTTCATACCTGGCATCTCCTACCATAACATCTAGCACTTATAATATTTTTGAAAAAAATAATAAGTAAGTTGTGCAGTTCTCCTAAGTGCTTGGATGCCAGTAGACATAACCAAAAAAGAATGATGTCATTTTCTGCCAGGAAAAAAGTAACCTCTGTGAGCCTTATGGGAGGGAGATCGTGGAAAAAAATAGCATATAAACCTAATGCAACCAGGAAGGCATGAGGCAGGGCACTGGACAAGTTTGCAACAGTGACTGTGTTACCTTGTAGTTTACAAATATGGAGACACCTGTGCCATTTCAGACTAAACGGCATTAGCAAATTCATGTTTATTTGTTATTTCATTTGTAATTTTAAGAATACACCAGCAACAAGAATCAAAATGTCTTAGATGGATGTGATTGTTTTAAGTGGTGAACTGGTTTTGAGTTAGGATTTCCAGCTTCCTGTTGTTGAGCAGATAAGTTACATTGTGAAAGGTAACCAAAGAAATTGCAGAACAGAATATGTGACCTTAAATACTAGGATCTGAGACAGAGATATACATGGAGTTAGAAGTGGAGACTGGGTCAAATATTTTAAGAGGCCTATAGCTGTGCATCCTTACCTTAATTAGTTTGAAACAAGATGGAAGTTATGGGGTCTCTTATACTTCAGTATCACCTTAGTCATCAATGTGAAATGAAATTACCTTGGAAAAAGGTAAATTAAATAAGTCTTCATTTTTCTATATATTAACACTGGGGGATTTTATTTTGAAGTTTTTTCCTTGATTCCTCTGTTAATATTACATGTTAATGCATTTCCTGAGTTTCAGAAAGGAATGGCAAAAGCTGTGAATTGCAAAATACTAAAAGTGGTACAACAGTTGTCATGTGTTTATTACTGAGTGCTTGAAGTAGAAAATCTTTTTTGTGAGAAATACCACTGTGTGGGAGGATCACGGTCATGGTGTTTACAGAGATGGAGCCTAAGTTCCTGCCAGAACTTCCTGTGTGATGTCAAGTGCAACCTTTTCAGTCAGCTTGGTTTGGTGCCTTAATTTATATGCACATTTTCAGACCCACCCACATTAGCATGTTCCTGTTGTCTGAGGCACAGTTCCCACAGCATTTTGCTCTATCTGGATTGCCCATCTTAAATTGTGTTTCTCAGTCAACCATTTCAGGTTAAACTACTCTAGTACGAGATCCAGAGATAAGGTTGGTTCCAGTTCTTCTCTGTTAGTAACAGCTTGTCCAAATCGTAGCAGGAAAAAATATTCATATTAAATTCATTCCAATTTGATTTTGATACCATTCAGTAAAGAGACCTGTGGAATGCCAATTTTAGTAGTAGTCCATGAAAACTGATAACCATCCTAGACAATAAAAGAATGGTTGCTTTGTTGTATGCATGAATATGATATGCATAAATATTGAAATTTTATTTTAGGTTTGTATTCTTGCCAGTAATTATTGAACACTTACCGATACATTTTTACTGTAGATACATTTTTTGGTTGGATATGTCTCACCATATGTTTCTTTTCCCAGCTGGAAAAGGAAAAGGGAAAGGCATGGCGAAAGATACTCTGAAGGGCCCAGAAGTGTGTAAGGACCCAGTGATGTTAACAACTCATGCCATGGGGGTGAACATCTTCAAACAAGGGCAGGACCCCCCACTGAGGCCCCGTGAGGAGTACCCGGAGTGGTGAGTGCTCTAAAACTGATTACAGGGGAACGTGGTTATCACTTATAATTCAGTACCTTTTTTGGGTTGGGTGGGGTTGTTCTCTAGTGGTATGTGACATCCAGTCCTTCGACAATTAAATGTGATTGTCTAAAATGGCGTTTCACTCTCTTGACGTAAGTATTCAAACCTAGTTATCCTGTCCCTTCCAGGTTGTTCCAGTTGAACCTGGGGCCTCGCAAGAAACTGAATGAGCTGGACCCAGAGAGTTATGAATACTGGAAGCTGCGGAGAAAGGAGCATATTTGGCGCTTCAACCGATTACACAAGGGCAAAAAATTTTAGAAGACAGGGCTGCACCAGCCATCTCTGTTTTCAGCCCCAAAGGCATGCACTCTCTGGATGTTGACATGTGGCGTTACTGGATATGGACATGGCAGCTGTCCTTGCTGACACCTCACACCTGGGAAACCTCTCCAGCTTACATCATTTAGGTCACCAGATATGACTTTACTAGTTCTGACATTTTACTTTTCATTTAAAAATGTGATGTCAGGGTTGTCTCTCCTCAGCAGCCTCAGGCTGCTTGTCATTTCTGCAGGAGGGACAGGTTTGCCAGCAGTGAGAAACAGGTTATCCTGTACAGGAAGTCTACTAATGGCACGATGAAGCTTGAAATATAACCAGGAACATCTCCAAGAGGGTCCACTTCAAGGCAATGTTGATGGTTTCCTGTCTGAAATGAAAATGGTATGCAGCGAGAATGTATTGTAAGAATGTTATTGTTTTAGAATACCGTCATTTGAGTAAAGTCAGTGGAGAGAAGCGTGAATGCTGGTTGTAATAAATGCCTTTATAATAATCGTACAATTTTGAGTTGTGAAAGTGAGAATTGACCACAGGAATGGGAACTGTCCAGGAACATTTGACTTATTGCATACATCTCAATGTGTTTTCTTGCACCAAAACATGATAAATTGTTTTTGTCTAAAAGTGATAACATACAGAAACATTCAGAACCGCACAGAACATGCTTAATTTACAGTGTAGATTTGTAATTACATTTTGATGGTACAACACTCATCAGCACTAGGACTATACACCCCTTTATCCCTTTGAGTGCATCTCTCTACAACAATTGCAGCGATTGTTAAAACTGGTGAGGGCTCTCGTGGATCGGGCAAATATTTTCCCTGACGCTGTCAGTGTTGCAGTTTTGCTATAGGCTCAGGGAAGGTGAAAGAAAACTACAGTTGTCACGGGGGAAAATAGTTACGCGGCCATGCAACTGCAAAGAATGAGAAAGAGGAACCGATAAGAAAGGGGAAGTCGAGCGTTTCATCTGTTTTCATGTTCACTGGCAAGATTTCTGAGCTCTCAGTCGTTCTGTCTGTCAGATGAAAAAGCTAACATCCGAGATTTTAATTTATTTTCACCTGAAGACTTCACTGGATACAGATGTCCCTACCCTCCTTTTCTCTTAAATTGAAGCTTTCCGTTTGGATGTTTTACATTTTCTCTGTAGCTTCCGACTAATTCATGAAGTCGTTGTTAGACAGAAAACCACAACGGGTGGAGTATCATTATTTCTGAGATTCTCACAAAATAGTTTTGTAGAAGTCTGACGAACTGAGGTCTGTGTGTAGACCTCCCGGAAGAAGATAGGTAACCGTATACAGGTAAGATAAAAGGGTAGCCACAATTCAAGCAAGATTTATCTTTTCCCGTTGGCTTTGTCTCGTAGTAACTTCCGACCGAGACCAGATGAATTCATCAAGGTGTTATCACCACTGCTGCGTACAGGTACATGTTGGTAACAGTATATTAAACATTCTGAAATGGCAACATTTACATTTTCGTTATTTTGCAGACGGACTTTTAAGTTGCCAGTACAAAGTGCAACGATGGCAAGGTACTTGATAGACGTAGCTTACATTAGCTATGTACGTGAGATCTGCCTTATTGTTTCCGTAAAACCAGCTACAATAGCCTACTGCACAAAATGTTCACTGTCCGACTGGAGTTCTAGCCTGGCGAAGGGGTTACTATACAGCCTTTTTCTGGACAGGTTTTCTCCACGTTCAGTGTTTTTCTAGTGAGTCTTATTGTAGTAGCGTTTTATGAAACTCTTTGAAAAGTTTGATGTGTAACGAACACCAGTAGTGTGGCCTAATACGGGTACAACACTTGAAACGCACCAGATGGTGAAATCCCTTAGCGACTTAAAAAAAATGTACGAGCTAGGTAGTTAGCTAGTTGTTCCCTGTAATCTTGTCGACTAATTATATATTTTCTTTTGTCCGACTCGGTGTACTAATATAGAATCTGGGCGGCTTTATAATGGCGTAGCTGGAACAACGTATTTGTCTTGATTTGACAGCAGTATAGCTATTCGAGCAAAAACTATACAAATTGTGATACTCCGAGCGTCCCGGCTTCTTATGGGTGTACCAGTCACTGCCTGGGTACACGCGAGTGTGCGTTTTTCATACAATGCGTTCTGTGTCTGAGCATGGTCTGTAATGGTGTTCATGCCCATCTCACAGTAGTAACCCATCAGTTTGTCAATAATCCAGTAATCTTTACTAGTTATAATGTTTAAATCAAACGACATTAAATCGATTTAATTAAATGTCGACATTAGTGTTTTTCCAGTCCTGTATGTGGGGCCCACATTTTCTAGTTTTCGTCTGTGCCATCTCTTCAGCTTTAAGTTTATTGAACAGTTTAAAAGGCTATTCATCTTGACGTTCCTTGATTCTGTCGTAGACAGACGGAGACCTGTTACTGAAGTTCTTTTCAAAAAATTTCATTATTAAAAAGACCTACATCAAAATGTTTAACTGTTTTGATTTTAACACTTTAATTAGGAGTCCAGACTAGTGTTCAATTCAAATAATCAGGCCTTGTTTTCATTTTAAGAACCTTTGTATGACAGCTATAAAAATGTAACTTGAGCAACTAATTAATCTAAATTAATTCAACTGACCACTGAGTTTTATAACTAATTTGTATAGCAGTACAAATGGACAAAATATGTACAAGAAACATTCTTCCAACATTCGTTGTACAGTATTATAAAAATGAACATGTTTCCAAAATTTATATGTGGAAATAATGCAAGATTTGAGATGACAAAGCTGGATAAATAGTCTTCTGAGTTAACATCTTAGTACAACAAAATGAATTACTTCACAAACACTGGCACATGAGGATTGTCTCCAGGATTTGCATTGAGAAGCAGTAGTCTACTTGCATGTGTAGTGCATTGTGGTTTTTTTTGAGCCACAAATTGGATATCACCTGTTTTTCAGATGTACAACATCATGAAAGTCTATATAATGTGCAGTAACTAGTAAGAAGCACTAGCCTTTCTGTATGAGTTGCTGGGGTTGACCCAGAAGTGCGGTTTGCCTCTGTGTAGGTGCAGTGAGCCGTGTCAGAGGCAGCAGTGGCTGAGAGATGGATGACTGGAATCTGGGACTGGGTACTCTGAGAGAGGGTGTAATAAGCAAGCTAGCAGATTTGCTGGACAACCCAAAATGTGGTTGGAGACAACTGGCAGATGCAGTTAATGAGCAACCTCGATTCCGCTGCAGGTAAGACACAACGGAGACTGTCTGACAATTACAAATCATTGGACCGGGTTCACAGGCAAGCATTAAGCCTAGTCGTAGTCTAAGACACATCTTTTAATGAAGTCTTCCATAGAGAGGAGCTGCTTAGTCTAGGACTAGGCTTAATCCTTGTCTTTGAAACTGACCCAGTATGAGCTGTGTATTAAAACTGTAATTGGTTGATAAATACTCCTGTGATCTTGTATATATGTCAATATTTCACCTTAGAAAGAAACGTGTGTGAACAATGTTTGTAAAGGGGTGCTGATATTTTAGTGAACCTTTTTGTTTTTACAACGATGGGACAAAGGGGAGTGAGTATAAGTGATCACACCTACTACAATGTACTATGTTATCAGTTTTATACAGACAAAAGGTATATAGATACTATCTTTCAAGTAATTGTGTCACTTTCTCAGCACTCCTGTGCTTCCCTGTCTTTTTTTCAGTGGCTCTGTGAGTTTTGGTCACAAAAATACACCGGGGATTTTTTTTTTAAAGGAAATGTCTTAACCATACCGAATTCATAAGAAATTATCCGCATATTAACCTGCAAAACTGTACAGGTGCATGTGAAATTTAAGGCTTAAGATTTAAGATTTGATTTGCAGATTTGCAGACTGTTCTCACCTGCTTCCATGGTATTTCTGTACTGCAGTGAAAAGGAGCTGATGAGCTGCTCCCTCCAGGTGCTCAGTGCCAAGGGCAGCCCCAGCCGCCTACTGCTGGCCATGTTAGCTGACCGCGCCTGTTCCCTGGGCTTCTTGCTGCAGTGCCTCAAGAAGATGGAGCATCGTGAGGCTGTGCAGTACCTTACTGCTACAGGTCACTAGCTTTTCTGCCTTGGATACATTCCCTGTTGAAAATAAGATTGGATTAATGGATCCAGTCTGTGCCAGAATTGTCATTTTCCTTCCTTTTATAAAAGGTTGTAGTGAGTCCTATATGGTGCTTTATTAAAGCAGGATATGTGCATTATCCTTGTTCTTTGCAATCTAATGGATGAAGTCAGATTATGTGATAAACTTACAATACCTTGACTTACAACAATGTAACCACATTTAGATTGGAAACCATATGTCCACCTAGTATGTGGCATCACCCATCTATACCAAAGAGAGGGTTCCAGTGGTCAGATAATTTTGCCAAGTGCATTGTTTTTGTGTGCTTTGTGAAGTGATGGAGCAGATCCGGATTACAGTGCAGCCACAGTCACAGCGTGTGCCGGAAGGGGGCAGAGTGGTCCTGAGCTGTCAGGCAACTGGCCCCTTAGGACTGGGGTATCAGTGGTTTAAGGGTAAAGAAGAGGTGAGGTGCCAATCACATATATACATATTTATCATGATTAGGGTTACTGTTTCTGCATTGTCATATTTTGTAATAGTCACAGGCAAGATAAGGGTATTTGGTAAGCAATGGAACAATACACAATTAATGTAATACTTGATGGAAAAGTACACACCCTTTTGCATCTAATGGAATTCTAATATTGTTTCAAATTTGTTTTGAGGCTTATAATGAAAAATTAAGTGTCATGGCTATCTGTTACAGTGTAAACTGTCTATGAATGTACGCGGGGTCTGTCAGCATGACAGCTTTACATGATGCAAAAATTCACACTGTGTGAACTGTTCATAGTCATTAACAAACACTTCAGAGCCATTGCAGACAAAAGAGGGGGCTCAAGCAGATTTAGTGGATAATGCAACACACAAAAGCAGATATTTGCTGGGGTTATGATTAAACGCTCGGTAGGCTGTCAAAAAGAGGAAGCAGACAGATAAAAGCAGAAGCAGTCATTATAGTTTTTCATCACTATTTTCATGAATGAATTTTAACAAACGTCTCTCAGTAATGTCACCAAAATACTATATGTTGCCTTATTTTGAGCCTTTTTATGCAAAGCACCTACAATATTTTTTCTGTAACTTACTTTTAGTTATTTATTGGGACATTAGATGCTATATATAACATTCATTATGGCTTTCATTTATGGAAAGGTACTGTTTGAATTTTGAGCTGGACTTCCTCTTCTCACACTTAGCTGCTTACCCAATAGGACAGAGAAATGCCCTTCTTAGTGAGCACTCAAAATAGTCATCAAAATGTCTATTTGAATTGAAACAAGCCGTTTCTAATGTAATTTTTATACTCCGAATTCATGCTTGTCAGTGACCTATTTTTGTAGATTACCTCAACAAATGAAATGTAACTAATTTAGGTATGCCTTTTCCTATCCACAAGTTAGTAAAAATGTGGATACATGTATTATAGAAGACATGAAAATGTGATTGACTTCATAGCACAGTTAATGACTGTGTTTGCTGGTTTACCTCATGTCTTTCAGGTGCTCAATGGTAGTACCCCTGAGTTAGTGCTGAGCCCCCTCACTGTAAATCAGCAGGGGTACTACATCTGCCGTGTCCACCAGGGGGAGAACTTTGTCTTCTCCCAGTGGGCGCAGGTCTGTGTGGCCAGGTCGGGCGGCTCGAGTGCAGGTGCAGCTCTGAACAGTACATTCATTAAATCATTTGTAACAATAAATACACACCGGTTAACTGTTCATGGAGCGTAGGTGTTATCTGAGTGCGAGGATTTACTGGTGGTGTCTTTCAGGTAGCAGTAGCGGCTTCGTGCTCTCCTCAGTGAGTGGACTGCGGATTACCCAGCAGCCCCGGCACATGGCAATTGCTGAGGGAGACGCCCTCTCTCTTGAGTGCAGAGCTGAGGGAAACCCCCCTCCGCAGTACCAGTGGTACCACAATAAGCAGCCCCTGCCACCAGCTAACAGGCCCAGCCTCAAGGTCAGTGTTTTGGGGAAGCATTCTAAGGTTCTAAGGTGAAAATTCTAAGGTTGTGTGAAGCCCACAAATGTGACATATTCTAACAAGAATCTGGAGTGTAATATTTGCTTGAAAATGAATTATAATGTCTTTCTAGACTAATAAAAGTTTTGTTATTGTAAGTTTAAGAATGGCCCTGGTTGTTTTTATGGGTGGAGCAAAGCATGCTCCTGAGCTGAAGCATAGCAGTTAAAATCTTATACACAATCTGATGTGAAGGTAATGTAGGGCCACACTGAAGAGTGAGGAAAGGTTTATGTGATATTCAGATTTCTCTTTCAACAAAATAATTTTTTGTTTGGCTTTGGGGTTGTTGTGTTGTTTTCAGATACCCTGTGTGACCACTGCAGACAGGGGGCAGTATAGTTGCAGAGTGTACAACCTCTACCATGAAGTGTGGAGTGATCAGGTCCATGTGGAAATCGGTGAGGATGTTACATTAGGGATGCTTGTTGGTCAATACAAGTGTAAGTGGTTTGTTTTTGAGTGGGTCAGCCTGTTAAGGTGTTTGGTTTACACAGGCTGAGACCTACATCTCATACCTGGATTTGAGTCTGAGCTGTGTCAATCTCCATTCGTGACCAGTGGTTTGGAACAGTGGAGCACAATTGTCTATTTTACCCCAGGGCAGGGTGTGTTACATCAGCCAGCGTCTACTCACTGTGCCACTGTGACACTTTCTAGCAGCTAGTCAGACCCCTGTGGAGATGTGAGTTGGGATGCACCTATCCTCTCACTGCCATTCAGGTCATTGTGGTGCACTGTGAGACCTGCAGAATGAAAAATAGCCGTTGGGTGTGTGTGAGTGGATTGCGCATTGCTGCTGTGTGAGCATGAGGGTGTATGAAGTAGCAAGCGTGCCATATTGGCCATTGGCCATTTCACATTGCAAAAACAGAAAAAACAAAATGCTTAAACAAAAACACTCAAATTAATGACACCAGGACAACTTTTAATGTTTGCCTGAAGATTGACCAAAACATTTTAATACAAATCAGAATCCCATTATTGTAATTTGTAAATCTGTATCGGTTTTAGTAATTTTTAAATTACTCATGGCTGTGAAATATATTCAGGACTGCGCAGGCATTAAATCAGCACTCAGTAAGACCCTGCTTTAGTTTATGCAAATCACTTTAATAAAGTGGAGACACATCCTTCAAAAATGTGTAGAGCAGGAACAGGGACCCTATCCAAAATATCTTGATATTAGTACACTGTGAATTTTTGTGTATTAAATTATGAGCAGAAAAAAATACATTTCTTTATGAGTTTAGAAAAACACGCAAATATAGTTATTTGGAAGAGCCGAGAGATAGCTTCGTATAAGGTTTCTATACAGAGAAAAGCTTCATAATAGGCCAACAGAAAAACGTATCTCTCAGAAAACATAAATTGAAACACAATGAGCGCATTTCATGTTTCACTGTAAGGGTTCTGAGTGACATGTAAAGTTTAGAATTACGTTTTGAATATGCAGATCTATTAAAAGCAGCTTTCACAAGTAGAGGTTTGTGTATATCCTCTAAGTGTAAGAAAGGTTGCATGTTAGGACTGAAAATTCAATATTATTGGAAATTGCTGTTCTCAGTAAATGTGTTCCTCAAATATGGAAGTGTTCATTTAAGTACACAGTACCTGATCTGGAACGGGCAATGGCTGACATCTGTACACCTTGTACAGTACAGAACAAGATTCCAACTTTACAGTGTATGTGGTGGTTTGTGATTGATAATTTCTCTAATTTAGGATTGGGCAACTTGTCAGTTTAATCTGAGATGCATTTTGAACAAAGCTTCCTTTAAGCATAATGAGTTGGAACTTTAATGGACAGCTTGTCTGTTAGATTCTTTTGGGTGACCTTCTATTCCATGCTGTCTGCAGGTCCTGGTTTTGACTGTGGTGACTCCTGGGTAGAGAATACAGAAGGTAAATTTGGAACTTGCTGAGAGAAATTCATAGCCCCTATGCCAGGGCATGTTCATCTAGGGTTGTATTGGCTCTGTTCTACATATAGACATCGATTCTACCCTGACCACTCTCTTTTACAGGTTTCACTCTTACAGCTTCCAGACAGCTCAGTCGATTCTATGGTAAGTGATAAACATTGAAAGGAAGTAACTAAATTCTAATTTTTCTTGCCCTTTTCCAAAGTATCCCAGTTTCTGGATCCAGTCTGTTAAGTTGTTGAATAGTTGAGTAACTGAATGGTGACATTTTTATTTTAATATGCCACACCTCCGCCCTATTGTACATAGCCACAGATAAGGTGGCGCTCCTCATGGGCAACATGAACTATCAGCACCACCGGCAGCTTCGAGCTCCCATGGCTGACGTACATGAGCTCACCAACCTGCTGCGCCAGCTGGACTTCAAAGTGGTCTCTCTGCTGGACCTGAACCGACAGGAAATGCACAGCGCTGTGACTGAGTTCCTGCTGCTACTTGACCGCGGCGTGTATGGTGAGTGCTGGTGTGGGCATCTTTGAGTCTTCAGACTCTTATGCTACATAAACAACAGCTTTGTAACTGTTCCTGCATTATGTTTACATTGGATTTGGTTAAATGGTGTCATCCTTGCACATGAATATTCAGGCCATTAGGTACATCGGACAGATAAGCAGGGAATCTTGGTGCATTGGAACAGTGGCATGTGTAGCATGATGGTAAGGAGCAGATCTTGGAACTGAAAGGTTGCTGGATTGATTCCCCGCTGGGGCACTGCTGCTGTGCCCTTGGGCAAGGTACTTAACCTACAATTGCAAGATTTATTTGGCTAACTTCAAGAAGTTTTATTGCTGAGTAAAGCAAAGCAGCTGTTCCTTATATCTGTAAAAGATGCTAAATGGCCAATTATCAAAGCCAGTTCTTCTTATACTGTGATTTGTACTTCATTATTCCTACACCAGCATGAAGTCTTTGGTTTTGTTCCCCTTCAATGCTGCAGGGTTGCTGTACTTTGCGGGTCACGGTTATGAGAACTACGGGAACAGCTTCATGGTTCCCATTGATGCGCCAGCTTCCTACACCTCGGAACACTGTCTGTGGGTGCAGGACGTGCTACAGCGTATGCAGGAGCGTGAGACTGGCCTCAATGTCTTTCTGCTGGACATGTGTCGCAAACGGTATGGAATGTTACTGGATATATCTTAAGGTTGATGCTGTTGGACATGTAAGCAATGCATAAAGTAAAAGGAACGTTTGAGACAGGTGTGAATCAAATGTAAAGATACAGTAACTGTCAAGTGTATAGTAGAATTATGTTGAGTGATGATGTGGAATTGGAGAGGAAGTGCAGTTCCACTCGACTATCTGGGACTTAACTAATGGTGGCCATGTTGTTTCAGAAACCTGAATGATGACATCATCCCACAACCTGGCCCCCTGAAAGTTACAGCTAACATTGTGTTTGGCTATGCCACGTAAGTGTCACCAGTCACCACCACATCCCGCTGTTGTTTCTGTCTCTACATTATGACCATATGACAAACTGCAGCGAAACAGATTAAGTTATGTGATCCATTACAGTTTTTACCAAAAGTCTGCAAATGATTCCAAAACCATGTTTATGTGTGCAGCTGTGTGGATGCTGAGGCTTATGAGGTGAATAAGGATGACCTGTCCAATGGAATTTTCATCAACTTCCTTAAACAGCGCCTCATGGAAGACGAAAAAGTTACTGTCATGCTGGACAGGGTGGCTGAAGGTTTGAGGCTCTATCTACTACTTCCTTTCCTTGTAATTTGGACGTATCACTGGGATGTTTTCAGTGTTTCTTCCTGCAATTATCTCTTTGGTCGTAAATATGGCCTGGAGTTTTTCTTCACCATGTAACCCATGCGGCTTTCAACCTGTATTTCAATCAAGGTATCCCTGGAGGCACTCATATCTCAGGTGTCCCTAGAGCCACTCACATCTTAGCATAATTGGAGCAATCAGCATGAAACATGTCTATACACTGCATACCAACATGTTTAATTAACCACATAGAATACAATATAATAATATACATTAAACCACACAGAAAATATAATACACCAGCTTTTAAAGTCGCAAAACCACAAAAAGTCTGAGGCTGATGTGAGCAAGGTGGAATCTCCTGCCAAAAAAATCAAAAATAAAGTTGTCATTCATGATTTGATAGATGTGTTAGTCTGCACAAGCATTCCCATTGAAAAAGTGGATCATTCAGCATTAGGTGCTTTTTTTAAACAAACACATAATAAATAGCAAGGCACTTCCATAAGGCAGTCACCTTTAAGGCAAGGTGTATCTGCTACAGATTTCAGACTTGCATGAAAGTCACTGATAAATCAGCAGATGTGAGGAATCGTTACATATTGCATATTTTCTTTTTCACCAGGACAGTTAATTATTGTTTATTTTGGCAATTTAGTGCATGTAAACTCTGAATTACTTTTCAGTGGGCAGATGGAATGGTGAAATGCTTTAAAATGCATTTGAAGTTGATTTTAAAGACAGGACTGTGTTTGTGTCCGATGTGAACGTGTTTGAGATTTATGACATCCTTTGACTCTTGTTGCCAGCATGATGGCAGAATCCAGGAAACCTACCATAAACTCGAAGAGCGGACAAAATGAATATTGAGTACTGGCACAGCCAATAGACTGCTTATCTGTTAAAACATTCATCAAGGTAGCTGAAAAGCTAATGGTGTATTACAACCTCAAATGACTATCAGTCAGCCAGTTCACAAATTTCTAAGGGCTGCCAAGATTTTTACCCCATTATAAATTTTGCAGTTTGGATATGGAATCCCTCTCATTACATTATATTCTCAGTTTTTATGAGGACTGTAAATCTAAACTGGATGAATCTAAATGATATGCAAAAGAAAAGGAGTGTCATTGGAAATTTTTTTTTCTTCAATACTGAGTGAAGTGTGTCCAGGCAAGTTTTCACAAGGTACTGTGAAAGGTACCATGAAAAAAACCCAGCTATCTATGATTAAGTGTACTGACAGAATTTAGAACACATTTTCTTTCTCTAAACTGTTTGTGACATTCTTGTATTTTATCTATTTTGTGTGCACTTGCTGCTAAATATGTGTCTTTTGCTGTGTGTTACTTGCATTGTGCGCATTGCTGTGTGTAATTTCTTGTGGTAGCAAATCCGTTTCTACACATTCCTTGTGAACATATTTGTTCATTACTGCATTGCCTACATTACCAAAGAATAAGACGCAATGTGACATGTGATAGTGTCAATGGAGGTAATTGTTGCAAATGTAAAATCTATTTCTCTTTTACTGTTTATTTCCCTATGGTCCATTCTGCACTGCCTTTGTATCCTGGCTAAGTATGGTGTGACATCTATTAATTGCGTCTCTAGCCTGATTTGCCTTTTGGTTTGTACATTATGTGAACTCTCTCCCGGCGTTATGCAGATATGGGTCAGTGTGAGATCACACGAGGTCGGCAGGCTTTGGAGCTGCGCAGTAACCTCTCCGAGCGTCGTGCTCTGACTGACCGCATTCAGTGCTCCGACTGCCCCGCAGCCACCTCTGCAAGGAACCTGCAGTGGTCCATCGCTCATGGTGAGACCCCAGCTCTGGGAGCCATGATATCCACCACTGCAAGCTGCCACTCACTGATTTAAAAAAAAACAAGTCTGCAGAAAGTCCCAAATGATCAGTGGGTTTTATGCAGATCAGAATATGTGACCATTTGTGGAACAGACATTAAACTGTTCAGCAAAGGATTATCTTCTACTTGGTAACGTTTGGGGTTGACTGAGATTTGTGTCCATAAATATTTCACATTGACACTGCTTTTACACTAAAACGTTGCCCATCACTTGGATAGGATTGACAAATACTGGTGTCCTAATGGTCATTAACATGGTATGCTATGTTATGCTTTGTCAGTGCTGCCAGAAAGCCGGTACCTGCAGTTTGAGTGTGGTGTGAAGGTGCAGTTAGGCTTTGCTGCCGAGTTCTCCAACATCATGATAATTTACACCCGCATTCTGGAGCAGCCCCATGACATTGTTTCCTGCTCTGCTCAACTCTCTGACTTCTCTGAGGTGAGTGAAACTATAATCTCTACTTTTTGTTGGCAGATTGATGCTTTGTTGATCTGTTTGCGTTACAGATATTACAACCATTTGTTGAGAATCATGGGGCATGTCTTCCTAAAAATCCTCACCTTCAGAGTGAAATATTTTGTATTAAGTTCTGTAATTTTTACTGAATGAACAAGGTCACATCAAGGAGCTACATGGATAGAGAATGCAAGAGTAGACGTGGTTTCTTCTTTTTGGTTGAAAGGCTTGCATCGTTGTAATGTGGTGCTGCAACAAACCTGTGGCTTGTGGCCACCTCAAGATATCAAGTCTTGTTCACTGTTGTTTCAGCTGTTTTATTAAAGTATTTCCATACAATGCACCTTTTAATTAATTCTGTATAGTGAGTGTTCAGTAAATGAAGGTGGTGCTATGGTTTCACTCCCAAGAGCTGTCAATATAGCCCAATTTTAATTAGCTTGGATGGCTTGTAAAAATGTTTGACAATCAGATAAGCTTCTTTTTATAGCATTGTACAAGAGTAACTTTTCATCTGTGGGTTTATGACCTGTGGATTTTATGTGAGTCATGAATTGTTCCCACTTTTAATTACTGCAGTTTTCTGTCTTGATTGTCCATGCTTCAACATTAATTTAATTGGCTGAAATCTCCATGCTACCGCTGTCCACTTTGTGCTGCCATGTATTTTTGCATGTCAGTGTATCAGGTGAAACCCCAAGGTAATAGTACATTTAATGTGAACTGAGTTACAGAGCTGTAGGCAGTACAAGAATCGCACTGAGAAACTGGAGAGCGGCACTCTGTAAATTGAATTCAAACTTGAAATCTTTTCAACTTATTGAGCTTGTGTGAGCATATTATTACACTTCATCATCATGGTATAACTCTTATTTAGAACAGCCAAAAATATTAAAAAAGGAAAGACTGCTCAGTGTGACACAGGCTTACTGAATTCAGCTCAGAGTGAAACAAAACAGATTTTGGTTGCACAAACTGAAGGACTCAAGTAAACAAACGTACATAGAGGCATTGGCAACTTGCCAAACCTTTCCCACTCCTACTTTGGAGCTGTATGAATTGATTGCTTAGTCCAGAGTTGTTTTATTTTCGCTACAAACTAATTAAGGTAATGGATAACATGCTGAAAACGGCTAAGCAAGTTCAGAATTCATTTTAAACAAACTTTTTTTGCCATAATTATTGCGGTAGGCTGCCATTCTCTCAAAAATATATGGTACATCTTACCCTTTTGCACTCTGACAACTCTAAAAGCAATTTCAGGTAACATACATACACTGATGTATTTACAGTTGGTTTTTGAGTAGAAGTTAGTCTGTCTTGTTTAATTGATATTATTAACACAAGTAATTCAACTACTGGCTCATTCTCCAGTCCACTTCATACTTGAGCAGCCTTCTGTGTCAGGTTGAAAAAAATACCATGTTGTCCTCCTCACACCTCCTTTGTACCAGACCATTCCACACTGCGTTAGGAGTTTGCACTATTAAAAAGGGGCTCTACTTGGTCAATATTATAAATAAGAGTTAAGGCCATTTGATCAAACACATTAACTATTCCCCAGTGACCTTCTCCCCTGCCAATGCACAAAATGAGAAACATTGTGGGATAAATTGTAATAAGACAACTCTCTAAAGTCAATAAGATAAAACACCTAACAAGCGGCATATAGACAAACAAAGGCAATATAAAAAACAAAATTAATAAATAATGATGGGCAATAAAACTTTAAAATATGATTATCCGAGCATTCAAAGTTAGTTTCTGCTCGCATAGCAATTCTATATAATGCAAGAAAATATATTATGCAAGTTTAGGATGTTATTCATAACCTCAGTGTGTATATTATAGGGATTTTAAATTTTTCTCTCAAGGATAATCTCCAGTTTCCCATATTCTCAAGCCCTCAAGCATGGATTTTTCAACCATGGGATGCTATCAGAATGTAACCCCTATGGTTGCTGACAACAAAATGATGATGATGATGATGATGATAATAAATAATAATAATAATAATATATTTAATTTTTTATTTTTATTTTCTATTTTTATTTTTGACATTTTTCAATAAAATGAGTTTTTAATGCTCAGACATTTCCATCCCTACAGCAATCTAGGTCAGGGTAGGGGTGTAGCCAAGGGTGTGACAAAAAATTAGAACAAGCTAGCCAATCATATAAAGAAGGATAAAACAAGATGAGAGTGAAGAACATTGTTGACATTGTTTTTACTTTCTTCATTGTTTATATTTGTATGGAAGGGCGTAGATGTGGATCTGAAGCTGACCAATCAGGAGAGTCCCAGGGACGCAGGCAGTTTGCTGTTTACTTTCGATGCTGCAGCGCGGCCAGAGCTCCCAAGCCTCTACACCCGCCTCAGAGCACTGCAAAGACTCCAGGTTACTCTCTTTTAAAACACTTCTGTTTCTGCAGGTAGACTCTGATTGTAAACAGAGAATTTGTCGTATAGGTTTGGCCCTTTACATTTGTGAGTGTTTGCCTTCAAGCACATAGCTTTGTCTCAGCAGAAGTTCAAAACATGAAATAAAACAAAATGCATTCATTTTATTACAGAAGGAGCTCACGTTCACAGTGTGTCTTCACTACCAGTACTCCAGTATGGATGAAGAGGTGCAAGAAAAGCAAACGGTCTCTGTAGGAAAACCTCTGGTGGCCAAACTCAACCTCTATCAGCCACGGCTGCCCCGTTCCTTCTCAGCCTCATCCTCCAGCGATCTCCACACTTTCAGTCTTCCTGAGTCATCCTCCTTCCCAGAGGGCCTGCAGTCTAGTATCCCTGCCTCAGAGACGTCCTCCCTCGGCTCAGCCTCCACGTGCTGGTCATACTACTCACCGCCAGGGGAGGTTCATGGAAGTGCAAGGCATGTCAATGTCCCAGAGGAGACTTTCAGCCCTGAGTTCCTTGAGCGAGATGCACCTCAGCCTCTGTCTGCTGAGAGCAAGAGCCTGCCACATGACCATTTAGAGGACCTTTCCTTCCAGTTCCATGCAAAACAAAATTTTCACTCCTGCTAGGCTGTTTGATGATATTACAGTTTATGTTTTTAGAATTCCCCATTCTTTTTAGAATTTCCAACTCTGAGTTTATTTCTCTAGGGCTTTATTTATGAATGCAATTTACTTTACTACATACTGTTAACACTGTAGTCATGTGGAGAAAAACTACAGAAACTGAATTTTAAGCGCTATTAAGTTAATACAGGGCAATAGCAAGTAAAAGTGTCCATAAAAATGTTGCATTAATCTTTTGGGCATATTTTGACAAAACAATGGTAGATACTAAATATAAACAAGAATAATGCAATAGGTAAAAACTGTAGAAATTACACTTTGCATCTGCAGAATCAAAGATGAGGTTCTTGGCAGGTATGAAAGTGTATTTTCCTGATTAAAATGGATCGGATCTCTAAACTCTTTTGTGTGGCTGAATTAGGCAGGAGCATGCACTAAAGAATGAAGTACAGTCAGGAAAGACTCACAAAACTGACATCTTTTGTCACACTAACAATATTATGTTAATGAAAATGTTTTCTTTCTTCATTTCTTCCAATACAAAATTAAACTGAAGTGTTGGTAAGATAAAAATTGTAATGTATCCATACATCTTTATTTATTCCATTCTCTTGCTGTGCCATCAGAAATGGGATCAATTCTAAACAGAAGATTAAAGTTACAGAATTGTAATTACAATGGAACTTAAGTTTCAATGGAGCAATGGAGTATCTCAGTACAAATCTTTATATTTTAGTGTAATTTGAAAGCTATAGTATTGTTTAGGTTAAAGCATCTGCCCAAAACATAATTAGCTGAAACAGTGGGCTACCACAACAGACCTGTTTTGTTACTTAGTTGAAATTCTGAATGGAGAATTCACAGGTTGCACAAGTCATACATTTCCACTGATGAATCACTCATGGCCTCTTTGCAATGCAGACAATTGGTATGAGACTATGAAAACATAAACATCAGTGATAAGAGTTTGGCCCAACTATTTAATAGTATACTAATGTGAGAGTTACAGTACTGTCTGAATGAAATATAGTCTTATATAGTTAAATATAGTCTTTTTGCTGAACATGCTTAGGAATTACAGTGTAAAGCAAATTAATGATAGTTTATGTTGTGTCCTAACCTTTGCTTTTGTGGTGGATATCCCCCTGGTCTGGGCCAGATGGACCGAGTGTTTCTCCTCCACATTTCAATGCCTTCTGGAAATAAGAAGTCCTGATGTAATTAAGTTTCGTTTATTGCATATGGTTATCAATCACACACAGTAAACTGGGTTGGTCTGCGGAGCAACAGGTCACAATGCATTCGCAAGCATTCCCAATCACTCTGGCCATCCGTCTGCCTGCATCCTCTTTTTATGCTGTATTCCCAACTCCTCCTATACCGTGGCTTAATTTCCTAACTCCTCCCAGGCTCCTCCTTCAAGATCACCCCATCTCACTTGATACACCATTATCTTTTGCCTGGAAAGTCCAGGAAAAACCCCATAGCCATTAATTGTGCATTATTTTTTGAAACATATCACTTCTGGAAATTCCCATTATTTCCACGTCTGGACCTGGATGATTTTTTAAAAAATAATTAAATAATACAGAGCTGCATTTTATTCTTATGTATACACATGTCTGGAATTTACCATTATTTCCAGGCCCTTGTCTAAATGGGGTTTTTTTAAGGGTTAAATAACTCAAAGTGTTGGTCTGGCAGTGCTGTACTTCTCCAAGGTCACAAGTCTTGATACCGACTGTCCTGTAATAACCTCCAAATGCTTTTAACCTAGAATAACCCCTCAGCCATGCCTAGACTCATAGAATCATATTAAAATCATATAGAATCACAGCATATTAATAATAGTGCTTAATGCTTTTCAGTAATAGACTATTGCTTGAATACATACATTTCAATAGTGCTTAATGCTTTTTAGTAGTTGTGCTTGAATACATACATTTCAATAGTGCTTAATGCTTTTCAGTAGTAGTGCCTGAATACATACATTTCTCCACCACACTTTTCCATCTCTAATTGTACAACTCAGGCCCCTGTGTTACCTCCTCACATCTGCACATGAACTCACGATATGTACCAGGATTGGTGACTGCCAATGTCATTTGTTTAGAGAAAACATACTGCACGCTGCCAAGGATGATCCTGTTGAAAGCATGTTTTCAGGTTCTTAGGTTTCATATTTGACAATAAATTGCCTTGTAGAGAAAAAAGATGTGAAAACCAAAACCAAACCTTCCAAACATACTTGAAACTGTTACATTTTCTTTGGTGAGTTCTGGGTTTGTCAGTGTTAACGAAAAAAATTGAGCACCCAGTTATAGAGTAACACAGAACCGACCCTATTAACTCTTTGAAGTAGTGTGTTAGATTGCACTCATGGCTCTGTTTATATTTTTTATTTAATTTTATGGCCTGACGCCAAATTGTCCTGCACTGAACTCGTTCAGAAGTAGCGGTCATGTACACTTATGTGCTTACAATGTGCCAATCAAATCCGCCGAGGACAACTGAGGCGGGAAGTGCACATTTGCGCAAACTCAGTCACAGTTTCCGAATGAGAGTGCACGCGCGCCGCTTCCTGTCTGTTTTTCTCAGCCAGTCGCCAGTGAACGCCATTTTGTCCTAGGCCTTTTATTTACGTAGAGTGCGGCTGTGGGATTTATTATCACCTAACCTTCAGTTGTTTTACTGTAGTCATGGCTGAAAGCTCGTCGGCAGCAGAACCGGTACCGGTTGAGATTCCGGACGGGGCCGGTGTTCGCAAGCTGTCGGAGCTTAGAGTTATTGACTTGAAAGCCGAATTAAAAAGACGAAACCTAGACACCAGCGGCAATAAGAGTATGTTGTCAGAGAGACTGAAAAAGGTAAGCTAGCTAGCTGAAAGTACTTGCTGGCTAATTGTCCGGCTCCCGATGTACAGTTTTGTGATATGTTGTGTGTATGAAATGGTCTGATGTGTGAGGACGTTGCTTGCAAGCTAGCAGTATAGTTTTGAAATGGAGCGATCTGGTCCCTTGGTTTGTTATTGCTGCTGCGTTTCCATTGCATAATGTGGCGATGCGGCCGCCTAAGCCACATGGAGATGGGGGTAGGGGTATTCGTGCAATATGATAACTAGGTAGCTAGCTAATGACCAGGCCATCTGGCACCGAGAAGTTTTAGGCTTCCGTAGTAGTAGAGCTGCCTAGTTGGCGTTAGCGAGGTTCAGGAAAGAATGTAACTAGAGTGCAACTACTAGTGACAACGAGCTGGCTACATGATTGTATTTGTATCCAGACTAACATTACCTCTCTGTGTATCATGCTAGTGAGCGAGCTACCCTGCCACTATTTGGAATACACTTTATTTAGCTACCTAGCATGAGCTAACTAATTAACTTGCTGTCTAATAATATAATGGCATATTATTGATTGTGGGATAAGAGAGTCAGTTAGGTATCGCATTTAAGATAACAAGTGTAGCTAGCAACACCTCGATTTTACTTGCAATAGACATGCAGGCGCATGCGTATTTTTGAATAGAAGTAAACGTGAGCTGCTTTAGAGTGGCGACGTAGCTTGCTGAACGTACATTATGTTGGCCTAGTACAAATTAATTTAGTCGATTCAGCATATTGCGTTTGCAGCCTAGGTATCATCAATACCTTAGATAAAACTGTGGTGTCGATACATTTGTTTGGTCGCAATGTAGGTAGGTAAATCCCAAGGCTAACTAACGTTAATTAATGCTGCCTGTCTGCAAGGAAGCTGTTGGCACATCTCCAACAAGCGAACGTCTGCCAAAATCGGAGTCTTTAATTAGATAATTTAGTAAAGAGAAACTTGATGGCAACCGTACCAGTGTTGGCTAGGTACATATAAGTCACATGTTCTTGGATAATGCCAGTCTTCGTGATGTATATATTCTGACCTTAAATCCTGCACATTGATCATTAGAAATCAAAGTACACAGGTCAGTGACGTTGGATCGTTTTGAAACAACATTAACGTCATTTGCTTCCTGTCAGGCAATTGAAGAAGAAGGAGGAAATCCAGATGAAGTTGTTGTCTTTTTAGAGGCAACTCCGAAAAAGACACCAAAGCGGGCCTCTAAAGGTAAGGTCGGCTCTTTGCAGTTGCCATATTAGCTACATTATAAACGCTTCTTTCAAATGTTTCGGGCAGTTACATTCCTAAAGTGTTTGTTTGCCTATTTATACGAAAGGAGAAAATATTCTTCTGGGATTTGTCTGGCAGTTTCTTACTTCCTTTAATCGCTGTTCAGGGAAAAGGCAGGAGAGTGATGAGCCAGAGGACTGCACCGTGGAAGAGGATTCTGGCGATGGGCAGGTGAGTCCATTCACATCAAAAAGAGAATGTAATGTAAAACTGGGTGTACTCTCTGGAAAGGTGAGTAAGGCCAAGCAAAGAGTTGCACGCATCTCAAATTCAGCAAGGTGTTGGGGATATTTCTTTGTTTTTTGCAGTTTGCTTTACAGTTTGAAGTTAAATAAATTAATTTCAGTAATCTCAAACAAAAATATTCTTGCAACATATCAATGTGCTTGAATGTTTACATATAAACATTAATATTTGTACATATGATTAAGATCTGTGTTAAGGTGTATCTTTATGTCCTCATCTGATTTCCACTGGACAAGCAGCAGTGAATTGGAATTCCTGGTAGTACACATATAAGACTACATTTGAAAAGGATATATCGTCAAGACTGATATAGAGTCAGCATTTTGGACTACTATTACATATTGTAATTGAAAAATCACATTCAGGGCTCTGGAGACTGCCTGAGTTTTGTTTCCTTGTGTTTTTTTATGCTGACCTGTAACAATTCCCAAAACAAAAGTGCTGAAAACGATTTAATTGACAATACAAGCTAAATACATAGCCTGTTGAAGTTAATTAGTAGCATACGATCAGTTAACAGACTGCAGAGATTTGTGGTAACAATGTTAGCGGGGCATGGCATCATGCTAGTAATCAAATCCAGTTTCATCACTCAGTGAGATAAAAGGGTTCCCTACAGTAGAGCAGGACAAATTCTCATGCTTGGCCTACAGGTTTCACTCAGATTGCCCTTGGTAGCTCTGGTATTGGGTTTACTGTACATGTAGGTCAAGATTTTGCTTGTAAACACGACCTTCCAGATACACTGTGATGCACATTGTGGTGCTGATACGCTTTGTAGTTATTGAAAGATGTTCTGATCTGTTTCACTAGGTGTTAATAAATTAATTCCAGCGATAATATATGGTCCAGAATTTGTTTTCAGATACATGCGGTGTGCACAGCATGTCCTGTTTCCCTCCATAAATCATGAACATGATTGGTAACCTATTAAATTTATCATGCATGTGAAAATATAACGTATGTTCAGGTTCTGTGTTTTCCGGTTTTGCATGTGTATGTTAAATACTACACTCTACTGTTGTAATTGGATGGACATCTGCATTTGTTTTAGTCATCCATTAAAGACTACTGGTTCTTTCCAGGACGATCCTGAGATGAACCTGGATAGCCTGCAGGAGATGGACATCATGGACATGAGTGTGCTGGATGAGGCTGATATCGATAACGGAATTCCAGCAGACTGTGAGGAATACGATGCTGATGAGATCCTGGACTCGCTATCGAATGAAGTCAACCCTGAGGCCATACCAGAGGAACCCAGTAGTGATAACGACAATACAAATGATTCTGACTGTCCTGAACCAGTGACTGAGCTGAAAAATGAGGAGGTGAGAGGATTTGACATAGATTAATATGCTCTGTGTGTGTCTGTGTGTCTGTATGTGCATGCGTGCATTTTTCAGTTGGTGAACTATTTCCTTTTGTGCATGTGGAAGTCAGTTGTTGAATTTATTTTTAATCGAATTTCAACTTTTTAAAATACAGGAGGTAACTGAGGCTGAAGTTGCTGACATGGACTCAAAAGATGAGTGCCCATCATCTAAAGAGGTTGGTAATAGGACATTTTATTTTCTAGTTTCAGAAAAATATTTAATTTCTTTTGAATGAATTGATCTTTGAATTTGTCTAACATAAAAACGGTCTCTTTTTCTAGGAACCTGAGCAGGAGCCCGAAGCCGACAAAGAAGAAATAGGTACTGTTGAAAATGCAAATGAACTCGGCTGTCATCTTTAGTCTTGCTATGCAGTTGCTTCATTTCGGTGTTCTTGCTCTGAGTTGTTGTTCTCAAGAAGAGACTGGAAATCCAAAGCTAATTGCTGGCTTTGTGTGGAAACGTCGATTAGCCATTATGCCATCTTTCAGTGAAATTGGCTTAATGTGTAATTGTGATCTAGAGTTAGTGTACAGTCATTACACTTGGGTTGTTTGAGCCCCAGTAAGTAACGACATTGCGCACATAGCCAGTAATTTAAATGGCGCAGTATCTATAAGTAAGGCCCTCGCTTAGGTGTTGCAGATGCTGTGCAGTGTTTTTAGGTTGCCACAAAAGAAGAATAAGAAGCTGCGAAGAGAAGACTCGGATACCCAGCATGTGAAACGTTTAAGGAAGAGGCACCAAAGAACTTTTTAGGACTTCAGTTTATGTAATGTACACAATGGAGATAACCCTTAATGGACTCTCTGCCTGTATACAACACCAAAGGAATCTGAATTTCCTGTTAAAAGACAGAACTACTTCCTGCATCATGGACTCTGAACTCTGAATTGGCATGAAGATGGACTTGTCTGGAGCAATATCCTGGTCTTGTGGCTTTTCTTCAGATCAGAATTCTCTTTTCTCCCTTCTCGGATCAGGTGAAATGAGAAACAAAGTAGGAAATGTCGACTATTTCTAAGGAGTATAAGAAGTAGTTGCTTGGTCTGTTTCTTTGGTTTTTCCAGTCTCTTGAAAGTGCATAGTTAATATACATGTGTAAAGGGAAAAAGGAAAGGGTCACGTCCTGTTCCAGCCTTGCCAGTTCCTCGTTAATGATTGCTGTGTTTCAGAAGTAATTAAACTCTGTGCCATTCTATTCCTGTTACATCCGTAGAAAATGAGAAAATAGCCGGGTCTTGTATATCTGAGCCACTTAAAGAAGAGTCCCTGGAACCACCATCTGAAGAAGAGGCAACTGCCACCGAGGGCTCTCTGAATGTCTCCGAGGAAGACAATGTGTTCGTCGCCATTAAAGCTGATGATGCCCTCAATTTGGAGAGCGAATTGTCGACTAGCGACATGGAACAAAGCGAAACGAAGCAAAACGAGAGCGAATTCAAAGAGGAGGACAAACAAAATGTCCAAGAAGACCTTATGGACACAGAAAGCGTGCGCCCTCAGGCTGCTAGTGTAAACGAACAGGGTTCAAATGAGTCTGAATGCGCTGTCGAGTCTCAAACGGAGTCAAAAGCTGAGGGTGAGGAAGAAACCAAGAAGTCAGAAGAGATCGCTGCGGAACCATCGGCAGCGAAAGAGTCCTCTTCTGTTGAGGGCGATGATCAGAAAAAGAGGTTTGTTGTTTTCTGTCTACTAGAACAATGGCTATCTTTGTTACATTGGCTCCTTTGTTTACGAGTTTGGTGCACTTTGGAGGTAAAATGGTCTGCGCATTTTGTTTTTTTGTTTTTTTTTTTTCCTCCGTCATTCTGTCATCCCCTTCCCCCATTTTCTTCTCTCCCATCATATAATGTAAAGTAATGGAATTTCTTAGGGCAAGTAATGGAGGCAGCTAGAAACACTGAAAAACTATCCTCATCGATTGCTGTTTGTCTAATCATTGAAACATGGCATATGCAGGGTGCATTCATAGTCTACATTTGCAGTGTTTTGCATAAGGTAGGTATTTTGACATTGGATGAGCTGCACCTCAGGTATAGGCCCGTCCAGATGTTGACTGTGTGTTTTTTCTGTCTTTAGTTCTGATGAGGAAAAAGGTGGTAAGCCTGAACCAAAAGATGAGAAAGGTAGGTATTTCTCTTAGTAGGCCAATGAGTACTTTTACCAAATATAAAATGTGGCTGTCAAGTCCATATTTAGGTGAAACATCCACTACTCTAGAGAAAATGGAAAAGTGAGTATCTCTCACCTGCTTTATCAGTCTGTAAGTAATGCAAAAAATGTATCGCTGTATCGCATAAATTGATCATAACCTTTTTTTCTTTGTAAAAAGTGCTTGAATCATTTTGTAATAGTAGTTGGGCAACCTGACCTGTGACCAGGAGGTTGCAGGTTTCAGTCTTGAGTGGTACACTTCCGTTGTACCTTTTAGTGAAGTACTACACCCAGATTGCTTCTCTTAATATTCAGCTGTATAAATACTGTATAATATAAGCTACGATAATAAATATATAAGCTGCTCAGCCTTTGAGAAGGGAGTCTGTTATACCTTAGATGAATTATCTAACTCACTTTCATTTTTGTTTTTTTAAAAGCCCCAGCTGGTAGCACTGCAGCCAGTAGTGGAAGAAATTTGTGGGTTAGCGGACTGTCCTCCACCACCAGAGCGACGGATTTAAAGAATTTGTTCAGTAAATATGGCAAGGTTAGTGTCTTGCTTGGGCTACACACCTAAATGGGGAATTGAAAGAAGTGAATACACAGAACGGACTGTATTTGGCTTTAGGGAAGTCTTTTCTTTAGTAGTTTAAGCCACACTAGAGGAAGCACCATTCAGAACCATTAAATTAGCTTTTCTGCACAGAACAGAAGTTGCAGGAGGTAGAAATACTGCTTCTTACTCCTGTCCATTAATGGTGCACATTCTCCATTCAGCACTAATTACGTATTAAGAGCTAATATTGTATGCCTCTAAAAATTACAGTATTTTAGGAGGGAATTAGAAGTTATCTTCATTTTCAATGTGGATATTTGAACCCAGAATTTTCATCCACCTAACTCTCACACCGTAAAAATCTGAGATTTTTGATTACAGACACCCCTTGTAATTGCGTCTATAGCACTTCTGTGTTTTACTTTTTATGCAGTCCCCTGCAGCATCATATTTTATGTGTTATAGCACATTGACTGTAGTATTTAATTATGCAGTGACATGGTTTCAGTTGTTATGGATCATTTTTGTACCTGTGTAGTTCATCTTTTTTATTACCTGTACTATGTAAGTGCCCTGGGACAAGAGTGTGTGCTCAGTGACTAAATATGAATGCCAGAATTCTCACATTGCACCCTAAATTGTTTTAGGTTGTGGGAGCTAAAGTGGTTACGAACGCCAGGAGCCCAGGAGCTCGCTGTTATGGCTTTGTCACAATGAGTTCTACAGATGAGGCCACCAAATGTATCAGCCATCTGCACAGGACGGAACTGCATGGGAGAATGATCTCTGTGGAGAGGGTGAGTGTTCAGAAGAGACCTCTGGGGTCATTTTGAAACGTAATAAAGCTTGTAACCCACAATGTCCTCCGTGTCCTCTGCCTTTGAAGAGGCGCTAAGCATCAAAACGGCTCCCTTTTCATTAAGTTCTTTACCTTGCAAATGAGGTGCATTAAATAGTGCAGAGAACTCTCCCATTGGCTTCTCAGTTTGTGCCCACAAAGCAACAGCATATGAAATCTGCCTGGGATGGTGAGGAGTGAGTGGATGCTCATGTCTGTCACTTTTTTTTAACCATAACCGGGAGCTCTTGGATCATGTTTAGGTGACTGTCTTGGGCCCATCAATCCATATGCATTTACAGGGATGTTGCACCATAAGATTTCAGTTTATATGTACAATGATCCCTTCAGCATTGCTGCTTTCTGCCTCCACTCTACTGCAGACATGGTGAGGCAGTTTTCATTCAATTTGTGAAATTTATCCATTCATACTTCCATGTTAAGGGGATTGCAGGCAAACATGGGTGCTGCTGTACTTGTGTTCATTTACTCTTCTTTACACCAGGTTTGTCAAATTCAGACTTGATCACATCAGTCTCCAAGACTGGAGAAGTGGTTCCAAAGGCTTATTCATGTTTGACTTTGAATAAGTGTCCCCTTCTTGAAGCAGAGGGCTATCTTGGAAATGATTAATTATGTTTGATCAGTCAATTTTGTTAAAGTGCTTTTATACAGTTGAAATTGTTGCAAGGCACTGCATGTGCAGCAGTAGTGGGTTTTCTAGAGGGCATTAAAAAGCAAAATCCCAGGCCAGTTGGGGGGGGTGTGCAGTGTGGAGACTCCTGGACTTCAGCACTCACTATGCACTCTAGTATGTTTTCCCTTATGCATGTCATTTTCTTGCCATATTACCCCAGTTTGAAGGTTACCCTTTTATTAACACTCCTGTCCCTCAAATGCGGCGTTGTGGGTATTGTTGAATATTGGCTGTTCATGGTTAGTCAGTCTTATTTTGTACAGACCATTAGGAAATGTTTTGCATGTAACACCATGACCATTGTTTAGTTATGTCTTCAACATTTGGTTCAGAATACTGGGGGAACTATTCAGTTGTGTGTTCACAAAGTGACCTAATTTTTTTTTTTAATGAACAATCCAGTCATTCCTCTCTGACCCTAAGCTCCCATGTGATGTCTGAGCCAGTAAGTTGAATGTTTCAGCTGGCTAGCAACTGCTGTATTTGACACTTTGGATCAGTTGTATGCACCCACAGTCTGCAGCAGCACCTATAACTTGAACATTTAAGCAGGAAATGGGGGCCCTCTACTCAAGCATGTAATATCTGAATAAACTTCACACCACATTGTGGGGCACTGAAAACAGTGGGTCTGCACATGCATCAGATCGTAGAATTGTAGCTACAAATGGTCTTTAATCAAGGGCTTTGTTTTTCATTCTAGGCTAAGAATGAACCTGCAGGAAAAAAGCCTGCAGAGAAGAATGACGCAAAGAAGTCTGGAAATGATAGGCGACATTCTTCAGACTCCAAATCCGAAAAGTAAGTAACACAAATTGAAACACTGAGATCTTTAAAATGGGCCCCATTTTGTAATCCTAATGAATATTTTGTTAAACTTCATTATGCAGATCTGACGTTAACAAGGATGAAAAGGCAGAAGGCGGGGATGCAGGCAAAGATGGCAAAGGTGAGGCGTGCCAAAGAAGATAATTGTTTGGGGTGTACCTGTGACATTGCTCTTCTTGAACTATCGATTTTTTGTAAATCTCAGTTTATTGACATGATATTGGCTGCACAGTTACTCAATACTCATACAATACATATATGTAGAGTTGAAGTGTTTTTCTTAACTGTCATTCTTTCTTTCAGGGCGTGGGGCAGAAAGGACGGTTGTGATGGATAAATCCAAGGGAGAGCCCGTCATTAGTGTCAAAACCAAAAGCAAAGAAAGAGTAAGTCCAGTAAAGTCCAGCCTCAGTTAGATGCTGCAAGTCTGTTTACCGCCTGTTCTGTGGTTTTCTGGAAAGGTGGCTTAATACAGTACTGTTCTGTTGTGTTTGCTACCCAGAGCACCAAAAGTCGCGATCGCAAATCTTCTAGCAAGGAGAAGAAGGACATCCTCTCCTTCGACCAGATCAAGGAGCAGCGGGAGCGCGAGCGGCAGAGGCAGCGGGAGCGCGAGATCCGGGAGGTGGAGCGGCGGAGGCATTCTGGGTAATGGAGTCTCCATACTGGACGCTTTTTCCCTGCTGTCTGCTCAGTGCACACCATCCTCTCTCTGCAGTGCACACAAGGAATTACAGATTTTCTGATTGTGCTTGCGAACATTTAACCAGTGTAATATTTCATTTGTTAAAGTCAGATCTGTGTAATGGGCTTGCCTCGGAAAAGGCGCAGGGGATTCATGTGGCTGTCGTTGTGGCGTTGTTCTGTGGCTGCAGCGAGCGAGACCGGGACAGGGACAGCCGCGCGGAGCGGGAGAGGATCCGGCTCTTCCGCGAGAAGGAGGAGCGCGAGAGGCTGATGCGCAAGCGCAACTGGCTGGAGGTGGAGAAGCAGCGGCTGGACGCCGACCGCATGGAGCGCGAGTTCCTGGAGCGCGAGCGGATGCGGGTGGAGTACGAGCGGCGGCGCGAGCAGGAGCGCATCCACCGCGAGCGCGAGGAGCTGCGCAGGCAGCAGGAGCAGCTGCGCTTCGAGCAGGACAGGCGGCCGCTCAAACGGCCCTACGGCATGGACAGGTGGGCACGCTTCCCCTTAAAAGCGGGCCTCTGACGCATCCCTCTCCGCTATTACTGCTTCTGACTTTTCTCCCGGAGCGGTTTTCAGCTTACACTAAAGGGTTTCTTTTATGAATTTCCTCTAGGAAAGACGACTGGCAAGACAAGAGACTTGCCATGGACGATCGCTACGGGCGCTCGGACTTTGGCCGCCAAGACCGCTACCAAGACTTTGACCACAGAGATCGGGGACGTTATCAAGATGACATTCTTATGGACAGGTACATTGTAGTTAGGAAATGGGAGAGATCTATGCGAAGTGAAAGCAGCTGCATCTAGAGGTGTTGTGCTTCACAAAGCAAGATTATGAAAGTAAAAACCACATTGGCTTTTAGGCTTACATCTTTCCTGTACAGTTTCCAACGAAATGAGCACATCATAAAAATACAGAAATTTGTTAGTGTTTTTTCGTCTGGCTTCATCAGTTGTTAGTGACATGCTTCTTTTGGTGTTTACTCAGAATGTCTTAAGGGTGTGGGTGTGTTCTTCAGTTATTCAAAACTTAAACATTTAGCTGATGAATGACATGAAAGTTCAGTTTCCACATGCTTTCATAAGGACATTGTGTGATGCTCAGTTTTAATAAGGGCATTGTATGATAATGCTAAATTCTTAAACTCTTGTAGGAGGGATGGGCCACGGGGAATGATGGGAGACAGAGATGGACAGGTAACAGAAATGGCTCCTTTTTTCTAAAGTAATTGTAATCTTGAAGTATGGTACTGTAAGGGTTTTGTGTTTAAACTCCCCTCTCTGCCCCACCAGCACTTCTCAGACCGTGGAGAGAGGCATGGCAGGGGTTCTCGGGACACTTGGGGAGGAGGGTACGACAAACGTAGTCTCAATCCCTCAAGGTCAGTGTTTGTTCCTTGTTTGCATTATTTTCAGGGTGACCCAACAAGACATGTATCATCATATTTCTTTCATTAGAAATACTCGTTCTGCATTAAACTGAGATGTATATGTTTTGCACAGTTTCGGTATGTAAATCACCCTTGTATACTGTATTTTACCTGTCTTACTTGAGAATCATTCATTTCTATGTTATAAATGATAATGCTGTTAGTCTGCACCTTACAGGTTTCTCCATGGCAGGAAACATTTTGATTGGTGTGGCACATTATAAAGATACAGAAAACAGTTGTTACTGGTACATTAGGGTGGCACACAGCTTAAAAGCTCCGCTGACCTGATCATCTTGAATTAGTTGATATGCAAATTGCATGCCACATTTAATCACTGGGCATTAACTACAAAATATCTGGGGCATAATCTTGCAGAAAAGTATTTAGAATCTTTTATTTTATTGTAGGGATGGACGTGACTGGGACTCTGGACGGAAGATGGATGGGGACAGGCCCTGGCAAGGTAAGATTTAAAAAAAAATCTTTCAACATATCAGCTACGCTGTCGAATTTTATATTAACTGTTAAACCTTAAACTTAGTTCCACATAGAAATGTTCTCCTGTTATTGCATTGAATTAATAGTATTACTTGACCATGTAGCTGATCTAAAATCTTGTTACAGTGTACAATATGAATTTACTGCTTCCAAACCATTGACCAGATTTATGGCAACGAAGTAGTACATAACGGCTTGTTCTTGGTGTGGTAAAAGCTTGAAATCTTTTCTTTCAGGAGATCGAGGAATCCCTGGCCAGAGTCATATGGCCAGAGGAGGAATGGCAGGGTAAGGATTGACTGCGAGAGAAATACTGGCTGGTTTAAGGATTGTAAAAGATGCATTTGGCTTCAGTTTGGCATAGGTGTTGTGTATATAAATATTAAATCCCTTGTCCTTTGTCCTGCAGTCGCGGTGGCTACATGCGGGGTGGAACCTCACAGAGCCTCTCTGGGGCCTTGAATCGACAGAACCAAATGATGCAGGGAAGTGGAATGCAAGGGGGTGCTTTTGGTCGTCGTTATTAACTTTTTACAATTCTCCTGTGACGCCTGTTGAACAGTAATAGTGTTATTTTTGGCAGCGTATATATTGCTTTCAGAGCTTTGTGAATTCAGATGTTACTTTTGTAGTCCTCTGCCTTCTCACTTCCTCCTGTAAAAGAAGCAAACAAGCAACCTGGTATTACATACCTGGGTTTTAAATGTCACCTGATTTTTTTTCATTGATTTTTTTTTCATTCCAAATGTCCTTTGTTTTAAAAGTAAATGGAAAACAAGTCAATGTGAAACAACACTTCTGTATGTTTTTTTTTTTTTTTTCCTATTTTCATGTCTTTTAAGTGATATGGGTGTGAACTTAAATTGAGAAAATGCTCAGGAACGTTTCACAGTGCATACAGTTTGCTGAAGCCTGTGGCTTGGAGTGAATTTTGTTGCGAGTTGTGATACCAGTAATGGAAACATGCAATATTGGATGTATTTCAATAAATAACTTGGATTGTAGCTTTGTCTTATCTTTTTTTACATGGTGTACAAACACATTGTTCACAAACCTATTGACCAAGTCACAAGTCGACATCTTTGAAGTGTAGTTTCATAAAACAACCACAGGATGTCACCTGAAGTGCACGTTTCTGGCCATTTTTGTTGTGAAAATAGGAGTGATTTCTTAATAAAGATTTAATCTTGTGCAAAACTGCTGGTAAGTTTGTCTTGTTCATTGCATTTACAAGCTGGATTTATTTTGGCCCTGCAGTATTGATCAGACATAGCCTCTGAAAAGTGTATGTTTTACTCTAGAATTGACAGTAGAATAAAACTGTACAAAGCAGAAGTAGGTTTTCATACATAAATTGGTCACCTGCAAAAACACCTTTTCCCCATGTTTTGGTTAATTTGATATTGTACCACTAAAGTCAGTCACAATGAAAATGGTTGAAAGCAAGTTTAACGTTGAATTCTTGCACTTGGAAAAAGTACAGGGAGAACTAGGCTACTACGTGTGTGTGCCAGAGGTCGGTACACTGGAATCGTAGCTACCAAACACATATGGAGTATGTGGACGTGTCATGTTTCTTTGTGCTATGGCCAAACTTGCTTTGGGGAAACAGTGTAAAGAGCAAGTGTAAATATTGCAGCAAGCAAAATGCTACAGAGTAGGATTTTTGTGCTAAGGAGGAAATGACTGCTTTGTGCATTCTGTTGTATTTTACATACACGTGCAGCTATGTGTATGTTGCCGCTCCTGAACTTTGAACTGTTGAGGGAAACTGCAGTGCATTTCCCTTACAGAAAATGAGAATTGTGTAGTATGACACAAGTTTGTTAAAGTCATCCCTGTCAAAATCAACAGATCCTGTATTTAGGCAAATGAATAAGGGGACCTCTGCATAAATGTACAGCTGGCAATTTCCCCTTTTATCATACAAGGGACACATCAAGGGCAGGGCTTGGATTGTCAAGCTGAAATGGTTTGAAAGGTAGAACAATATTAGGCAAGTGTAAAGGTATTACCTCCAATTACACTTGATCCAGTACTGCTAATCTGAAGGCCACGTTGCACTAGACACGCACATGTGTCTTTGGTCGGTACCTTTATGGTGAGTCAACTATTAGTTGCTTATGTAGATATTGTGTGTAAAAAGACCTGGAAACCCAGAAACCTCTTGTTAGAAGCAGTTAAACAAGTATGCATGCTAGTGCATTTGCTTTCTAATCACTGCTGAACTTTGTTTCACAGGCACTGATGCCATGGAAATGCTTTGCCTCCTTGAAGATAGTTTAGCTTTGGATAAGGTCACTTAAAATAGAAATTAGCACACTAAAAGGCAACTTGAGGAAACAGGGTTGTGGAGTTTGAACAGTGAGAATTCTATCCCTGAAATGGCAAGTTAAGTAATTGCTTTCAAAAGTAAGAGCATATCATATTGTAAATGGTGACTCATGAGCAGTTAAACATGCATTATTCGATTTAATCTTCATGAAATAAATATGAATCCTGCCATGAAGCTGTAGATCTTCGCCATCCTGACAAGACAATACTCATCTGCAAATGTGCTTCAGAATGGTTTAGTGCTTGGCAGCCAAATTATTTATATTGCAACTTACATTGCCTACAGCAGCGTTTCTCAAACCTTTCCTGAAGGACCACTTGTCCTGCATGTTTTAGATCTCTCCCTGCTCCAACACAGCTGATTGAAATGATCAGTTTGTTATTAAGCAGCTTCAGGAGTTCATAACGAGTTGATCATTTGAATCAGCTGTGTTGGAGCAGGGAGAGATCTAAGACATGAAGGACAAGGTCCTCCAGGTGAGGTTTGAGAAATGCTGTCCTATAGAACAGGCTTTTCAGTCCTTTGATGCTGGTCGCCATGAATTTTGACAATCAAATTGAATGGCTTTTAAAAAATGTTATGTTTTTGACAGAAAATTAATTAATAGTTTAAAAAATTCCTTCGGCATCCCCATGTAAGTGTATGATATGTTGTTGAGCAAGACAGATTGCCTGTAGTTATGACGTGACAATGGCCTTAAAGCAGAAATGATAAATGGAAAATGCAAGAGTGCACTTTTTCAGGGTGGGGTTAAAACTGCATGTGCCTCTCAGCTAGTCTTCCATAGTTAATACATGAACAGTATGAGTGCACTATGACTGCAATGCTCACAATCTTATCAAGCTCATCATTTCATGGGGAGAAAGGAGAAGACTCCAGGAGAAGTGAAACAACTGAACACATTGGGCTAGTGAGGGGTAGGAGAGGGGGGAACTTAACACAATGTTTTTACATATTAGTAGGTGGTATATGCAATTTGTCTCTTTTCCTTTTGACACTGAATAGAAGTTTAAATAAATGCTTTATAAAAAATAAATACTTTGTAAACTTTCTTTAACAGATTTTGGCTGAACAACAATATTTAGATGACAAAGAAAAATCTGTCCATTTGAATGATTTTAGGTATTTATAGGCTTAGAGTGACCATGCAAGCTCACATCTAGTGTCCAGAAAATTGCAAAGATGACTTTACATTTCTAACATTTCTAAGTTTCCTCCTATTTCTTGTTCATATTGTTCATATTGTAATTATAAATTATGATACAGCCATGGTCAGTTATTTGTAAAGTTCAATATAACAAGAAGGTAAGAATGTTTAAATAGACAAAATTTAGAACACCAGGAAGAAAATGGAACAGGATTTATGTGTGCAAGGTAATTTCACAATAGGTACTTTTGGTTTATCGGCACAATCATTTGCTAGTCATTGATTGTCTACAAGGTTCCTTTGAAACGTGCTGCATAAGACGTCACATATATATCTTGTGTATGGAGTCATCCTATCATTTGTTCTTGTCTGGAAATAGAATTGATAGTGGGAAGAATCCTTGAGCTGCAATTCCTTGTCAAGGCTTCATGCAGAGAAATATGTAGTGCAGCTGAGAAAACTGAGAAACATCTAGTGCAGCTCACAGGTTAATGCAGTGACCTGTTTTCCTCCCCCACAATCTGTTAAAATCCATATATGAGCAAACTGTTTCTTTTTTAAAAATGTAGGTATTAGTCAATAGAATACACGTTCATCTTCAAAGATATTACATTCCAGGAATAATTGTATTTCTTTTCAGATTACCAAACACAACCTCTGATACAGTGTTCCTAAACATGACCAGCACTTATTCTCTATTGATATGCTATGCACGCTTGTGTAAACAATACACTCTGGAACCTTTGCTCTGACTCTTGTTTTGGGGGTGTTAGCGTTATGTCCTTGCTCCATCAATGTCTTCAGCAGTGAAAGGCCTTAGAGCAGAGCAGATTCTGTTGGTGCTGCAGATTGCAGTTTTACACTGATCTGTTTACATTATTTGGATTCACCTGTGCATTATAGCTACAAAATTAGTGCAAAAATCATTGGGAGCTACAACCAGTCATGGTTTCCTATTACATGTTTTATTATTGCCATTGTGCTGTGATAACTTATAAATACAATCATTTGAGAGTGTAAATGTATTTGTGTGGTATATTTTTAGAAGGGCAGCACTGTTGTAACTTATAATGAAACAATTGCATCTTTTAGGGTGTTACTGAAAATAAAAACATGAATGGCAGCATGTGTGTGCATCAGAGGATTGCTCTTGCCACTTGTAGGCACAGAGGTTGCTGTAGTGAGAACAGCCTAATGTACAATTGGCAATCCCAAACTGGGAAAAAAACAGTTACTAAAATAAGGTTTTAAAATGGCAATTTCTAAGTTAACACTCTTATATTTCATGTTTACATTCCTACTTCCTTGCTTGCTCCCTCTGTGCTGTAAATCATGTCTGAATTATAACAATTCTTACCTGCAGTTCCCCTAATCTGGCAATGATAGTTAAAAACGATAGTTTAAAATTCAACCCCAGGACTTAGTTATGATGAGACACCTACCATTTACTAAATGTAAAAGTCAAAAAAGAAGGTTGGAATTAACATGGAGGTACACATTTGAAAGCAAAACTGAGACATTCAGGATGACATTGCCAGAAGCAGAAAGCAAAGCCAAAGGCAGACTGGAAAGGTAGATGTTGGTTCTGGTCCTGTGGAAGGTTCCAGCCACAAGGACGACAGTTGCACTGTAAGACAGTAGTCTTATAAGGAGCTACTGCTTAACAGACATTTAATCCATTCAAATGTTAAGGACTGATTACAATACTCTAATCATTCCTAGATATCTGAATGAATCTTGTTTTCCTATTTGAATATGGTGAGCGATTTGTCATATTTTGTTTTTCACATGTTTATTTTTCTCTATAGAGATAATGAAATCAATGTCTTTTATCACAGCATTCCTGAGTTTTTAACAGTGTCAAATTTGAAAGTGTATTAAGGCAAGGATGTCACTGGGAAATTCCAAAGTATTTAACACATCCCGTGCACATAACATTTCTGTATTTTTATCTTATAAGCTGTGATTTTCCCTTGCTCTATTGTCTCTCTACAACCTGCTGTTTTTTTTTGTTTTGTTTTTGTTTTGCTGAATTCTTTGTGGAGCAAGCAGGTAAATAAATCTGTGATAACAGTCATCTGACCTTAGCATTCTTATCTTGTTTTCTGGGCTCAACTGCCAAGCCTCATAAGCATGGCCTATGAGCTGAGGAGAGTTGCAAGTATGGTAGACTTACTTCATAAGTGAATGTTAATTATGGGGTGCTTTCTTATCATTCAGGAGGCAAAGTAAGCATTTACCCTATTCGGCGATTTTATTAGACCACCACTGTTGCTACAAGCAACAATTTTATAAGAGCAATCGAATGTTTGAAGATAACGCATTTGTCAGCTGAAATTAACATTTCTCGTTAAGCATAAGAATATTGTAACAGCCTAAGATAGGTGGTTGTAAATAAGGCCAGCAATCCCATATGGCACTGAGATCTCATTACATGACATGACTTGGGAATTTCCTCACAGAGTGCCTTTGCAACTCTATATTTCCCAGTTCATATAATGTTGAGTACACTTTCAAATGTATCATTCAGTGAATGAGAATAGGGAAATGTTTATAATGTGTTCCTCATAAACAATAATTTACCTTTAGAGTTTCATGCTCAGTGGGCTGTGAATTCAAAGGGTATCTTTTAAATGAGCTGCTGGAATGAGGAATAAAGAACCCGTCTCCCAGAGGTGCAGAAAGGGGGCGATGTGTGCCTGTGCATTGACTCAAAGAAGCTGTGACAGTGATGTCATTCAGTTATTTAATAAAAGGAAAAGGTTGTAATTTCTGAATAAAAGGAATTCTTAAGCGGCCCGTATTATTTTTTTAATTGATGTAGGCTGTCCTGTCTTCCATTGAAACACTTATATAGCATGCAAAATATTTGCCACATGTCCAAAACCAATCCATTGTAGTATATTGACATGTTAAACGCTAACTACCAAAGGAGTGCACCTATGCAGAGCATACTGATGAAAATGAACACTATTTGGAAAAATCATTAGATCATGAAACGCTGTTTTGTATTTTTCCTAAAACAATTGAAATCCTTTCTATTCTCATGTTATGCTTGTGAAGCAAATTGTAAATACTGAAACAGTAAATGATGCTACATAGATTAATGAAATCTTTTTCATTAAGTACATAATAGCTGTACTTTAATATCTCAGTAAGTTAAATGTCAGTGGGAGGTAAAGGGTATGTTGCCCTCTTATATGATCCTCTTAAGAATTTGAACCTATTGCAACTAAATTCCAACTCATTATCTCTATTAGTGACTGTTTTTAACATTTTTTAAATTCAACCATCTGGATATCCCATGTTTAATTAGCTGGACTTGTCATCAGTTTTTGAATTTCAGTAGAAACTAGCTGAAAAGCACTCATATTTAAATCAGTTGTATGTGCTGAAAGGGTTAAGGATTTTGCCCAGTGCATGAATTGTTTGGCATAGTCATAGTACCAGAGACCCCTTGAAGGGAGGTCAGATCACACAGCATCTTGATGTATGTTGTTTCAATCTGTCCAATGTCCTAAAATAACCTTTTCAAAATGTGGTTTCTTATGGGAGGGCTGGTTGTGTGATGTCATACTTTTAGATCAGGCCGTTCTTTCTCAGCCAATCGGATTGTGCCAGGGTATTTGGGGGAGGTGGTTAGCAGAAGCACGGACAAAAAATTTGGAATCGTATACCGTGAAGGAAATATAGACATGAAGGAGGTCTGCTCACTTTCTCTGCCTCATGGTAACCTGTGATTGCTGAGAAAAAGACCACATCTAATTTTAGGGATAATGCTACTGGGTTTTTTTGTCTTCATACAGCCACATATCCCAAGTCAAACACTTGGGTCAAACTGGTAGGACAGTGAGATAAGAGGCATTTGATCCTGATTGAACTACATTAGGTGAAAAGATGGGATTCAAGTCTCTCAGCCTCCAAACCATGAACCTTAGATGAATTTACCTGTAAATTGTACAGCATGATGACACAAAGCAGTTTCTGTCATGGCAGATATTTTTATTTATTGTATTGCTTTGCAAGGGCGTAACTTTGGGTTGAACATTGGGGGGTTGAGGTCTCCATGAATATGATTATTTAGGGGGGCTGTATTGGCTGGTTTTGATTATTGGGGGGGTTACAACCCCCCCATCTCCCCCATAATTTACACCCATGCTGCTTTGTTCCAACTGCATCTGTTGACTCTTCCACATTCTGCGGTGCTTGACTTGACAAAGTGCCACTTCACATACCTCATCGCAGGCGAGCTGGACTGTTTGCAGCAGACAAACCGAGCTGGGGATATAACCCAGAACACCCCACAGGAAATGCACTTTCCAGCCTCAGCCAGTATGCCTTGCATTTCACAGGGGTTCAGTACCCAAAAGAGCCATTCACGTACAGTTACAGACGATTGAGATACAATGACATATCGCTTTGTCTAGTCTTTCCAATAGGAATGTGTCTTGGGCTAATAATTTAGTGCAGGTCCAAAATAGAATGAAAATTTAAACAATGTATTTGCTGCTGGAAAGTTGTCTTGATTTTTTATTATATTTGCATTTATAGCTCCTTTTTAGTTGTCAACTTAAATTGAAAACTTTACAAAAAATAATGGATGGGCAAAAAGATAAAAAAATACTGAAATGTTAGTACATGAATGGTTGTTTACAGATGCAGTCCATGGTACCAGTTACACTGTTACTCATGCCAATCCTCTCCAAAAATCAGTAGCGTAACACATATGCCAGAAAACCTGTGCTGCCCATGAACAAGTCTGAATGTGTCTGAAAATGTGCTTTTTCCTCACCAATGAAAAGTTCTGGTATGAGTAACAAGTCACATTCCACATTGAGGAGAGTGCAGGTGAGTACCTGGGGAGCAGGGAGAGTGAAGACAGCACATATTGGGGAGCGAAAGCATGAATATCATCCGCTGTGGACTCTTGGTGTTGTATGTTTGCTCTAGCGGACCAATCACAGGTAAAATACCTTTTATTTGCCCTGTTTCTGATTTGTCCTGTGACTGTTACGCTGGTCTTAGGGTGTGTCATACTTCACAGCTGTCTATGGCTGATTTTTGTCCTCCAAGTTCAGAAACACCAGCTAGGAAGAATGTGTCTGGACTTGCCATCCCTGGAATGTCCCTCTCAAATGAAGCATTTACATACAGTGTAGACTAGTACAAAGTAAGGTATTGGATTACTTATGAACCATGCACAGTGCAGTGTCCGAGGCTTTGTGTCTTGTGGAAAAATATTCTAGTTTTATATGTTTATTTTTTACTGTCATGAAGGAGTCAGTTGAGCAACATAATGATGGTGTAGTGATAGTTGAAAGAACAAAAAATCAACAGTAAAGAGTTAATGAGTAAGTAAGTCCTAGCTGGGAAATTCTCTCTCTGTCATGCCGCCCTGGTCTAAAGGTTACCCTAATCAACTCAATGTCCAATTACTGGAAAAGCTTGTATTTAACTTCCCTGAATGTCTCAACCGTCCACTTTAGGCTTGTTGTAGCTCAGGGCTAAGGATGTAATCAATGCCAATGTACACTGATGAGCCAAAACATTATGACCACTCACAGGTGAACCGAATAACATTGATCATCTCCAAACAAGGGCACATGTCAAGGTCTGGGTAGATTAGATGGTAAGCGAACAATCAGTTCTCATAGTCAATGTGTTGGATGCAGGAGAAATGGGCAGGAGTAAAGACCTGAGCGACTTTGACAAGTGCCAAATTGTTATGGCCAGATGACTGGGTCAGAGCATCTCTGAAACGGCAACGCTCGTGGGGTGCTCCCGGTCAGCAGTGGTGAGTACCTACCGACAGTGGTCCGAGGAGGGACAAACCACGGGGCAACAAAGGCTATCCCGACTGGTCCGAACCGACAGAAGGTTTACTGTGGCACAAGTCACAGAAAATACTAATGATGGCTATGGGAGGAATGTGTCATAACACACAGTGCATCGCACCCTGCTGCATATGGGGCTGCGTAGCCGCAGACTGGTCAGAGTGCCCATGATGACCCCTGTCCACCGTCAAAAGCCTATAATGGGCATGCGAGCATCAGAACTAGACCTTGGAGCAGTGGAAGAAGGTCGCTTGGTCCGATGAGTCCCGTTTTCTTTTAGATCGTGTAGATGGCTGTGTATGTGTGCACCGTTTACCTGGGGAACTGATGGCACCAGGATGCACTGTGGGAAGACGAAAAGCTGGTCGAGGGAGTGTGATGTTCTGCTGGGAAATCCTGGGTCCAGCCATTGACGTGGACGTCAATTTGACATGTGCCACCTACCTAAACATTGTTGCAGACCAGGGACACCCCTTCATGGCAATGGTATTCCCTGATGGCAGTGGCCTCCTTCAGCAGGATAATGCGCCCTGCCACACTGCACACATTGTTCTGGAATGGTTTGAGGCACATGATGAAGTGTTGCCCTGGCCTCCAAATTCTCCAGATCAATCCACAGCGGCTCCACCTCGCAACTTACAGAATTTGAAGGATCTGCTGCTAATGTTTTGGTGCCAGATACCACAGGACACCTTCAGGGGTCTTGTAGAGTCTATGCCTCGGCAGGTCAGCACTGTTTTGGTGGCACACGGAGGACCAACAGCATATCTGGCAGGTGGTCATAATGTTTTGGCTCATCAGTGTATACTGTTTTACAAGGGTGCCTTATATGAACTTGAAGAAAATGGGTGTTTCAATATTTTTTGTTCCTTTAAGAATTACAGAAGACAGGGATGAGTGTATTATGATTTATAACTGAAGACCTATCTCAACCACAGGTTTTCGAATTTGTCATTGCAAGTATTTCTTTACACGTCCTCATGCAGGAAATAAAGCCCTTTGAAGTGCATTTCACTTGTACAGGTAGTCATTAAGCTGCATGAAGTGTTGCCACACATTCCAAGTGGCTCACATACCTAATTCATGCCACTGACATTGACCTGGTCTTTGTAACTAAACTAGGGCTATATTTTATTATCTCGCAGGAGCTTTGGGTGCCATCAGCCCATTCATAAGACATTATGAAGGACTGTCCTATGACCGGAAAGCTGTGCACAGAAAGCACCAACGAGCCAGGAGAGAAACCAACCCTCACAGTCAGGTGGTGCAGCTGGACTTCAGAGCTTTTAACAGGTACAGTGCCACCCTCTACCTAATGACCCAGCTGGCAAGAGGAGAGACTGTTTCATATGCTTCCCTGCCCATTGTGATTAAAGTCCATGTTGTTGTCTGTGCTGGAGCCTCTTGCGTTTTTGAAGACATAGATTATAACTGGTTTCCTTCAGGACCTTCAGGCTACGTCTGAAACGAGACACAACAGGATTTTCAGAGGACTTTGAGATCCATTTAAAGCAGGGCTCCAAGCTGGCTGATCTTTCTCACATCTACTTAGGAGAGCTGGAAGGTATGGCCTTATGGGGACCCACTCACAAACAGATTCTTGTGCCTTCCCTGCTCCAACAGGCGCTGCCCTATGTCTCAGGTCCACTAACTCTTAACCCTCTGCTGTTTTTCATAGATGAAGGGGGTTCCTCTTGTCAAGGCTCCATTCTTGAAGGGCAGTTTGAAGGCACTATTCAGACAAGGAGTGGGACGTACTACGTTGAGCCTCTACACAGATTTACCACCAGCCAGTCAGACCACCACTCTATCATCTACCATGAAGACGACATTGGTGAGGGATAGAGTTTGCTTTCGCTACATATCGGGCCATAATACTGACCAGCAGACAATGCTGGACTTAAGTTATCCGTTTGAGCATTGTCAATATTTCACTTTATCATTTTTAGCCTTCCTCCACAACTTCATATAACTACACACCTCCAGTAGCTTGGCTTTGGGTTTATGATCTAGCAGTAATGCACTGCTCCCTATGGGTCAGCAAGGAAAGCGTTAAAGTAACAACTATTTCCTGGCAGGCTGTTCTTGAGAGGGGCTGCAGAAGGTGGGGTGGGAGTTACTTGAAGTCAAATCCAAAGAAAAGAGAAACCTGAGCTGGTCTGAGGGTGAATAAGGAGCTTCACGTGACCTTGCTCCCAGTGCAGGGAACCCCGAGGCTCTCTTCTGGCAGTGCAGCGAGACCCCAGCAGCGCAGGGGTCTGGGCCTCTATGCTCTCGGCGAAGAGTCGGCCAGGTGCCGTCCTGTTTAACTGAAAAATCAACAGAAGACTGATTCCGGGAAAATGGTCTGTTGGAGACGTAGTGTACACACTGAGCCAAGACACCCTGCTGGCTGTCTTCCCAGAGTTCTTTTTTAAAATCAACTGGAGAGTTACTGCAATTTAGAGCTCCAACCATTCCATCTTAAGCAAAGCTGCTTGAGCTTTTATATGTGTGCCAATATGTCAGCAAGATTACTTATAATATATGATCCATGCTAATTATACTAAGCATGTCCAATTTGACAGAACCTCCACACAGTATATCATGTATGCATGTACTTCTGGGATGATTTTCCTCATTTCTTCTTCACCCCTCGCCTCTGGTTGTAGTAATCATAATGTGAAGGCTGGGGTTGATCAGGGACTGTAGACTCCCTTTTGACAGACTTTAGAAAGAATTCCCCCTAGGTCTCCATGACAAGCAACTGGCCATTGAAAACAGCTGTGATAATCAGGTCTGTGCAGCTGCCTGCATGTGACTTCAGATATCTACCCATTCTAAAGAACAAGAGAGCAGTGCCACTGCTGACATGTGTGTTAGACATCAGAGTATGTCATAAAAATATGCAGAGGGTCTGTGTGTTATTACTTCATCAAGCCTGCATGATATTCATTACAATCTTAGTGATACAAACCAGTACTTCATGGTAGAAACTATGACAGCAGCTGCGGGCAAATGCACTCTTATTTATATAACAGTAAGACTTCTGCCTGCTAAGGCTGCTAATCCCCCTCTGTGTCCAACTCTGCAGCAGTGTAGTCTTATTGCCTTATGATAGTGAATATCTTTGATACACCTCCATAGCAGAGAATTTGCCGTCATTTATGGCAGGATACCTCAGCACAAAGAATCTTCTCCATACAATTATTTTATGGTATAAGCAATTAAAATGTATTAGGTTTAATACAAATAGTATATGAATGCATTTCCTGTGTTTCAGAACAATGCATCAAGATTCAGTTAAAATAAACAATCCATTGTTTGACAGCTTTTGCAGTAATAAACATGTACCATAAAAGGGAGGTGAGGTGTACTTCAGTCCAGTTAAAAGCAAGCCCTACATCAGCAATGAAAGCGCTGCACAGGCTGCTATGACGATTTACCATGCAGGAGGTTGTACACCAGTTGGATAATCTGAAGAGGATGGATCACCTCATTCTTTTGAAGTTCCCATGCTGTTCTGTGAGCATGCTGAGGCAGGCTAGAGGTAGCTTCCACAGCTCCCCCACTGCAGTGTGTGAAAGAGGGGAGGGCGGAAACAGTCATTCTGAGGGGTCCGAGTTAAACAATACCAAGGAGAGGCCCACTAGAGTCTCTGTGACCTCTGTGGTTGCTGCCAGTCATGTGACGCCTTGTTTGAAGTCACACCACCTCCAGTGCCGGCAAAGGGTAACTTTCGGACATTTCCCATGCTCCCAGTGGCTTTATCACTCAACCACAGGGTTCTATTCTGTGTGTCATTTGCAATAAGTTCCGCTAAACGCACACAGACACATACAATGCCCCAAATATTTGGACCTTTTTTGCTTCTTAACACTGATATTTTATTTTGGGCGTAATTATTGTTTATTAAACAAAGAGGCTGTTGACTTCAAACCTTGACATTGCACAATTATTGTAAAATGCTTGTGCAGACCTGAAGGCTTACTTAAACTGCAGGTGGTTGCAAAGTCGACAGGATACATTAATAAAAGTTTGGACAGGAGTGCTTTGAGATGCTGTTTAAGATCTGGCAGTATTACAAGGTTTAAATCTTGCTATGTTTTAAAGCCTTGATGACAAGGCTTGCAGCTCATGTTTAATTACCATAGAGATGTGCTACTTATAGACACAGTCTATAACTGAATACCCCATTCAGCACATTCAGTGGCAGAACCAAAGTCTTCCGCAAGATTGAACTCTAAAAATATGTCTGGTGTGTATAGTGTCCCCTCCCATCAAGATGAACCATCTGATTGTGATGCAGTGTTTCAATGTGCATTCAGTGGGAATCCAGTTTCCAAGAAATTATTGCTAGTGACAACAAGACTAAGGACTGCTGTTGATCAATTTTCCATATCCTTTGTCCATTCTGCCACTATTCTACATATTGTAATTGGATATTTGACAATATATATGTGTATATACAGTTTTTTCATTTTAAAAAATTGTTCTTGTCTCAAATTTCAGGCCAGACTGCAGGCATTCTTTATGAAATTGCAAGTTTTTATTGCAGTTTCCCCCTTTTCTCTGTCTACATGGAATCATGCTTGCACGATAACCCAGCACTGAAGCACGTGCTGTAGGGAGTGCTCTTGAAATCATTCCTTCAATGGGTCAACGCCCTGCATTTACCCCGGCGTGACATCTGTAGAGAGGAGCAATAGCTTATCATTGGCTAGGAGCACTCAGAAAGGGTGGTGTGACCCAATCGTACGTTCCCCACCTCTGCTTGGCCAGCCCAGCTGCAGTCAGAGTCCCAAATTGAGAGAGCTGTCTTATAAGTAACTGACCGATGAAGAATCCTTCATGTTGCAGGCTGTGCCTTCTTGCACCTTTCTTTACAGAAAATAAGAGAATTATACATTTGTTTATTGTTAAGTCAGATGATAGTGTTGTATAAGAATGAGAACAACGTTTGCATTATTTTTCACATTGACCCAACTTGGACCCAATTTCTCCGCTTTAAATCCTCTCTTACAGAGGTGCCAACATTACAGAATGATTTCAGGTCACAGGGCTTAGGAATCCAATGTTTCTGTTGAATCTGAACCACCACCAGATTGCCACATACCAAACTATTGAAATGAGAGGAAAATGTACATGCAGCAAGATATACTGTAGCACATAAACGTGTAGGTACCGCTTCTCTGCTTCTCTCAACTAATTGTTGATTGTTGTCATATGGAAATAAATTTCTTAAAAATGTGCAGCATTACGATCCATATTTTCTAAAGAAATTCAGTGTTAATATACATTTGCTTGCATTTGCTCGTTGAGAAAGAGTGCATCAGTTTATAATACATAATTATCACAATATTAAACTAATATGTTATGGGTGAATTTGGACATCCTTTCTTTCTTTCCTATGTTTACAGCTTTGTAAACCCCCCAAAAATCATATACATCCATAATCACTACTCAGTGACTCAATAAATGTGTTGCTAAGTATGCCAGTAGTTTCATTTAAGAGGAGTGATGGACACTGTGTGAGTGATTTATGTATTAAAATAGCTGGGGCCGGAAGGGTGAACGCAGTAAGGGCCATTGGAACACATACTGCTTTCTGTCCAACCATGTTCATGGTGTCCCGTATAATTACTGTATCCGTCACATCAGCGGCAAATGGTAGTAAACTGTAGTCAAGAAATGACAGTGTGTTGCACAGGCGTGGTGAAAAATCTGACTGGCAGTGTGCGTGAGAGAACAGTTCTTGCTGTCTCGAGTCTGGACATATCAGGCCAGATGTCATTGCTGTGGTAATCCTGGCATTCCTTAGCCTTTTGGCCTCTGTAGAGGTATTTACCACTGATATGATTCCTAGCTTCTGGTCTGTGGAATGACTTGTGCTTTCCTTTTGCAAAAGATGACATTTTGTCGTGACTGTGTTATTCAGTAGTGTATCAGTAGTGTATTCAGTAGTGTATTATTCTCTTCCTTCACTCTCTAGTGACAGTATGTTAATAATACGTATTCAATTTATTAACAATATGTTTAATCTGCACCAGGTCTATTGTCTTAAGATACTGTTGGGTGCTTAGGGACATGGAGTTCTTGGCCTTTTGGCAGTTCAGTATTCCAGAGGGAATAATGGCTACACCCAAGCTATTATAAAAATGTCATTTTAAGACTGTGATGCAATTAGTCACCTCCTGCATAAATACTATCTTGAGCACAATCAAGACATGGAGTCTCGCAGGAATTTACAGAACACTGTGTCTTCAGTCCTATTGAGAAAAAACCCTTGAAACAGTTCTCCATTAGGAATACAGTCCTGAGGGAATGGCAGGGGAACTATGGTGAAGAGATTGCAGTGAGCTCTAGGGTCTTCCCACATGGGTTAGTTCTGTGGTTTTCACACTGCTCTTTTAGCAGAGCAAACAATAGAAAATTTATGGGTGAGCTGAATGCCATGCAGCAAAAGTTGACACGAATATTGAAGCAGGATAGCTTTATTACTCCTATTCGTCTTCTTCTTCTTCTTCTTCTTCTTCTTCTTCTTATTATTATTATTATTATTATTATTCGATTATTTTATTAGCTTTTATCTGTTAAGAAACGGAGAAAATACACAACAAGACATATACAGGTCAACTCTGCTGCATACAAAAGTATAACAGTAGTAGTAAGTTTTGTTCATGTAATGCCTCTCTTGAACTCAAGGACACTCATCTCCATGAAGATTCAATGGTCAATGTCCACTAAAAACACAGTGGTTGTCAACAATAGTCGAGTTAAACATTGTCCACTCCAAAGACAGCAAACAGTAAACAATTAAAACAAAATCAGCCTACAGACAAAAAGTAAGAAGCAGAATAGCTTTGATAATTGAATCTATGACTGCAGCATTTTTCTGCCTTAGCTGGGGACAAAAATCTCCTATTCAGTCTCCACAACATGGCTCCATTCAATTGTCCTGCTAATGGGACACATCTGCTGAAGGTACCTGTGGCATTAACTTACCATGTTTGCTGTCAGTTTCAGTGCTATTGTTACATTGCCATACAGACCCTGTGTCATAGCATTCTTGTATTAATATTGTGTTTTTTTTATGCTGAAAAGAAGAAAATTTATCTAATAACACATAATGTGATTTAAGGCCTTTTAATATTTCTTCAGATTACACATTTTACAAGTTTCTGTTCTGTGTATATCGAAACTTTTATTTCTATTACAACAGCAATTGCCATCAGTTATCTTACGAAACAAAGTAATAGCTGCTATTAGAAGATTTCTACATGGTCTCATATATGCCAGCAATGCTGATAAAGGCTAGTGTTTTGCCCCTCTTGACACTATTACTCAATTATTTCAACAAACCATGAAATTGTCAATGTCCCTGAAGTAGTAGTCTCAGACAACACGGCTGGGTCAAGAAGTTCTTATTGACACACTTGAGAGATGGCTTGAGAAAATTAAGTCTAGTTCCTAAATGGTAAAATGATCCCCCTCCCCCATAGGGGTCTGAAGTGTTGCTCCAAATGAGAGGTAGTTTTGAGGTACTTTTGTCAATGTGCGTTCCTTAATGAAAGGGGAAGATAAAGGGGGGAGATAAAGCTTCCCCCATTCCTTTCTCAAGATTTTGGGCATCCTTTGAGATGAAAAACATATTGTGTGGTGTGGCATGCTGAGAGCTGAGAGAAGATACAGATCTGGGTGATTAATTCTATTAACTGCCAAGGTTGCTGCCAAATTCAGCTTCTCCGCATCAGCAGAAATACAGGGATTTCTCTCACAATCTTGTTTTCTCAAGTAGTCAGCATTTAGCTAATTCTCAAATTATTTTACTGCTATCCATAAAGAAACCCCAAGAGAAATCTGGCCCATGTCATAAGCATGTATCTCTATTTGCAAACTTTTCTTTGTTCTTTAAGTTTCACTTTCAGTGCTTAGGGCAACTGATCAATCAGAGGCTACATTGCAAAATTGTGTTAACAAAAAAACATACCTACTGAATTCTCATTATTGTGAAGAGCCACATTCATTGTCTAAACAGTGAGAAACACATTACACTGAGTGTATAATATTACTGGCAGTCTCATGGCCTGTCAACTGTTATGTTCCATATTTTGTTACCTTGACAGTCTAGATAAATTACTGCACAGTATCAAACAGTACATCTGTATGTGATGTAACATATGTAGCATGTGCTCACCACCACTGTTCAATAAAATGTAACAGTGACCCACCATCCTCAAAGTATTACATCTGCTTTGAATAGAATGTGGACAGATACATTTTATAAAGGTAAGAAACACAATTTTAACCTGATACTGCAAGTGCAAAATTTCCCTCTCTGTAAATGGACACACAACAAACAGTAAAACCACACAAATGAAGATCATTTCACAGGAGAGATGTATGAATTCCAAATAACCTCTTGTGGACATGAACAGTTTTGTTTCTCTGCCATAGAGAATCCAACAATGTTCTGCAAAACAAAACAAAAATGGTCTGGTGCTACGTGAATTAACCATTAAATCAGTAATTTAAGATGGCTGAATTAATTCACAAACATGGGTTGTTTATGGAATCTGAAAACTTTTATTTTTCATGTTTTGACAAGGAAATGAAAAAGTTCTCAGCAAGTGCCTGGGGTTTGGCGTGCCACTGGCGACTGAGTCCTGGGGGTTAGGTGTGTCGTTGCTAGCCCATTTTCTGGTAATTAAAGAGGGCTGTGTTATTTGTGTGTGTGCAGATCCCATCCGCCTGGAGAGAGGCCACGATGGGTTCTGCGGTGCAGAACAGCTGCAGCATTTTGCCCAACGCCTCAGACAGGAGGAGGCAGCTCAGGTCAGACATCACATCACTGTGGAAACCGAATCCCTCTTTATTAAGACTGTAGCTATTTCACCCTATTTTCTGCCCTCCTTTAACTTTCTTTCCCTGTTCTCTCTCCATCTCTCCATCTGACTCTAATTAAAACCTTCTGATCGTGCAAAACAGAATAAACCAACAAACAGAAAATGAAAAAGCTCAGACAAACATTAAGTCACATTTGGGGTAATGAAAAACACTCCTAAATATAAATGCTGGCATAGGTTCTCTTCCCTTTGTCATGCAGAGCAGAATTCTTTTTGAATTTTTTTTGACTTACTGACTTTCTAATTTCCTTGATTTTACACTGAAGTGAACAGGTGCTATGGTGCACCACACTCATCCCATGTATCTGTTAAAGCAATTAAAGCTAGTCTATTGACCTGAAGAATGAACCAAGGGACTACTGCCAATCTTTAATTACTTATGTCGGGGTCAAGGATCCTTGAATACATTATTGAATAAAAGGGATATTTTTATCGATTATGTAACTTGTTATTTTTTTACCACTTAATTGTTGTGATTCCTTATTCCCAGGCATCAGAGGTATGCTGGAGTAATTGAGCAGATGTCATCCTCCTTCCATATCACACTTCCTCTTTAGGCTTTCCCTGCCCCACCTCCCTCCCATATCCTTCCTTGAGACCACTGTCTCGGTGGTTAATGCTCTCTGGTTGTCTGGCTGTTTTGATGCCCAGGGGGAACCCGTGTCCAGGTCAAGGAGGACAGTGGACTACTCTAAGACCAGCTGTCTCCTCCACCTTCACGCAGATCACCTCTACTTCAAGAGGTTCGGGAGTGTGGAAGCAGTAGTCGCTCAGGTAATGTTTTGGGGAATTTGTGCAAAGTAAAAATACTTTGGGTTTCCAATGGCACTATGTGTGCCATTGTAATTTCTCTTCCAATGGTCATGTTACAGTAAATGATCAAGCGGGCAAAACTGAGTTTTTGAACAAAGCTATTAATTCACAGGGCAGAAAGATGTGGAAACATGTAATTGAGAATAAAAATAACCCCCCCCCCCCCCCCACACACACACACACACACACACACACACACACACACACATACACACATACACACACATACACACATACATACACACACCTCTGTAGAATGAATCCCCTGTAGTGGGAGGCCTGGTTTTGGGAAACAGCCAAATTTGAGCAAAGTTTAAGCTGTTTTAAACAGTAGCTATATAATTACATAATATCTGTGTGCCAGAGATAACAGTAAAGAATTATCCCAACTCTTTCATGACCCCAGTCTGTTTTCCCAGTTTTTCTTGGAAACCTGGGTACTGTATGTGCAAGCCAGCTCACATTTGCACAAAAATTTACTGACTGCCCTGCAGTTTTATACAGTTGCTCAATAGTTTTACCATAGTGAAATCTTGATGAAATTGTAACATTCCCCATAATTCCCAATACTCTGTAGCTGAAATACATGCAATATGTAGTTGGGAATAAACTGAGATAATTAATTTTATTGCTAATTCATTTTCATTTTTTAATTGCTTTTTATTTTTTGGTTATAGCTTTGAAATGGTAATCCCATAAGTTCTAGTTCACTATCAGAATATCTGAACATAATGTCTTAATTTAAATTAACTGCACTTGAATAATTACTTTAATTTACCACAAGATTTATATGAAGAAAGCAAGAAAGTGAAAAAGTATTACTCTGACAATCAGGTTCCTGGTGGTCAGGTAACCAGGTAACCATCACTTTGAACACAGGCAGAGGTATCCAGTCAATATTAAAAGAATGAAAAGATTCTTTTTCCATAAACATTTTTTTCTTCATAGAATAGATATTAGTCAGGAAAAAAGGAAAATAAAACAAAATATGTCAACGTGAATTCAACAAGAATATTCAACAAGAATATTTTACTCAAATGTGCATTCCTCTAAGCTTAGAACAAACCCCCTGTGTCATATAATTTTTTGAACTCTAATGTTTTGTTAAGCTCTCTGTTTAAAGCAAAGCTACGTTTTGCCAAAACACACTTACATCAATACTCCATTCACTTGCTTCTGTGGTTCATCTTACAAAAAGGATTTTAAGGTTCGTTGAACTTCTTTTTAAAAGTCCTGCAGACCAAAACTGAATGTAGACAAGGTGAAAAGCATATAATAAACATTTTCTGTAATTTAAGACGAACAATTAGAAAACAATCCTATAGATCCCAGCATGAATTTTCCATTCTTAAAAGTATGTACATTTCCATCCCATGATGCTTTGAGACTGACCATATAATGATGGGCTGCATATCAAAGTAACTACAGTTATTTCAGTAATGTCCCCTCATAAGTTCCATTTATTCAGAGTGCATGCAAATCTTCACAGAAGCGTACATAGGTCTAGAGTAATAACTGCTTCAGAACATTATCTGAATGTTTTTGATGTCATATATGTTAGACCTCCCAGCGTTAATGCACAGCATTTTGGGCAGTATGTGCCAAACTGCCCATTATGGCACGTGGGCTCTCTCAACTATCACCTGGCAGCTGTGGCCACACTGCCAGCCAGATTGTGATGAAGAAAGAGAGCAGGGCATTAGGAATGCAGGGCGGGTGCCGGGCACTGTGCCATTCCTGTGCGCAACCCCATGTGGTGCACACAAAGGGCCTATCAACAACAGTTCAGACATCTCTGGCTCAGTGCTCCAAAAGTCACAACCCCTGCCAACTCCCTTTGGTCTTTGGCAACGCTGCAGTTGAGCCCATTCCTATCCATTTGCCCGTGGTGCCAGCCACATGGCTGTCACTGTGCCAGGCATGCTGTGTTCCCTGGTCTTTCCCCTGAATTCCAGGGCTGTGGTGTCAGCACCTGTGGCACAGTTCCACTGGCTGGTTTTCAGTGTGCTTACTTGCCATCACCTCTGCAGTAACACTGGGTCAAAGGCTGTCAAAGATGCTGTACAAGCAAACTCAAGACAGTGGTTTAGATGTCTGGAGCTTGACAGAATGAAGAAAGTGTGGATCTCATGTATGGTTGTGAAATTGTTCATGGAATTTTCAAACATGACTCCAGTTGAGAATTGGTACAGACTGTGGTCTGCAGACAGAGCCTAAGCCTGTGCTATTAATATGGTGCAGTAAAGAGTGGCCCTTCAATGGAAATGAAGTATGTATGAATTATTTCTTATTAATATTGAAGATTGATCTTGATCAATACTCATCAATGATGTAAGACAGCAATTGCAGTTCAGCTTTGGAAAGTGGTAGAAGAAAAGAGAAAAAGGCAAACTAAAATGAAAGTAATGATCAATGATCAATCATCTTCAGTTTCATGAATTATGCAGGGGAAATGGTGTAATACATGTGCCTTTCTTTGAATTTTCATTAGCATATAACAATACCAATAGAATTGGAAAGGCACAAAGTAATTGGCAGGGATGGAAGATGAATTACCAAACGGTGTTCATGATGAACTTCAAATTTGACCACACCATGACTATTGAACAAGTCTGCGATCTTCATCCGTTGAGAGGGAGAGACAAAGAGAGAGGGAAAAAGAGACAGTATCAGAGGAGCAGTGAATTACTATGGATGCAGAATATTGTAAAACATTACCAGTCAGGATCTATAAAAAGTCAGCAGGGGTCAGATGCTTTATTTGTGTGTGTGTTGCCAGGTTTATATGGCAACCACTTTATGTAATCTGGCAGTAAGGCCCTATTCAACACATTTCCCATTTCCACCGGCTCTAAGCCAATCAGACTGTTTTTTTTTTTTTACTCATTTTTTTTTTACATCTTGGCTGGTTATATTCTGGTACTTACTGTATCTACCCTATATTTTAAGGTAAACAATTTCTATGATGTAGCAAAAGTCATGTCTGTGTAAATGTGGCCTGGATGTTAGCCTTGATCTCACAAGGCATGATCAAACCCTTATGTGTCCCCTCAGGAACAGGCATTCTCTCCACTCTTAAACATCACATGGAGTTCTTTTTTGCCAAGAAATACATTGTCTTTCATGGTTTTTTAAGCACATTTCATTCTATTGCATCTGTCCAAGACTTAGGTCACAAATGTTAAACTATTGGTAGAAATCAGAGTAGAAGTTACATATAATCCTGTTTTTGGTGGAATTATACTGTAAAACACAAACGTGCTGTGAAATATATCTATGTGACTTATTTATTTCATGCTGCATAATGTTTTAATACTTCTTGTATCGTTTTATTCCTTCAGAACAGGACAAGACTAATGCAATCAGGCTAATACAATGCCTGCACACGGTACAATGTGAAATGGGGACAGGCAACAGTGGCTGTTGCATTGAAAACGTTAAACTGAGGCTTTGTAGAAATCTGGAATCACATTAATGCATTATCCCCAGTAATTATGACCAGTGTGCCAGCACAACAGAGCCCGTTTTCTTGCAGGCAGGGGAACAGAGGGTTGTAGGAGAGATATGCTGCCTGTGGTGACTGGAGGGAGTTTTGTTTGTAATCTTCTGGTTGAAGTGATCAGCAAAGTCATCTGCAGAGAGATCAGAGGGGGTTGGTGAGAGGGAGGATTGAAGAGAAGGTAGAAAACAGTCTACATGAGTTAGACACTGAGTTTTGATCGTGGATTCATAAAAGGAAGCCTTATCACAAGTCACACCTGTTCTGCAACACAAAGCTTGGCCCTATTCTTGCGGAGTGAGTCTGTTAGCTATGGACAAGGCGGAGTGATTGTGCAGGCCTTGCAGTAAGGGAACAGAGAGAATCAAGGAAAGATGACAGGAGAGAAAGGTGGATGCAGTGGAATCGGTAGAAAGGTGAAAGAATCAAGAGGTGGGAGAGGAGCAAGAACTGTGAAACAGAAAGCTGAAGTTGAGAGGTTGCATATTTTATGGTGAGAAGTGGTGGTAGACACAGATAAGGGTCATGGAGGAGGTAGAGAAAAGGAGACAAAGTAGTGGTCAGAGAAGTGGAGGGGGGTAACTTTCAGGTCTGAGGTGGAGCAGTCCCTCAGGAAGACCAGGTCCAGCTGTTTGCCTGCCTTGTGTCAGAGGCTACTGTATAAGCGTGAAGTCAAGAATGGAACAAGGGGAGGAAACCAGAAGCATGAGACGTCTCTAGGTGAATGTTGAAATCCCCTCAGGGGGGTGCCATCCTCTGGGAAAGAACAGAGGAGAACATCCAGTTCCTGAAGGAAGTCTCCCAGGGGACCAGGTGGCCTGTAAACAATAAGACACATTCGAGATGGGTTAGTGACAGTAATAGCATGACATTCATAAGAGGAGGCAGATTTGAGAGAGGGAGTACAAAGAATTTCCAGCTGAGATATGAGCACTCCAGTCCCAACACCCAGCCAGAGGACTGGGGAATATGGGATAAGGAGTATTCAGAGGATGGGTCTGCAGTGTTGTCTGGGTTGATCCATGTCTCTGTGAGGGCCAGGAATTGGAAAGAGAGCAGGGAAGCATATGCTGATGAAGTCAGCCTTTTGGGGTGCAGGCTGACAGTTCCACAGGCCTCCAGCAACAGCTAGGTTGTTGGTGGGCATCACTGTGGGGGCAGACAAGGTTGGAGATGGAGTTGAGACCGAGGAGCAATGGCAAGTGCATCTCCTGCAGGAGATGACAGGAATTGGGAAACACGTGGCAACACTTCGAAGGACTCTCGCAGATAGATTCCCTTGTCTTCATCTAACCAAGGCTGCCACTGTAGCTGCCACTGTACCATCACCCCTGCTACTTAAATACTACAGCTAAGCAATAATGCAACTGTAGAGACATTATTGTAATCAGCTGCTCAATCACCCTCTAACTAAATGTGCCGTTGCTGAATCTTCATAACCCAGCTATTTTTCAAAACAATAACACTAAATTGGCAGGAAACGATAACCACAAATCAAAGACACCAATAGATGTTACAAAAACAATGTGAACGAGCGTGTGAAAAAGCTACGAGCTAGTCTCAAAGCATAAGATAATGCGAGTATTAGCTTCAAATAATATTGTTTACACTAATTGGCAATCATCAGTTAAACTAACCTGATCTAGAACACCAGACACTCCTTCCACAATTGATGAAGTGTATAACATGTAGTCTGTGAAGACATGGTGCGTTTTTTATAGCTACTTTTGATTTTGTTGAAATATTTCAAGTGTAGATGCTGTACTGTAAACTAAATCTCCAGATTCTTATGCTTCTTTACTCTCTGCTCACACAGGTTGCCGCCTACATCAGAGCAGTGAACGACATCTACGATAAAGCAGACTTTAATGGCATCAAGTTAATCAACTTCAAAGTGAAATCTCTCACCGTAAGAATTATACAGATTAATGATGGTAGTGATATTCTTTCACATAACAACCAATTCTCTTAGATTTCTTGTTCCTGTATGTATATTGTGTGGATTAAAATGGGGTAGGGACAGCAAGACCGCAGGACACATTTTAGTTCATTTAGAGTATATTAAAGGTGAAGGGCATTTAGTTACCTGGACTCTCTCATTGTCCCCTTCTGGTTTCCTTCACTGCTCAGTGGCATTTAAAAGTGTGAACAAGGATGCCGTTTGTTGTCTTGTGAGCATGCTCAGTTGATGACAGCATCTGTCACAGGTCATCACTGAAGAGGACCGCTCTAACCCTCTCCATCGACCCTTTGTTGGTCCAGAGAAGCTCCTCAGCCTCTTCTCAGAGGCAAACTGGGGCAACTACTGCCTTTCCTACCTGCTCACCAACCGCGACTACAGCGGAGTGCTGGGATTGGCCTGGGAGGGGAAGCCAGGTGAGAATATCAGTCACAGATCAATGGAAACACCCACAATCCATAACCCGAGTCACAAAAGTGTCACATGTCTCTGAATTTGGGCTGTGACCCCTTTCACATTGTGCTGTCCAGCAAACCTCTAGTGTGACCATTCATCTGAGTAACTGAGAAGCAGACTGACCACTTGCCATTAACCCTGGGTTTTTCCTTTTGTCTGTTTATGTCCTTGACATGTTTACTAAAGAGGCATTGAAAGGTTAATTCATAGGTGTGCAAAGATGACTGAATGCCTTACAAAAGCTAGGCAAGCTGATGCAGTATGTGGAGAAGCTGCCTGACACTCCACATAAAAAAACTTATATAAAATTTTATAAAGCCACAAACAAAAGAACCAGTCTGAGTAGACAGTCAGACTAACTGAGGCAAAATGTCAGCCCCAGCAGCTGCATTTAATGATCACTTGATTAGGCAGGTGCGGCCCATTAACCAATGGCTGGTTTTGTTCAATTGAAAACACATATAATTAGTAAATGACAATTAACCTGTATATATGTATTTGATGTGTAATGAACTCAATTATTGACAAGGATGAAAACTGACAGACAAGATCCTATTAACAAACATTTAAACATTTAACAAATTGACTAAAAATTAACAATATTGGGTGGAAAGGTGAAGACTCTTATTCAGACAGTATATGCCTTTCTTTTATTTCAGTTGATTTTTATGTGTTTTGAAATTACATATTCCATAATGACAAAACAAAATCAATATACACAGACTGAGGTAATGTATGTGCAGGGCACATTGTGACAATTATAATACAAATACTCCAGACAATCTCTGATCTCAGGCCATTGCAGCACTAAGGAAGTGGATTAATGCAAAAATGCATCAAATTTAAATTTCTACACCAAATGGCAAGCCATGAATCATATGATGGGAGGAGCATCATGGGACCTAAATGTAAATTTGCTGCAGTTGTGAAGGAAACTAATTTAATTTTCATTGAAAGTAATTGGATAGGTCTGTACCTCAAAGTGATTATAAACTAGTCCATTGGGTTATGGAAGCATCAACAGAACATGTTTTCAAAAATGGGGAATTGTATCATGACTTAATGGTCTTTCCTCAAAGCAGCCCAAAATGAAGACTTTAGACGCTCATTGTTTGTGAGAATTCCTCTGGGCTTTCACTCTCTGGCTCCATAATTAACATTCCTGTCTGCACTGCAATCAGAGCTGTGGTTCCCATCCCTCCACTGGGAATCTATTGTTTCACTGAAATGATGGTGATTAGAGCCGCATTGATATTACGTTGTTGGCTTACTGTATGCTGCTACAGTAAATTAAACAATCTGTATTTAGCATATGACGCCAATCTGATCTCCTTGGTGCCAAGTTTATTTGAAGTCTCAGAAACAGTTTTCTGTATCTTACAATAGCATGATCATTTCCCTGATATTGAAGGTAAAATTAATCAGAATGTAGATGGCAGAAATTGCATTTTAAAAAGGAATTGCACTTTTATAGGCTTTTTTGGGAATTAATCCAATGATTGCAGAAAACACAAGAATATACATCTTGTCTTTATTAAAGAACAGACACTTTTTGCTGTGTCACGTTTGCGATGCTTGCACTTGATATACGCCTTCCATTTTGTTCATTACACTTTTCTGTTGGTGGCTTTGGAAAATATGCTGCAAGATTTAGAAAAGCCCTAAAAAGTGTCTTCCCAAGGTTTTGCTGGAATGTACCATCAACAGCTCTTAATACCACTATTGTCTAGGAAAGAATCAACAACGTGCCTATATTTTAATGTCAGAGAAGTCTGGTAGGGCTGGTGACAAAGCAGCCTCTGTTTTGTTATTGTTTTTGCAAGGGAAAGGGGAGATCTTTTCCCATGGTGGGCTGAGCTGTGAGTGTGTAGCCATCACATTGTCAGCTGAGGCTTCTGGGATTGGCTAATCAGAGGGGTGTGAGGGGGCACTTACATGGTGACATGTGATGGGAGAGCAATGCATACCACCTCCGTCCCCCACCTCCAACCCGCTTTACCACCAAAGGAGACTTGATGACCGCATTCCACAACCCAGGGACATAGGATTTGTCACCATGGAGAAGGCTTACATGACCCACCCCCCCCCCCCCCCCCCCCCACTCCCCTCACACACACAAACAAGCAAACAAACACATGCTGATATTTTGGGGCCTTTGGAGTGTATGACATTGCTTTGACTTTGACTAGCTTTGAGAAAATACATGTGACAGCCAAAAGAATTCCCAGCATGCAAGAGCTCGGAAAGATATGACCCTGGCCTCAAAAGGAACAGCCCCCATTATTAACCACAGCAGTACGTTTGGGTAACATGAACTCCATGGTATGGTGGTGTAAACCCAAGGACCTGAGTTGCCCCTACCCCCCACCCCCACCCAGTCAGAGAGAGTTGTTGTAATTCAGGCCTCGTGCGGTTCTTTCCCCACCCCAGGCTTGTTTATAGGTCTTTTTCAAAGACGTCTGTCTGTTGGGTGGGGGTTGGGTAACCTTGCCATTTCCAGGCAATTGAAGTCACTCAAAAAGGTGTAAGTCAGTAAAACAAAACAGTCTGATAAGTTGTATCACAAGTTTCTGGCTTATTAGGAAGTGACACAGTAGGCTCTCTCTTTTTTCCAGATGAGACGGTTTTATGTTTATTGTCACACTTCCTTTGATATCCAGTATTGCCGTCTGCACCAGCCAAAGAAGCAATTTGCACATTTCTGAAACAGCAGGACAAAAGTTGTTGTTGGATCACAGTTGGTCTGCTCCACAGAGTATGGATTCTTTGTAGGACAAAAAAGGAACTAAACAAAGCATGAAGTCATCTCACATCCCCAGCTGTCCCAGTGTTTACAGTCCCTGTAAATGATTCTGCCATGATGGTGAGAAATTCACCATAGAAGCTCTGCCAGTTCTGCCAAGCTCAAAGCCCATTGTCAGACAGAAAAGTAGCCTGAGCCCTATGAAAATGCACAACACTACTTCAGGCCAGTGACCTTGAGGAATCCGAGAGAGGTCTAAGATTTGAACACTACAGTCTCCTAAGGCCAGAACTGACTCTATCTATTTTCTACTGACATCCATGGCCTTACGCTGTCTAGAAAGTGGGTTTCATCAAAGTCTGTTTTAGTTGTGGTTTTTGGGTCAGTGTGGAAATGCAAATGCTGGCTACTTGCTCCGGTGAACTCACGGCAGCAGAGCCTTTGCCCTTTCTTTGTCATTCACTCAAGCAGCAGCTCTTTGTGTATGTCCTCAGATGCCTTGATTTTTAAAGACTGGTGAATGTAAAGAATATAGACATGTAAAAATGGATTTAATTTCACTCCTTTGAAGGCTGTGTTGACAGGATTTCGCATTTTGAATAGTCCCTAGTGACTATGTGACTATGAGGAAACAACTGGTGTGTGGATGTATGTGTGTGTTAGTGAGTGTGCACTGAATATGTTTGAGTTTGTCTGTTCGGAGAAAACTGAAGTGTCTTTGAACTAGTCCATCATTGACTTAAGTGTCCTTGAAACTAATGTTTCCACAAGTCCACAAATAGATAAACAAGCATGGTTTTTGAATAGCCATGAACCTTTCTTTTCTTTTGTATGCTTTGTCACACACCTTAAACTTTTATTGAATTTCGTTTATTTTTGGACAGCCAGAGAAAGTAATGATGAGTAAATACAGAAAAGCACCCCATGCAACTGCATGGTGAACTGCAACAATCAAGAGACTTAGGGACAGTCTAAAAGAGAAAGTGAAGACAGGTCTGGCATATATACATATGCATATATATATATATATGGAGCAATCCTCCCCTATCTCCCTGAAAAAGGTGTTATTTTGCATTCTGTTGAAGGGGAGCTCTATAGCTGAAGGTTTCTCCAGAACTGGGACTGAGGCAGGCCATATTTCTCTGTCAGTTTAGCAAAAATTAGTAACTGCTTTGTGCAATCCAGTGTTTTGTTGCTGAAATTTTGAGGGAACATCGCTGATTACTTTTGCAGACCCCCATCCTTCTTTCACTCACGTTTCCTTGGAGACAGTTAAATAATAGTCCCTGTTGTTTGAGATGTAGGCTGTTATATAAATGGGATATTTTTTAACCCTAAGGAGCTAATGTATTCTTAAATGCTTTAGCATGTCTCCTGCTGAAAAATCAGCCTGATCCCAGGACTGGACTAAGGGAATCCCAGTCCCAATCAAAAAGACTTGCAGACATAAAATTAGAAATTACCCCTGGACTTATGCTGCAGGCTGACTCACCAACATCAGTGGATTTCCCTAGAGTATGTTGTGTTGTAATATGCTCCCTTAACTCCATTAACTCCATGTAGGAAGTAGATCAAGAAAATGTGGTTATTTCTTTTTGTTCAGGTCCATGTAAAAATGGGGCCCCTTTGCATTCCAAACATTCTCTTGCTAATCGATCAGTCACTTTGTCCCACACACACACAGATCTTGTAGGATTTCCCACTGAGTGAGTTAGTCTAAGCCCCAGATCACCCCCTCTACATACACAAGGCAATGCCCTGGGGTTTTAGTGACAGCTCCAGGAAAACGTAATATTAAACCTCAAACGTAAGTGCTGAGGGCAAGAGACACCAAAGTGCAGTGCTATGTGTGAAAAAAAACCCAGGTGGTTGTAACTGATGTTTTAACCAGCTGTTTGTAACTAAGGTTATGTAACTCTGCAGGCATAGTTTGACATTGGAGAACCCCCAGTCCCCTCTGTGCAGTCTGATACTATAGAAAGAGGTCAGGACACACTGAAGCGGCCCTATGAGCTTGTCAGTAATGCTTTTACAAGGACTGAGGGCATTGCTAATCTGAGACACTCAATTTAAAAGCCACAGATGGTAGGGCGAGGTATTTACAGATGGGTTGAGGTGAGTTATGGTTAGTTATGTAAAAGAGTATTCAAACAATATGGCATTGTTTTTTCAAAAGCATGGAAATGCTATTGAGTGTGGTAGGAATGTGCAGAAGACTTTATAATTTTATCCAAAATCTTGAATTATCTTACGTAATTGCCTAATTATATATCTGTCACACAAATTACCTCCCCTGATGCAATATTGTGTTCTGAGTCTCTGTGGATAACATTAATAGAATGGCTGTGTTATTTCCAGCTTTAATTGACCCTATTCATTCTTTTGAACCAAAGATTCACTTTTCTATAGCATTAATATATAAATCTTTTTTCTTTCCAGAAATCTGACAATATGCATTTTGCATTTAAAATATTGTAGAGATGATATTACAGGTACTTGGTAATGAGTGATTTCCTGCACCATAAATGAAATTGCACTATAAAAATGCACAAGACAACAAATACATGATGTTTTATTACAATGTACTCCAAATTTGCCGGTAAACATGTAGTTCCATTCTCTAACCCACAACGATGCAATTCCAGCTGTTGATATGCATCATTTCTGCAGAGTATTCTCCAGTGAACACAAGAAACAAACAGTGGCAGATTGACCCTTTGCTTTGTTTGTTTCCAGACACGCAAAGCTTGCTCTTTCTTGACATATTCAGGTGTGGGTTGCGGGCTATTAGACAGCTGGAAACGATGCATTAGTGTTGTGGTATTATCAGGCAGCCTGTGTTAACTCAGGTTGTCAAACTATCAAGATTGTAACTCCATCTCCATCCCACCTAGAGGACATAATCTCTAAAAGATAAATTCCAGGCTTAGAGGTGATGACAGCCAATGATAAAATGCCTCAGATTAGTCTAACAGTTTACCAGTGTGGGTGGGTTATCTGAAAAAAAAGTTATGGGAACCATAAGAAGCCTAACAGTGTAAACCATGTTGTCTCATGTCATAAATTGAGAAATCTCATTCTCATTTCCAGGAAACTCAGGAGGGATATGCTCCAAGTATGTGCCAATGCAGGATGGCAAAAACTCTACTCTGAACACGGGCCTGATCACACTGCAGAACTATGGCCACTACCTGTCCCAGAGACATGTCCATCTGACCTTTGCCCATGAGCTAGGTCACAGCCTGGGAGCCCCTGTGAGTGATGCAGTTCCTGTTGTATACAGCTTCATTGTCATCCAATCACCTTCAGCAGAATGTTGTTGAACACCATGGCTGTTTCTTTTTCTGTTTAGTTCATTACTTGGAAACGCATCATTTGCACATTGTAACAATGATCTCACTTCATGTACTACAAGAGGTGCCTCCCCTGCTGCTGCAGTGCTTTTAGGGGGCATTGCTATTTTTCAAATGAAAAAAAATGTTTTTAAATTTTTAAACATTATCTTGAATGATTAGATGCAGCATGGTTTTCACTCATTTTGAGAAAAAAAATGCATTTGTCTTTTGGCCAACAGGACATGAAATTCCCTTTTTGATAGCTGTTGAACATATCTTTGAATGATTTGTTTCTTTACATGTAATGGAGCATGACCAAATTTGACAACCATGTGCTGCAAAGAATTTTGGCGAGTGCTCGCACGCTATTTAGGAAGATGGCCGTAAATGGGGTGAGAGTTCTCAATCTCATTTTCCCCCACCACAGGTGTTACTGCTCTTCATAACTTCCCCCTCCCGATGACCTTTTGCCCACTACTGCTCGTGCCCCGCCTGTCCCCCAACACTCTTAGTCCTCCACAGGCAGTGGATTCCTCCCCAGCGTTCCTGACAAGATTAGTTCTGCTATGGCATGTCTGTCTGTGGTCCCTGATGAATAAAGTCAGATCTGGTTGCCTCCAGCCCTCCCTGAATACACTCACAAGCATTCTCCATTGTTTCCGCATGCAGCAGAGGCAGAGGGCATGTAGAGAACAGAACAGCCACTTTACCTGTGATTTATGACATAAAGCTCGTGAGAGAGTTTATGACCTATGGCCCATTTCAATGTTTTTACCCAGTGAGTGTCAGGAGGGGACACAAGTCGTTCTCTGTGGCCTGGTTTTATGTGCGCTTAGTTTAGCATGTGCTGTTCTAATGTGCCCCATCATGGCAGTTTGAACATCAACCGACTGAGTCACTTGCTGTTCGAGGTGACATATTTGGATTTGAACTTTTTTGGTAGCACCTACAACTGCGTGCATTTGCATCTCGGCAATTATGCTTTTATTATTCCTGTTAGGGTAAATTACGTTTTTGTTTAATTAAACTAACTACTGCTGGAGAGGTGGAGATGAAGTGATTTTTTTATGTGAAATATCAATGATCTGTGAACAAGACTGTGCAAAGTAGCTAAAGTAAGCACTGAAATTATTCTTTCTAGCTGCAGTGTTTCACACGGGGGAAATGGGTCTGCTTCCTCATGACTTTGTTAGGCATAAGGTCACCCTACTAATGTAATTAGAGCTGGCCAGCATACTGTTTGTTGTGGAAATGCCTTTGGCTGACCTCAAGTGTAGAAGCTATGGTGCGTCAGGTAGAGATGGACATGTTCCATGTCAGGCGCTTATGTGATACAGACTTGCTGTAAAATAGATGAACAAAGAAGAGCATAGATGAAAGTGCTCACTGACCACCAGTAGTAAAGACAAGATTTGTATCGATACAGTCTTCCTCACTCTGACTGTTTCTCTGTTATTTGTTTTTCCTCTAAATGTGAACAATAATGATTAATCATATCAGACCCTGACATTGTAGTTTTAGTATGTTATCTTTTCAAGTTTTATATATTTTCCTCTGGGATCTGTGGTTGAGTGATTTTATTGCATTATTCCTGTACAAAAAACGAAGATAAAGAAGTCTCAGCGGTTACCATTCACAGGAGAGCCTGTGGTCAAGTGGTCATGTCTGTAATGCCTGGCATTCTTTGCACCAATGTCAGCTGGGGTCATTGGTGCAAATGAGAATACCATGCTTTGAATTTGTTAAGGTTCACCAGCATAAGGAACACCTCAACCGTAACCTCAAAATGAATGGTTCTAATTAGTTACAACAGCTACATCTTTTTTGGAGGATTCACAGGATTCTTGTAAACAGAAATATTGGGTCATACTTTCACCAGGGGTTTATATCAGATTTTAATTTTAATTTTAAAAAGAAAGGGTACCAGGAGGAAAAGCCTTTATTAATGTACTGGAACTCCTGATCTTGAAGGCTTTGCACTCTGGTTTATATGCTGTCAAGGGAGGTAATGCTGCCTCAAAAACAAGCCTTCTTTGTAATCCCTTCAATAATATTAAATTACTAAAATATGTTGGATAAAGACAAGACAAGGAATTGACAGTCACGGTTTGTCTAGCAAGTCCTCTGTCTGAACCTCTGGAGTCTGTGTTACAGCATGACGAAGGCGAAGACTGTGGGAACCTGGGGTCCACTGGAGGGAAAGGCAGGTACCTCATGTTTCCTCATGCCACCAATGAAGTTCAGGAGAACAATGACAAATTCTCCCCATGCAGTATTAAACACATCAGTCGTATCCTGGAAATCAAGAAGGACATGTGCTTTGTGGGTAAGCAGCTTGGCCTTGAGGTCCTCTTGTAGACAATTTTCTGCTTCCACATCTATATGGGAAACAGACTTTTTAGCATTAGAAATCAGAAGCCTATGAGTGAGATGAGATGAATGTATTTTCTGTCTGTAGTCAGTGACCAGCCCATCTGTGGAAACCAGATTGTTGAGGAGGGTGAGGAGTGTGATATTGGACACAATGAAGCAGATCCGTGTTGCTATAGTGCTACACAACCAGTGGGTGTCCAGTGTCATCTGAAACCTAACAAGCTTTGCAGGTACGTGATTACGGATTCGAAGAGCAGTGTTCCTGCTTTGCATGCCAGACGGAATTCTGATGCAATCTCTGTTCTCTGTGTAATAGCTTGAAAAAGGTGCTGTAAGTAGCTGAATGTTTTATGGACACTGGATGCACCAGGGGGAGAAAAATTCTGATGTTTTATCTCAGGGCAGATGCAAATGAAAATCTTTATTCCCCCCTATATCAGAAACACATCCCATGATGAATAGTTGTTGGCCTCTCTCTCTCCCTGTGGTCAGTCCCAGTCAAGGCTTGTGCTGCAGTGCCAGTTGTGACTTCAAACGCCAGGACGTTACCTGTGAAGAGGAGTCTGAGTGTCAGTTGAAGAGCCAGTGTTCTGGAACCATGGCCACCTGCCCCACTCCTGGTGCCAAGCCCAATATGACAGCTTGTGGCCTGGGCACACGAGTCTGTATCAGTGGGGTGGGTAAAAGGGCATGGAGGGGACCCAATCAATACTTTTAGCCATTTCACAAATTATTATAACTTTAAAGACACTCTACAGTAAGCTGAACCTTTTGAGTCAGTGCTCATACTGAGAATGTCTGCCATGTTGCGTTGTTTTTTTTTTCATAATTTTACCTATTAGAACGATGAATGATACGTGGACGATGGTTGTATGATTTGAATGAGGAGATTGCTCAATTTGTAAACTGTAAATTCCAAACAAATGACTCCCCAGTGGTGGTGGGGGGGGGGGCGGGAGGGGGGACTTCCTTACTTCCTGAAAACAAGAAAACGGGAAGAACAAACAAAGACCTGTAGGGGGAACTTGGAAAGATTTAGTACACTCCTGGTGCTGATGCAATGTGGAGTTAGATAATGTACAAGAACTGAAAATGTAAATATTTGCGTCCTTGCAGAGAGGCAGCGCTAATGTTTATGTGCTGTCATGCACTGAGACATGTGCTCTTCCTTCCCAGGAGTGCTCCCTGTCACTGTGTGTGAAGCATGGGTTGGAGCAGTGTGACTGCCCTGGAGAGTCCATGAAGGAGAAGTGCCACATGTGCTGCCAAGAGCCAGGTTACTGCGTCTCTCCCGCAGCCATCCACAGCACTACCACATTCTCTGCCTCTGCTTTCTGCCAGCATAGTCGTTTTACATCTTTGAATCATGTGGCTAACGTTCCTACCCCTGGGCTTTCATGCTCCGATCGAAGGAGTGAGTTTCCATGCCTGACCAAGCAAATGGCCTTTACCTAAGCTGAAGGTTGTCTGACAGTATTGGAATTCTTCAGAATTTAACCAGGAAGTTAAAATTATTCTTGTGTAATTTGGACACAGTCAAAACACCATGGTATTACGACCTGTTACCATGACAATGATACTAAAGGGAGACATTGCAGTTCCTGATATTGCTCCAGAGGTAGTCTTTAAGAAACGTCTGTTTAGACACTTACGATCAACACAATAGTACCTACTGATAATAAATTTGGCGGAAGAGTAGTGGGCCCGTGAAAAAAATGCACTCTGGATCTGTGGGTCACGCAGTCAAATAACAAAGAGTTCACTGCTATTACACCCTTGAACTGTATTCATCTGGTCCAGAAAAAAAGCAGCCACAGATATATTACTCATTTTGTTAGTATGGATTGTGCTGTCATTAACAAAAACATCGTACCTGTATTTTCCTTCATGTCAGGTAAGCCCAAAACCTGTGCAAGCACCACCTCCTCGGTTTTGTCCAGGTTCTTCCGAGGGGCCCGCATTGCTCTGGTGCCAGGGGCTCCCTGCTCGGACAAGCAGGGCTACTGTGATAAGTTCCACATGTGCCGCCTGCTGGATGCTGATGGGCCCATCGCAAGGCTGAAAAATGCCTTTTTGCATCTAAATGAGTTTGACGACCTGGCAGAGTGGATGAAGGTTTGTGTGGGTGAGAGGGTGGCAGTCATTATTTAACTGACTTGATGTTTACTGTGACTTTATTTGTAACAGTGCTGAAGGTCTCACCAGATGTGAAATGCCTTTTAGTGTGATGTGTACCAGAGGGCTTCCTGTTTTGATGTATTATTATTGGATGGCCATGTGTCACTTTGCTTTGTGCTTTAGTCTTGTATGGGAGCGTGTCGGATCAGGCATGTGAGGACTGGTCTAAACGCAGACATTCAAAGGAGCTGCTCTAGTCACAATAAGGGTGAAGGGGGAGGGTCTTCTGAGAATGTTTTTAATAACTGAAGTTGTCTCAAGTCTGACCTTTATTTGCCATCTCTCATTTGCTTGGTTTGGGTCCGTGTGTTGCTCATGCTGATGTGTGTTACCAATATCATTCCTTTCTGATCTTCCTTACTTGCTTCATGTTCTCTACGCTGTTCTGATAGTTTGATTTCCTTTACCACATCTCCTCTAACAGAGAAAGCTCACTTATATTTTGGCCGTTTGTACATATTCGTACTAGAAATGAGTGCACTAGTGAGTGATTGCTTTCCTCACAATGTAGTCAAAATTGTCCAACATGGACTCCTTTTTTGACAGACTGTTGTGTGCACCTGTGCTAGAATGAGTGTTTGATTTAACTTGTTTTTTTCCTCAGGCTCACTGGTGGGCAATTCTCCTCGCCATTCTCACTCTCTCAGCTGTGATGGCAAGTACCGTCTTTCTGTTTGGGAGGGCCCTGGACAGCGAAGAGGCTGAGTAGACACCATTGCACCTACTCCCAAAAATAAAAAAAAACAGAGGCTGCTGCAATACAGCAATGCAAAGCTTGTCATGGATCAGCCAGGCCATCTTTGTATGTGAATCAGTAGTGAAAGAGTGCAGATGATTTCAAACCACAAATTCTTTCTATTTTGCAGATTACAACTTTGTACACATTTATCCATTTCCATAGTGATACGCTCCATGTCCATAGCCACCATAATCTGTAGGTCATTATGCATCCCAGCACATCTGACAGCACTGCATATGATGGGAACATGTTTACATTCCCATGTGTGCTTTACTATAAAACACACTGGGTCAGATATGGACGAGTCATGTGCTTTGAGTGTATACATGTGACTCGGTTGCATGTGCTCTCTTCTTTCACACTCGCTTGTCCAAACATTGTGCAGTGTGACACAAGTCCTTGAATGGACTTCAACTTGTTTGCTCTGTACATAGCCATCTGAACCTGATGTCTAATTTAAGGTTTGACAATCTTCCAGGTTTCCACAGTTGTTACATTACAATACTGTGGTAGCTTCTTAGTGCTCAACCAGTATGGAGGGTAGGACAAATGAAAGTAAAAAAAAAAAGGAGCAGTCATTGATGAATGCCATTGAGCACGATGTAGTTTGCAGGCCTGGCTGCGGTCATCGTGGTGCAGGTTGGATATTGCTAGAAGGTGGTTAGATAAGGTTGGCAACGCAGTTGAAAAGGAACACAAGGCCTCACACCTTCATTCAACGTGTACCTTTCAGTTGTGCAATTTTGATGACAAGCCGATGTCAGCTGTGTTTGTCTCGTCATCCTCACACTTCAAAAGTAAATGATGGGTTACCATACTGAACTGAACTCGTGGCATGAAGTGCTGCACAAATGGCACTTTCCATTGCCTCAGAGGCACCTGCCTGACTCTATCGTTCTTGGAAAAACGATAAAGGTTGTTCTGTTGCGTCCTTGGTTGACAAGTGCCCATTTTCGGAAACACAGAGTCAATGTTGTCAGCTAGTCAGTTAAATGAACATTAGCTGATCTGATCATTTGCTGATTGGTATTGGTAATTGAAATGGAAATGTAATTTGTACTGTGAACCATGCACCTCACGAACACTGAAATCCTTTTTAACACATATTTTACTATCTTTAAAAAGAAATCCCAAATTTATTTGAAAGGTAAAGCAATGTTTGACATGTATACTATACACAATGCGCAATTCACAATATATTTATAATGTTTTTGTTTATTTTATGTAGCTAATGTGTAACTAATTATTCATTAGTTACTGGAATTTTATTTGTTTTGTTATTACATGTTTTGACTTTGATGGACTTGGAAATTATGAGCTGTATAATGTCACTGCACTGTACAATGATGTCTCTTTTTCTGGAATATTTAGTAACAATTTAGGATATACTGTAAGAGTACAAACTCTTAGTTTGGCCAGTGGAAAATCAACATGAAGAAAAGGTAATACATGTTTAAGGTAGGGAATTTCCCATAACTTTAATTGTTGTTGGCCACAATGTGAAAAGACTGACACTGAAAGCAGACAGAATGGAGGGAAATAAGCATATTTAAGCCCTGTATCTGTATAGGGAACATGCCTTTTGCCAGCCACAGTAATTCCTTTGTTTTGTAAGCTTGCAGTTGTTGCATGCAACTTAAAAACAGAACAAAATAAAGAACAAATCTTCATTTTAGAAATAGTATATTGATTTTATTATAATATATATACATATTTACAGTTATATACATGAGGACAACAAGTTGTCTGTTGTTTTGGATGAAGCCCATCCAATGGATTCATATGTATAAACATATATGAACAACATGTACCAACAGGTTTACATCATTGTCAATACATAGTATTAACACATATGCTGCAAGTTATTTATTGGTTCTTTGTGACCTCTTTTGTTACCAGTGCAAAAACATAATTTAATACGTACCGTTTCCATCTCCTGTCTGAATAGAGCTGATATAAACAATGATAGGGAACCATTACAGTACTGATAGTTTCATATGACATTCACATTTAGGTACTACTTGACAAACTGAGTTCTCACTTCACACCTTTCAAGACAATGCTGCAAACACTAGACAAACAAGAGGCCTCTTCATTAAATACTACCCAATGCAGGGCTGTACCAACATTGGCAACAGTGAGACTCGGTGTTGCTTTGCCTGAGTTAGTCTTTACAGGCGATGCAATAATGATATGTCTGTGTTTACACATTTATTTTAAAATGCTAGTAAGATAAGCAGGGGTGAATTTTTTTTTTTAATTTCATTTTCATTTATTCCTTTTTCAAATAATAGAGTCAAATTGTTATTCACCATTCTTGCGATGTTTGCAAGGGTTTAATCAATAGCTCAGGTGTAATCATTAGCAGAAGTGGACCACCCATGCACTACACCTGCTGAATTTAATTAGCACAACTCTTCAGCCAAGTAGAGGAGCTAATTAGTAAAATCACCTTTTTTAGTGAATGGCTAGAACAAATACATGGTAGGACTTTTACTTTCTGAAGCCAGGGTTTCCACCCCTGATCATTAGTAGGTATTGTGTAAAAGACTGCAATGTCCTCACTGTCAGCAAAGGCCCAGATTTTTCACTCTAAACGAACAAGGTAATTTACATTGACCTTAATAAGATATCTTGAACTAAGTCATATAAAAAATAATACACATCTTTTTCACTCAAGTGCTTGAATAAATAAACTGGATAGACTCACTAAAATACTACTGATGTCTTCTAATACCTTAGAATTTAGACATTACACTAACCAAGATATGCACAATTTACAATAAAATGATTAATGATACAGCAGCACAGTAGACATCGATTAAGACAGTTTACATATTGATTGCAGCTCCCATTTGTACTGCTCCCAATATTTTAAGGCACACTCTGTCAGTTCCGTAACCCACAAAGTGAGGCAGACAGTGGTGAATGCTGTTTCAGCCATTATATACAAAACAATACCAGTGGGTGGGACAGCAGTTTAGTCCTGATCCACCAAAGGCTTTGTTGACAGTTCATTTGCTAAGAATTCCCCTGTTAGATGAGGACTACTACCTACTACTACCTGCAATATGTAGGTAATGTATATATACATTCAAGTGTCACAGCATAACACAGAAAGTTATTAAACTGGCAGTCGCACTGATACTTGGCATTGCAAGCATTGCTTTGAAAAAATGAGCCAAAGTTGTGTTTTGCATTCCCATGATTTCTCAAGGCGAGCTCTAATGCAACAATGTAGTAAAGCTTTCAAAGGCATTACAGACATGCACTCAAAAAATGTCTCTTTGGGTTGCCAGATGGAAAGCACAATATTGTATGGCTCAAAAGCAGTTCTTTTTACATATTTACAAATTATGAATGACAGTTCACATTATATACATAGCAGTACATTATGTTTGAGAAACATTAATTACAGCTGAATGGATTACTTTCCAAGTGCTTTTTCAATAATAGGTTACAGTTGGTCCACAGTAGTTCCTTACATTCAGGGTCAGTGTCTCTTCAAGTTATGCCTACAACAAAGAATATGTAAGCAATAATAACAACCAGTTAGTTATTTTACCATATTTGAATGATTCGAATTAGGTTTTACAGAAAGCAACAAAGTACTACGGTGGGTAAAACAGATATGGAATAGTGCATATTCGGATTTCATGAAGCAATGTACAAACGGGGTAATTCAATAATAGGATTTTGAGATGGAGAGAACCAGATTGGAACACTGGCCAGGAAAGACTCGTGTTTTGCTTTGAATTTAATCACCTTTTTGAGTGGCTCTTCCAATCATCCATGCACTTCACAAAGGTGACTTCCTGTGCAAAATTGAGAGCCTGAGGACTTTTGACACAAAAAACCATCCTGGGAGAGAGGAAAGAGAGTCATGTCACATAATGTTGCCCAGCTATTTTGAAATGATCACTGACATTCATAATAATTAAAATCTGGATTTCAGAGTTGATTTCAGCAAAGTTTAGAAGTGATCGGCTGTATCATTTGCTGAGGGCTTTACTCACTTCTTCTGTGTCTCCCCAACTTTAACACGGATCTTGTGGACCTCCACACCAGAGGTGGCAGCAGAATTGCCTGACCACCAGGAGGACACCATCTGTAGCAAGGAGGATGACGACCAGCTGCTGGACTCCTCCCACTTGAATTTCATCATCAGCAGGTCCCCTATGTCCTTCTCTGTCACCAGCAGGAAGGAATGAGTCTTGTTGACTGAAATCTTGTCCTTCCTGCCAAAGAAAATCCCATAGAGGTATATTAATGCAAATAACACCACCAAACCAAAATGTAAGCATTCTGCATGGGTTGATTCATTGGCTAGTGTTTTAAAATCTTATTCCCAGTAGCTGGTGTATTAGAGCATTAAAAAGAACCAGCAAGAATTAAGATGCATGTCAGAATTCAGGTGATACTAGTAAGTCAAAGCCATTCGAATGAGAGAGTGAGTGTCTGGAAATGTCAAGGGTATGTCGTTGTCATTTACTGTCAGTGGTTATTGAGGTTCTCACATGTTCAACTGAAGGTCTTCGGCATCCCCTTTAGTTCCGTACAGAGAGACAGTCAATGAGGGCTCCATCTCAGACTGGTTCACCTTACAGGAGAAGTGAATCTTCAGCTGGTAGTGGTAAACTGTTTAAATAAATAAAAAGAGATGATGCGATCAGTATCATCAGTTTGTTAGTGTGTAAATGTTCTTTTGTTCTATTTATGTTCCATTTTTGTGACTGAAATTTCAATGACACCCAAACAATGGGAAGACCCCACGACGTACCTCGGAATGGCATGGAGGCTCGTGTCTTAGTGAACATCTTGACACTGCGGGCCTTGCGGACTTTGCTGACATCATAGCCCACAGTGTTACAGCGATTCTTCCTGCAGCTAAGGCAGACACCGCGGTCAAACATGTCATTGCTCCCACAGCTGTACGCCTTGCTCGCCTCCTGCTCATTCAACAGTGAATCGATGAACAGGTGGACGGACCTCTCATGCTCACACTTTATTGCATCGGACATTGCTGTGGGCAGAGAAATGGAATATTCCATTGAAATACAACAGTACAGGAGATGGCCCAGCAGACTGCACTATTAGCATATGTTTCTAAACAAAGTGAATGGGGCTAAGGTTGTCGTCATGAGCAATGAACGTTTAACCTGACACCACAGAACTTGTGCTGAACAAAGGCCTTTTTAGAAAGGAATGGCATCATCATGGGTTACCTAATGGGAGGCTTTGCAATTAGGCACATGTTTGGGCCCAGAAGGTTTTTGTTCAGTCATGTGATGATACTACTGTTTGTTTGCAGACATGAATGGTGGGATTGTTTTGACTGGTGCCAAAGCCTAAGTAAGAACAACTGATTAAAGAAAGACCACCGAGTTTGGCTAAGCAGGATGTTTGGACAAACACATACACAGTCTGACATAACACACTTGGTCATGGATTCCTTTTAGATGTATTATGCTTGTTCCACTGGGTCCTTGTTTTTAATCCCCGCCCACCAAAACTGTGTACTTCAAGGAGCAGACAAATGTTTGCATATTTAGGAAAAGATGAACTTAGACAATTATATAGCAAAAAAGACTCTCTGAGTAAGAAATGAGAATGTGTGTTGCAGAAATGTGTGGAAGTTGCCAAGCTTGATGTATGAAAGAGAAAGGACTGATGGTATGAGGCCTTTTTGAAGAAACATTTAAAAACTCACATACTCATAGTCCAAAAAGTCCTTTCACAAACTGTAAGCAAGTGACTTCTTGTAACTGGCAAAGTGTTAAATCATTATGTCCTTTCCATGTCTATTCTTTTTATTTACATTGAATCAGAAAATATTAACCTATTTCCTACTCAGTGTAAAATAAGAAACATGGGTTTCTTGACTGCCATGTGTCCATCTGCCAATTTTTAATGCTCACCTAGTATCCCAAAATTAGCAATTTTCTCAAGGGCTCCACGCAGATTGCAGCCGGGCTGGAAGCTGCCACCATTGGGATAGATATCCACGTGACCCACTGGCTGCTGGATGCCAATGCTCAGGCCCAGAGAGCCTCTGGTGAAGGTGTGGAGCACATCCACAAAATGGGCATCATCAGGGGAGAGGCGGTGATGGGCATGAGCTCCTTCAAAGTCAGGTCCAGCTGGATCCAGACCTGCACCAGGCCCAAACCCAATGTGTGAACAGTCATTATTCAGTTCACCCTTTCAAACACAGCCAACACCTGCAGTACTGTATTCACAAATATATTATAGTAGATGCCCTATAATTGTTCTTTGCTTTACTTAAAACATTGTAGAAATATGATGCTATCACAGGACACAATATAATTTGACATAACATGTCGCAATTCCTGCCTGGGTATGTTTAACCTTAAGTGCTTGAGAAAAATGCTTAATGTATTCTCATCTTTGTGTACACATTATCTCAGTTTAAAGCAGAAATGTCACAAGATTTGTTGTCAGCCCTAAAAATGTGTGGCGTAAGGGTATGTTCATCATTTGTTGCTGAGAAACAGTCCCTCAGGCCCAATTAGAAAGTAACACTCACCAGTTATCCTCCCAATTTTGTTAGAAGCATGACTTCCAGCAAACCCAGCTACATGAGCTCCCAGACTGTAGCCAATGAGGTGAAGATTCTTGAGAGGCACATTAGTATTCTCCTAAAAAAAATAAAATTCAAACTTGCATTTCTTTCAACTTCATATACAAATATGACGAAATCCAACATCTAATCTTGATTAGATCCCCAGATCACACACCACTTTCAAATTAAGAATCAGAATACCAACCTCTATCCAGTCTATAAAGTGAGCAACATCTTGTCCAACTGCTTTAGTGTTCTGGGCAGCCACAACGTAATGATTCTGGGCTGTGCTGAGCCAGTCCACAACTATTACATTGGCATCACGCTCCCTCTCATACAGTGCAGCCACAAGCTTGGCAACCCAGCTCTCAAACATCCCGCTCACCTACAGAGAGAGAGAGAGAGACAGACAGACAGACAGACAGAGAGAGAGAGAGAGAGAGAGAGAGTGAGAGAATCATTATAGTATTGACACACCACCATTTTAAAAATAAATAGTATTATTAATGGTGACTCAGAAAGTTTTTCTTTCACATGCGACATAAGCAAATGCATACCGTCCATCCATGAATCACCAAAAAGGTTTTAGCGGTGGTGTTGAAGTGGCAGTCACTGAGGGTCTCTGGTTTTCCAGGGATAATATAACAAACATCGTCATCTGGGTCTGAAGGTTTTCGCAGAGAGAACTTGGCATAGGCACTGTTGTCATCATTCTTGTTAAACAAGCCCTTCAGTGGCTCCAGAAAATTGTCTGGGAGAGGAAAATTGTAACGATTTAAATAACATTTTTTCGATAACTAACGATGTTTTCCCAGTAAAACATTTTATGGACTTAATTTCATTTGAAACCTTACGTGAAGGTTTACACTTCTTAAGTCCTATTATGAAACCCAACAGCTGACGACACTATATGGGGACTCCTGTAATTGCCCTGTAGAGGGAGTGACAGGGGTTACTCGAGTTCAGTCGGTCAGGCAGCCCCTATTGTGAGAAGGACGTCCCGGTTCTGTTGTAAGCTTTCATACAGACTCGTCATTCTACGTTTACGGTAGAAGCGTTTGGTCAGGTGGCGCCGAACCATGATTGTAAATACACACTTCTTGTTTCTCTCAGACGTAAGGAGAGGGCTGCCATGTTTTACTTAATTTGCTCTAACGGGTGGGCTTTATTTCTCATTTTCACAAGGCACTATTCCTGGCTGCTATATGACATTGATAACAACAAGCAGTTTTTGCTGCCAGCATGGCAGTCATTGTATCTAGCAGATGTATCGTAAAATGTAAATTATCTGAGCTGTTGTTTAAATATAACGATTTCAACAACATTAATTTATGAAGCGAATCAATGGCAAGTACATTCTTACCAACGCGCTAACAGTATTTTTAGGGATCGCCGAAATTCCTCAAACTTCACTCCAGTAGTGCTAACGCGTCACCAATTACCAATTAAATCAATGGAGAAAGTATATGCGTTAAAGTAGCTAACATACATTGCACGCTGTTCAAAAGCTTACACATTCATTTATATGTTTGAAACGAAACAATAACTAGATTTTTACAGCAAGAGTTGAAGATCACAAATATATTTGGTATTAATTGTGCCACACAGCGGTGACATTGCGCAAATGTGCTTTCATATGTGATAATTTCTCACTATCGATGAGTAACCATTGAAACTGCATACAGAGGCATACACAAATTCAGGAAATTATGCAAACTTACCAAACAGAGTATCGGAGAGTTCTTCTTCCAAAGGAGTTACAGGGAACACCGTTAAACATATCACAAACAAGAAAAGGCATTGGTATGCTCCTCTTTTCATGTCTTCTTTTAAATAATAAAGTTCAAGATTAGCGATACCAGATTTATTATAATACCGAAAAGACTGTAATGCAGAAAGAATGGAATATATCCCACAATGAGTGGGATTTTTATTTTCCCAACAAGAAGTCTCAACCTCTCACCCTTGAGCTGGCAGTGTCGTTATCTGAGAAACCTCATACTGATCACTTCTTAAATAGCACCTCTCACTCTGTCGCTTGTCCCATTGGTTGCTGCGTACGGGCGGGGAACCACTTGCAAGAAATAAGCTCTAAGAGTTTTATGCCATTGCTGTACGTACTATAAATGAAAAAAAAAACGTAACGAACACTGATGATTTATTGATATATTACAGTTTTGTTCACGAATATTGAGTTTTGAAGTGTTAAATATAATTCAATTTGAACAACGCGAAATATGCCAATTTGCTGATCCCTTTATCACTGGCCTAGTAACTTTACGATGTTTCCCCATGTTTGAAGATCCAATGTAAAGTCTTAATGCATAACAGTATTACCAGTCATAATAGTCCTCTGAGCAATAATGTTTTCATTCCATTGGCATGGACTGGATAGTATTTGAATAGCTTTTGTCAGCCTTAATGAGCAAATTTTTATGCCTTTTCAGAATGGAAACCCAAAGCTCGAGGTAATTTAAAACACAAACAATGTACAGTAGGCTTCAGGACACATAAACTGAAAAGCCATGTCCTGTTTAAAACAGCTTGTCCCTCCCTGGGGTCTCCCAAAAGGAAATGACCTCAGCCCCTACAAATATTGCCCAGTGTTGTATTGGGCAAAATATGTTTTTGTGACTACAGCATGTTTTTCCACGACCTGCATGCCAGTTTTTACCATCTTTTTGTTTATAATCTTATCTTTATTATAACCATGTGGACAACATTCACAGCAGCAACCACTGATATAAAATACCAGTATAAACTTAATGTGATGTAAAGGAACATCCACTCATCTACTGAGAGATGCTATGATACTATCCCGTCAAATCCAAGTCTTAGAAATGTTAACTCCATGTAAAGCAGTGAGCAACAATCTCAGCCATAGTGCATTGAGATTTTTCTGGACTTTTCTGGACTGGATTTGTATGCATCATCGACACAGAGAAGGAATGGATTGCTATTTTTTTAACTTTCACAGTAATAATAAGTCTGTATTTGTTGTCAGCTGTGGCATTTAATGATAGGCTCAGCACTGAGCTGCTAGAGTAACTGATGTCACAATTTTACAGTTTCCTCTCATGGTTGCATAATATTATTCAGTGAGATCCTGTTTTTCATCCAACACCTAGAAAAACATGGTTACTAGGAATTATGGAATATAATCTGAGTAACATAATATTTAGAGAAACACAGCGTGAACCACACATGCACATTTCATGCATGTTATCCCTTTTTTCAGCTTTACTTCCAGCAGTCGGCACAGGTATGTCTCTGGGGGTGCAAACAGATGTCCATTCTGCCCTGAAAAAATATTTATTCTTCTGTTGTCAAGTGGTTTTATAGTACAGGGAATGGAATTTACTACAGTTTGGTGGCTGGGCAGCTGCAAATCAAATATTGATAAACAGAAAATGACCACACACTTAATCTTGCATGTGTCTATGGATATGAAGACAAAAGGGCTTAATGTACCGTAGAGGAGCCAAATTCATTTCTCTGTGTTTATTAGCATTGGCAGTCTAGGCTGTAGTGTGGACAAAAAGAGATAATGTGCTCATCTTTTCAAGGCCTTGTTTGATTTTTTATCACGTTCTGATATACAGTTTTAAGATTTAGTGCAATCATTATGATGTGCGTTTATACCTTGCTTCACCTTGTCAATTATGAAGTGAGTAACCACCCCACATAAGCCTTGTTAGTAGAGGAAGTAGTCAGGAAGTAGAACATTACAGTACAGTGGAGTAATGGAAATAAGTGAAACACCAGCTCTGCTTCCATTATCTGAGAAACATTTGTGTGAACTGTGTGTGTGTGTGTGTGTGTTTGGAAGGGGGGTGGCTATGAATGCTGTCACCTGCTAGGATCACATGCCTGCCTTCAGAAATGTACTTGGCAAGTACATCTCCGTGGCTGATTATTGTCCAGCTCATAAGATTACATTGAAACTACAGCCATGAAAAACAGTGATCTGTAAGAGTGACAGAGAACGCTGGAGCCAGGTTGGCATGCATGCTGGAATTCCTAAGGTTATTGTGCAACAGAGAGGCAGTGGAGGGAACACACATTGCAGTCAATAGAGTGGTATTTCTATGTACTAAACATAAGTCAGATTAAATAGATAAGGGCAAGGTACTTATGTATATGTGGTTATATTTTTGTTTACTGCTCCATTGTATCAAGTTGTCCTGAATGTAAGACATTTTACCTGCAATCCAAAGAAACTGTACCACTGAAGTACTTACCATAGTATTTGGAAAATTGTTTATTTCGGTGTTTTTATTTTATTTCACAGTTCTCATTGCTTATAAATAGAGCTGTACATCTCTCAAGGTGAATTTCTGTATGGCTATTTCTTTTGCCTGCAGTGGAAACAATCTACATAAAAAACTCTGAACTGTGTGCACATTTCTTGAAGAATGTGTAGTCTTGCACGTGTTGTACGGAAAAACATCCCTTTAAAACAATGGAACAACACATCTGTCCAAAAACTTACATGAAGTTGCTGTTCTTGTCAAGGGACAAATCTGGCAGGAAAATGTTGTGATCTCAATGTGCCAAATACCTTAATAACAGGAAGGTGATTCAGTTTGGCAGAGAAAAGTTCATTCAGTTGAAGTCCTTAGAGAAAAAACATGGCGTCCTCTTGTAGAATAATTAAGAAGTTGTATTAGTTATTAACACAAAACAAAAAAGAATGATAAAAAACAACTACATCTTATGCACTTTCTTCTTATACAGTAATGTCCACAACAGAGAGAACAACATTGCCCTAGCAGTCAGGTACAATTATTTCCTTGAAATTCTGCCTGCGTAAAATAGGAAATAATAGCCTTTGAACTGACCCTACTGGGCAGACCTCTGCTGAATTGAAATACTGTTGCAGTTGAGATGGTTGGCTGCAGTCAGTGAAAAGATATTGATTAATCAGATTAATAAGAAAAAACAACATTCTGTGTGCATGTTTTTGGATGGAATCAACTGTTCTGGATGGAAGAGGCTCTTAAGAGGTATTCTCATAGCTTCTCCAGCAAAAATAGCCATAGTTATTACATTTCTATGAATCCTAAAAATGCTCATGGTCCATGGACATTCTCAGTGAACATATATCTATTTGGATATTTATTTGTTTGTTTTTTTTCTGCTTATTGATTGTGAGTGTTTTCATGTTGTTAATACCAACTCACTTTAGAATTAAAAGTTAAGGGGTCATTCAATTTCAGTTTACTTTCAAGAAAATTTACAGTGGTCGGATTTTTTTGATTGGTGCTTTATTGAATACACCTTAACCATTGTTGGGTAAAGGACAGACTAATGTCTATTAATCCTATTTTGAACTCAAGGATCCAAAATATTGTGAATATTTCCTGTTGAACTACAGTGACTCTTTTCTGTTGGATTCACATCAGTTACATAAATGCACACATGCATGCATGCTTCCTCCCATCGCTGCTGATGTCTTCAGACTGCATAATAAGATCATTGTTAAGAGTTACTAATCCGTAACCTTTAGCTGCTCATGTTCATGAAAGGAGAGGGGTTCTGTTCAGCTGGCTCCTGTGTTTGTATTACATACATGTTTTGCTTGAATCAGGCACTGGTTCCCATGAAAGTCATTTTTGCTTCCTTGTTTGTAGTACTATACAATGTAGTGTACATTTTCCCATGCATTCAACTAGTAATAACAATTAAAATGTTCTTAAATATATTTTTGTATAATATTATTTGTTGATTAGCAACTATAAGTTTATATAATCTTATTACAAATGTCCTTGTGTCATAAAACATTTAACTGATATTTAACATAACAAGCAATGTATGACACAATGTCTCTTCACATGTTTTGGTTTTTTTAATCATTGGGCAGCCTCCCAAAATTCCAAGAGCTACTGAATGGTTTCAGTGCTTTTCCAGTTCTCTGGAGATCTTCCATAAAGCATTCTCAACTCTAGGAACTTGGGAATAGGTTTAACATTTAAAAAGGTCATATGGGTATTGTGTATTGTCATTATAAATTGCAACTGTTGCTTTAGTGGATCAGATACCATTTTTAAAAAAGTAATCCTGTAATTTGCATCCATAAAATACAGTACCCTTTTGCTTTAAGTCTTAATTAATGTACGAGGAGGTCAAAGAGTTAAAGTAGGTCCACAATGAAAGCCCTGTTTTAAGACAACAGGAATAATGACAAAGTTAAGAAGAATTTGGAGGTCAAGAATTTTGTCGTGCATGTCTCATTAGAAGCTATCCTCCTGAAAATTGCTCAAGGTCCCAAGGTCCAATGCCTAAAAGACACATTTACTGATATTTCTGAAAGAAGTGCATTGTGGATTGATTAGAATATAAATCTCTTGGGCAAAGGACAAAGTTGCCATTCTTGTTGCATGTGGTGACTCACAAAAACAAAATACACACAGAGAAAAGGTGATTCTTTTATGGGTCAGTTTTTCTGTTGACAAGGAGTTTCTAACACTTGGCCTTCCCACCATGCTAAAATGCTATGGAATTATATGGAGCTGCTTTCATCAAAGCTTTGCCAGATATGCAGGGCTAAACACAAATATGGTATAGAGACTTGTTGAACTTCCAAAGAGTCTAGTTAGAGTCAAACGTGCATTTTCTTGCTCAAATCATTTCACAATTTCTTTTTTTTGTCCTTACCCCTATTGTAAAACTCACCTAAAACACTGCCCTGTTGGTCTCCATTAACACTGTTAACAAGTAATAAAACAGTGTTGTCAGCAACTGTTCTGGTGTCTTCTTGCATAATTCTGGCAACATCAGTATATCTATCCTTGGTATAATTATACATTAGTCACAGAGACAAACTGAAGAACTTAATTTAAATAGGTAATTTTCCATTTAATGCTGAGTAAATCTAGAATTGTACAAACAAGCTCCATAACCACATATTATATGACATACTGCAACCCCAAAAGTGTGCCTGTAATGACATCATACTAGAAGCACACTCGCATATTGCAGGTAATGAATGTGCGTGAGTTGGAGACTTTTGGACAGGTTTTTGGACCAAAAAAAGCTTTCTCGTAACTGTTGACCCCATTCAAATTAAATATCATAGGAGACAGACAACGACAGAATAGGCTCTAATGTGTAAGCAGTTTATTACAATTTCATGTTTTTCATACAGAACACTACACATTGAATCAAAATTATAAATGCACTTGCACAGCACAAAGACCAGTCTACTCAGGCTGTACACTTTCATCAAAAAGCTCATTAAAAAACATAAGCATTGCAATGTTTAAAATAAAACAAAAATGACAGTATCAGAAACCTGCCACAATATATTACAGCTTAATATACAGATATATACATTCAATAAATAGAATATGAAGTCTTCAGATACATGATGGCTATTATGCAAAGCAGTCCACCCAGGTCTTGACCAGTTTCTTTGCCTTTCATGGAACATTAGTTTGACCTCTCAGTGAAAATCAAAAAGGCGTGCCTAAACAGCTAAACAGTTCAGACCAGCTGTGGAAAAGGCAAAGGTCTTGTGTAGTATTAAACTCTGGAAACATTTAAACAATCTCCTGAAGTTGTGGCCACCACTGTCCTCAAAATACCAGGAGCTTCAGTGAAAAGGACTTCAATTCAGTGATCTGGTTGGTTCCACAGTAGACTATTAATTCACTGACTGCATCCCTTAAAGTGACCTGTGCCAATCACAACAGCCAAATTCAAATAGAACAAGCAGTATGTCATAGTTTTGTGCAATGGCAATAAACATTTAATAAACCTCTATGCTAACAATAGAACAATTATTGTAACAGAATTAGGTACAAACGACTACCTTTGGTCCCTGTGATGATTAGTGGTTCAGGTCTAGGATTGGCAACATTGACAGGTTTTCTTCTATAGATTTAGGCTTCTAGATACTTGGCCTATGTAAAGCAAATGTCATCATTTTTGTGTGAAATTAAAGCTAGTGTAAAGCTGTCTTCTGGCAGCAAGTAACATGAGATGTTAATGTTAGTTCAGGAAACAAATTCAGTTATCTCAGAAACTGAAGATAAAACATTTAATTACTGCAATCTATGTGTTTGGTGAAAAATGAATGGCACAAAAAAGTACAATGGAGTACATACAGCATGGCAAAAACAGAGAAAAGCGAAAAATATCAAACACTTGGGAAGCACAATCTTTCCCAATTTAAACTGCAAGTACAGAAGCTAACAGCTTGACTCTCTGTCAACATATCTGTTTGCTTAGCCCTTTGCTTTCAAAGCCACAATTAACACAGTTCCAGGACGTGAATCAATTTAACAGCATCTGTGAAATTACTGAATACAGACAGGCTGTGCTTGAAAATTTCATGGAAAGTAATAGTCACAGAGAAGTACTTTACAGAATACTGATACAACATGTACAGTACACAGACAGATGTCATTGCATAACCACCCCTTGGTATTTGTTTTCTTTGTTCACATTTTGCAATCAGAGGCAGGTTCACTTTGTGTTCTGCTTGAAGAGGCTCCCGTTCATCTTGCGTTTGTGTAGCCTAAGAGAAAAAAAAAGCAACATCCAGTCAGTTTGCGATCAGGCATATAACACCATTTATGTAAATCTGTGGTAAACATAAGAACATATTATGACGGGCCAGGTAAAGTTTGATAATAACAGCCATCCCAGACTATGCAAAGTACAATTCAGATGTAGCATTGCCACAAAGTCAAAGCTTTTACCTCTCCTCTTTTCGGCTACTTTGATCCTCTTTGGATTTCACGAAGACTGCTTCATTCCCTCCTCTCACAAGGTACTCAAACTCCCCTTCTTTGGCACTGAAAATCACCCTAGAATGAGAGGAGACCATAAGTAATGACTTTCATGGATTAGAGGAGACATGTATATCAGTTAACTGATTCAACAGGCTCCGCACATGGGTACCTACTTGGCCTGGGTCTCCCCTACTTTGACACGCAGCTTACGGATGTTAAATTTGTTGTTCCCCCACCAATCAGACAGGCTGAAGTAGGAGTCTTTTTCCCATCGCATCTTCACCATCAGCAGCTCACCAATGTCCACATCAGTGGTCAGCAGGAAGGAGATGGTGGTATTGGCGGTCAGCTGGGGCCTGCAAGGACACACACAGTTGATCACTCATATATCCATGCACATTTCAGTAGGTATGAATTTTAATACAACTAAAAGAATTGCTGTTTATGACGGTATAGGGGTACAGGCCAGGTTAACCTTGCCCCCCTCCATTTGAACATCATTAAGAGGAACGGAAGAAAAAGGAGTTTATGGAGTGGAGGAGAGATGCCGTGAAGAGCTGACATGAAAAGAAAGTGATGAGAGGGTTTTTTATACTTGAGGATGGTACAGGTTTGTTAATTGTGTAAGGATCTCCCTTCCAAATCTTTACTTGGAACTTTGATTAATGACTGGTAAACACAAACAGCAACAGGATGCCCGAGTGTCTAAGGCTTGTGGCAGGGTGTTTTGAGTGAAAACACAGATATGATAATGAGAGTACATACAAAGTGACAGAGATGTCTTCCTTTTCGCTGTGGGTTCCGTAGAGGGACACCTTTATGGGCTGCTCTGTGAAGCTCAGCTTGTCCTTACTGAAGAAGTGCACTTTCAGCTGGTAGTGGAAAACTGAGGGAAGAAAGCAGTTTTCAGAAAGGACCCTGTTCCAGGCCAGGATAGATAAGAATCAGAATCAGAATTGAGTTTATTGCCAAGTATGTTGCCCCTACAAGGATTTTTTTTTGTTGGTATGATGGTGCTCCATACAAAGACAACTCTAAATTACAATGAGTAATAAAAGCAACAAGTAGTGAAAAACAAAGATCAAGAAAAAAAACAGTGCAAAAGCTGTACAATGTACAATAACACTATGAATACAATATGAAATATATTAAAAGAGGTAGAAAAATATACTACGTATTGAAATATAAAATATAAGATATGCAAAGTAGAATAGAATAGACAGAACAGACAGACTGAAGTGATAGGTAAGTGAAAGGTAAGGTAAGTGATAAGTGAAAGTCTCATTTTGTGAAAACATGAGGAAGCTGACAGCTGTAACCACCTGTGCGTTCAGCTCAGACACATTCTTGGTCTATTTAAAGCTCAAAATAGACCAGACATGTGGTTATTATCACAGAAATGAGGCCCTAAACTACACTGCAGAAGACTGCAACTGGTAAAGCCTCGGCACTTAAGGCATAAAGCTCCAAACAGAACCATATCTCTCCGCTGACTATCTGAAAGAGTGCTTCAGAACAAAAGAATGTTTTAGCTACTTGTTTTTCTTAAGCCCAAATTCAAAATAACTGTGAAGCATTTCTGTTTACCTCTGAGCAAGAAGTGAGCAATTATCACACTGTATGTTATTTCTCACATATTTAAGTGATTTCAGTTGCACTAATAATGTGTAAGAAATGAAAGTATGTCACTTAAATGTGTTACTTACAGTTACATACAAAGCATGCTGTGATTTGATTGAATTTGGGGCTAGCCATTATGATGCTTTGTCTTTACCTTAGTAACAAATTTATGTTATATTTTTAGAGTATTTTGTTTACAGGCCACTGGAAATTATGAAAAATACTGTGAAATGGCTGATAAAATCAAAGAGTTTAATTATTAAGGATAGATCACCATAGTGGTTAGATGATGTCCCTCTGGTTTTGTTAATTCAGCCTCAATAAAAACAAATAATTTATTTGGACAAAACCTACAGCATGTACAAGAAACATTCACACACAGTTATGAATGAACTGAGATGAAAGCATTTCCCAGCTTGTGACATGGCTTGGTCATCAGCTTTTCGCTTAGGCTGAATTGATTACATGCGGGTGTAGGATTTCTAAAGTATGTCCACTGAAATATTCATAGTCATCATAACGTTACATCATAAGATCTGTCCCTGGTGTTTTATTTCTTCCTGACGCAATACTGCAAGAGACTCCTGCCTGCACTAATCCTATGGAAGCCTATAGGAGGGTGTCCTGTCACAGCGGTGGCAAGACTGATGTTTATGGCTTTTCCCCATGAAAGGTATATGCAAACCTTCTGGACCAGGGAGGTCTGAACAGCCAAAGGTATGGAAGGACTGGAAATTATGCATGACTAAATGCCTTGTGGGGCCCTGATGCCAAATGCTGTATTTTCACTGGTTACATTCATCGTGTATGGGCCATTTAAAATGGTAAATTGTATTTTTGTTGAATATCTGAAGGTATTTTTGACCCTGGATTCCTTCCACTAGTAACAGAATTTGGTTGATCAGAGATTCCTTGCTATGCCACTACATACCAACTGTTTATACAACAGAGAACATGTACAATGGTGTGCTTGCCAATGTGAAAAAAAATGTTGTGAGTGGATGCTATTTTCACTTGCCTATGCTGAATGTACTTTGAAAATTATGCAAATGTAATGGAGACCATGTAATACTGTCCCTTCTCCTCTACATCATTTTGAATTTAATTTTAACTATGTTTAACTAAATCTGCTTGTCTGAGGATATTGAGAGCTTCATGTTGGTTTGTCTTATCATGTAAGAATATACCAAATCCTGTAATCATGCCCGTGAGGATACTTAATTAAATGAGTTTTTTTTTTTTAGCTCATTTGACACTTCTCCCCGAAGATGACTCTAAACACATCCACAGATATGGCTGTGTGCTACAGATCTGGACAACTGGATGAATTCTAGGCATATAACATTTACCAACTACAATAAAACTAAAGGACAGCAGAGTACTCCTAACTTTGAAGTTGATGGCTATCTTTAGGAATAATGCTCTTTGCCAAGACCAAACTTTTTCCCACGCTTAACTGTAAAAGCATTGACGATCAAACACACTTGATGCACTGTGCAGCTGTTACTCATTCTGAAATCTGGTTTGACGTAAGTTTTCCTTTTGAATGTACTCATAGCCATAAATTGTAGCCGTATTGTTCTACTTTCACAGCTGTGAAATATTTATCACAATAACTGTCCAGCGCTTTAGCTTCACAGACCTGCAAGAAGCACATAAAACACGCAACTCTCCCCCTGTCACAAAACCAGCACCACCTAGCCCCTCGCTCACCTTTGTATGGCATCATCTCTCGGGTCTTGAGGTACATCTTGGAGCTCCGACGGGAGCGGATCTTGTTCACCTCGTAGCCCAGCTTGTTGCATCGGTTCTTGCGGCAGCTCAGGCACAGGCCCTTATTGAAGGCTTCCTTGGAGCTGCAGCGGTACGCCAGGCTCTGATGCTGCTCGTTCACCAGCGAGTCGATGAACAGGTGGATGGAGCGCTCATGGGAGCACTTCACGATCTGATCCATGTCTGCACAGAGGAAGGGAGCCGCGATGACATCACTCATTTACATCACTCATTTACCCCTTAGTACAGATGTGCATTTTTTTCTGATTATCTTGCAGCTACTTCAGATCCTTCAATAATGCAGTACACAGGATCAAGGAAATGTTCTGCCGTCAGGCTCAACACAGGGGGATGAGGCTACATACTTTGTAAGCCAGTGGTCGCGATCATCATCATGGTGCTCTGGAATTCACAGCCCGGCTGGAATGTTCCCCCGTTGGGGTAGATGTCCACATGGCCCACGGGCCTCTGGATCCCAATGCTGCGGTCCGGGGACCCTCTGGTGTTGGTGTGCAGGACGTCCACAAAGTTGGCGTCATCAGGAGACAAGGTGCTCTGCTCATCTGCATACTCAAAGCTGGGGCCAGCAGGATCCAGACCTGCCAGAGAATAGAAAAAATAAAGGGTAAGATGTAAGTGCAAGAAAAAAAGCGTAAAAAGTTAAGACATTCACTGTAGCAAGTAGAATTTTAACGGCTTACAGATTTATCGGCTTGCCTGCGTTCTTTGGTTTGTAAGATTGTCTGGTCAAGTAATGCACAAAAACACATTCATTTATATTTGAAACATCCTGTACTGTTTTTAGACCCCTTGATGGAAGGGGGCAGAAGGTGTATTGGAAATGACAAATTGAGATCATCGCTGTGGATAAATTGTTGATTGCTACAGCAAATGGTGGCTCACCTGTGATTCTGTTGATTTTGTGGTCTGTCAGGAGCCCTGCAATGCCAGCCACATGGGCTCCAAGACTGTAGCCCAGAAGGTGAATCCTCTCCCATGGGTATTGTAGCTCTGTCTAGGTAGAGAAAACAGCAGAAAAATTAAAAACCCATTAATTCTCCTTTAAGTTTAAGTTAATGTCTTCATAAGACCTCACCCAATCTTTTTATTTTAACTTAAAAATATACATATTTGTGTATTTCAACTAATAATAATGCAGGTTTCACCCAGGCAGAAAATCATTACTGACACGCAAACTGATGCCAGCGGGTCCCAGAGGTTGCCTCATTTCAATGGGGATGATTGTTTCATGCTGTTCAATGTGAAAGGGGTGTTTTCTTAAAACAAAAAGCAACACATTTCGATGTGTCGTTGTGCAACATGTTGAACTCACCTCTAACCATTTGACAAACTTTGCCACATCACGACCCACCAGCTTGGTGTAGGCAGCAGAGATGGGGTAGTGCTGTTGAGCCCGTGTCAGCCAGTCTACCACGATGACATTAGCACTGGGCTCTCGCTCATACAGTGCTGACACCAGCTTGGGGACCCAGCTCTCAAACATCCCTGTCACCTGAGCACAGAGTAATTCATTTGATCAAAGTTAAAACTTTGGTTCTCTAAATATGTTTGTACTTTATCAATATGAAGAGTTGCCAATGTATACCTGTAACCATTATAATTCCTGGAAATAAATATCTTTAAATATCAAACAGCTATGAAAAGAGAGTTGGTTAACAATGAAGTTGTTGATCCATCTATAAAATCCATGGTGTCTCAGACATTACTGACATTCACTGTTAAAAAAGCAAAACCTAGCAATACTCTTAATACTGAGGTACTTCAGCTTGCAATGACAGTAAAACAGAGTTATTTGCGAAGTAGTGTACTATAGTCAGGTGTTTGCAGCAACCGGAGTTTTACCGTCCATCCGTGAATTATCACAAAGGTCTGTGTCTGCAGGTTGAATTCACACTGTGATATGGTTTCTGGCTGTCCAGGCACAATGTAGCAAAGATCGTCGTCTGGAATCTCTGCTGTTCTCAGTGAGAACTTGGATTCGATGTCATTGTAGTCTAAAATCCAGTCGGTTGTGTTGCCTGTAAAAAGCACGTGAATATTCCCATTTTATGTCTTACATTAAAAATTTGATGTTTTTCCATTGTTAATATTTCCACTATTTCTGAGAGTTTCTTAGAACTCTTAGATTCATTTTAGCGTCAGGGAATACGTATTTTCCCCGGGTCAGGGGAACTCAGTTTTGGCATTCTTAATGATACATAGCCTAAGTGGGAAGAAACCACGACCCTTCCAACAACAGGTAAGCGACAATACAAACATTACAGGTCAATTGAAATAACTCACAGCAAAGGTTAAAACGTCGAGCTCAGACCACTACACCACTGAGCGTTATCAAAACTGGAATGGCTGTGTTTTTATCTTAAATATTACTAACAGCTGCTCTGGTTCTAGAGTTCAGTCGTATAGTTATCAGGATTCGCGATTTAAACTCCTGGCGAGGTCGTTACAATTGTCTCCGTCACAAGACAGAAACGTCTGAACAAATGGCCACCTTTAAACCGTTGTAACGTTGTAACAGTCAACGAGTCTGTTCATAAGCATCAGTTATGAGCAGGGGCGCGCACTTTCGCTGTTACATATAGTAGTTGGATGGGGTGATAGTACATTAGACATAGACGCATTCAACTAAATCTTACTATTGATACTACTGCATTAATAACAACAAGAAGAGTTTTGTCATTTTGTTTTTCACGCTGTTTGCTTTTGAATAAAATGCCGCATGAATAAGCTTTCTTCTTCCAAACGTTGTCTGTCTGTGGTATTTAACTGACGCGACAGCGAAGCACCACTTAGCGCTTAACAAGGGGAACCCCATCTCATAAATTGGTTTAATTCGAGTTAGAAACGAGATACTCGAATGGTGCAATGTCGCCCTCTATTGCCATAAAAGAAGACATTTGGTTAAATTTATTATTATTAGGTAATAAACAGCTCCCAGTCATGCTAGTGTAATTGAACATTTCGTTTCTTTTTAGGTCTGGCATGCTCCAATGTAACACCTTTGTCATAGAGCCTCTCTGAAAAATCTTTCTGAATCGGAGGGCGAAAGCGCATGATTTGATAAAATTGCAGTTGTGCAAACCAATTAACCTTATTGACCTGCAATATATAACGACGCGATTAAAAAAAGAATTGAACTATGGACACATTCATTAAATGTAACAAATTCACACTGGAGGGGGAAAACAGCGTGTAATTACACATGTTGCCGGCTAATAGCACGCTTTGTCTCAACAGATACTCTACCCAATTGAATTGCAACTGAACTGTTGCTTAATAGTTTTGCATTGTGAATGATCGTTGACCCGGCTGATTCAGAGTCCAGAATTACCAGTGATATCAGAAGGAGTTGAAGAATTTTAAAGCAACACTTAAACTACCTACTTAAACAACCGATTTAAGCCCGTCGACAAAAGCAATAAGACACCAAGCAGATCGCACTGCTGCGTAAGCGCTCAAGGTTACTTTCGGTCATTATACAGGAACGGTTTTAATTTAACCGCTTCCCGTCAGCAACATCGTTTATATTTCTGAAAATTATTAAGGCCCTTCCAAAAGGGAAATAAATATGCAAATGAAAATATGATATAGAAGAGTAAAGCTCCACATTCATGACAGGATAATTCATTAATACTTACTGAATAATGTTGGTTCAGTGGTGGTTGAAAAACTTGCACACGTTTTAACAAAATATATCCAAATAACCAGCAGCCAAAGGTTTTCTTTTCCCATATTATTGTTGGTTTAGCTGTTTCTCTTGAAAGTCCCAAATAAAGTGATATCTTTTTCTGACTGGTTTGCTAATCCAAATGGAATGATTGTTGCAGTCTAAATGCTTGCACAAAACTGTTTGGTATGACCGTGCACGAGGGTTCAAATTTCTTGTAAAGTCTGTCACACTTGCCGCTCTAAACGTGGCTTTATGCTTAACTTAGAACTTTATGCAAATATCTCATTTTCCATTGGTCTGAAGTACATGTGCTGGGCGTGGACATTCTCTTTAAAAGTAATACAACATCACCAACTCTCACCCCGAAAGCTTACAGCCCACCGCTTAATCAATTGCCCGGCCGGGACAAGTCTGGCAGTTTGCTTTCAGTTCGTTTTTTTTTTTTTTTTTTTTGTTGTAGAGTGACGATTCAATATTTACATAAATAGGTTTTGATATATTAACACATATATGTTGGTTCGGGTCCTGTCTGCAATATGTTTCATACAACAGATGCGTTGCTTAACTGAAACCAATACAAAGTTCATTGCAATATGATAAATTACAGTCTGAGGGAAACGATTGCCCTTTTCGCCTGGAATTCTTTGTCAGAAATTGCTTTTAATTTCATTATTTTGCTCATAGAGGAAGTTTTCTTATGGGTTACCACACACCAGGTGCAACGGATTCTATAGAAATAGAAATCACATATCAGTCACATGTTTTAAGTTTTGTATCAGTAGTTGCCTATTGCAATTCGTTACAGTATCCATGATTGGCCTTACTCTAAAGCTTCGCTTTGCGTTGGACAATTATTTTTAATCACATACACCGGTGAAAGGTTACTCTGCAGGAGTAAAAGTAGCGTGCTTTGGAGGCCGTTGTTATTTATTTCTTCGCCAGGTAGTTATGTCCAATTGTTCATTTTTTATGTGCTTCTTTCTTCGGTCAAGGACCTTTCGGTCAAATCCCCCACGAGATTAAAACTAGTGTTAGCAAACCGACTTCTCTACCTACCCACTGTCCTAAAAGTTCTCCAGGTGTACTTCATCTCTCGTTTATCAAAGAAGAGAGAGAGAAAACTATTATGAAAACAGTAAAATTTGTCATAACGGTTTGTCCAGTAACGTATTCCATATGCTCCAGCAAGTATGCCTAAATACAATAAAACAGCTCACAATCATAAAGCATGAACTAAGTTATTTTATACTCCAATCCACGTTTTTGGAAGCTACACGCAAACCCATCTCGAATGAATACATTTACATTTACATTTATTCATTTGGCAGACGCTTTTATCCAAAGCGACTTACATAGGTTACAGTTCTTTACAATGTTATCCATTTATACAGCTGGATATTTACTGAATAGCATGTGTCCTTGGCGCATTTCTCACAAGTGTGAACATGAGTATTTTTCATAGCAGTACTGAGCATTGCTATTGAAAACGCTAGACAGGACCTAATATCTTTTCCTCTGTGAACAACTCTACAGGCGAACGAAGGGTGTGTGCCATCCGATGCTCTTTCTCATTGGTCCGTTCTGACTGTGCAGTCTTGAGTCCGTGAAGCTGGATCGAGTGAGCATATTTGTTGGAACTGACTTTGGAATGATGCTTGGCACAAATTAACTGTCACGCCAATATATAGTTCCGATCATTCTTTGCACTGCCAGACACAAGTAGCCGCAATTCTTTATCGATTTGCCTGGAAACACTGCCCCTCTTTCTTACCGAGTGCAGCTGTCGCCCGCGTTACCAAGTAGTAAAGCGAATGAAGTAGGAGATGTAAAGTAGTAACAGTCGGAAAGCCAATCGTGTATTTTCCGGTTGACGCAATCTTACAAAATGGGCTATGTTCCAAAATACTGGCTAGACACTGCATATAAGAATAAGTCAAATATTCCCAACATATAAATACGCCATACATATTTGTGCATTTGCATAAAGTTACAGCAAATAAATAAAATACAGCATAAGGATTCTGTATTGTGACATGCGCTGTGTAACAGTTTGCGGCACGACAGGGCATGGGGGAACAGCGTGCAATGGTGCGTTTCCACCAAGCAGTACAGTACAGGTCGCAGTACGATACGCAAAGAGATCACGATTGGACAGGTTGTTATTATAGCTTATAATATAGCACACACACACACACACACACACACACACATGCTATAATATAGCTTATATTATAGCACACACACACACACACACACACACACATTAGTAAAAGGATAAAAAATACACTGTAAACGAACATCACAAAATTAGCATTTGACGGATTCTCCGGCGACTTTCAGCTGATGGCATCTTTTCAACTACCACTCATATACTAGTTCAAATCATGAAACACGTACACCTTTTTATTTCAAAATAACTAATTTCAATTTCAGCAAAGGAAGGTGAAAGTTGTTAAGAGATAAACAAATAAGCCTGTAAGATCCTCCTGAAAAGGAAAGTTATGAAGATACTAAATCTCGTTTCTTGAGAAATGCAATCTTTGAATTTGGAGCAGATAGTACCAGATGATATAACAAACAGAGTTTATCATCAAATCAACAATGAAACAACAGGCAACAATACAGAGGACTCAATATCAATATTTGACAAATGCAACATCTAATTATATTATTCTCTTCATATATTCCAAGTAGCCTAACCAACCAATGAAGATAAAGGGAATATCCACCACCCACTAACACCCATTTTTGAGTGTAATACAAATATGCTTCTTTCACTGAGGCAATATTTTTCTAGGAAATCCTCTAAGAATCTAACCCCGTGAAATGTGAAGGCGTGGGACAAGGGAGCAGATGTTTGTTTTTTCTTGAAGAAGGCCTCTTGCTTTGCTTTGGTACAAATGGACCCACACATTTTTCTATGTTAAATGTAATGTATTGGTGAAATTGAAGCTCACCTTATGGTCAATCATTTTTTCCTATTTTGTTGCAGCATCTTATACTGAGGGCTTGAATGTTCTTCCATGCTTTGTAATGCATAATGCATTTGCCCTGAGGTAGCTAGTAAAACATTTAGGTGTGTGTTACTCTTTTATACTTGCACATGATTGCTCAGTAAAACAGTAATTATATATATAGTGCTGACACTATACACTTTACTGTTACACTGTTACACTTGTTGCATGTTACTCAAAGTTAAGGTCAAAGCACATGTTAAACTGAAACAAAGGTTAAAATGAAAGCCCCCCCCCCCCCCCCCCCCCCCCCAAAGACTATAATTCAATTGAATAGCACACTGGTATAGCATGAGTCAGGTCTTTTAAGTATACACTTTTTGCATTTGCATTGCATGAGGATGATTAGTGCTTTGCTTGCTTGGCTTTGCTTCCCAGGCCTGTGTTTAAAAAGATGGAATTGCCTAGCCCAGATCTGTGATATCTTGCCCAGACAACCACATTATAATCAACAGAGAGGTTCCTGGTTGCCAGACTAGTTATATACATGTGAACTCCCCTCTGAAACCCCAGTCTGTAAACATTTTGTGGCCACACTTCCTATTGTAGCCTGTGGAACTATAAACAGAAAAAGAGATGAGAGTAGAGATATTACTTCAACATACTGCCTTGACATTTTTGAGTTTCTCAACTTAATGGGTCACATCGGGTTAATGAATTCCACTTCTGGTAATACTGGAGCTTATGGTGAGAGGTAAGGTCAGTAAGTAAAATCAGTAAGAAATGCACACGGTTCCTCAAGGTAGACACAGTTATAGCGTATTGCATACTGCAAGCTGTGGTGCAGAGTCCACTATCATGTCATTCCCTTCTCTGATGGGTTTGGCCCTGACCTTGCTTTTTTAGAGGAAATGAAAACTCAAATCAGGGTAAACTGAGAGCATCTGGATCAAACAAATAAATTTCCTGTTCGGTATTGAATTTCTTTCTCTGTTGTTTTCCTCCAGAAAGTGCTCAAAGTTCAAGTGAAAAAAATGCGTAAGGGCACTGATAACACACAAATTGAAATGAATAGATTTTTTATTGCCAGAATGACTAAAATCAAGATCAAACAGGAGTGTAAGTAAGAGAAAGAGATTTGACAGAAATCCACTTCCTATTCATCCAGCATGGAAAACAAAACTTTGCATGGGTTGTGAATAAAGCCACATATGCTCTAAAGGCAGATTCACAGAATTTATGGATGTCAAAGAGGAGTTTACAGTGCCACACTCATGGCGTGACCCAGGAATCCATGTGCATATCACCTCACAAAAGTCAAGGTGCATCAATCACTTGAGTAAACAGACTGATTAGTCTCTGTGGGAAGAAAAGGGAGAATATCAGTGAAGGCTGTGAATGTGACCCCTGGTTCTCTGCGCACTGAAATGTGAGCTTTCTCAGAGAATCATTGAGAATGGGTGAAAAAACATTTGCCTACTACAGACCAGAGAACTGTCAGGAGAACACTGAGTTTGTGCCTGTTGATCCCTGCTCTTTATTCCTGCTGACTCTGTCATGCTTGCTGTAATTCTCTGTTACACTCAGTTTCGCTTGGTACACACACCTAATGCTGTTCTCAGCTGTACATGTTTAACTCTCACTACTCCCCAGTCGCTCATTGTATTCCCACTGTGACCCTTGCATGATCCTGCTGGGTCTGACACCAACACATGTCAAGTTTTAGCTCTGTACCTAGTCTGAGGGAGGTATTGATTGAACCTTGTTAACAACACTGCTGACAATCTGATCTGCAGCTCTGCCTGCATATGTGTTGGGTTTCTCTGTGTTAATATTACATAATTCTTTACTACGTTTAAGGCTTGCAGTTTTTACATTTTTTTCCTATCCAGAATATTGAGCTTAATAAGGCAATTTTACTTGAGTCTTTATTTAATTTATCATGCTGAACTTTGTGTAAAACCTTCCTTGGAAGCTACCAAGAGTGAACACCCATTTCTGGTAACACCTGAGATTATCCACCATGGGTAAGCACATTAAAGCTGTCATTATGAAAGGCATCAAATGTTTTTGGTACTGCGCTCACGAGTTCCATCACTGGGAGGGGCGTTTTATGGTCGCCCTTGTTATTCTTCCCAGTGCCCAGACATGACCGTGCAGCGTGATGAGCTCTCTCAGTTCATCATTTCTCATGGATGTATCAGGCCGAGGCAACACAGAGGGACACAACATGCCAGCCATTGTGCCCGGTGTTTTTCTCTGGCTCTCAGATGTTTAATTATGAATAGTACAGTTGGGTTGCTCCCCTTTTTCACCATGCCATGGAGGGAGCAGCTAGAACATTGTGTTCAAGGCAGGGGGGTCTATTCCTGGGGTAATGAGAACCAGCTTGCTTGTGGAGGACTGTAAGGACAGGCATTCCTGCATGCTCAGAGCAGTGGGGTCTGCACAAGTGATCCAAGCATGTGCTCCTGGGGGGTGTTGATGACTGGAGGTGGCAGAAGAGCTGCTGCTGTGTGTCCCACGTGTGCCATGGCAGCATCAGTCTCCTTTTTCCACCTCATTAGTGGCACTCCTCGTCTGTACCCCATCACACCCCAAAACAAAACATGAACAGTAAATGGCATGCTTAGGACATTTTACGTTGTTATTATGAATCTTACAATAGCTGATAACAGCTGGGAAAACCTCAATGCAAGTTGCAAAATAAACTGAAACGTAGCAGATATGGGCTTTGCAGCAAAAATAAAAGCAAGACCTCACGTCTAAAGTGATCTTAATGTGTGCCACATTGGTCAACTCAGGTTCTGTACATCCTTCACCCCGTTTCAAAGTCAGACTGTAAGTAAGTCTCCAAATGTACTCCAACTGTAAGTCTCCAAATGTACTCCAACTGTAAGTCTCCAAATGTGCATTAACTCTGTTTGTTTCAAAGTAAAAAAAAAATTATAGAGCTTTAAGTATAGACTAGTCCCTAAATGGGGTGGAACAGCTGGATGATGCAAAGGGTCACATATGTGTGCTTTCTAGAGAATGCAGTGGCACATTTGTGGTGATGTCTACTGTGCACCCAGGAAACCTGACAGCAGATAACGCAGCATGGCACCAGTATCCATGACTGTGAACCACATTTCACAGCTCATCACTTCTCTCTAGAGCAGGAGCAGGCTTCTGCTGAGCTCCTTGTTTCTCTCTGCAAGATATCAGCTGTGTGTGGGGCAGTTTTTATTATTCTTGGTGTTTTGCCTGCTTCTGAGATCATTGGCAACAAGATTGCTTTCTAAGAAAGACAGAGACAGACTGCGCTATTGTTCTCCAATTCCATCTTGAAGGTTTGCTCCCTGCTGCTTGGTTATATTTCTCAGGGTGAATGCCCTGAGAAAAATGCGCGAGTGGAGATGTTGAATCATGGCTGCGCAGGAACATGCCCTCACATCTTTACTCTGGCCGCACTGTTCAGTGAAGGCCATCGACAGTCAGGGAAACATCCTGTGCCCTGGGAGGAGGTGCCGTGTCCCTCTCCCCTCCTTCACAGCAAGTGTTCACGTGACTTTGATCATCTGGATGCTTGCATTCTGCTTCAGCTTGGACTAATCATAATATCACACATGGCCAGCAGCGGAGGAATGTTCAACAAATGACTGCCCGAATACTTCTTGCTGTTCTGCAGGAATCTCGTGTGGTGGTGTTTAATCCTTCATAGCCATGAAACCCTCGCATCGGCTCGTGCTTTCTGACCCACAACAGTAAGCATAATATTGACAGTACTCTGTCATGGTAGTGCCTCTTCTTCTGACAACTCCTCAGGCAAATCTGAACACACCCACTGCCGTCTGCTACATATTTGGAAATGGGGGGGAACATCCCTGAGGACCTCTGGAAGACTGGTTGGTTTGTCATTTGGTATTTGGGATCGGACTTTCATTATGAGAGGAAGAACAAAACACAGCTGAAACCCACGCAAACACTTTAATCATTGGGCGTAATAGCGACCAGTGGGTGGGTGATGTCATGTATGGCTGGCAGACGCCAGCAGTTCAGCAGCTGCTGGGAGCGGCACCCTGGCCGTGGGCTGGCCAGCTCCCAGGCCTGCAGTGCCCTTCCTAGGGGGGCGGGGGTGTAAAATGAAATCCGGCTGCTGTGCCCCTCCTCCCACTGGTTACACCACAGGGATGCTCCCTGAGAGCAGTGTCTGCAGGCAGGGTACTGCACTGTACAAGCTGCCCTCTCAGTTCCTTTGCTTTTCATCTTCGAGACAGAAGAGAAATAAACAATCAAATAAAGAGGCCCATGCACAGACCAGTCCAGATGTGTGACTTTGCATGGTTTCAGTGCTCTGGGGTTTGTGAGATTTTATCTTCATAGCGGAGGCCTATGTTGGAAGGAAGGAAGAACAGGGACCCAGGTATATGGCTTGCAGAGATAACTTAATGCATGTTTCCCATTCCAATAAAGAAAGGTTATTCAACTTGGTCAAACTATTAAACTGCCTTAGTGAAATATTTTCCTGCAGACAGACACAACAGGTTGTGCTGTCGTAGGCTATCCCATCACGCCCTCTGCTGGAGAAGAGAGACACTATCAGACACTAGTGACCTAGATTCACAGGGTGGTTTGTACTTGAAGAAAACTCCTCAGGATTTACTTACATATGGTTTGCTGGGGGGAAGATTATGTTTTGGACCAACAAGGGTTTTAATGTCTATATGATATGTACATGACATGGAAACACCATGTAACATAGCTGCCAGGACAGTTAGCAGTGACACATAAAAAATACAAATACAAACACACAAATACACATCTGTTAACACGCATTTGAATCATATATAAAATTGGAAAGTTCCCTTTTATACTTAATTAGTTCATTAGTTCACTTTCATTTATGTTTCACGATACCTTACACTCCTGTCAGTACTTAACTCTGATTAAAGCCACTCTGAGGTATACAGCAGTGTTTCTCAGTTCTTTTCTTGTTTATGCTGGTTTTCCTTTCATTTGAGCTCAACTAATTATCTTTTATTTGAAAACATTTGGTTTTGAGTCAGTTGACAGTTTTCTGCTTTATGTCCTTTGTGGAAGAAATGTGTCAGTGATTTGTTTTTTCTACTTTCACATTTTTATGAATTTTATTTGCAGTGCATATGAGGAAGCATCGTCATGGGGACTAAATACTCAGAGAACTGAACAGGGAATGATGTTTTCTGACAAAGACATTACAGTTCCTTTAATATGCAAGGTAAAGTTTATGATCGCAACATTTTATATTTCAGGACCTCATGTACATTCAGGGTTAGGTCTTCTAGGCACCCCTTCAAAGCAGCTGTCAAAGGATGTTTGACACAGTATGTTTCAAATGTGAACAGAGCAATTATGTTATTACATTTACATTTACATTTATTTATTTAGCAGACGCTTTTATCCAAAGCAACTTACAAAAGATGCATGTACATGTGTGCATAGTACATAGTTGTGACCTGAAATAAAATCATTGAGGGGTTAAGGAAGTTTTGGAATCCCATTGTGTACAATGTACAATCTCACATACAGTATATACTTACATGGCTCAAACTAAACTTGCAGCAGTAGTGCAGTCATGCTATATTCATTTGTGCATACATGATATTAAATTTTCTCTATGTGGAAGTGGAGGGTCTGTGCTATCCTCATATGCACAATTGTTTACTTTTAGTTGGTATTGTTAAATATATATTGGTTGATGACATCTTCTGTGGCTTCAAAAACTAACTTATGTGATTAAAAATAAATAAACTATAGGTTGCAGGCAACCAAAAAGCCAGTTACTGACAACTTTGAGCTGTGGTCAAGCATATCTTAAAAGCTGCTCGAGAAATTTGTCAAAGATAATATGTGTGAATGCTCCAGAATGTTTGAGGATAGTCATATTTTAAATCACCAGGGACCAAGAGCTAAGAGAACAAGTTAACATGCATAGAAAAGTCAAACCACACATACCTGTGTGGCAGGAATAAGTGAATATGGTGATGCTCAAGTTGGACAAAATTGTTCCGTGGTTGTATTGGGTGTAGGTTGTGACTTCAAACACATACAGATGCTCCAAGTAATAACTGCCAATTTCAAGTGAGAAAAAGTAATGCTGTCAACAGTTATGAAAAAGTCACTGTTTACAACCATATTGATGTAGCTGTGTGTGGCCAAGGACCAAAAGCTATGACAAGCTTACAAGCTTGTCACATGTCACAGTCGGTTTACTGTGGTACACATGGCAGCAACACACAAGAACCTGTGTTTAAGGGATTCTGGAAAACACTAAAGAAATATTGAGCTAACAGCGGGGGGATGAGACAATATCTTTTGTGGAAATACTGTCTGAAAGAGTCTTGAAATGGTTTATACTTTCCACTGTGAACATTCCAGGCTCTATTGCTCCTATCACCATGGTAACAGAACCTGAACAGGCCCTCCCACAAATTACACAGCAAACTAGAATTGAAGACTCTGGTTGCATGTGCTTTTGCTAATGTGTGTGTGTGTGTGTGTCGTTGTGTGTGTGTGCGCGCGTGTGCACGTGTGTGTGCGTGTGTGTGCATGTGCATGTGTGTGCTTGTGTGTGCATGTATTTGCGTGTATGTGTGTACGTCTGTGTGTGCGTATGTGTTGTGGGTTTGGAGGAGGGAGAAAGGGGAAAGGTTCAGTACCTTCCTCTCAAGCAGTGAGCCACAATAAACAGTAGAGGGGGATATCCACCTTATAGAGAAAACCCTTGCCATTCACTAGGGATGCATTCCAGACATTGCTATGAATGCAAATCTGGATGCACTATATATTACTACTTAATATTGCTATATATTACTAATAATAAAGGCTAAAGGAAGGTATTTTCATGTCAGTTAGATAATGTAACACAGCAACATAATAAGCAGAATTTCTGAAAAAATAAATTAATATGTATTTTTATGTAGTAGCCTACATGTTGCCTGACACAAATATTTGAAAGAGAACAGATTACAAATCAGTGAACCGTTAGGGCCTTCTAAAGAGAATACAGTCAGTTTGTCAGAAAGCTATAGGGTGTCCCTCTAGAAACTTCATTCTTAGTTTTGAGTATATCAATTATCTATTAGCTCAGGTTTCAGAAACTAAATTGAGATATTATTGTAATAATACGACTCTTCCTCCTAGGTCTACAACGTGGTCAAAACCCCTTTACCACAGAAGAACTGTTGGAATTATGCTGATTTGCTTAATTCAAGCTCTGGTTGTTTTTCCATAATCATTGTTGTTGCTCTAACACATGTCAGTTCAGCCTGATACAATTACCTGTGCTTGGTGGTTATATGTAACCAGTGAGTGAAGCTGGCAAGCTGTGTGACTAGGTTGTCACAGCATTGAAAACTGAGGGGATACGATATGAGAAACAACTGAGCGTGCTGACATTGTATGTGACAGTAAGCAATCATGTATCATTACACAGACAGAAGTGATGCAGAGTGACTTACAGCCTCTGTCAACAGTGGGCTTCTGCCGACTGTTATTATTGCTAAGTATATCTCTATGCTCTATCAAGTCATTCAAACAATCCAAACAGGTGTTACTTTAAGTGCATGTTGATCTGATAAACTTGGGACATGCAGAAGAGGGGGATGGAATTATTTCATGTTGGCCCTCCATTATCCTGATCTACTTTCACAATTAATTGTAAGAGTTAAATATTTAAACCGTGTGAAGAAATACGAGCCTGGGGGAGTGAAACATTTGGTAGATATCAGTCCATAAATTACAGTGATGAAAACCTCATCAGTCAAACTAACAGCAGGAATTTTAGTTGGCATTAATTCAAGACCTGGTTGTTGTAGCCTGGTCATTAGGAATGGCTAGCCTGGGAACCACCAGCTGAGCCTCCAATAGCTGTAGCCTGCTCACCATTTCCCCTCAGTAGTGTTCAATGGCTTTCTACATGCTGATAAGAAAGGGAAACTGCTGCAATATATTGCTAAATGAGTCTTTATCCTCTTTCTCAGTCACTTCCAAGAGAAGGCTTGTGTCAAAGCAGACAATTAAAACAAATAGAACTGGTGTGATGCAATGTATGTATGCAAAATGTAATGCAAGGGGAAAATGTTTGCTTAGCCATACCAAGCAATTGTCAATGAACAATGTATGTGTAAAAATATAAGGAAAATGCAATATCTCTCTTGTTTTTCAATGGGAAAATCTACCTCTCTGAAAAGACCTTGTTCCATCATACCCCACATTCCTGAGCACACTCCTGTAGGATACTGGCTTGAATAAAAAGTTCATTTCAGCATAACCTCTTTGTCTGTGAGCCGGGCAGCACAAGATATATTTGTGTGGATCATACATTCCAAGCAAATTCTTATAAAATAAACTAAATAAAATGATATTTATTTAACAAGTAGACACAAAAAGTAGAACTAAAGTCTGAAGGGAGATCTATTTGTCCTCTCAAAGTTCTGTTTTGCAGCACTATCTATGGCAGCATGTCATCAGACATGACAGTATCTGATAAGCCCGTGAAAGAGTCATTGTAAAAAAAAACTGACAGAGAAGACACCTCTGTGTTGATTTCTCTGACAGCTGTGATCCTGTCTTTTTACAGCAGCAGTGTCCCCAGGTTTTTACCACAGATATGAGGGAATCATTGTCAGCTCTGGAGGTGTGAACACAAGAACAGAGAGAGAAGGTGTAGGCTCATTATATCATCATAGCTGTGTTGTGACGATCTAGACTGGAAAAATAAATGAGGCAAGAAACGAAAAGACTCTGGATAGTATATATGGGAATGATTTCATTGCAGTACACTCTTTGATACAAGCGCACATCTTTGAGAAGAGGGTACATTTCTCTCACAGTTAGGCCATTTGCACACAGATAAATAATAATAATAAATTTTATGTTCACCTCTATGCGGCCAACAATAGCACAGATAACACACATACACACATTAGAAAGAGCGAGACACAGAGAGAGACAGAGAAAGAAAGAGAGAGCACAGATGTTCATAGGACTGTGGTTCATTTATGATGTGGTTCGGTTATCAGTGAAAGATATGTCATGTCCTCCAAAGGTCCACATGGCAGCCCCAGTGCACTTTGGCAGCACCTCTCTCTCTGTCTCCACCCAGCCCGTTCCCTGCATATAGTCCATTACTGCCTCACTGCACATTTACCTCTCATCTTCTCTTGTATTTGCAAATGTATCGTTGTCATCAGATAATTATGGCTCTTGATCACAGTTCGGGGCTGTCCTTTCTTCAACCTACGGGTAGACGCAAATATTCCCAGAGATAATGTTGCAATGAAATGGGTATGGCGAGAGCACTAAACTCAGGACTGACGGGAGTCTTTATTTGGAGTAATGCTGTGCTTTAGGGTGCATGAACATGTATATGCTGATGGTGGCTCAGAAGGGGCCAGAAAATGGACAAAAAGTGAGAGGCTTATACTGTATGTGTTGTTTTTTAGTGCTTTGTATAACATACTGACTTTTAAAGAAAATCAGAGGCAACGTAGACATATGTCGTCATTGCAAAAGGAATACTGAAAGAAAATTACTTGTTTGACACTTCTGTGAGAGTAATACCAAGGGTGAGAAAGAGGGAGCGGTACATAGTCATGAAACTAACTGACTGGATTATTTCTAGTTTGTATGCTCCCAGCTTGGCTGGCTGAGTCAATGGACAGACTCCTTTGTGAGTCAGTTTACATTCATGTTGGGCTAATTTCACTTTATCTATGGCTGATCTGAAGACAAACAGATCCAGGAGGTTCCTGTATGGTTGTCTGGTCTTTCTCAGACTTTTCAGCCCTGGAAGTTTGTCTAGAGGTTGAATGCTATATCTTGTAAAGACAGCAAAAAGTCATCAAAGGAACATGACCGTTTGTGAAGATACATGACAGAAAGTGAAAAATATGGAAAAAATACCACACAAACATTTTTATCCTGAACCCAGAATAAAAAAAGTTTCCACAACAGCAAGCCACCAGACTCCCACAAACTTATGCTGAGAGTCATAAAAGTGTTATGATGGTTCCTGAATGTGCTACAAATTGCAATGTGCCACATACAATTGTTAAGAGTGGGAAAATGTAATAAAATGTGATACATGTGACAGACTCTTTTGAATGCTCTCTTAATTCTGTATCAGTACAATAGGTAACTGTGTTGTCGTAAAGGCCAAAAAATAGTTGATGTGAATGTTACAGTGATATTAAAGATGTATTTATCTTTTTAATGTAGGCTTATTTTAGGAATATTTTCCTCTGCCCTCACTGAAGACAGCATAGGGGCTCACAAGCAGGCTTCTGAGGAGGAACGGTATAAAACTTGTTGATTGACCATCCTGTCTTCTGCATAGTTTGCATGCTTTCTTAGTATGAGGCCACTGGGGTGTCACTGCGTTTACATGCCTCCCTTACACACACACACACACACACACACACCCGTGCTTAGGGACTGCCTTTGCATTCCCTGTGCTGCTGTTTCTTTAAATCCAGCTTTATCTCTCCACTATTCCCTGGGCAGCCATGTAGCATTTTGGGGAGTTTTTACCATAAAAGGCCATAAGGAGTCAAGCTTCGGTTTCCTGTGGGAGGGCTCTGCTTTCCCTGTCTGTGGAACCGGGGGCCTGGCCTTCCCTCAGTCCCCCCCCCGCTTCTCTTCTCCAGCTGCAAGTCCATGACCAGTCCCTCTATCCTTTGCTCTCATGCTCATTCGTTCTCTGTGTCGACTGAGAGTCTGCATGAAGAGCTGTCACTTCTCAATCACAGTAGCTGTGAGACTATGCTGTTGCCCCTCCTCCCTCCAAATGAATTCCTATCTTTTCTCTATACTCTCATTGTTGAATACAGGATGGACCCTCCTTGTAGCTGCAGTTCTTTCTTTTTTTTGTGCAAAGCAGTATTATCTGCTACTCTGCTGTTTGTCCTCTCAGCCACCAGTGCCATGCCTCTTCAGAACGTCTGTAGGCAACCTATTTTTATAACAAACTGATAGGGAGAGGAGTGAGCTTCCTCCATGACACCGAGGCCCAGCTTTCCTTTTGTGGAAGTAAAACACATTGTCCCTTCTGGTACTTGTGTAGAGTGTGGGCTCAGTTCTTGGCTTTGTAACAGCAGGCACTTCTGTCTTTCAGGTCAATCATTCATGAAGGTGGTTTAAATTTTCCACACGTGTATGATCGTTGGATATGGGTGGTCTTCAAGAACAAGCTGTACGCAATAAGTTGAATGATCACGGTCATCCCCTAGGGTTCAGAGAAACAGATACTTATGGAGATCCACAGTATGACTGCTAACACTCAGGAAGCTGGGTGTGTTCCTCAGAGCTGACCTGGCTATTCAGCAAGCAGATACCGAAGGGAACTCAAGACAATGGCATCTGCCAACAACATGTTTTCCCCTGTGTTTCCCAGATCCAGCCCCTTGTGGGTATCGGCAGGAGATATTTAGCATAGTGGCATTACCTGTGTATTCTTAGGCCTCATTTTAAAACTCCAGCAAGCTCTATTCCTTAGTATAGTACCATCGTGTTATGCTTGATTGCTTCATCTGGCTATGAATGGACATTTTAAAATAAAAGAATCAGTGCCACGGTGATGGAGTTAGTGATAGTCAAGGAGAGAGAAAGGGAGAGGTAGAATTTCTCAAAGGTCCCAATTGCTTCCAGGTTTGTTCCGAAGCAGAACAGCACAGGTCTGACAGAGCCATCCCTCTCTCCTCCTGCTCAGAATAAAAAGTCAATCTTTTAAATCAAGGGAGAAGTTGTTATTCATAGATGTTAGGAGAACTAGATATAAGATGTCAAAAAAAGAAAAAGAGTATGAATTTATTGGTGAGTATGACTAAAATGTTCAGATATTGTTAATGGCCCAGATAACAATAACTGCACTCTGACTGCATCTGCATTACAGTGCAGAGAGAAATTCTATCTTTGTGTTGTTACATTTTTTTCAGGTGTAGACGTGGGCTAATTGATGACTTCGGGCGCAATGTCTCAAAATGAAGAGGACTAATAATGACATCACCTGCATTAGTAGGCGTTGTTGGTATTGAGTAATGTCTTGTGCAGCCACGAGGCTGTTTCTGTGTGACATCACAGCCATGTTGTAATAACTGAGGGAAAGGGAACACCTGTGAGAATTGCTCTCACAGACTGTCTGGCATCGCTGATTATCCTGATTCACAAGTGGGTGGTGTTATTACTGTCTATGGGATAAAGTTTGACCAAGTCTGTGTCACAGGTGTCTGTCACCAATGTTCTCAGGGGTCTGTCAATGGTAAATCTCAGCTGAACTTGAAGAATTGCAAACACATCAGATTGAGAGTTCATGAGAGTTGAGGAGCCAAACTCTGCTAGCAGCGTTTCAAGTATGCTTTATGGAGATGATTTATGGTTTAGACCTTTACCTATCCTGAACTTGAAGTTACTTTCAAATTTACATGAAAGCACTCTTCGCTAGGGAGGCTGTGCAAATGCTTGGGTCTGCAACTGACATCTAAGTTTGACATCTAGGTACACTAAGTCTGGCATTGTTGAGAGACATTCCTTGCTTTCTCTCACTCTGAGGAATGGTGGCCCTCCCATCAAGTGTTACATCTCCCTCATCAGTTCAGAGCTGCTTGGTGTCTGATTGGCTGAACATTCGCCGAACATCTGTGAGTAGCTGCAGGGCTAAATTACATCATGCGGAATGGGCACAAGCTCCATAATTATTCCAGTAACATGTTCCGGAAAAACACAGGTGGTGTGGTATTTTATTCAGATTGTGTGGACATCCCTGTGCAAAACACAGGCCAGGTGCTGTGTCTTTGATAAATCACATACTGTACACATTATTGACAAGTGTGATGAAAAGAGACACACAAAGGTTTCTGTGGACAAAACCAGGATACAAAACTTTCACATTCTCAGACATTCACTGTATACAACACAAGAAACATTTATAAATGCAAAGGCTAGTTTTCTTCTCAGGGCAAGAGTCCCACTCATCTGTCCTGACAAATCACTAAAGAGCTACAGTATGCCTGGGAGCCAGATGCTGAACACCAGTACATCTGTCCAGAACATCCCTTATCCCCTGTTAAATCTCCCCTCTCTGATACTGGACATATTGCATTGTAAGCTGTGGATTCAAAAGTGGAAACAATGCATTTATTTCATACATGAATATACACACACATACATACATAGCTTAGGGCTGTCAGTAGATTATGTAAATCCTAAAAATTAAATACTGGATTTTTTTTTGCAATTAGTTTAACTCACTGATTCATGAGATTTATGAGATTTTTATTTTTAAGTCAGTTTCACTAGCTTATTTAGACATTTCAAAAGATGGTCTTTTATTTATAACATTTGGTCAGGGTCTACAGTGATCACTTGCTGGCCAGGTAGCACAATGCTTCTTATCTGACAATACTGGTAAAGTTATGCATTGATATTCTAAAACTTGTTTTAGTTTCTGACAATTGTACTTTAGCTATTTGGGTTTTCTGTACATGATATATTCTTAGTTTTTTTGTACAGGATGTGGGTTTACTTGGCCTGTGGAGTAAGGGGTGGGGTTATTGAAAAAAATAAGGCACTGATTATGATTTGGTTATGCTGGTATTAGTATGCTGTATTACTGAAAATACATGCTGTCCAAACATTCTAAAGTTTACCTCCGTGTTATCCATTACCTTTAACATCTCACAGTGAATGAAGTGACAAATACATGCAATTAATAGATTGATTAATTAACTTTTTGATTTACTGACAGTGGTAAATGCAATCCATGCATTTGAAACTAACTGCCAATTCATATTGCTCTTGGACTGTTGAAAACATCCATGACTATCCACTTGAAGTGCCAGTTGGAACTCATGGAGAAAATAGTAAGAAGTATTAAATTTTATCATAAACTTACTGAAATCCTAAATTCAGCGCTTTGCCCATTCATACACCCACAATACATAGCTGAGTAGAGATTCCCAATTCAATATCCCAATAATGGCTGCCTTCCAATTCTCAGAGAGGACATAGACAGAGGAGCAGAAATACAGAAATAGAGGAAAGGTGTTGCCAATGGCTGGAAGGCCTCAATGTAAATCTTTGCCAAGATCCCAGACATCCATGGGTGCTGTATTACAGAAAATCCTGAGGCTTTTCTGATGCTATTTAGGCCTCAAAACTTCAGCACCTCTTGTCTGTTTTCCTAAACTAAAGGCCAATATTTAGGGTGGACTAACATTCAATGAACCATGAAATAGAAAAATTAAAACAGTAGTAGCAAATACATGTTTGGACCAATATTAATCCAGTCATTGGCATGTATCAGAGCAGCTAGGATGCTGGAACTATAAATGTGTTCAGAAAATTTGTATCTGTTTGCAGAGGATGCTTCTAATTAGGATGGCTTAAAATGCAATGTTTTAAAGCTAATGTGAGCATGCAGATCATTTCTTCTTGGTAATGTTCCTCTGTTGATGCAATCTGCATTAATGTGATCAACATCACAAAGCCAAAATATATTTTTTTCCCTGAAATATTGGATAAAGCACTTTGCCAGGTAATAAAAAATACAGCAATGCAAAAACTGCTTTGGGTTTTGCAGGATGGAGCTCTCTTCTTGGTTGACTAGGAGGTTGTGACACTGCATCCCTCTATTTCCAACATCCTAGCACAGCTCAGCTTTACACCTGCACAGTGTCTTCTCACAAGGACCTTTCAAGACTTTTTTACCTTGTGAAATGCATCAGACTTATGTTTTTCCAAAGGAGGGGGTTGAGTTATGGAAGAGGAACAAGGCTTGAGAATGTAGGAGTGAGCCAGTCAGAGGTAATTTTTGTTTCCTTTACTTTTCAGACATTTTGCAATGAGAATGTTTTGATTTTTATCCACCCCATTTACAGTATGTTTAGTAAAAGCAGAATACATTTGTCTGCATAGTTTACTGCAGCTGATGAGTTTCAGCTTGAGTTTTCTTTCATGTGCAGGGAACCGATTGGCTGACTCTTTAAAGTCTGGACCGTAATAATTCCGAGGGATAGACAAAATACTGGGGTGAATGCTGGAGGACTGCAGACCCCACAGATGGTCTACTGTTTTAAAGCCTGCCACTTTTACTGAAGGCTGTCATTACCTCTCAGTACATGCGCAGAGCCTGGGGAAGAAAGAGCAGCCAGTCTCAGCTGTGGTGTTGAGCCCCAGGAATCACCGTGGGTCAAACGCCATGGAATCCACCTTTTCAACACCCCAGCTGGAGTCTGACCCTACAGTGGCCTGCCTGTCTAAAATGGAGCTGTCATAAACTTTCTCTCTATATAGTTCTTGCATGTATGTAAGCTGTATCCTACATTGTACACCATAAAGTTATGATGGAGCATTATAATGTGATCATAATATTATTGCTTTATGTTTTGTTTAAAATATCGAGAGATCTCCTTTTTAAAAACTGTAAAATTGTGATTGAACTGTAGCACACAGAAGCAAGATCCCATGTCTATGTGTTTGTATATGCTGATACTGAATAGTTAAGAACCGGGGTCACTAGGGTGATTTATATAGTGTACATTTTTCACATATATCAGCTGAAGCACTTTAGGAAAGGTGCTCATGGAAGCATGAGCAGGTTTGAAACTGAACTCACCTGCCATCACTGGTAGTTATCAGAATTTAATTTGCCATAACCAGCACTCCACTCTGCTGCCTACAGTAAATAATCTTGTGTTCCCAAATTCACTCTGTGTTCCTCGTGGTCATTTAGAAAAAATCCACAGAGATAAACACAAATAATGAAATGGAAAATGTTAACAGATTGTCTGTAGCTGTTTGAAACAGCACTTTGTTGTGTATGCCTGTTGTTATTTGCATTATCACGGCTTGGTCTATGATGACCTTTATTTTTAGATAGACCAGCTGTTAAGCCACTGAGCTGTGAACAGACAAGATGGTAGGAAGCCTGGTGAGTAGAGAGCTTCCCTTCACTTCCCAGATCTTAGTTCTTTACTGGCACTGTTATAGAACATTTATAACTGAGGCCATTACTATTGAATGCCTATATATTCCAAAGATTCACTTGGAATATTTGTATAAACATTACTGTAGTGCACTGATACTAAAGGCAATGTGGATTTGTTCCAAACATAAAAATAACCACATTGTGATTATTATATGAAATATAATATGAAACATTTATTGCAATAAAGTGATCTATCTTGAAGCAAAAGTAAACTGCAAGGAGATCTGAACTCAGACCTGCCCCAATGCTCTGTTGCATTTCTCTGGACCATCCATTCTTGCCCTCTACAGACACCGCACCCTCTCTCAACTCTCTCAACTCTGTGTGGACTGACTTGAATGACAATAACGTGTAACGTGACACGTGTCATAACGACTCGCGTATATATGTAACATATCTTTTCCCATCTGTTTCACGGAGCTCATCTTGACCACATATTGCACTGGAATTAATATTTTTATGTATTTAATAACAGACAAGGAACTCAGAGTGCTGCCGAACGTGAATCACAATGATTTCCTCTCATTTTTTCCTATTGCTGTGTGAATAATATGCAAGACAAAGTAATATATTTTAAAGAAAATGAAATTTTGCTGTGAACCATGATAAACAAACCAATCAAGAAAACTTCAGAGGACAAATAAAGAGCATGATCAGCTGTGTGTTTATCTCAAGGACAGGAAAAAAAGCAGTCTGACGGCCATATTACATTTTAATGTAAATCATAATCAGTGAGAAGTATCTGCATATTTTTGTCCCATTTCCTTGGCCTCAATCTATTTCCATGTGGCATTTTTTTCTCTCTGGTTTCACAGCAGAAGAAGAAATGTGGTTCACTCCCTCCAGCCCCAACTTCAGCAGAGGAGTTTATTATGGCTCCCATGGTAAGGGGAGGAAAATGTGAAGTTAACCTAAAAAGTCTGTTTCAGGTGGATGTGACCTGCTCTGTGATGAACTGAACAGAGAACAAATAAGAAAGCTCATCTGCAGCAGGGACTTGTGGCTTGGATTTCCACCTCCAATAACTAGCCAAGTGTCCATCCTGCTGTCATCTACTAAAGCAATGTTTCCCAAACCTCTCTTGGAGGACCACTTGTCCTGCATGTTTTAGATCTCTCCCTGCTCCCACACAGTTGATTCAAATGATCAACTTGTTATGAACTCCTGAAGCTGCTTAATAACAAACTGATCATTTAAATCAGCTGTGTTGGGGCAGGGAGAGATCTAAAACATGCAGGACAAGTGGTCCTCCAGGAGAGGTTTGGAAAATGCTGCACTTAAGTCTAATAATTCTTCTTAGGTCCAACAATTCTGTCTCAATATTACAATTTACACTTTGAGAAGGCATGTGTTTCAGGCTGAAAGTTAACCATACTACCCTTGGTAATATGGTTACCCAAGGTTAAATGTAAAAACAACAGTATTTTCTTTCTCCTGTAATCTTTTTTTTTTTAAAGAAAACACAGCAATCCAAATAAGGATATTGGCTGAGAGCTGAAAGTGAGTACAGTCCAAGCCAGTCCTTAGAAAGGCTTCGAATGAGTGGTTTGCATTGGGAGGGGGGGACGGCGGGGGACGGCACAGTGAGTGGTGGGGATAAAGTGGAGCTTTAGGGGGAGGGGATCACCAGGGACCAAGGCTGTCTCCAAAATCTCCAGTCAGGTCTTGTAGGAGTTTAAATCATTGACGGCAGCCCTTGGTTTGAGTCTGCATCCCTGAGCACTGCACTCTCTCTCGCTCTCTCTCTCTGTCTTTGCCTGTCTCCTTCTCTCTCTGTCTCCAGACTCTGACTCAGGGTCTCTGTACAAAAAGAACAGGCTGCTGACTCTCTCTCTCTCTCTCCAGAGTCTTGGACTGAGCACGCTGCTTTATTTACACCAGACTTTATATTTGTTTTTTTATACATTTCTTCACGTGGTAAGCTACCAAACTTCAACAACCACAATGGAGGCCATCAAGAAGAAGATGCAGATGCTGAAGCTGGACAAGGAGAATGCCATCGACCGTGCGGAGCAGGCTGAGACAGACAAGAAGGCAGCAGAGGACAAATGCAAACAGGTGAGGCGGGGACAGGTGAAGCAAGCGGGCAAGGGCTTATTGAATGTAAACACCCTCAGCTTGCAACAAGGCACATGCCAAATTTACACTGCTTTCAGGGTCAATGTTGAGCTCACAGTAAAGCCTTCAGTCAAACTCTGAGACTATTCTGTTGTTGTGTATATGAAAATCCGTGTACATAAAATATTTGAAAAACAGTGCTTCAAATAATGGTCTAAAAGCACATTTTTTAAAAATCTGAGAATCATATTCTGATGATAAAATGCTAATATTATTCATAAGTGTATGAGGTTTGTGCTCCCTAAACACACAGAACCAATGCTTTTGGCCACAACAAAAGAATGTGTACAATGAGACACCATCTCACCAAGTTTTCATGAAAAACTTTCTAAAGAGTAATCTCTCATCTTATTAATACAAGACTTCAAAACAGTGGTAACATTTTTATCTAAATGTAAGTGTATATAAATCAGTCATTACTGGGGTACTGTATGTTCACGTCCGTGTATTCAAAATAAAATTGGAATGCTAGAAATGTTGTGCTATGCGCACTGTTGGAACAGCATGCACTGCCATGTAGGTCTACTTAGTATAAAAAGAATGACATGTAAATTTACTTAGTATTGCCCCTTCTGCCTGGCTAATCATTTTACAAAGTGAACAAATTCAAATATACCACAGTAACATTCCTTGCAATCCAGCATCGGTGGACGATGCCTATTTTCAGCGTGTATATTCACAATCAGTGTGACCTGTGGGTATTTATTCAGTATATCAGCACTGTAAGGAGAGGAGCAGAGCTGCAGCAGCATGAGCAGACACGATGAGTGGCAGCACGGCACCGAGTCTTCAGGTCACTGAATCCCACTCCCGGTTCATCCTGCCAGAGCAAGCCTCCTTTCACGAGTTGAGACGTCTGTCTGGAGTGAAAAAAGCGGTGTGTCTGCAGTAACACAAGCTGGCTGTGCTGGCGGGAGCAAAGAAAAAGTGTGAAATTGTTACTCTGGGTTAAACCCACAAGCGCCAAGTGCATCAGGCGCTTGTTTGAAAAAGATGATCTTGGACCACTGTAGTAGGTTTGGCTTCCACTGGAAGAGAAAGGAGGGAATGTGAAGGCCTCTCACAAAGGGCCTCAGTGTATTAGTGAGACCCAAGTAGAGAAGCCTTGGAAAAACAGCAATCACAGATGCCACGCTGCCTGTTCATGTTGATGGAGGTTTCTCTATGGCATCTTCCTTGTCCATGTTTAGGAAAGTAGCATCTCTTAAGCCTGTGAAGGCTCATAGTATACACCCATGCTGGCTTTCATGTTGGACTGGAATATGGGAATAAATTTTGTCAAGGATGGACAAGCCCTTTTCATTGTACAACTTGTCTGACAACACGTGGACACGCTGATAGAAAGAGACATGAATCGCCCAAAGGGCTGGATCTAAGTTTATGTGACAATTGACCTATGTCAGGGCTCGACCACTCTGCAAAATGCTCTCGGAATGCCAGGAAGGTGAGGAGTTTGGCTCTAGAGCACAGACAGAGCTCTGTGTGGCTGTGGGGGCAGGAATCCCACAGCCTGACAGGTGCCTCCAATGCCTAGGAAAAGGAGGTGACTCTCGTCACCAGCACTCTCCAATGCCAGCTGTATTTTTAGACAACAGGAGATAGTCTGTCTGGAATTTGGGAGGATTATCGGGACCACTTCAGAGAATTACGCAGATGGGGCCATGCTTTGATTACAGATACTTATCCTCTGTTGATTTGTGGGCAGTAAGTCGACTGCATGCCGGAAGGCTCGTTAGTGCCAACTAAAAATACATTGAGAACTCAACACCCCAGACCAGTGGACGAAGAATAACATAACATGTTGTTACGGGCCCCACCTTCACTGAATCCATCTGCAATTTAGAAGTAGACAGCACTTCAATGCTGAAGATAGACTCAGAAATGTTTCACTCAACCTGTTTTTCCCTCTTCAAGTCAAAAGGTTTTAACACATTTCTGATTGTGAATGGAGCCAATACTTAGGTGGAATGGTGAAAAATAGATGTCAGATTAAACACAGCTCTACAGGACTTTGCCTGACTCAGAAGGTCCTCTAGATGAAGCCATCCTGTAATTGGAAACTGATGCCAGAGAAATCAATTGGCTCCAGATGGGCTGCTCATTTGAAGGCTGCAGAGGGGCATTTGTTAGCAGTGGCAATGAGGGCACTGTCCAATTTACAGTGGTAGCATAACAATCACCTTTACCAACTCATATGTAAAATGTTCTAGTCATAAAACCACATCTTGAAAATTATTGAGCATATAAAGGGAGATTCTCCATTATGTAGTTTTCTGTGGCATTCACATTTAGTATAAATAAATCCTGATGGAGTAAACACCAGTGGTGGGAAAATATTCCTTCACGGTTTTATAATAACAATGGAAAATGCATTCTCTGAAAACCACTTGGAAGTATTTTGTCTTCAGTGAGTATCGATCTTCATACTTCCTTTGAGGGGTGAACATGAAAGGGAGAAATTAGGAACATGATACTGGAGACCTTGTGATGAAATTACGGTAAGATATAGTTAAAAAGAGGGAAAATAAATACCTGGGAGATTGCTCACCAGACATCTGCAGATACTTTAGCAACTTTTTAAACTGTATAGATAGGATTATGAGATTCAGTCTTTAAGTAAAATTATAAAACTCTGCCTTGCATGAAAAAAAATCAAAGCAGGCCAACAGAGACTCTGCAGAAACACAACTTCACAACGTCCAAGAATCTTTAGTCCACCATAACGGAATGCAGTTCGCTTCAACTCTACCACAAGAATTTGTGGCTTTCCGGCATCAATGCTGCATTGTGAGAGGATATATAATACAAGTGAAACTGGTAAAGTTCATTGCTGCTTCATCCTGTGTTTCTCATATGGGTATTTATTATGGGAAAGAACAGCTAAAAGGATTTAACTGTGTGGGATGTATAGGTGTGACATTTGATCATCCATGTATGCATTTCTGCACATACCAAAAGGGCAGTGGAAACTGATGTGATGCTCTGCAATCAGTTCAGACAATTTTCAGAAAATAAAGCAGACAACCAAAATGTATGTGTGTGTGTGTGTGTGTGTGTGTGTGTGTGATTTTATCAGAAAATAACTGAAACCAAAAGTAATGTGTTGCTTTCTTGTGAGGAGAGGTTATTATGATCTGAGGGACCATGTTTGGTCTTTTCTCTGTGTAGGTCAGGAGAATTATGTGCTCAGGTGCATCTCTCTGACCTTCAGATTTCTTTCTCCTAGCTGGAAGAGGAGCTGATTGGACTGCAGAAAAAGCTCAAGGGCACTGAAGATGAGCTGGACAAATACTCTGAGGCCTTAAAAGATGCCCAAGAGAAACTGGAACTGTCTGAGAAGAAAGCCGCTGATGTGAGTAGAGAAGCCTGAAAGTGGCCTGAGTACTCCATGACACGTACGCCATGTACGCCATGACACATCATACTCTTCAGCCCAATCTCTTTCTCTCTCTCACAAGACATGGAAAGTAAATGACAAGGTGGTCCCCATTGCAACTTACTCTAATTATCAGCTTATGACTTTGTTTCAATTAATTATAAACAGCATAACAGTCATATGGATGAAAAAAGGGAAAATATAGACATTTTCTTTTTCATTTTATATTCTGTTGTCATGTATATGCTTCAGACTCATAAGACATGCTTTAAGTTTCTTGTCCTGTCTGGAACAGCCTATTATATCACTCAGACACAATTTAGTCCCATTTTTAGAAGACCCCTACTGCATTATCATAATTTCACACTTACTCTGGTATTGTACATTAATTAGCATGACTTAGATGGGTACCACCTGTTTGGACTCAATCTTTTAATTAAATAGATGAGTCAATTAGACTACTACTTCCAGCTGTGAAAGGGCTTTGATCAAGCACAGCTCTAGTCATAGGGAGCTTGGCAAAGGTATTTAACATTCCTGTCCTTTTAGACTTGAAAGATGAGCTCAGTAAAAAAAAAAAAAAACAAAACAAAAAAATGCCACCCAAAACACATTGGTGTCTCCCCCAATACCAGATGATACCAGTATTTGTGGAACAATATACTGTATACCCTGTGAGTGCAATGTCCCTGTTGGAACAGGATTATAAAACTTGAAAACCATGTCTACTTTTAAAACAACATGCCAAACCCAGAGCCAGCACATTTCACATTGCAGACTTTTGGCAAGTGTTTCACAATATCACTTCCGACTGCCAGCTTATCACAAGGTCAACATATCTTTTCCAAACTTTCTTGAGTCATATCCTGCTTCCAGACTTACTTAGCTGTTGACCCACAGTAACACTTATTGAAATAAAATAATGATTTGGATCTCAGGCCTTTTCAGTGCCCAAAATACTCCATGGCAAAATGAGAAGCTATTTTTGTGATCTGTGCAACAAACATACTGTATAATACAATCCTGCACAAAACTCACTTCATATGTAGCCCTAAAATGTTGTAAGCATAGCAACAGCCACAGTATCGCTGTTGTAGAATACAATTGGCAAAATACTAGTCAGGGGGAGGACAAATGCAAATACAGTAAGACCCAATTGACAGAATGTGAAAGAAAACTCCTCCATTTTGGTCTTTGAATCCAGTGGCAATTTGTGAGTAACTTGCGAAGTCGCATTGACAAAAAAAGTAGGCTTTTTCCTCTGTAAAGTTACTGGGAAACTCCTGTGTCCTCACTTCCATGAAGAAGCCGAAAAGCATTGTTTGGATTTCCGGATTTCCCCGGGAAACCCGTAGTTGTATGGCTCACAAAGGAGGAGCTTACTGAGCTCTAGGGCTGACATTGCCTTTGTATTCCTGGGTCACCTGACATTTGATGAAGGCAGTAGCTGACTTATATGTTTCAATTCATAGTGCAAACCAATGTAAGTCCATGAGGAGGAGAGGATATATAAGACATGTTAAACTTTGAACAGAGGCAGTGATCTGTGTGATGGAGTGCTTGGTATTGCAGCCCTGTTACTGATAAGCCCATACAACAGCAGGGAGACCAGGCTCCACTAGCTTTGCAGCAGCCCAAGAATTCCAGGAATGTTCCGAGAGCAAACAGCAAACCCCACACTCCTGTGTCTAATGAAATCAATGCTTGGTGCTTTCCGGTGGGTAAATCCGAGAGCCAGATTTCTCTAAGCTGTATCCCACATTTCAATAAGAAAAAAATTGAGGCGCCATAAAAGTATAACCAGCAGAATTCCATCCTCTAACTGAGAAGTGCAGCTTAATCATGCATTACTGTACTTAGTACAACACATTCCATAAGAAAACTACATGTCTGGATTAGAGTTTAGCTCTGCTGTCTCATGTTATTCCTACTACACATTACCTCTGTTGAAATTTTTTGAGCACTGGTACACCCCAGCAATGCAGTGAATTGTTTAGGATGTATTTAATTTTAGCAGTAGGATTACAATTGATTAAGACATGTAACATACATCAATTGAGCTGGCTTCTGCCCTGTTTATCAGCTCATCCATTATTTCGCCATTTCCTCTGCTGACAAAACTGACCCTTCAAATGAGTTATGAAGCAGCAGATAAAAAGTGTCCAAGCTAATATATTAGCCAAGACTGGCAAGACTATGTTTAACAAGGGATCACCACAACCAAAAAGACAGAGAACATGTGTTATAACTGCATGGGTGTTATAAAACACCCTCATACAGGTGTTTTGACTTTGATATGACAGTCTTCTAACTATTTTTAATGAAGCTGACAGTAGCCTTTACTTCAAGTGATACAGCACATTTTATTTTCACTCCATGTAGACAGTATTTTATCAAAGGATGTTATTACTCATTTGCTTAGCGGAAACCCTTTTCCAGAGAGACATGCATAGCTTGCATATCATCTAGTTTATACAGCTGGATATTTACTGAAGCAAGGGTGCAACAGCAGTGCCCTACCTGGGAATCAATCCAGTAACCTTTGGGTTAAAGTCTGTGCTCCTTACTACTACGCCACACTGCAGCACTATACTTTATATGTTTCATTACCTGAAAAACCTGTGTACGCGGCAGCTACTCATTGGTGTATTTTGATTCATCCTAGGTTGCCACTGCAACGTACCTTTGAACAACAATTCCACAATTGTCGTTACTATTTGAAAACATAACACAATCACAAGGTGTCGCCACCCAATGCTTGCAGGTCATACAACAGCATACAACAGAAAGCAATTAACATTCCACACGCTCGTGCTTCAGCGTGCTACTACTTTGTGTTCTGTAACTGTTGTGTGACAGTTACAGTGTGTAGGGACAATGGTCCATTATTACACCCAGGACATGTAAGAGAGACCCACACGTATGATTGTTATTATACGTATTAATTTGGAAAGCAGGCGCTAATTTCCAGGGCCATGAGCGTAGCTTACCTTACAATTAATTATGAATGTATACAGTCAGATATAGATTCAGCGTGAGTACTGTCCTCGAGGTTAAACACTGAGGTGGTGAACACGGAAGAGAAAAGCATTGTCGGTATACTACTTAATGGTTGCACATCACAAACCCTACTTTACTACTTCAGGGAGGATATAAAAGGATAGTGGAATGATATATGAATGAACATCGTGCATAAATAAACACATAGATTACATGTGCCTTGATATCGTTCTTCACTAAGATCAGTAACTTTCATTCTAAGTAGATCATTCCCTCAGTACGTTAAACAGCAGCAGTAACGCGAACGTAATTCATTCAGGGCCCACACACCCTTCGGAAAAGCATCATTCAGACACGCCCCGCCTCCTCCTGAAACCGTGACCTCATCTGAAGCGCACTACTCCTCAGGATTGGAGGATTTAGCCTTAACTTTCAACAATCCTGCCTTTCTGTCTCCCCCTTTCCTAACTAGAACGCTTCGCCTCTCTAAAGCGTTAATATTGCATTCCAAGGATTAAATGAAACAGTGAAAATAGCTGTTTTTATACTTTCATAAACCTATCTGTAAGCTACATTTTCAAAAGAAACATCTGGGTTCCTAGCTTCTTTGGGCTGTATTAAAGTTTTTTTTGCACTTGAGAACTGATAAAAACTGTTTTGGAACCAATCAAATATTTTTATTGTTGTTTTTTTAAACAATTTGTGAATAGGCTACCTTTTAAAACTTTGCTTTCATTGTAATATATCGAAACCTTTTATACAGATTCTTTGTTACTTTACAGTTTTTTAAAGTTTAGGTTATATTTAGATCAGTCACAACGCGTTATCCAGCAATGGCAGGATTGAATTCTTTGGACGCCGTTAAAAGAAAAATCCAAACTTTGCAACAACAAGCCGACGATGCAGAGGACCGAGCCCAGGTTTTACAGAGAGAGCTGGACAGTGAACGGGAACTTCGCGAGAAAGTGAGAAAATGTTTCTTTACTCGCCTTGCTCACTTGATACAAACTGTACCTTTCTGACTTTGCTACCTCCATAACATTAGGTTGTTGTTGTATTGTAGACTTCAAAAGTTGTTATGCTGAACCAGAAATAACGTAAATTCATTGATGGACCGTCAGGGAGTAGGCATGTAATGCAAGGCGTTGGTCTCTATAAAAATTGAAAATTAGTAGAATTCCGAGTGGTCCTAGCGCACGGCGGGTTCTTCAGAGTGGTGCTGCCGGCTGCACTTACTGATCGACATCAGTCAATTCTGTTAACATTACGTATGCTTATTCCCTTCATTTTTACTATATGTGGGTTTGGTTATTAGTACTCTCACAGACCGCTACATCAGCTATTTCTTTGTTTGCGTTGACTGTTACTAAGTTACCTGTGCATCTTTTCGTTGGTTTTGTTCTCGTTTGAATGACTGGTTCTTTTACTGTTTGTATTTGCGCTGACGCCAATCACAGTGAGTTTGAGTGGCAGGATAGGTGTGCATGTATCCAAATCCAATGTAATTACTAAGAGTCCGAGGTAGCTATGGATTTTCAGAAACGACACTTGACAGAAGGCTCTCGACTATGTTCAGGCCGTTTGAATCACGAGAATTGTATTAAAACGAGTCATAAGCTCAGAAAGATACATTTCCAACTTTGCACTTAGCCAATATGGCATAACCATATTGAATATGCTTATACATTCGCAATAAAATATGCTGCATTCTCAGAATTTAAAATGGTGTTTCCTGAAATGCCGTCATGTTATTGATTAAAATTTGTGAAGTCCTGATGATTCAAGTGGTGAAATAGATGTGCCACATAGCAAGCCTCATGGCTTACTCATGAATAAATTTTAGCCAAATTGTTTAACAATGTTATAAACTTCTTCCTCCTGCCATGTAACAATTGTCCTGTACATGTGTTTGCCTTTAAGAGAAAGCATAAAATGATATATTCATGGCAATTACATGTGTCTGTAACAAATCTTTTCCCGAGTACTACAACAGAAAAGTTGGAAGGCCAGAGACATGTTCATTTTGGAAGGCTGACTCAGGAATGGATTAGGATTGTGATGTTTAGTGCTGTTTGCAGAGGTGGTGGTGTGATGTAGTTTGAGGATTCCTTCTAAAAGGCTATCATGACCCCTCTAAAGAACTCTTCAAATTTCTCTAATAATATGACCACAGATATCTGAATGATAATAATGATAACAGTTACACAATGGATTGTATTGTCTTCCAGAAGAAGTTTAAGGTATCTGCATGATTTCCATAGAGAGTTCCCTTTCCAGGGCCTGGCCCTCAGGTGACGTAGTATTCTCACATAGGTGCTGATGAGTAAGGCCTGACCCAATCTCATGTTTAATGTTCAAAGCCGGTGACAGGCATGCTGACATATTACATATCTCTACAGGTAGTCTACTGCCTTCTCTGAACTTGATTTTGTAGGGGTGGTAGCACCATTCAGATCATACTTTCACTTTAGAATGGCTTCATTCATTTAATCTGTTGTACACAGCGTAATGACCTCAATTCATTCATTAATTTTAATCAGGCTTATAAATTAAAATCATGTATTCCAATTTAAACTGGTCCCATCTGTTAAATGTATAATTACAATGTATAATTTGGTTTTAGTGATTTCTTTGTATAAAGGGAAGATTTATTTGCAGTAAGGGGCAGCATACATAAAGACTTGAATGGATTTTAATACATTTTTAGACCAGCCCTAATTTATTTAATTGGTGGCACATTGTTTATGAAGTGGTCGCTTTGCTGTTAAATTTTAATGAAAGTTAAAACCTCTCCAAAAATCTACTGAATAAAGACATATTATTAGGTGTTTTGTGGTACAATAACTATTCACCAAGGCTTCTGTCTTAACCTGAAACTTCTGTCATGATCTCAGAGAATTTGGATTTTTATGGTTGGTACCCACGTAATTGGCACATGGAGATACTGGCAATGTGTATTTTATATAATGATCCCTCTGTTAGGCCTTTACTCTACTGGGCCTTTCCATGGAGGGAGTGGTTGCTACAGTAAATGTTCCTCCATGCTTAGCCCCTTCCTTTGCTCGCTGCCTCTCAGGAACTGCCCCAGGACGCTGGCTGCATGTCTCACCACAGCACTTCCTGTCCTTTCTGCCGCAGCCCAGATGACTGGTCAGATAAGCAGAACCTTTCAAAACCAGTGGACCCCTACACTTTGCTGGGCTTGTCAAGATCCCTCTCGAGCTTATGTGATAGTCATGGATCTGGAAGGGACTTGACAGCTGTGTTTTTTGTGTAAAGTTATGATATTTACAAGCTAATATGCTCAGCTGAACTGTTGGAGCTGATTAGTCCATTGCTCCACTAGGAATGTTTTGATACCTTATAGCGATACTGTCACAGCTATGAGAAGCATCAGAGGAAGGTCTGAAGCCTTACAATAGGTGTCAATATCCCCTCAGTTATAAATACAATAAATAAAAAGCCCTCTTGGTTGACCTTTACTTTTCCAGTACTTACTAAAGTAACATGGAAGAATGTTTTCAACCAGACTTACTGACAGTACTGGCCAGCATAACTGCATTCATAATGAGTTTAGTTTAAAAAAAAATCAGCAATGGATGAATTGGAAGCAGATTCATGCTTTGTGTCACTCTGCCAAAGGTGGGATTCCTAGAACAGTAAGGATGTCCTCATCACATTGATTTTCTGTAGTGAAAAGGGTCGGTGAGAATTGGGTTTTCCTTTTATTATGACATTTTTGTGATGCTCATATAATTATGTTTTTCCCTTGTAAACAAAAGATAAACATCTCTCCAGTCTTAAGCTAAGCAATACTTATGTACTTTCCCCATAGGAATAGTAATGTGCAAACACCAGAGCTGAGTGCCTGGAAGGCTTCTCTTCCTGATGTAATGACATATTTCATTTGGACAGCCTGTATGGGAACATGGCAGCTTTCCAAATTTAGTTTGTACTGTACTTGTGTGGAGTTTTGTACCAATGTCCTGTAATGTCATTGATAATTACACTGCAGTGTGGAGGAGGGGACTCTAGAGTTTATCTTTGAAGAGTTCCCAGCGTAAGTAATGATGATGACTTCACCAAGCTTGACTGTTACTGCAGATCTGAGAAATATTTTGATATGTGTGGCAGTAACTTATTTTTATAAGCAAATATTGTTTTTTTAAATCCTGATTTGCCCTGACCTCTCTGCTGTGAAGGGGGCTGTAGTCTCTGTTTCTGGCTAAGGCCTGAATGAGCCTTTTCTTTGTCCTTGTTTGAGCTTTCTCTGAAATGAGAAAATTGTTCAGTCTCAGGCCATCTTTTGCTCAGTCAGAAGCTCATTTTCAAGTGTGGATTCGCCACTGGTAAGCACTTTCTGCAGTTGGGTGTAACCATGAATTTCGTAGCATTACCAAACATGAATGTGAATAAATTCATTATCATCACTCCCACTGCAAAGTGGAAATCCCATTTGCATTAAGTGTGGTTGCAGAATTACAAACGGAGCATGTGACTTAAATTTATAACCCACTTTTACTTATCTACCCTTGACAGAGCTGCTTCTGAGAACTGCTTTGACTGTAATACATATGTCATTGTAAGAGACTAAGCACAATCCATTATGAACTGTATGGAATGTATGCATATGGGTGCAAACATTGCACTATTCCTTACAACAGTACCCTGAAATGGTATACTAATCATACTCTTGTCACACTTAATTTTGCTTGTCCCTCGCACGATCATTTTGTAGTGATAGACACCTTAGCAACAGCAATTTTTCAAAAATATGTTCTAATAAGCATGAAACTAAAACTTTGGGCATACCCTTTCTTTCTGTAGTTGAATTTAAATAATTGAGGTAAATAGAAAAGGATATTTTGCCCACAAGTTAGCTCCACTACATTTAGCATGTGTTCTAAAACCAGACAGCTGATGTACTCGTAGTATGATGGTAGTGGGAAGGAGAAAGAGACATTCACAGTCTCCCAGCTGCATGTGAACATGAGGCGCATCGCAGAGGCCTTGTTGTAGGTGCTCTGCTCCAGCACTGAGAGGAGTCTCTGAAGGAATGGTGGAGCTGCTAGTGGGCCCCAGTGGCCTCCATAACAGCACAGTCGCTGGCGCACTGCTAACCATTTCATTAGCGGTAGCTGCTGTTGACTGTTTCCTTTATCATAGCATTTAAAAGCTACAGAGTAGCAATGTCATACTCCCATAGTTACCTGTTTTTTTCCCACTGTGTTTTTTGGGGGAAGTGTTGAGTATTTTTCAAAATTAAAATGTTTATTGAAGACAGAAACATGTACTAACTGAGCTATTGTATTTTGTCGAAATACATTTTCTCTATAAACCTTTCATGTGATCATTTCTGCATCATTGAAACTACTAAATGTTATTGTCTGCTAAAAGTTGCCGGTCATTTCACATCAACTGGCAAAATCACTATTTTTCTTCAATAGCATGCATTATGAGCAGCATTATTTATCAAATGTAGTTATGAAAGAATGATTTTACTTAATAAATCTGATGGCATTTAACCAACTGATTCAAAGGCAGTGTTTAGGTTACAGTTCTTAATATGTGCATGTAAAAGAGGGTGGAGTTGTTGGGGTCTCTTCCTGGTTTTGGTGTCTGTCTTTTCCTGATTCCATTTTCTCACGAATAGCTTCATTTAGATTTTTGTGAGATAACTTACATCTTCCTGGAATTCTACCACAAGCATTCTCTAGAGTGTTTTACCATATAAGGAGTACATCCCTGGCTGCTGTAGAATGCAGTGAGTAAGCAAGGGGGTGTGGCCAGAGGAGGCTCAGTCTGACTCTGAGCTATTGAGAATGAGGGTAGATTTCCAATCAGTTTTTCAGGTATTTTTCTTATTTCAATTATTGTGAAGAAGGTTATAAACAGGGGTTCTTGCTTATGTTTATAGACGTAACAAAATTCATCTTGGATGTTTCGGGTATAGTTTGCAGGTGACTTGGAACACATGGTTTTGAATTCATTTTTCCTCAGTACATTTTTCCTCATTGTCCCAGGGCGAAATATTTTCTAAGACAGCACCTCTATGGTGGCAGTACAGCTGAATCTGTCATATAAAAACTGCATACATATTGAAAACTTGGCCATTCTTGCCAGATATGGTAGATGGCAATCCAGACATTTCTGTGTTCACTCCAAAACAGGAAGGACAGAGAGAGAGAGACCTCAGTGGTATCTTTGTTACCAGGTGTCTCACAGGAAATGGGTAAATGGTTGCCAACTTTAACAAAGATGGAGCAGACATTCAGTGTTTACTCATATTGCTGGAAACTCTCTCACTCTTTGCTGGATCCTACCCTTAACTGAAACTTAAATAGAAGTTACGTGAGCATTCCAGCACTGAGTATTTACACCAGTTTCTGGACTGTGACTCTTGTGAATGTTAGTCTTTGTGGTGTTGCTGTAACATAGTAGTTGTAATACCCAGGCATTTGCAGACCTTATCATCAGTATGTAATGGATATGTGACTTTTTAGAGTGTAATTTTATGTATTTTTTAATGTATTCTTTAACCCTTCAAAATTCATGTGCAGAACTTAGGGTTGTTTAGTATCAAAATAGCAAAATATAGTCGATATTTTTATATCAGTAATGGTTTGTGCATTTTAAGGTTACATATGTATCTGTATTATGTACTGGAATACTGTTGCTTTTCACAGACCAACCATGTTTGCAGTGCTTTGCTCCAGAGGGTTTGTAAAATGAAGACAACACTATGCACATGTTGAACAATAGCTTTCTACTAGTCCCTTTGTAGATTAATCAATGGTACAATGTTTGCCTGAGTTTCCTGCTCAACTCTTTTTGCCTCCCCTGACAGCAGATTACGCAACATTAACTGGGTCTTGACTATGGAGAGCTGAAGTAATGGCACGTAAGCCACTGTTCAGGAAGCTGTGCTTCCACTGAGACAGGAGTTTCCACAGAGAAACTGGCTCATCCAGAAGCTGAATATTCAGCCCATGAGAGAATGGAATGGCGCTCTGTACAAATTGTCATAATTACAGTTTTCCCTTATGCTCCCTAAACCTCATCTCTGAGGCCTCGTCTGCTCCAGCTTTGCCCACTGTCTCTGGGCTTCTCCCCGCCCTGCCTGCAGTGACTGTATCAAGAGCTCGGCTGATAGCACAAGCTGCAGAGGCGAATGCAGGGCTGGTTCTTTGTCTTCATTATCGCTTGTAATTATTACTGTGGAGTAATGGCTAGTCACATAACTTGTCTTTAGACTGTCCAGTCTGTGTAGTGGCAGGGACTGGCTGAGAAACCGCTGCAATACCGCCATTGTGTTCCTGTCTCAGTCCAGTCACTCTTTAAAGAAAACCGCCTGTGGGGTTGTGTGCAGGGAGGAAACAAATGTTTGCTTTTCAGTTGATTGTTTGTTGTTGGAAGAGAACCCTGTGTGGTCTAGCATATTCTGTTTCAACAAGGACATCCTCAAAACTCCCTGCATGGGGAGTTTTTTGTATTCTTTAACAGTTCTGTCATTTACAGAGAGTCTCTAATCACATACTAACATTAAAAGGCTCACATACCCAATACCACCATTCCCTTCAAGAAGTGTATATTAAAGCCAGGCTTCATCCATGTCCTTTTCTGGTCCCTTTCAATGTACTGGCTCCTGGCATATGAGTATAAATGGTTTCTTGCATCCTTGCAAAATGGCTGTTCTTCAGAAAGGCTTTATTCTTCACATGATCTCCAGCCTAGATGACATGGTGCTTCAAATGTACCCTAATCTCCAGAGTAACCTCTGACCTCTTCCACATAGGCTGAGGGGGATGTGGCAGCTCTGAACCGCAGGATCCAGCTGGTGGAGGAGGAGCTGGACCGAGCCCAGGAGAGGCTGGCCACTGCACTGCAGAAGCTGGAGGAGGCCGAGAAGGCAGCTGACGAGAGCGAGAGGTCAGCAGGGGACTCGCGCATGGCTCTCTGGGATTGCATGTCTGCCATTGTCAGGATCACCTAAACACTTTCCAAGATCAGCTGTACGGATGTGAGCTTCCTCTTTGTTGATGCAGCTGTGGTTTTGCATTCTGACAGAGGCATGAAGGTGATCGAGAACCGGGCGATGAAGGATGAGGAGAAGATGGAGATCCAGGAGATGCAGTTGAAGGAGGCCAAGCACATCGCAGAGGAGGCTGACCGCAAATACGAGGAGGTGAGTGAGGAGTCCATCCCTGGGAGTTCAGAGATGTGCCTGTGTCATAAGTCACCTTACCATTATTATGTTTTGCCACAGGTTGCACGTAAACTGGTGATTCTGGAGGGGGAGCTAGAGAGAGCTGAAGAGAGAGCAGAAGTGTCAGAACTGTAAGCTCACATCACAGCACACAGACAACATGTGGGGAATATATTTCTAGCTGGCTTACAGCTTGGTGGATCCAGTATTTGTCACTGGGAAGATCTGGTCTCCTGTTTGGCTGAAATCCATATTGGTCCAAAGATACTGAACAGTTCCACCCGTGTAACACACCTATGAAGTACTGAGGTATAGCTGCCACTTTGGGTTCAGTGTTGTGTGCAGTAGGACACACCGGCACATATCTTAGCATTGGTCTGAAGTGCAATTGAGAGGATGGTGAGCAGAGTCTACAATACTGAAGTCAGTCCCCAGGGTTGGTTTAAAGGTTGAGAAGGAGATGGAAAGCTGAAAAGCCAAAAATAAAGCAGGCGAGAGGTCTCCTCCCACTGCTGTAGGAGAGCTCTGCTGAATGGCTTTCCCATGAAGTATGTGCACTCAACAGGCAACTGTAGTTGACTGCATTTCAAAAGTCTTTTAAAACTTTAAATGCATGTTGTGACTGACAGCTGTGTCTGGTCTGCTAAACCATAGGGTTTTATCTCTTTTTTTAAGGAAGTTGGGCTGTGGGAAATTACTCCTCTTAAGGAGTTAATCAGCTCGTTTGTGCAACAGCAGAAGTGCACTCCACCACTGTACAGTTCCCAGATTACTGTCATTTTGAAGCTGAACAGCTGGACTAATGGGGGCAGAGGTCATGTACTGTATTTAGTAACCATGGAGAAATTGCAGGACAAAAGCTCTCAGACTTGCCTGTCATTCCTCCTCCCCCTCTCTGCAGTAAATCCAGTGATCTGGAAGAAGAGTTGAAAAATGTCACTAACAACCTCAAGTCTCTAGAAGCTCAGTCTGAGAAGGTAAGCTTTCCTTACATCTTCAATAAATGTTTTTATACAACTGTGTGATTTGAGTACATTTCTGGGGTGAAACCTGCTCTCTCCCCTTTTTGTTTCATAATTCAATTGTATCAATGTGGTGTGTACTAGTACATATTGTTCGGCAGGAAACAGTTCATACTGTAGGACCCTCCCTGCCATTAAATCATTTGCTAAATAAGTTCTTGTAGTACTGTGGGACCAGTGCAGAGCAGCCTCTCCACTCCTCTGCAGTAGGCGTAATGCCAGTCATGCCACATGACTCTGCCCTCTAGCCACTTAAGTAGTCGGTCTGTGCTGATTAAATCACTGCCCTGCTCTGAATAGGCCTCGCAGTACGGTGTGGTCATCTTCGCTCATGCCAGCATCACACCACATGGAAGAGGTTGCTTATAAGAACAGCACAACAAGATTGACCGAGTCAGTAGCTTTTAGTGCTTCTCAAAACAGCAAAGGGCATTTGTTGGGTTTGCTCAAGGATAACACTAAACTTTTTCTGTTAATGTTTCAGTACTCAGAAAAAGAGGACAAGTATGAGGAGGAAATCAAGGTGCTCAGTGACAAGCTGAAGGAGGTGAGTGGGATCATCCTTTCCCACTGCCATGTAAGAGAGTGAAGCATACAGTGCAGCTTCATGGCAGAGGTAGTGTCTGCCCACTGCACTAACTCTCCGCCCTCCCTCCCTCTGTGTCTCTCCCTAGGCGGAGACTCGTGCAGAGTTTGCTGAGAGGACAGTGGCCAAACTGGAAAAATCCATTGATGATCTGGAAGGTATGAGCAATGCTTCTCCTGTGGAGATTAATAAAGTGGTTTCATTCTGTGGTTCTGGCAAGGGGACATTTTTTCACTGCTACAAACATTGACGCATATTTACAGTTAAAGCTTTCTTCATACATGTACAGTTCACTGCTTTTGTGAGGTTTTTTCAGGAGTTTTATGAATATGTTGTCGCTCTCTCTGAAATTAAAACTTTGCTATTCTTAATTTTCCAAGACTTCCTTCTAAAATTTTGTTCTAAACTTTTTTGTTGTCTGCTATATTAGTCTCTGGAAACAGTAAAAATGTAATGCTTGTTAAGGCATATGAATATTTTTCTGGTGGTGAAGAGGCTGCAAAGTCATTCATTAGTGAATGACTTTGAGTCTTTATGGAGCATGTGCCACCTGTCCGTAATTCCTCATTGTTTTGATCCCTGAAAATCCCTGCTAGGATGTACATTTCCACTAGCTGGTAATCTTTTCTTTAAAAATACATTCTAATGAACTTGTGGAAACATTCTGTTTGTTTTCTCTGAAGAAAAAAAAATCAATATAGTTCCAGCAGTAAAAAAGAAAAAAGGTGCTGCTAATCCAAGAGCCAACCTCTAAAGAAAAATATAACAGAGTAATTGCACAGAAATGAAGTACTTTATGCTTATTATGGGTATTCCAATGTCAAGGTAGCACATACTGCAACCGAATGTTTACTGTAGTTGACCAAAAAGGTGTAGAGGTAAGTATTTTATGGAACAAATATTTTTGTGTCAGCTCCTGTATGATTAAGAAAGAATATATATGACTTGTATGAAGTCCAGCTTTAGCCAGCATTTTTGTAGGCCAAAGTAATACTTACCTATGAAACAACAGCTGAAAGTGTGTCTCAAGTTGATGGCAAATGCAGACAATGTCTCATATACTTCTTGAGTAAGCTATTATCAGATCTGTTTTCATTGATTTTAATGAGACTTCTGTTTCTCTGACTTTGACTGACCTGTACTGTTTCTTTCCTTTTCTTTCCCTTTACTGCCATTTCTCTGTCATTACTTCCTGCATTCTGCCATCGTTGCCTCTGCCCTGTTTCTACAACTGCTGCTGCTCTGCCTGCCTTGCCTGCTGACCTTTGACCTCCAGATGAACTATACGCTCAGAAGCTGAAGTACAAGGCTATCAGTGAGGAGTTGGACCACACCCTCAATGATATGACCTCCCTGTAGATGACTTTTCCCCTTTCAGCTCTATTGAGAGCTTCTGACTGCTCCCCCTCCCCACTGCCAGGCCTCATGTGTTTCATGCCCCGTCCAAACATTGTCCCCAACCTGCTCTCCTCTGTGCCTTCTGTCTGGCCCAACAGCTTGTGAGAACCCCTGTAGAAAACAAAGCTTCAATAAAGTGCTTTCTGTCATATGAAATCCCTCTCATTTCCTGGCTTTCAAAACTGCTTTCATAGATCTGTAACTGTTTTCTGTTTTACACAATTACGTGTTAGGCGTATGTAACTTCATTCATTTTTACTACCCAAGCATATGTTTTTGGTTTATTTCCAAAGCAGAGACTTTGTTTTATGGTAACTCATTTGACTGTGTGACACACATTCATGTCATATCTTATGTTTTGTTTGTTTATGTATCTGAGTAACACATTGCATGGTGCTTTGGTTATCTGAAGGAACGGTATGTCCATACCATATGCCTGCTGCAACAGCATGTATTTGACATGCATACCATAGCACTCTTTGGTGCCCTTTGTACTCTGTCAGCTGATATTAGCTGAATCTGATATGCTCTTTATATTGGAAAATGGTGTAAATGCAAATAATATGCTTCACCAGTCCATTAGAAAGTTATTTCATTTCTGTTACAACTTCCAAGGGAGGCATTCTGACCAGACTTTTGGTTTGTGCACGACCACTGGTTGGCAGGGTTTTGCATAGTGGTTGAAGTCCTTAGCCAGGAGTGAGCAGTTATGTAAAACAGCTGTTAGATACATAAGAATTCCATTTATGATAATGCAGACTGTTATACAACACCCTAGTTGTAACATGAAAGCTAAAGAGCTGCACTGAAGACCAGACAGACATTTTCAATAGCATTTCTAAAGCATGCAGGAAGGTATTTTTTCTGTTTAAAAATGGGTGCTGAATTTGTTTTCCAGAAAAACTGTCACATGCCAAAGAGGAAAACTTGGGAATGCATCAAGTTCTGGACCAGACACTGCAGGAGCTTAACAGCTTATAAAAAGAAAATGGAAGAGGGAGCTGAAGAAAATTCTAGCCACATTCCACGGATATCCAGTTTCATCCCACATATCTGTTAAGTCTTATACCCAGGAAAAAGAGGGGATATGTACCTGTAACTGCAGTTTTTCTTTTTCAAAGTCACAGCTTTCTTTCTGTAATATCTCCACTGAAATGTAGAATATATTCCATCCCCCCCCCCCCCCCCCCCCACTTCCTCCTAACAGATGTTTACATCATTTTGTTTTTGTTTTGTTTTGTTTTCTGGAGAATTTGCGTTTACAGAGCAGCACATACAGCTAATTGGGATGTGTTTACCAGTGATGGTGAGAATGTAGGGCAGCAATTGGAAAGCAGAAACACTTCAGTATCAGCTGCTGGTGATATATTTTGACAAGCAGTCGAGTCGTGTAGATGGTTCTTCAAACTGAGCATGATGAATCAGAGGGACGTGGAAGGACATTGGAGAAGTCTTGCAAAAGATTTTTTTTATAACTTGTGCATACCTCGTCAGGACGGAAATGAGTCCTTTTTGTATAGGCTCTGGATTTGCCTGCCTACACTTCTTTTCCAAGGTGTCTTTCAGTCTCACTCATTCATTCAGAACAGTTCTGCATTTCAGTGTCTATGTTCTAAATCTTGGTGTTATATGTGGGGAAAATTTTAAAGATATGGAACCAAAAACTACAGCACTGGAATCCCAATTTAGTAAAAAAAAAAAAACTGATGCCAATTGTATATAGTAGATTGATGCTGGTTGTCCAGAATTGAAGCATATTTACTTCAACGGCTTTTGACCACTGTTTTGCTGGGGGACTCTCAAAACCAAAGTATAAACTCTGCATTCTAAAATGTGTGTTTTTGTCTGTGTTTTAATGTTTAAGTGAGGAGGCCTCTCGTTATTTGGCCACGGAACAACTGCTTCACATTTACCTCGCTGAACCTGTATTAAACTGTCTCACTTTCCCAGCTTTCAATCTAATAAATTTTTATGAAAAAAGGACTCCTTGATACATATAATCACTCAGTATGGCCCTTGGAGCTTTCACAAGTAACACAATGCCACAAGACATACTCAGGTCCGAGTGCATGGGGGTCTCAGTTACTTGCGGTGTCTTCTCATTATATTATTATTGTCATTCAGCAGAAGCGCTTATCCTGGATGAGTTAGATTTTTAACCACCTATATGGCTGAATATTTAGTGAGGCAATTATGGGTGAAGTACTTTGTACAACAGCAGTGCCCCAGTGGGGAATCAAACTGGCAACTTTTCTTTTACAAGCCCTGCTCCTTACCACTACACCACACTGCTGCTCATATAATATAATTTAAGTCAATTTATGTAAAATGTGTCAATAAGGAATTCCATTATGCCGCAGCTGTGTTCATCTGATGTTTTTTGGGGGCCTTTGGTTTTTGGAGCTTTGGAAGTGCAGGCTTTTATCAAGATATCAGTGTTTGCCTCTGGAATGTAGCATGAAGGCGTGCCAGTGTAATCTATACCATTCCAGCTGCCCCAGGGAACAGGAATGCTCTAATTAAAGTATCAAGTAAGAAAAGAGCACACCAACTATAAAGGACTGAAATGAAAACTAACAATTTCTTTTTTTTTTTGAGAAATCCACTTTTAGGAATTCACCCTCCAGTGAACTGTTTTCACCCTTGTATTAGCAACGTTGACACCAGAAAATGCATGTGAACCCTATAGAAATGTATGTGCATTGTAACTATAGCAGGACCATGTCTTCTTATGTTCTTGCATTTAAGAAAAAAATGTTTTTGAGCAGTAAGAGCATGTTTAACCTATACTGGTATAGTCATTTAGCGGCTTACGCTGCTAGTGCCTCTGATGTAGTCTTGAAACGTTAAAACGGTGCTTGTGTGACACCTAGTGGATAACCCAAGTATGTAGCGAAAACTAAAATGAACAAAAAAGGAGACACGTGCAGAAAACTTCCTGAAATGTAAGGCCACAATTTTAATAAATGGCTTTTAAATTATTCTTTACCAAGATAAATTGCTCCGAGATACAACCATGCAATCACTGCAGGGCAAGAGCAATGCTGCAACAACATAGCAATTGATGTTACTTCCACAAAGGGGGCTGTGATTCCATTGTGTTAGGAATTCATTATAATTGCATTGGGATGGCAAGCACAACGTAAAAGGGACAACTAACTTGACCCCATTGTGCAAATGCTTGCACAGCCTCATGGTCCTCAAGATCCATTCACCAAACTTTCTCTTTATTCAGTACTTTTTCCATCAATGTTTTTGACTTCTCATGGTGAAGTGATTGGCCCCACACTGGCAATGGAGACAGCAGAGAGACAGATTTATCTTCAGCTTGCTTCCCATAGGAATGTTCAGTGATGTTTTCTTCTAAAAGAGCAGCCTGAACCAGGAAGAGAAAAGGAGGGCAAACAATGTGATCACTGGCAGGTTAAACCTTAAAAACAATGTGGTGTTCTGAACAAAAAACTTATTTTTCCTCAACTGCTTTTAATTGTGGAGTACTGCAGACAGTGGTGGTAAGAGTCATGGATTCTGCAGTTGGAATACATCTATGAAGAGTATGAGTGTGGAGTCCGCAAGTAAAATTAACAGACTGCAATAGTGGACTCACTGCTTCTAAGATGGACATTATCCATTAGTATGGTTTAGTATGGAGCTGTCACATCACTAGGTGACATGAGGGGACACAAAATGACGGTTATGTTTAGCTTCTACCTTCAGTTAGACGACATTTTCCCCCTTTGGGCTGGCACAGGACGTAGGAACAACCAGCACAGGGCACCACACTCTGGGCATGACTGAACACAGTGGTGATCCTGTAGCACCCTAGTACAATCGGGAGCATGGAATGACATAGAATGGGTTTCTGTATTTAAATGCATGATGGATACACCTCAATGAACACCGTCATCCTAAGAAAGACATGGAAAGTATACTGAGCATGACCATGGCTACTAGTCCATGTGTCAAGCTGATAGTGCTGATTTCACCGCATTTCCATTGAACAGCTTTGCTCACCCGGACATTTGACATCCATGAAGTAGGAGTTGGGACTCTGCACAAGTCTCTTCTTCTTGTGTTTTCGCATCTCAGCCTCAAAGGCAGGGTGCATCAGGTCCTTGGCAAGCTGAGAGAAAACAAGCATAGAATATCTGGCTTCGGGTGGGACTTGTTTCGACAATTTTTTTCTCCTTCATCACGTGGCTGACTTACCTCAACTATAAAACGTATTACCACGCTAGAGTATGCAAAGGCTATATGACAAATCAGAGCGGCTCTGTGACAAATGTATCACGATCGCCCCCTGCTGTTTAATTTAGTCGACAGCGAAAGACACTGTTTCTGGCAAAATAGTAAAATTGCTGCCTTCTATTTCGCTGGTTTCAATTTGGAGCAGGCACAACACAGATCCATTTTTAACATTACAGGTGTTCTTCGTAAAGTGTCACAGTCTGTCTCCACGACCACCCCATAGAGATATTATCAACATCCATGGACTTACCTTCTGTCAGCTCAGTGAACAAGCGGTTCACTTCAGACATGCCCGGGCATGTCATGTTATGCAAATCAACCATGTGAGATAACAGGATCTAAATTTTATTTCTATTTCATTATCATTTTAATAATAACAAAAACGTAAACATGCTTAGTCTGTGCGTGCCACTGAAAAGAAATACTTACCCAATAATATATTGTCCACTTAACAAAGGAACTTAACTAGATCTAGCTAGCTCACCATCTTCATAAATCAGTTTTCATAGTTTTTTTTACACACACCGCTGCCTTGCTTTGCCTTCTCAAGCTTAATTTATTCGGTAAACGATCGTACTATGATACGTAATTGCATAACAATTCACTACTGACTTGAGTATGTTTTAAAAATGAGCTGAATGACTTGCTAGTTAGAGTTAGAGTTAAGTAACCACACTTTACATAGTTTAAAATGTAGTCATACATTTCCAAAAGCGCATTCACCAAAATTACTTACCGACATTTTCAAAAAATTTTGTTCGATCTCATATTCTCGTATGTCAGCTTTCTTCAATGAGTACAAGTCTTACTGGCGTAGGCGCTGACTTTCAATACCGCATCTAAGGTAAACGTGTTCAGATTTCCCCGCCCACTTGGTGTCAGCCAGCCAATACTTTCTCCAAAACTATTTTGCTGCAGTACTGTAAAGTCTGTGTTTCAGTTAAATACTTTAATTAAGTTAATGACATTTTCGGTCTTATTTTGTCTTAGGAGGGAAATTCAGTAAATTGTATGATGCCAAAATATTCCGAACAAACCTTTCAATCAATAATTCAATCAATTAATCTTTATCATTACTCTTACTAAGATTAACATTACAACGATTTTTTTTACCCATTTTATGAAATTAATCGATACCAACTGTACATTTGTGTACAACTCTTCAAATTGGAAAAACTTTGTTATTTTTAAATGCTAGGCCTGGGACAGACAAGGACAAAGTCCAGGACAGGTGATACAACCAAGCTATGAAACAGTAAAAATGAGGTAAAGACAAGACCTAGTGACCAGAGGTAACAGTATTTCTTAGAATTAGTGATGAGAAATTGAATCTTCATGAACCCTTTGAGGGTATGAAAGTGAGGGGCTTTCATGCAATTCTAATGACTTAATCTAAGATTAAAATTTAGATTTAAAGACGTTTCCTCCATAACAAAACAACATTATTGAGTCAGATTAGCATATTGTTGAAAGCACCACACATTTGAGAGCTCACAAAGCCCTACCCTCCTGTAACTGATTGGAATGCTCCTTTCCAGCTAGCTGTCTGGGTCAATATCCAGTCTTATGGTGTGTATGAAACGGAACTTCCGTCACACCTGTTTGGCTTATATAGTCGGACTAAAAGATCTAGAAACCAACTTGACATAAAATTAAGAGAACCACTTTGCCTTGATTGACGTAGGTTCGAGTGAACTTCCGGAGCCACGACGACTGGGAAGGACTCACACGTGAATGACGGTTTATGCATCCAATTAGACTCCAGTTTTGTTCAGCCCAGCGCTCCACGCAGCTCATCGCTGACACCGGGCGGGATTTCCGCAATAGTGAGTAATATGGCGAAGACTTACGATTACTTGTTTAAACTACTATTAATTGGGGATTCTGGAGTCGGGAAGACCTGTGTGCTGTTCAGATTTTCAGAAGATGCCTTTAACTCAACATTCATCTCAACTATAGGTATGTAGAGCTCGTTATTTGTGTTGCCAGCCTCCAAAGTGTAAGCGAAGAGGTCGAGTTCACTGCGCCCAAACATCCCCTGCTTAACTAGCTAGCTAGTTTGCCAGCTTCTATGGGACCCGGGTTTGGAGCCACAAGGACTGTGCTAGGTCCTTAAATTAAGTAACGTTAACTAGACCAGCCCTGAACATATGACTTATGTTGGAAATGGTGTCACAAATTGCAGCATGGCAACATTAAAGATGGATGTACTACTAGATTTCTGGATATCTTAGAATTTTGTAGCATGGGGCGGATAGCTTGCCTAGCTGTGTAACGTTGATGTTTGCTTTGTGGCTAGCGATATCACCTTTAGCAGGCGAGCCGGTGTACAACGTCTGCTATCTCACCAGTCAGTTAACATTAGTCCTTGCGCGTGTAGTGCAGTTGGGATTGAGAGAGATGGTTCAGCATTACATGTACGAGCTATCTGGCTAATTGTTTCCCTGTGGGCTGTGACCCCGTGGCAAGGTGGGGACCAAAGCTAATGATGATTTCGTTGGCTAAATCCATAACTACATAATAACTCTTGATTTCGTGAAATAGGTAGCTATCCTCTATCAGAGATAATACCGTATACTAGATAGGTAGCTATTCCAGTTTAATTGGTAGCTACACTGCTAGCGTGCTACACAGATGGCTAGCTATCTAGCTGGTAAACTACCGGTGCCTCCGGAAACAATCTTGACTCGCGCAGCGTTGCAATATCTTGCTGGTTAGCTAACGCAAGATGTCTAGTGCTGTGACCTAGCTAGTTTATCGTTATCAACAGACTGAGTTTTCTAATTCTTCTTGCCCCAGATCAATGGCTTAAGACATCCAGCCCTAGTCCTGTCCTTAACAGCATGCTTCAGATTTTTCTGTGACGTTATTACGCGATACTTTTGTTTTCCCGCTGTGTATATATTTTGTAAGAACTTTACCTTGTTTTGAATCAGTAGAAAACTTGCTTACGTTTGCTGAAGTGGACTTGGAAATGCCAGCTTCCGTCTTTTCCTTATCACATAAGTGTGAAACACAATTGAGTTTTGCAGTTTCACATCCAATTCATAAATTGTCAAATAGTCTGTGTGATGGACGCTACATTAGAAGCAATCATTTCGGAAAGCAGCGTAACAAAGTCTAAGTAAACACCTCGTCCCCAGTGTGTGAAATACAGTACTCTAACCTTCAGAAATAAAACCAGGTTAAATGCCTCTCTCCTTTGAGAGTGCCTCTCTGGAAGAGTGTTAGGCCCTTTCCCTAATTCACCAGCTGATGAAAGTCGTGTCTGAAGCTAACGTATGAAATAGAAACTTGGTTGACAAACAAGACACAGATGTGTGCAATCCAAAAGCCTGGGACTTGTTTTGTTCAGGACAAAACCAACCTATCAGTATTCCTTTTTGAAAACCCAGTGGAAGTACTGATGTTCACTTTGCCAATTTAATCTGTGTGAAATGGGTTTGTGTTTTCATGACTATTCAACAAATGGAGTGTGGTTGCAAATGCACTGTGCCATTATTCATATTTTATCCATGAGCTTTACAACATGGTTAGGTTAGATTGCTGCATAAATGAGAAACTTTGCCTGCATCCAAGTCTCCACAATACAAATATACATGCCAGCTTTCAAGACAATCTAAGAGGCTTATACCAGAGTTAGTCTTCTTTCATATGGAATGGCCCACTTGGGATTTCTTAGACTTTAGTGGAAGCATAAAGGGACCCATTCAGTCTATCCAGGGTAGATGTGTGCTACCAGATTTATGGAAACGGTCTTTAATTTTGTGTGAGACCTTTTTGATGTAAGGGATCTTATCATGCTCATTAAAAGTCAGTGTGAACCTATGTGGGCAGCCTTTCAAGCTGCAGATCAGATTCTGGTGGGGTTGCAACCAAAGACAAATATGCTGGTGTGAAAACTAACTCCAAAGCAGACCAGTCATGAGTGTATGAAGGACCAGTCTGTTTTGACACATACTCAAGTAGCACAAGGTATGTGCGAAGCTTCATGTAGATGGCACATTCCCTTGGATCATTTAGACTTCAGTTTTCAAATGTTCCTGGTACTTGTAAGATATACCTGACCCACATTTGCAACAACACATCTTCTGCTGCAGGTGAGTCACTTCTATTGTCTTATCCTCCCACTTTTGAACTTGGGTTGATCTTTGTCCTTTTCTTTTCCTCCAGGTATTGACTTTAAAATTAGAACAATAGAACTAGACGGAAAGAAGATTAAGTTACAGATATGGTAAGACTGGACCAGAAATCCATTATTCTCACTCACAGCACTGTGCATGATAAGCCTTTTTAGTTTGTCATTAGGATAAATGGAGTTGGACTGTAAACATGTTTTGAAGTGTCATAACATGATGATAACTTTAAATGACCAAGTCTGTCAGAATGTAACTCTGAATCCATTTATTATCTGAACTGGGTTTCATTAAAATGTCTGTTTACATTTCAGGGACACAGCAGGCCAGGAGCGATTTCGAACAATCACAACTGCATACTACAGAGGAGCCATGGTGGGTGGCTATTGCAGCATGTGATTTTACATCTCCAGCTGCAGTATGTGCCGTCATTTAAAATTGTATTCAGGAGCAAATGTCAACCATATGTTGCTCCATATGCCCTTGGATTGGATTCCATGCCAGTCTGAGTTCCTCCCTCTATTGTTGTGAAAGGATCTGCACACACCTGTGGGTGGTATGCTTGCAATGCTCTTCACACAGCATCCTTCAGGTTAAATCCTCATTTCAGAAATCCTGTGCACACTACAGTTACAATGCATCCTCCAGTGGTCGGTTTGTGCTGGATGGATTACCATTTTTGTTCACCATGTGTGTTTTTTGTTGCAGGGGATCATGTTGGTGTATGATATTACCAATGAGAAGTCCTTTGACAACATCAAAAACTGGATAAGGAATATAGAAGAGGTATGCTTCAGGAATGGAATTATGGTCAATGGATTTGTGTGGGTGGCAGTGTAGCTTAGTGTTAACCCTTGCGCGTGTACGGTCACACCGGTGTGGTTAGCGCTTTCACGCGTTCGGTCAAACCACTGTGATTAGAACAATAGATTGGAAAAATTCTAGCTAACGTTAGCTTTGAGGAAACAGTGATTTAACGTTACAAAGTATAGCAAATGTGGCAGTGAAAACTATGAGAAGCTTAATAACGCTAATGAAAACATAACAAACCATGTAACGTAACATGCGCGCTACATAGCATAAAATAAAAGGGTTAAGGAGCCAGACTCATAACCAAAAGGTTGCCAGTTTGATTCCTCGCTGGGGCACTGCTGCTGTAAACTTGGGCAAGGTACTTAACCCACAATTGCCTCAGTAAATATCCAGCTATATAAATGGATAACATTGTAAAAACACTGTAACTGATGTAAGTCTCTCTGGATAAGAGTATTTGCTAAATGCCATTAATGTAATGTATAGTGTTCAAGCAGTACCCAAGAGCCAAACTACTTGATTATATTTCCTTGCTATACACTTTTCCTCTGTTGTACATTTGGTTATGTGGAAATGTGTGTATCTCAGCCCCAAACATCACTATCACCACTAGATGCAATTCCTACTCTTGGCAGTCTAAGCATATTAATTCTTTGCCCATACAGCATGCATCAGCCGATGTGGAGAAGATGGTTCTTGGCAACAAATGTGATGTCAATGACAAACGGCAGGTGTCCAAAGACAGAGGCGAAAAGGTGAGCACCCAAGGAATGTCTTTTTCCCTTCACTGCTCACAGCCACCCACAGCCTGTACCACTGTCACACACAAGCAAGGAAGGTTTTTTTCCCCTGCTTACTCTGGGCCACCCCAATGTCGAATGCCTCTGCTTGATGTGCTCCTTGCTTTGCCCTGTACTGCCTTCAGGAATGATTTGTTTCAGGGGCAACCCCAGAGGCTGGGCCCATGGATTGCATGACTGAGGGGGATCTTGCGTATGTTACATCATAGTGCCATTAATACTGTCTGCTTGCCATTTAAATGGGGTTGAAACATGTCCTTTTTGCAGTCGTACAAGATCTAAAAGCTGAGGGTGAAGGGAGGTGCACACACCTGTGTGGAAAAAGTGATCAGTGCATCCCTGACCCCTGCCTTGTTCTTTGTTTACTCACGAGGCTCACTTCAGTTGTGTCCTAGAGCTGTAAAGGCAGTCTTGCAAAGACATGTTTCGCAATTTTTTGTCACAAGAATTCATAAATCTCACTTTGAAAGTTGAAAGTACCATGGTGCAAGGAATGCTAATCAAAGGAGTTGTCTGTCAGAGAATAGCACTGATGTGTTGGTGATGACTGGGCAGCTGCAGTGTCTTTTGTATGTTTGGGCTTACATTTAAAATGGAATCCTGTTTATATCAATCTGCCTGTTGTGACCGGTATAATTTTTTGGGCTTACTGTTTTCTTTCTGTTCATTGTGGTTTACAAAGATGGGGAGGACCTTCATGAGGTATATTGTCCCTAACAGCTCAGATTTGATCTGCCACTTTTAATCTGTTGCCCTCTGAGCTGTTAACTTCCATTTTATAATATATTTCAGCATAATCTATAAAATGTAACCCAAGGCTTAATTCACCAGTGCATTGATATTGTGTCTTCATTCTCAAATTGATTAGTTTTTAATCTTACGCATAGTTTAAAGTGAAATATATGGCTCTTTCAGCATAGTAAGTCTTACATCAAAAATAAAAAAAAACAATGTCAGTAGAGTAAATGGCAACATTTTCCATCAAAAATGATACCAGTAGAGTAAATGGCATAGCCTGGTGTAAGCAATGCTTGATAGTCTTTGCTTTTGCACCCAGATGCTAACAAAAATGGATGTTCCAAAACTTGGTCTTTTCAGCTGTAAAGAGAGCTATACACTGCAATTACAGCCAGTTTTAATGTGTTGCGTGTTATGGTTTAAATTTGTGCGTTGTGAAATATTTCTCATATTGGCTTGGTCACATGCATCAATGATGTACTTGTGCTTGCCTCTATGTGTGGAAAGCTTTATTTGAGTCCTTGAATTGTTTTCACTGATACTACCTAGTGTTATCAATATCAGCCAGGCTTTGTCACTGTCATACAACACAAGCTCTTTGACCATTATACGGTGATGTTGATTTATGGATTCATTGTGTGGATCCACCTCTTTTTAGGCTGTGAATGATGATGAATTTATGAAATCTCTGTAATGATGATTCACTCTCTTTGCTTGACTGGCCAAGATTCAGTGGTAATCCAGTTCTAACCCAAAGGTTGAGAAACTCTGGCCTGCAAACATATTGTAATAGAAAGACAGTCAGTTTTTATTCTATTTTTTTGTAACCAGAAATGGTTAGTTACACAGTATGTTTCTTACTGGTTTTGGCTGAGCCACTGCAACTTTCCTCTTCTGTCAGCTGGCCTTGGAGTATGGAATCAAGTTTATGGAGACCAGCGCAAAGGCCAACATCAACGTGGAGAATGTAAGTACCTTTTTTCAGCCATCGGTTAGTAGCAATATTCCCATTGCCTTTATGGAAGTTCCCATCATCAGTGGGATAGAGGTGGTGTTTCCAGTGTCGTAGGTTGCTATATATGTATATCCCATGTTCTGAAGTTCAACATTTATTTTTATTTTTCTTTGGGGGGGTGTTTAGGCCTTCATGACACTTGCAAGAGATATCAAAGCAAAAATGGACAAGAAATTGGTAAGAGCATTTATCATTTGAAGTGGTGTCCTGCCATTCCAAAAAAGGAAGTGAATCTGATGTGTATCCTGGCTGTGTGTTCTAGGAGGGCAACAGCCCCCAGGGCAGCAGTCAAGGGGTGAAGATCACCACAGAGCAGCAGAAGAAGAGCAGTTTTTTCCGCTGTGTCCTACTGTGAGGTCTGTGGCCTTACTGTCCACCCTGTGGCTGGACATAACTGGACTGTGCTAGCTCAGAGTGCTCTCTTTCTCCCTCTCTTCTGCTTCTTTTCCACCAGTCTGCATCCCTGCATCATGGCTGACAAATAACACGCACCCCCTCCCCCCGGCGCCCAGTTCCACCTCAGTTTCCAAGTAGGTTGTTGGCCAATTTTTCAGTTCTTGGACGATCAAGGTTGAGGGTCAGAGGGAGGAAGCTTGAAAATCTCAAATTGCGTACATGTCTGATTCTTTTCTAAACTTGGAGCATGATTCCCAGTTCTCTGATTTAATGTCACCCTTTTTCATCTCTTCAGAGACCATGTAAGAGGGCAGTGCATTTGGCCTTTGGTCAGAAGGCAGTGTTTTCCCTGGACCCACTGCTGTCAGTGTTAGCCCTTAGCCTTTAACCCTTGAATTTTACCCTTAATAGGATTGATTTAACCATTGAAAGCATGGCTTGAATTTGGCCAAGCTATTACTTGCTTGGTTGTTTTTGGTGGATGGAAGGCTGCCTGTTTTTCAGGGGGCTGAATAACATTGAGCCAAGACTGGTGTTCATCTCAGTAATTACTTTCAGTTCATCTGTTTTGAAGATAGTATTTATTCCAAATTAGTAAATTGAGCCTAAATTCAGGCTTATTATATTGTTTTCTATAATTACATTCCTTGACAATCATCTTAGGGCCTCCTACAGTGTCCTTTCTCATAGGCAGTTGCTACTCTCCTTTAACATGCAATTCACAATGGTTATTTGGTGTAATACCTTGATATAAAGTACCCCTATCTCTCTTGTGACCTGAATTTATGCCTGCCCCCCAACATACTTGAAAGTTGCCATCTTATTTTTGATACTAGGTCCACATTCTGTACTATGATTGAATTTTGTGTTTGTTGCATTTTTTCACTGCAAACAGTTCTAGATTGAACAGAATCAGTCCCCATGATTCTTTTCCAGGGTGGATTAACATACTTTCTGAGAAATGTTGTTTAAAAAGGCACACATCAGAATTCTCCAGTGTCGCTTCTTCATACTTAGCCTTTATTACTAAAGATTCTCTGTCTTTCTTCTGTTTGTTGCTTGGTGACTTCTTACAAGCATCAGATTTGCAATAATAAACCAGAAACAAAGATTTGTCACATGTCAGCACCTTCCCCCATCAGCTTGTTTTCCCAGAGTTCAACATTCAGCATAACTATTCTGAAGATTGCAGAGCTTGATTGGGCGGCTGTATGTTGATGACCACTTTAATGCACATTTCCTTAAATGACAGCAACATTTTTCCTGGTCTCTTAATCTTACCTCATTTGTCCTGCACTTCCTCTTACCAGCACTTCAGCTCCTCTCTGTGGATTTTAGTTGGTGCCAAGTGGTAGCTTCACAGTGTAAAAAGACTTCATATTGTGCTTTAATTGAATATAGTTAAAATAAGTCTCAACACTTCTGATAATTCATAGATAGCATCCTATAACTAGTTAATATTTTTATAAGGTCCATTTCACCATTTAAACTGTCTTTCTTGTGTAATTTGCTGTATGTGTTTGTTTATACTTCTGCTGTTTGACTGACCACTTAAGAGATGCAGTCTTTTTCATGGCATTGTAAGAAGCAAGGCTGTAAATGCAAAAGTGCAAATCAGAAAATATCCCAGCCATAGAAAACCAAAAAGCACCAAGAAGAGTATATTTTTTAAAAAGAATAAATTTAAAAACATTGTTGCCCTTTCAAAATGTATCCTGATGCATACCTGGTTTGTTAATTCCCTTCTTTCATCTCAAGCTCTTGTCTTGTTTCTGTATGGTGATGCGTGTGTATATTCTGTACCCCGGTGCTGTTGAGTTTCACTTTGCATTGAGTGTTGCACTGTGTGTCTAATCTTGTGCCAGGACTAATTCCCCTTCAGTGCTGTGTTCCGTCTCTGTGGCAGTGTATTAGTATTTATTTGGTTTCCCCCTGGAAGTGTGCATGATGTGTTATCACCAAATGATTACTAGCACAAGATACATTAAACATTTAAAGGGCAAACCATTATGCCATTTTTAATGTTGCACAAAAGCATTGGTATTTACATTAATCTTAATTATTACAGCAATGGGGTGAACATGTAAATATCAGAATTATTACAAAATTATTCACAAAAGAGAGCTTTCAAGAAATCTGTGTTCACATCTGGGCACGTGGTATTACAAATCACTCTAAGTAAATAACTCTCTCTGTCTGCATTCCAAAGCTGCTGCTAATGCAAAACAGCAGTTGTCAGTACTTACCTGGAGTGTCCAGATGCTGCTGGCTTTAGATGGTCATAAATGGTATAATTTTACAAAATTGATTCACTCACTAGTATTAAACATTCTTTATCAGTTGTGTTCTCTGTTGGGTAGTGTAAGTAGATGTGGTCAAGGTTACCTAAAAATGTTGACTTGTTTTCTCATTACATCAGTGTAAAGGTACTACTGTTTTGGAACAGAAAACATTTTCAGTACTAATGTAATTACTTTTTTGGCTTTAAAATTGGTGTGAGTCAGAACCTTGTTTAAGATCTCGGAGGTAACTTACTGGCACTGGACTGTTCCAGGAGAGGACTTTTATCATAATCCACAATATATGAGACCAATGCCTGACCTACTGTCAGGCTGTTTATTGTCAATTGTGTGTCTAAGCAAGATTAGGGAAAAAAAAGCATATTGGGTGTTAAATGTCACAGGTAGTTGAAGTTTCTGTGTGGTCAATAACAGGTCAGACAACTTGAGCAGACATGAGATCAAGACAGTATCAGTGACTGCAGGTGTCAACAGATGTGTACCATTGTGAAGAAAACGTGGCACAATATTTTTTAAAAAAGCTTACACATCAGAACTTAAAAGTGCCCTTGTAAATGCCTGCTGTTGCGATGCACTTTTCTCGCTTTATCCATGAACAAGATTTAGAGGAGGATATTGTAAATGTGTCATTTAATAAGTTCAGTTTGTTTCCAGTTTTTGGTTCACTGTCATGTTTCCTCTTCCTGCTGAAACTACTGTTACTCACAGCAATACATTTATCTTAATTCCACGTGATACTTGATCTCATGAGAACTATGCATCATGAAACAGTTGTAGACCTCTGCATTTTGTACATAGAAATGAGAAAAAAAAATTGCTGTGGACATCGCAGACATGGTCATTCAAGTAAAAAAAAAAAATAATAATAAAAAAAAACATTCCGCTGTTTGCACCTTTCTCATTCCCTGTGCATTTTTATTTCTTAATATGGAATTCAGTGGAACTGTCAGCAACTGACTGTATAAACTAACTTGTTTGAATTAAAGGAAGAAATGAAGACACTCTTTCCTGTCTTTGTTCACTAGTATTCAGTCAAGTTGAGTTGAAGTCAGACTGGAATTGTAGTTTCTGTTGATATTGAAGTGGGTTCCAGTTCAAAGATCTTTCAGGCATTGGTCTGGCAACAGTCTCTGGCAGACCATAGTGATACCATGCATTACATCAGTTTAACTGACAAACCTTGAAACATGCAAAATGATGTGTTTCACACCCTGCAAAGTTCATGACATGTTTCCACAACATGCAGGCTGAAAAGGACCTGGCAGAAAGGTCTGTTTTTATATTGGGTTTTTTTTTTGGTTTGTTTTCTTTTTCTCTATGCATTTCTTCACAAAGCTGCTTCTACTTTTTATTTTTGTCTTTTTTGTTGAAGTGACTTTTCTTTAATGCATGTCATTAGTAATTCTTGTTCATGACCATACTTTTCATTGTGTTGATTGTGGGTTGGGGGGATTTTGAAAGCAACTGTAAATAACAGAACCTATAGAAGAGAAAAACTACTTTGATTGTACTGTACTTTCTAAAATTTCATTGAATTGATCTACAGCTTTGTAGATATGTGTACTTTGATGATTTATTAAAATATGATTCTTTTAAACAGATGTGTGGTTTTCCAGTTATTCTTGGACAGCAGCATTATATTATGATTTCCAACCTTGTGTCTTAAAACAGAACTGAAATGAACTTGTCCTTAGGAATCCTCCAATAACCGTGAATGTTGAGAAAGTAAAAATGCATTCTTGTCTTTTCAAATATGGATCCTTTCTACAGCTAAACTGTAGAAATTGAATCACTCAGTTCCAAACAAACATGTACTGTTTTAAGTTCACAGTAAACCAAAGACTGCTATGCAAATACTGACCCTCTGCATCAATGCCAATAGGAAGCAGACATGCAGCTGACATAGCAGCCAAGAAAACTGAAAACAAGTTGTTAGTCGTCGGCCACATATTCCGTTTAGCAATATTTTACATATTTCCAGTGTCAGTCACTTTGAAAGCTATGGTTATAAGCGATTTTTATAACCACACATCCGAAGGTTAATGACAATCAATTTGTAATTTCAAAGTAGGTATTTAGTCACAGACTAATACCCTCACTGTTTTGAGAGATCATCTACGTGTTTGACTGTCTAATTAGTGGTTTTCATGTTCACTACATCAATCTTCAACTGTTTATTGGCCATAAAATAATGCTGACATAGGCCTGCTGATTTAACACATATTCACAGAAAACGAAACTAGCTGTACCTTCGGGAGTGGCTGTGGTCAGATAAAGGTAGGCCACAAACCGGAAGCATGTTTTCTATTAAAAGTAAAAGCTAAGACAGAGACCATGCAAACATTTATTTTACCCCGCCCCTTTCAGTCGTAGTTGTAGATAAAGTCAGGTACTGTTCCTGGAACAGGTTCCGGGAACATTCAGAATGCAGAGGTCTTCATTTGAAGGTAAGTCTATTCTGGGTCGTATGCTTTAGCTTCCATGGAACAGACACCTGGAGAAGCAGCCATTCTGTCTTTAAATAAATCTTTACAGAAATTAGTTACACTTGTGTTCACTTTATGTTCCAGATTAGTTCATTCATCTTTCATTCATCGAGGCGCTTATACAGAATCTTAAGACTTTAGGATTCGGTTTTTATGACATAACAAATCAACCTGACACAGTTCCAGCATTACTTAAATATTTCCTGCCCAGTTTCGATGACTTTAATTGCGTCTGTTACGCTAGTTATAACACACGTAAGCACTATCAAACGTTTTCTGTTCACAGCTTTGAAATGCTACGGAAAACGTAATGGTCACAAACTTACCTTATTACCTATACTTATACCTTATTAATCAGAAGACGTTCAATTAACATTAATATGAGAAAAAAAACTACTGTCTGGAACGCTCTGGGAAACACGGTAGCTGAAAAGGTACCGGTATGAATATTCTATGTACTCGTTTATCAGAACTCCATAATTCAGCAGGTCTAATTAGAATTAAATTTTGTAAACCAACAGTTGCAAGTAAACTGACAACACGTTTAGCAGGATTATCTGCAGAAATGAACAAATAATCAAAAAAATCCTCATTTAGGTGTTTGGTACCATACTGTTACGAGAGTACACTCCTAAAGTACGCACCTGATAGAATTCGACCTCAGTCAACAGCGTTAATCCTCTTAGCACATGGTAAATGTCAAACGTGTGTGCTTACTAATTTTCTGCTATTTCTCTAATTTTTGGTCAAAATAAGCTTGGTGTCTATTTTGTGTTTTTCTGTTCCATATATCTAGTGTTTCCCTCACTCTAAATGATTTGAATATTGAAACATCCCCGCGTTAAAAAAAGATGGTGATTTGCATGGCATGTACTTCTGTAGCACCACATATAACAATGCTTTGATCTGTCTTCACGCCAGGATATATTTTTCCTTTTACTCACTGATGTTGTGTCACCTCAGAAACAGACGCAAGTAGTTTAGGTCATTGTCAATCTTTAGGATCACATGTAACAGTTGTCCGTACAGCTCGTCTACACTTATTTTTTAAGTACAGAGTGTGTCATCAAAGGAAGATAATGTCACTTCATATAGCATAATGTTAATTTTAATGGTGCTTAATTGTTAAACTGTGTAAGGTTTAAACCAAAATAACTCAGTTGTTTTTCTGCACTTCCACTTTTACTCATCCAGTAAAATTACCTTCTTAATAATTTTCAACTTAAACATTGTGTGCCATCATTACTTATTTTCATCTTTGCAGATTCTGTTTCAGATCTAGCAGCATTTCAGTTAACCACATGGTACTGTTTACGATGAAGATAAAAATTAGATTGTCCATATGGTTCCAAGAATATGTTGTAGACCAGGGTAGTTATTTGGCAAAGCTATTAGTCGTTAACCATGTTAGAAGTGCCATGTGTAAAAGTGCTTTATATATCCTCTACAACAGCTACTAACCCTGATTATGGAACCCAATTCAGCAAGTTTAGTCTGAATTTTGATTAAATGTATTTTCTGGACTGACTATCTTGTCATGTGTTTAAGAATATACTGTATTCCAAGGCTACTCTACCAATCAGAGTCAAGAATTAATCCAAGCCATGGTATAAGCAACTTAAATTCACAGGGTCAACATGATTTTAGTGGAATGGCATTTCAGGTGAGGATCCATAATTCAAAAGTCTCAGAAGAGGAAGGTGACACTGCATTGTTCTGCATTTTTGAAAACAATGGGTTTTGCTTAGTTCCCTGGGAACTAAGCAAAATGGTGTCTGATTTGAAGTCTCTTTAACAAGAAAATTTAGTTTTAGTATCTATGTAAAACTCTGTCCATATTAACACTATCTCTTACATGCTTGTATGTTTATCGTCTATAATGATTAAAAATTTCTTGTATGAGGATTACCTAACGTTCAGTTTCTTGTATAGAAGGATTCAGAGGTTGGTGCAGTTCACTCTGACATGATATTTTCATCATGTGTGTGTTTATTCATGCACACCAGGAGCCATGGAAGATACCCAGCTGCGGGAGAAGCGTGAAGCAGCTTTGGCCTGGTTCTCTCAGTTCCAGCTTGATTGTGTCATCAGAAACGGTATCGTTCCAGAATGGTTCCATGGCATTATCTCCAGGAGGTAAGTGCTGTTTTTGTTGACAAGTGATAGCCATGCACAACAGCACCACGCTGTATTAATGTACCAATAGACTTCAACACACAAGTGCCACTAACATTAAGATTTTTCAAGTAATTTCAGAGGATGCTTCCCCTCACCTCATCCTGTTTTGTCACAGGTTGTATTTGGATTAATAGATCAACATTTGATATTGCAACAATATCTATCAGTGTAGTAGCTGGCTAGCAATCAAGTTAATTACCAAATTCTCAAAAGGGTCAGATATCTCACAGAATGCTTACCTGTTCCTCAAGGGGTTAGTGTTGTTCGTGAATGTCTCCATTTGGCTAATTAACAGTACGTAATTATGTTTCTGTAGGACAGCGGAGGAAATGCTGCTCTCCAAGCCTGCAGGCTACTTCCTGATTCGGGTCAGCGAGAGCAGAATAGGATACACCCTTTCATATCGGTGAGTCATAAAGCACAATGTACTGTCTCTCCCATTTTTCAATAAGAATATGTTGATCTGATGAAATATAAAAGATAAATGTCTGGCCCATTATTTAATCTCTCAGAATGACTTTCTGTTATGTTTCTCACTCTCTCTTTCTCTGTCTTTCATAGAGCTGAGGATCGCTGCCGACACTTTATGATTGATGTGCTAAGGAACGGCCAGTACACCATTGTGGGGGAAAACACCAGTCACAGGTCACTGCAAGACCTGGTTGCATTCCACCGTCGGGTTCCCATTCTCCCCTTCAATGAGCTGCTGACTGTTGCCTGTGGCCAGGTGCGGTGATGTACTTATGTCAACAGAGGATGAATGCAGTTCTCTTAAGCAGCTTATTTTCCATATACTATAAAGCCTTTCATAGACAATTGAGGAATTATCAGTTAATTAATGACTGTCTAACACAACCTACACTAATGATTTCTGTGCTGTTTTGCTCCTGTTGCAGGTTTCCAAAGACAACGCAGATTATGCTGAATTGTTGTTTCCCAAAAAAAAACACTTTGATCCCATACCTGGTGCAGTCACAAATAATGGTCCTCACATCAGCAATGCTCCTCATCTTGAACTGCCTTCTGCCACTCCACCAGCCCTCCCAAATCGTCCTACTATGTCCGACTCTGGTCACAGTGTCGCAAGCACTGCTGTTCCCACCCCCTGCTATCCTCACAGGCTCTACCCCTCCCTGGATATGGAACTAGCTACACTAACACTTCAGAGCCCAAGCATGGTGAGACTTTAAACCATCTACAGCCACTTTTTCAGTTTTAAGTCAGTTCTTTTCAGTATGTCAGAGGTAATGATGAAGTAATATATAATTAAACTTTCCAGATATTGTTTAAAGTCTGAGAAAATCAACACTCTAATTAACTGAAACCTAGTCTGATAGAAAATGGGATGTACTACTTTCATTACAACAAGATGGTTACTATTTATGACTTCAGCTAAAATGTCCCTTGTATGTGTGTTGCAGACGAATACAGTTAAACCAGTACCATTACCCAGGAAAAAGTCGAACCCTCCCAGCACTGTAGAGTCAAACCCCCAGCCACCAGAGCTGCCTGCCAGAGGTATCCTGCCACAGAGAAGGGAACATCCCAACACCGCACCCAACCAGTTCCCAGGATCAAGGCTAGAGTGTACTGAAACATCATCGACCCAGCCCAGCCTAGACTGTGGGACCCCCACTAACAACCAGCACAGAGGCCAGAGTATGAAATCAGCTGTTGTCAGTCTGATGCAATTCAAGAAGCCCCATAAGAAGAACCGGGCCTCAGAGGAGCACACTTACTCTGAGCTGTCAGTGGAGTCTGAGACAGCAGAGGACCAGAAGTCCCTTAAAGCCCTGGTCAGTAGGCCATCGGACCTTCACACAGCCTGTGAAAATGTGTATCAGGAGCTGCCAGGGGAAAGCCAGATCGGTAAGCCCAGTACAGGCATCATGTGCAGCTTTACCATCCCAGCATCCCATGCTGCACCAGTGGAAGGGCTACCTGCAGAGTACCTGAACCCACCTCCATTTGCTCCTGGTTACTGACACATGTCACAGGACCTCCTCATTTGACTCATCAAGAAAAGGATGCTGGGTCTTTAAAAGGGGCAGTGCTTTGAAATGTAAGGGGTCATCATTCAGATGACTGAATGAAAGTCAGATGCAATCAGCGTTTCAGACATTAACACATGCTTTTAAACTGTAAAAAAAATGTCATTTTTCATTTTTATTCTTGTAAGAAGGAAGAAATCATCCACTCTGAACATAAAGACAGAGGCAATACTTTTCTACAATTGGACATATTCAGAAGTAAATTGATTTAAAAATTCTATTTTAATAAAAATGTAAATTATTATTTATCAAAGCACATAAAACATTTGAAGGATTCTGTAAGTGCAGTTGACAGTTTTTTTCATCCCTTGAATAAACCTATTACATTTGTAATATTTGTTCAAATATATCTGTATATTGCTAATACATAGATTTAATAAAGTGTTGTAAAGTGTGATTTTATCCAAATGTTTGAAGTGGATTTCCATTCCTCACGTCACCAGTAAGAAAGATAAAGACACGGCACTTCAAATGTTGTTTACAAACATCATCTGGCCTTTATATTAAACATATTCCAGCCTCAAAGCTGCTGAGACAAGTGCTTCTCATACATTCTCAATACAATGAATTTCCTGGAATTTGCATTACCTCCCTGTACCCTGAAGCAACATTTTTGTTTATATTTGACATTCATTAATTGTTGCGGGCTAGCCTGGATTGTGCTTCAGTACAGGTGTTTAAGTGATGATCCTTGTTAAACACAGTGAAGCTTTCACGTGGTCAGCAGCTAGAATTACCTGTTTGACAAGAAGAAAATGCAGCTCAGCCACATGACTCAGGTAAGTATCTTAGCATTTAGATGCAGGGGCCTTACTTTATACCAGGTGAAATTTGGGGGATTCTGCATCACCCCAGACTATGCCTATGACTGAAATTTACTGAAGGTAGTTGGAATGGCTTCCTAATCATGTTGTAGGATTTTCATTGTATTTGTTTCAGTGGTACAAAAAATTAATTTAGAATTGTGAAAATTTCAAATTTAATCCAAGCTTTCAGCTGCCTTTCCCAATCGTAGTTTTATTTATTTTTTTTAAAGTAAACCAAGCGAACAAACCAATTCTCCCAATAATGTATATACAGTGTATAAAGACAGTAGTTTATATAACCTGTAATCCAAATGACCAACAGACTGGATTGTGTGATGTAATACTGGTGGAGTTAGGTAGGGGGAGACATTCAGGTGAGAATGTCTGAAAGGAGATGGAACATACAGTATGTGAATGCTGTCAAGAATGAGAATTGGAACTGATGAATACAATGGAACACAGTAACCTTGGTTAAGTTTATATTTTATATTTAAGTTTTATTAGCCAGTTGCTTGAACTGAAGAGAAGCCAGAGGAATTAAATGTGTCATGGATGTTACCTTGTAAATGTAAAATGTAAAATGTAATGTAAAATGTAAAACGTAAATGTAAATGTACCTTTCTCCTCAAATGAGAGATAAATGCTTCCTGTAGGACTGCAAGGGCATTGCGGTTCTGTAAGATGAAATCCTGGGGACATTACATTTATATGAAAGATTTATGATTTGATTTATGTTTAGTTTGGGACCCCCTCATTTTTCAACTCTTCACTTATCTTGCAAATCCTGTTGTCCAAGCAGAAATTTCCCAAGTCTTTCCTTTTGTGTCCATTGCCTCTGTTCTGAGCAGCAGCAACTACTTATATTCTTATATGGAAGGTACTGTAAAAGAGAAGAGATTTAGGTCAAAATCAGCAGGTGCATTTAAGAATGGCAGAGTAAACCACAACCACATTTGATCTGCTGCAGTACACATGCCAGGAAGCTACACAACAAGTGCCTAGGCTCAGTGTGTGTACTTTGTAATTATTAGAGCGCTGCTTCCACATGATGGAGCTGCTCACAGGATTGTGAGGGTAATGGTGGCCTACTGCAGTACAGCAGGTCACTGCAGGACAGCGCAGCATCCCTGCCTGGTTAAGTGTGTCCGCGAGACAGTAAGAACCTGAGGAAGTCTGGGGCACGGACAATCATGTGCTGGAAGTCCTCCAGTGAGAGACGCCCGTCGTTGTCCAGGTCAGCCTCGTCAATCACCTTCTCACACACCATGCGGGATTCGTCAGCTGACAGCTCATTGCGTGTCAGCTTGTTCAGTGTTTTCTCCAGGTCTGCCTTACAGATGTAGTCGTCATTATTGAAGTCTCAATGGTGGGTAGCAGGGAAATAGAGAAATCGAGGACATAGAGAAAGCTGGTAACTATCTTAAGAGCAAAGATCACCAAAATCAGCAGTAATTAAAGCAGAAGTACTAATAGGTAACAGAGCATATGTTTTCTGTCACATACTGAAGCAGCAAGAAGCCATTTGTCAGTGATGTCATCATCAATTTTGCTACAAAGTTTTTCTTTGGATCAGGTACTGCCATTTTTTCATACTCTGATCTGTTGTGCTAAAAGCTTGTCAATAATGTCTTTCTGGCAGTTCTAGACTGGTGTTACTGATTGTTGATAGGTGACACCAATTTCAGATGTGAGACCAACTGTGAGTAGTGCGCACTATTAGATTGGTATTACTCCTAGGGTTGTGAGGATCATAGCCTGTGGTGAGTACTGTGTGCTGCCCTTAGACCCAAATTTGATCCTCTTCTTTTCAATCAGGTGAGAAAAAGGCTAATTCATTAACCTGGTATGTGGTTTGTAAGCTAAGCTCTTATAGCCGTGTTTGCCTTTTTGTTAAACAGGTGTGAATAATACATGAAAACTTTCCTTGACCCATGACCATGGCCCCGTGCTGTAAAACAACCTGATCTATCAGCGTGGTTTAATTAGAAAACTTTGGCACACTGACACACATGATGCATTCACAAGCAGCCCCTTCAAATAATGGGCATATAAATTATTCCTGAATGTTTTTCTTTTGCTTTTGTCTTCTCAAATTGTTTCAGATCAAGGTCTTAGTATTTTGGTAACTTTGACTCTGAAGTAACAGAATTTTAGCAGGTGGTTTATGAAGCCACTTCCTCTTCCCCTGAGAATATCTGTATGAAGAAGGTCATCCCAATAGTTGGTGTAGCTCATGTGAAGTATTTGCTTTACAGACTGTTTGGCAGCAAGGCAGAAATCAGACTAATATCACAGGGGCATCATCTGGATACTGCATGAACCTCCTTTTAGTCTTGGTTTTCATGCATTAAATTGTGTGCCTATAGACAGGTTTTGTAGTTTATATCTTGATGAAATAAGATGTACAGTTCTTGTGAGAAGGTTAGTAGAATTCTGTAATTTTAAAATATTGTATGCACCATGGACCATATACATATAGGTCTTGTCTGTGTTGTATTTTAAGGGGGAAAGCATTCATATTCGTCTCATGCAACATGAATGGCCACCTGACTGCTTATGTTTTTCCCATTGGTTATTACTTAGATGTTGATACCATACTTAAAGAAAATCAAAAAGGCATATGGCTTGAAACCTAATGTGATGTAAATAATCTACCGTATCTATACCTACTTATGTCTATGTAATTTGTATCATGTACACTTAATTGGCACTGACCATAAATTTTAAAGGCATAATAGGCTTTCAGATCTTTGGGTGCCATTTCACTCAACGCAGAGAACATGTCCAAGAAGTCATCCAAAGTCATGTTCCCCTCTCCATCCTCTGAGAAAACCTCAGCTATCCGCTGGCGGAAAGGGTTCTCCTGCAAAGCAGCAGTTCATGCAACTCTTTACTGAACCATGAAAGACAGAGCAACCATGTGTACAACAATGATGAAAATACAATAATGAAAAGGTGCAATTGAACCTTCATCTTGAAACAGAGGTTGAACACCATTTAAAATATCATGGAAAAATGTCATTTGATTAGTCTATATATAAAATTTGTCATGTCTGATGTTTTACTGGTATTATTATTATGTTTTTTGGTTTTGGGTGTTGCTATTGATCAGCCTCAATGAAACAAGTTTGTTAGCTGTTGCCATGGCTGGAACTGTATGTAAAGTGGTGCATAACAGACCCTAGTTCAGAGAGTATGAGCAAAGATCTTAATATGTTCCTGAAGGTTCATAGATATCAAGTGGTGCATAACCTCTCCAAGGCTCAATTAGCAGGCAATGAATAATTGACGCACAGCAAGGGGGAGAACAGCTTGGTGTCCTTGATGCAGGTATACCTTTAGTTCCGGCATGCTGCCAATCAGCTCGTATGGTACTTTAACATCTGGCTTGTTGGTGTAGTCAAGGGGGATTAACTGTGGTGCCAAGTCTCGATAACGGTGGAAGAGTCTGCAATAAAAAATCAACCAAATAAATTTATCTACACATCTTTACAAGGGGTTTGTATCAGAGCATTTTACAGTAAACCAATGAAAATCAAAGAACTGAAAGAAAATGTGAATGTGGTTTATAGAAGAAGCCTTCATCAGGACTTGGTTGAAAACAAGTAGTTTATTCATAAACATGCATAAAAAGAGGCATTTTATACAAATAGAAAATAAGTCAATAAACACTAAAACTGGACAGAAATAATGGATGATGTTCTCAAGTTATGCAAGTACTGGAGCACCAATTCTAAATAAATTGTGAATAATTTCACATTTTAGGGAGGGGTAACCTTCTGTTTTAGGTTAGGATCTAATTAGGAATTACAAGCCATAATTTAAAACACGTTAAGAGCGTAGGCTGCTCATGCTATTATAAGACAATCCTGATACAGTGCGTAATGGCTTCTTTCCAGAATTAGTTTCCAGCTGTATTCATGAAGATTAATGCATGGAATGGCTTTTGCTCTGTGTGAGAGTTCACTGATACAGAAAGTGCAAAATTACAAGACTGGCCAGCAGCTCTCCTCTGTAAAATTGCACAATAATCCAAAACCTGCACAGTGGCACAAAAGAATCATTGTTTGAGTGTAGTATTAGTCATCCTTTGTAAGATGAACTTCCTGCTTAGTAACCATGCCACATTTTCCATCACTTCTGTTACTCGCATTTCAATGAAGTTCAATAAACATGGATAAATGATTCAAATCATCAAAGCGCAAGATCACCATTTAGTGATGAAAATAAAAAAGTCGAATTCCTTACCTTATGATTTCTTTCCTGGTGAAAAATGTACAGTCCTAAAAACACAGATATACAGGCAACAGCTGCTGTTGTTAAAAACTCCAAAGCTGATAATTCCTCCTGCTATTTTATCTCAAAATCAGCTTCATCTTTGAAGCCCCAGACAGGGTCTGTCCGTCTCTGTTTGCTATTAGAGTAATGTACATCCAACCTTCAGGATAAACGTATGAACAATCCACATAGTGGGGGTATGGAAGGGTGGGGGATGGGGGGTATATACTTCTTTTTCAGGAGGTTTCTTATTTTGGTGACACATACTCTGTGCCAACCCAAAAGACATCTAGCTCTCATTTATAAATATGACCCCCCCCCCCCTCAAAAAAAGCACAAGAAGAACAATCTAGAATCCAGTTATACATTAACTGAAAACTTTGAATCAAACTAAATTGTTAGAATCAATATGTATACAGTCATAAATGCAAGTATAAATTTAACTGTATCATCTCACCATTTTATCAATGTACCAAGACAAGCTACTTGAAAATATTACAGATGTTTGAGAGACTCTTCTATTTAGTACACTCACTTGCCTGATTCATATGCTGAGATTCTTATGCTAAAAGCAAAAAATAAAATAAATACATTTAAATAGAGAATTAAAATATAAGAAGGTTTTGGCCTGAAGTGGCAGATTAATTTGGCAGGTTGGAAAGATAGGACAAACCTGATAAGCATCTAATTGTTGCGCTGTAAAGATGGTCTGTTTGTTCCCCATTCTGGCATTTGCAGGCTTCCTCTCAGTGCCATTGTAGTGTTCTCTACTAAGATCCTTTTAGGGGCCCTCTGATTATTTCAGATATGAAAATGCTGGAACAAAAGCAGGCCTGCAAACAGAGCAGATCAGGTGTCACTCATGGAAGGCCCCTTTCGTTCTCAATTATAATGGAGGCATTTCATCGTTTTCCCTGACCTGAATGGCAGCCCCTTTGAGAATGAACAAGGGCTGTCACCCAACATAATTCAAAGCCGTATCAACCCCTGAACACTAGTCTGTGGGTAGTGCCTACACTGCTCTTGTCTGGTACTCATGTTACAGCTGGTATATACTCGGCATGTACAGTACACCTGCATTATGTGTCTGTATTTTGGATCAGCAGGACTTACTTGGGCCAGCTATAACTCTTACTGTAAGGAATGAAAAATGTTTGACCAATGAAATGTTCCATCTAGATAACAAAGGGTAAAGGAAAGGGATTAGGGTTTGTGTTTACCAATGATTTTAGAAAATATTATTCCACAAGAGATGTAGACATTCCATTGACCCACTAAACATGACACAGCAAAATGAAAATGAAAATCTTATCAATAATTACAGCTACCATAGTGATAAATAATCAATAAACGAAACACGTATGTACGGAATGTGTTATCACTTTCATTTATTCATGTACTGCTGAATGGGCCACCTCGGTTAGCTATTTGTAGCCTAATCATCAAACAATTCGATTTCCTAACTGAATTTATCCATTTAATATTATGTAATGATACTTTGAAAAGTGGAAAAAGTTAAGTAGGAAGCCAAACAGAAGACTAGTATGAGCTTTCAAGGGTGCTATAATACATCTCGACGGATGACTAACCGGACGGAGACAGTACATTACATCATCAGCCCTGCCTACACTGCTCATGAATTATTAACGAAGTTCCTCATGAATAAGACAAACCGTATCTAATACAATTTTTCTGTCAAAGGGCGAGGATTGCGTCTTTAAAGTGTGACGAACTGTGCTTCTCATTCAATTAAAATGTCTTACATCCCAGGACAGCCAGTCACTGCTGTTGTGGTAAGTTTGAAAACGTACGAAGTAGCGAGTTATGCTAGAAATCTATTAGGCAGACGCTTCAATGTGACGAGCCACAAGCTTTCAGTGCAGTTACGAGTTCGGTGTATTGTGTAGGCCTAAGAAAGCCTCGGTCTTGCTTTTCCAAATTGAGCGGAGGTTAATGTGATACGGGCCGCTTACAACAGGAGCTATGGCTGGATTGCGTAGCTACCTAGCTAGCCAATATAATTAGCAAAGATTTTGTAGGTTTGAAATTTAATAGTCTCTGAGTAAGATTTTCACAACTGTAATTAAATGTCTGTCATTTTTTTTGCATTCTTTTCATGTCTAGGTAGCGACAGTTTGTAGTGAATAACGTTAGCATTAGCCGTTGCTAGATAATTAAGCTGTTTAGCTTGCTTTTTTTTTTGTAACGACAGGAAACTTTTTCTTGTTGCATGTTGGCTTACACGGGCGGGGGCGCTTTTTAATTGTTCCATTTTAAACATTTAACTACCCCAACGTGACATGTTGCTGCAATCTTAATTTGTATAATAATAATATTATTAATAATAATAATAATAAAAAAAACTTTTTGTTCAAGCTATCCAGCTAACCATGATACCATGTAACACAATGTTACCTAGCAAGTTTGCAAATGTATTTTGGAATTCTGAAATTTAAGTATCACTAGCGAGGTAATTTAGCTAAAATCAGATGTTAACCAGCAACGCCTTTGTCTGGCCATATAACTAGTAGTTAAATGATGTAGGTAGCCTGCCTATGCTAGCCAACCTTACTGTTTGATGAAAATTTCGCTTGCGTATCACGTTAGCTAGCTACATTAGTTAACTCAAATGATAGTAATAAAAGTAAATAATGACAACTACAGTTAGCTTCCCAGTACTGTCCCATTGGGCTCACAGATTCAGCCAACGTTGGCCAGATATGGCTAGCAAAGTTTGGCTAGCTTTTTATTATGCATACTTTTAGCAGGGCGTTGTATTTTTAGCTAGAAGACTAGCTAACAACGAATGAAGACCGCTTTCAGTTAGGTGAAAATTCTTCATACTTGTTGCGACAGCTGTAGTGTTACAGTCCGGCCCAAACTTGACAACGTAGGCTATTGTCTACTTGCAATCGTGCAGCATTCTGACATGATAGCAGATGAATCATAGTTTGGCTGGCAGTGCCAGTGAACTCATACCTCGTTTAGAGCCGATAACTAACGCCAGCTAAATTCGTGCACATCTGATTAGTGACCATTAATCATACAGGTAGGGTTGCCACCTTTGAACATTTTCGGCCACGCCCGAATCATCCAGTGTGCCTTCTTTGCTTTAGAATCTAAATTTTGTCAATACTTTGGCCTATATTTATGGCATGCGTGTCGACATAACTTTAACACTCACATAGAGTGAGAGAAAAGTTCATTTTGAATTATTTGCTGCTACACGAGATCATGTTTGTGTGTGGACGTTGGTAATTTCTGACTCAAAGTTCAGCTGCCCAACATTTTCTTCTAAAATAAATGCATTGTCACAGTTTTTTAGTTTTCTCGTGGAGGGGCACTTGGCACGCCTTTCCCGTTAACAATAAAAACAACGATGGAAAATAAAAAAAAAACGCAAATGTTGTTTGGACGGTCCTTAACTTGTCGGTTTTATAAGCAAACACAGTGAACCACTTGGGAAAAATAAAATTGAAAGATCAAAATCACCATGTTTGTAGTATTGGTACAATATGCTGTTGAAGACCAGATGTTTACGTGGAATTCATCATCACATGGGCCAGCTTTGTGTATGGAAATACTATGAGGCTTGCCAAAAAGCTCCATCTGTTGGAATGAGAGAATGCTGTTTTCTCAGTGTGTGGAAGGGAAGATGGCTCAAACGTCTGACTGTCCTGTTTGCATGTGTAAAAAGTCATTTGTTTCATGCAGAGTGAATCTAGGCCTTACAGTCTTGCTGTCCAAGAAACAAGAAAAGAAAATGTGTGTAGTTTCCAAGTATTGAGGGGCACAGCCAAACAGGCAATAAAATATCTATCCATCTTTGCTGTATGAAGGAAGCAAACTCATGGAAAATATGAAAGTGTATTTTATGCCATGACTCATCCTGTATGATGATTGCAGATCATATTTCTCTTCATATTTCTTATGAATTCTGTTTTGAATCACTACTAGTGTGTTGTCTGCCTAATTTGCTTCATGTGCTTAAATCATTTGCACTGGTAGCTCTCTCAAAAAGACTTATAATTGTACTTCTAACTCTTACAGGACATATTTAATCACATTTAATTTCTCCAGTTATGTAATATGATCCTTGAGTATAGTTGAACTAGGAGTCAGTAGACAAATTTCTGAATGAAATGAAGTCATTTCTTGTGTAGTTCAACAATATTGATAGTGTGGACTTTCATTTCAGCAACGCATTGAAATCCACAAGCTACGTCAAGGTGACAACTTGATCCTTGGATTCAGCATAGGAGGAGGAATAGACCAAGACCCAGGACAGAACCCCTTCTCTGAGGACAAGACAGACAAGGTGGGGTGTACACACTGGAGCTGTACACATCCTGTCCCCGTACTGTCGCTATACTTGCTGTATGCACTTTTGTAAGTCGCTTTGGATAAAAGCGTCTGCTAAATAAATAAATGTAAATGTAAATGTATTGGCATAAGTTTGTCCATACACATTTGCATTATAGATGCAAAGGGTGACATCAATGCTAAACACATGGAGCAAAGGTTATGAAGGAGAAGCTGACTCCGATGAACTTCACTGACCTGTTTATGTGTGGACACAGGGCATCTATGTTACAAGGGTGACCAAAGGAGGACCAGCAGAGGTTGCAGGCCTGATGATGGGAGACAAAATAATGCAGGTATCACTGCTTCAAAATTTCAGTGTGTGGAGTGACCCACAGAACTTAATGCTGAGTTTGTGAATGCAATGTATAGTATTGTTTCCCTGATTTTGAGTAGCCCCTCAGAGAAATAAAAAGCCTTAGCAAAAGAGGCATATAATCCATAGAGTTTGTGTTTCTATGTCTCCACTAGATGATGCTGTTTGTGTAGTTTTGTATTGTGACTGACGCATGGATTGGATGGGTTAGTTGTGAAACATTTCCAGTTGAGGATATGAAAAGAGTTAACTACTCTCCAAAATGACTGAAATATTTGTGTTGCAATTTCTTGGTATTTGTGTTTCAATCAGCAATCTGCAGATACATTTCACAATTAAAAAATGCCTGTGAGTATAGATTCTTCCATAAAATAAATGACTAAGTACAGAAAGTTTAAATGTCCTCTTTGGAGATTTAAGACTCAGCCTTCATAAAGTTAAGCTTTTGGCTCTTGCCAAGAGCTTCTTCATGCTTAACCCAAAATTTATTCCACTAGAATACAAGTTTACGACTTGAAATGATAAAATCTGCAAATAATTATGACTTGTTCTCATCATGCTTTCAAAATCAAAAATGTTTGAGTGTTCAAATGGGGATTTTTCATCTTTTATCCTTACTGGAAGGGAACTGTAATAAATGTAGTGGTTTTCAGATGATTATGCAACAGTCTACACTGTACTTATCAAACATTTGATTGTGTTGATTCACTGTACCTCCGTTGGTGAAAACAGGTGAATGGCTGGGATATGACCATGGTGACTCATGACCAGGCGAGGAAGAGGCTCACCAAGAAGAACGAGGATGTGGTGCGGCTCCTGGTGACCAGAAAGTCCCTGGAGGAGGCCGTCAGGCAGTCCATGATGCAGTAACCCAGTACTCCAGACTAAAAAGTGAACAGAGACCTAAAGTAGGAATCCAAAGATTCATTCCATGGCAGCCAGCACATTCACACTGATTTCACTGCTCCTGCTGTCTGCCCTCTACACCAGCATACCTTATCAAGTTGAGTGAATGTTCGCTTTTAACAGAGTGTTAAGTGACACTACAAGCGGCATTTACTTTACTCAGCCTGTTGTCAGTAACACGACATTTATCAATGGCTTATAGAGCCTCTAGTTTGAGTATGGTTTGGTGTATCCATAGACTACAGGAGCACTTAACTCAGGCTGCTGTACTCGATTTAAAAATTACATACATGAATGTTAAATCAGGCTTCCTTATTTAAATATAAGGATGGTTGTTCGGTGGTTAATTCAGAATTGAGTGTCAAATATACGTCAAATGTAATTTGATGCTAGCATTTGAAGTCCAAATACATATACTAGTACATATGTTTTTGAAAGTTATCCTTGTTCTTCGAACTGTAGATTCCATTGAGTAATTCTTACACAGATATGTGTCCACATGCATATGGTCTGTAAAGTGGAAAGTAAATTAGCTAATATTACAATAGTATTAACAGAGGCAGCAGTGCTTGGCATAAACACAGGTGGGTTCTATCTTTGGATTCCCACGGGAGTTTTATTCGTATTGATTTCTTTCTTTGAATTTAATATGTGCCACAAGCAATAAGATATTCAGTGCTTTACACTGCTACAAGATTGATGACTGATTTATGGGTACTTTTTCCTCTGGTTTAAGGGACTTTTGCATTTAATTTTTATATACATACACCAAAGAAACATGAAAATCAAATATGAATGCAATGTTTCATTTTGTATTGTGTATGTTTTGCACTTGTGCATCTTAAAAAGCCTTAGCCAAAATTCTAATGTTGGGTGAAAGGAAGAGAAAGCTGGCTGCAAAGTAGCAAATTATAAGAATGTGGTCATAGCAAAAAAAAAAAAAAAAAACAATTCCATGGCTGAGTCTTGTGACTCAACACTCCTAACAGTTCCATTCAGGGTTCTGATTCACACTATGCAGCCATGTGGTGCATTCTGGGATCCCTATGTGGCACCTGTGGAATTTACTATGTTGAATCCACTAAATAAGATGATTGTACAAGTGCCTTTTGTTTCAGTTTGATGTGATGTTAAGCACAGATGCTGGCTCACTAGTATGGTTGAACATCTTGTTGTTTTACCGGGAACAACAAATGTATTTTGTCTTGAGTTGTACACTGGAATAATTTGGAACAAGGTTGACTGATCCATAGAATAAAATTCCTTTTTGATACTTGTTAGCCTTAAAATGACACTAATGATTATGCCACTAACTGTTATAATGGCTGTTTCCTTTGCTGTTCCAATTCCTGTTAAAACGTTCTTACATTTGTTAGAGAGCCCTTCTTCAGCTGTTCTGTCATAGAACATACGATAGTTTCATTAATTTCCCCCCAAATACATTCATTTGTTTAAAACCCATATTTATTTGTAAGTTGTGGTAATGTAACACTCAGTGCCTAATATACAGTATATTCTACCTGTTTCAGTAATTTCTTTGTGCTTTTTCAACAGTTTCCAGCAACGGTTAAGCAATAGTGGTTAAGACTTAATACTGAGAAATAGTTTAGTGTGTTTTTACGGCTGAGAGACCAGTTGCAAGAATCCTATTTGAAAAGTACCTTAATACAATTCAAATGAACCCACTACAGTAAAGAATAAGCATAATATCTGTGTGAACTCTGTATCAAATGTTTTTGCTTGCTGTATACTCCACTACTTATTTTTATATTAGGTCTGAATTTATATTCATTTTTGAAAGTGAGCAATAATGAGCAATTTTTATAACACTAGCAAGTAGATTTTATATCTTTATGAATGATGTGGCACATTGAAAACTGAAAAAACGCATTAAAGAAAAATTCTGTCAATATTTACTGTTAGTTAGTACAAATGGAAACATGTTATTTTTCTTGTTGGTGTAATGTCATATTATTGTCTTTTTCTATTTTTCTTTTTTCATTTTTCTTTTTCTGTCTATTGAACCTTTTCTTCCTCTGATCTACTCAGAATATGTTTTACTTTGGTTATATTATGTTCAATAATACAGTGTGACAGAATGTAAATCATCGGTCACTTTTTGAATGTTGTAAATAAACTGAACTGCATTGCATCACTTACTGCACTACGAAGGGGAACCATTATTGTGTAGTTTCAGTTTGGCTTTGGATTTAACATAATCTGTCCCTAAATGTGTCTACATCTAAAGGAAGTCAATGGAATGGCATACACACTGTCCCATCTTTATTCTCCCTCATTTGTTAAGTTGTAAGTGTTCATTTAAAACTGATGTTGTCCTACATGTTGCTGTCCACCAGTTAGACAGCTGCTGGAAATGACTGCTGGACACTGAATTGGTCTTGGTCTTGCTGTCACACAAGGACTCTGATCTGGAAAGTAATTGAGGAGATGTTTTATAAGCAGCTGTATCGCACCTTGTCAAGACATCATAGGGCTAATCTCTTTTTTTTTTGTCATTTTTTGGGACACTCTTGCTGTGTAGTGTGTGACTCATTTTTGGTGGTCATTTGGAAATGTCTTTAGTTTTGAACAGCATGGAACTGATGGAATGAACAGCTGTACGGTACATGCAAACCAGATGTTTCGGCTATAATTGACAAACTGTATCTGATTTTGTTGCTTCTGAGTAGCAGTGACAATAGTTTGGTATTAGGCTGTCAGCTACTAGAGGAATACTGCAACTCAATATAAATGGATATAAAAGAGCTAACCAATGCTTAAGTCATTTTGTGTCTTTCTCATGGCTTCAGTATTCTTTTCTTGGTGTGTATGGGGTAGAGGAGAAATAACAGAAGCGTGACTTTCTCAGCTTTCCTTGTGAAATGAAAGAAAGCTCAAACGAATGCCAACAAGAGGAGGTGTTATTCACAGATTGTAATCTCTTAATTAAATTGTGTGAGAGGGATGACTAAATCTGAACATATCACCCAACTGTCCTACTAATTTGTTTGGAAGAGATAGTGTAGTTCCATTACAGTAGTCAAACCAGACTCTTTTTTATTGCACCATAGCAAGATAACCAGAAGATGTGAGACACAAACCATTTCTATATTCCTTATAGTCTAGGCAGAGATTTTTTTTGCTTAGTCAGGGACCTTCACAACAAATGTAGTGAGAGCCTGTTCTTCAATGTTGTCATTAATTTGCCTATTGAGTAATGGCATAATATGAAATGACAAGTGCCTATTTTTCATCCATATTTTGATTCTGTTCTTGCACTCTGCCTGATACATTTTTAGTTGGCTTCAGTTTTTTTTTAATTTCTTCATGTTGTCAGCTTGAAAGTAATCAGATGACATTTCAAAGCAGAGAATCTATTAGGTGACCTTTTGTTGTGCACTCGGTGATTCTGATACAGGGAGTTTCTCCACTTTCATCCCTTAGTGTTGCCAGGGGTCTGAAAACAAACACTCCCCTTTTAACTCAAGGTGTGATAACTGCAGGGAAACTGCACCTGATGCACCCCAGCGAGTGAGGGCTCACATTCCCTCCATCAGAACAGCCTCCTATTCTGAATCAATACATGTCTAGAGGAAAAATGGTCTTTTATTACTCTTTCAATGAAATTTCCTCACAGTTTTGACTGACTTCTACAAAATGTGGAAGTGGAAATAGGTTCAACTCATTTAAGACCAGATTTGTTGTGTCACTACTGGGTGTATCAGAAGACATTGATAAACTCAGAAAATGCATGTCCCTCCTCTGTGTCAGTGAAATGGCTGTTTTTTCCATTTTTTTTTCCATCAGATATTCTGCTAGCTATCCCCTGAGTGCCATCAGTCCAGTATGAAATCCTGTATTTAAAGAAATGTGTTGGTATTTCTGTGTGTGTTATTTAGATCATGATATCCAGACAGAACCCCTTGTAACAGGTAATGAACAGCTGTGTATTTCTTAGGTGTCCTGAAAAAAAATTTAAATGTAAGGTCTTAAAAAATAACTAAGCCTCCCTCAGTCATTGGCTATAAAATTAAAAGTGCATTCAGTGATACTAGACCTCTCCCCTCTGGAAACAAGGTACTGTGTGCAGACAGACATATACTGGATCCCAAGGATGTTCTCAGGACTATACTGTCAAAGTTGCTCATTATATTAATGTAGTGCAGTGATACTACAACAAACATTTAAAGATGAGATTTGGGAGACATTTTGTCAGTTTTACCTTTCTGACATTTTTTTTAATTGGAATGACTGGCTTTGAAAAATGCACTGTTTTCTGTCTCATGTTTGATGGCTTTATGAGTTAAGTTTTGCCATATGGGTTTGTTAGAGATGCCAAAATATATGAATATTCAGAGAGACATTCCACACAACAAATCTCTGTAGACCTCTCATTATCTTAGAGTTCGGATTTCCATTTGCTTTGGCAAAATGTGCTTCAGGTACATAGGGAAGCATGCTTCATTCCACTTCCCTAAACAGTGAGGACAAGGATGTTAATGGCAAGTCAGTCTTACATGAGAAAACAAGATGCAGCTATGGCCCTACTACTGTAACCTGATCTCCATATACATGCAAGAAATGGAGGATTTGTAGGGCAACCCATGATATTACGTTGTTTCTCAGTTCCACATTTTGTTCAAAAATGAAAAGTTGCTTGTTGCTAGGTAACTGCTAATGTATGTTTCACAAAAGAATGAATGAACTATGCTTCAGAAGCTTCTACACAATAAAGACAATGTCTTGAACCCTAAACATGGATATCACATTTATATCCCTTCCTCTAATTTTTCATCAACAAATAATATGGCTATTCTGGAAAAATAGATAAAAATGATCTTGGGATTTGTTTGTCAGAATGCTGAAATCATCTCTTAAATCTTAGGAAAAAAAACTTTTGTAAGCTCAAATAAAAGTAGCTGCCTCTTTGTCCTATATTGTATGGAAGCCGAGAATGGCCGTGCTTGCAATTATTTTTTTGAATGCCATTATCTCCAGATCACGAGTTAATTATTTCAGTATCTTGAGATAACAAAGCTCGTTTTCTCGAGATAACAGGTTAATTTATCTCATTATCTTGAGATAACAAAGCTCATTTCTCGTTAAAACAAGTTGATTATTTTGTTATCTCGAGATAACAAAGCTCGTTTTCTTGAGATAAGATCATTTCTCACGAGAAAACGACTTTTGTTTTCTGAAGATCATGGGATAATTATGGAGAACTCGAAAATGAGTGTCTGGATTTGATAACACCTGATTTAAGCCTTCAAGATCGCTGCCATGACTGTCAGGGAGGATCTGAATGTTATCTCTAACGGAACAACACAATGCAATTTTTGCCTGTGTTAGACCTTGACTGAAGTACAGTCTGATGCATTGATCAATAATGGGTACTTCTGACATCTGACATCTATATATGCTGACATGGCACTCCGGATCTCTGATAAACATTATAAGTAATAAGAGGAAACGAGCTTTGTTATCTCGAGATAACGAAATAATTAACTCGTGATCTTGAGATAACGGCATTTAAAAAAATAATTGCAAGCCATTCTTGGCTTCCGTAATATTGAATGAATATGTTAACAATTTTCTTTTATCACTGGATAGGAATTTATGATTCTGCTTCTTTTTTGTATATTTTTATTAATATACAAACAGGTTTAGAGCAGTGAAGGTCTCCAGTGAGATTACTGTATTCACTGGTCAGTTTTACCAGTCAGATGTAATTCAAATATAAGTGGTTTTAAACAGATACTGGGCTTATAACATGTATCTGTAGGCAAGCACGTAATTATCAAGCTAAATGTAGATCATCCATGGTTTACACCTCCCACGCCGTAACAGGGTAATTGTGTTTCCATAGCGATGCAATCTGCTGCCATTCCATTTAGGATACCAGCCTGGTTTCCTGAGGAGTAAGTGGGTGAAAGATGGACCTCTGTTTCAGAGCCTCTGTTTGCCTTGAGTGGGAATGACTTCATTAACATGTGCCTTTTTAGACTGCTGTGGGTGCTGTTATGTATGAGTCTGAACATATAAACACACTGCATGCATGCCATACACAACCAACAAAGAGGGACTAAGGCAGTTCAACTAAAGTGTTGTAGAAGGTTAACCAATAACACATGCAAGGCAGTTGCCACATTTTCCTTATTTTATTTACTGTCTAATTTATTTTGACATTAATTCAGCCTTAAATGTATTATTAATTGTATAACTCATGCTTTGTTGGAAACAACCACTAAGACACTGATACTATTGAAAGCCAAATGGTAAATAAAAATGAACTTTGAGAAAGTTTAAAGCACACTCAGGGGGGCTTTAATCAGAGCTGGATATTTAATACAAGTGCTTTATACAGCTGGATTACATTAACTATAATTCTTCAGAGACTACTAAAAATGGAAAACAAACTTTAAAAGAAATTCTGAGAAATTCAGTGGTCAGCATTATCTTGGCCTTGTAGGAAGCTTTGTTTTTTGTAAGCTGGTCTGGTCACCAAAAGGGGAGCAAGGGGATGAAGATATAGCCTAGTTAATAATAACTGGATCTGCCACAGCAAATCAGTAATATTGGTACCATGAAGTATTCTATAGCCTTTATAATTTTATAGTTTAGTCTATTGTTTGCTTTATGGAATAATTGCATGTTTGTATGGAAATACATGCAATGTTTTATGAAAAAGTACAGTCTTTCTTGCAGGTGTAAATTACCATCTCATGGAAGAAAACTGAATTCTATCTATAATACCAAATACATTTTACCAAATGACCTCAGTGTCCGAGGTACAGGTCAGCTTCTCCTCCTGCATTATTGAGTGTTTTTGCTTTACTTTGTATGTTTATTTGTTTATTTTTGTCAAAAAATGTCACTATATGGCAATGGCGTTGCATATTGCCAATACAGTTGAGCGTCCAGTTCCTAGAAGCTTTCACTAAAGTTTCAGCAGAGCCCTAATGTGAAATAGCTTGTATACACAGAGGACCAAAGCTAAACGTGTGGGTGGATATGTGGGTAGAAATGGGTTGAAGGTTGCTAATATATGTATCCCCTGAGTTTCCATACTAAGACCCTCAGCTGGTTCAGAGAGACAGGTTGTCATGGTAATAGAAACATCATGTATCCTTTCACCTATATCTATCCCCATTCAGCTACAAAACAGAACTGTTGGAAAGAAAGAGAAGTGCAATTATTGTAGACAGAAAAATAATACTCCAAAAGCTTGCTTGCCATGTATTATCAACCCGGTGAAATAACATGAATTTGAGTGTTTCTCCTTATGCTTCCTTTCCTTTTATGGGCCTTTGCATGACAACCTTTTAAGAGTTCAATTCAATTATCAGTTGCTACCTTGTGAAAATGAACCAGGACCAGGGCAGTAGAACGCAAATGGCCATTATGGAAAATATTGATACCATTACAACTTTTATAAATGAGCTGTTAGGACTATAATTGCTCTTAAGAAAGCACATTGAAATGTGATACACATTATTACATTGATCAAATTGGAAAATTGAGTTTAATTATGCATGCAAACGTGCCCCATTGTCTTTTTCACTCCCTGTACAAATAGTTACACACCTACAAGAATAGGGTATGATATAAAGCTGGTGTGCAGTGCATTGCCTTTTCGGATACGGATGGGCAGCAGGTGGTCTATGTTTCTTCGCGCCTGGAGAATCCTTAACCTCTCCCTCCTACGCAAACCCTTACCCGCTTTCGAGACGTTTTACTATCTTGACAATTTAGCGAACGGGTTGACGTAAACACAATCACTTACAAAACGGAAATTAGCCAAGGAAGACAATACAAGATATCTCATCTTTGGAGTTACTTTTTCCTGTTTGCGCGCTGTCGCATCCGCACCTAGTGTCTGGGAGAGTGTTTTATAAACCAAGAAGAAAATACTGGCACCACTGCGTGGGGATCTTGACATAAGGTATGCCCTAAAATGTTCTTTCGTGTCATGGATTAGCTAATGCTTATGCAGTTTCTGCACTAATGTAGTAAGTGGTGATTGGTATTATACGTGGTAACAGGTGGAACAGTGTGTATAATGTGTATCTTTCAAGGAAACGACCAAAACTGTTATATATAACTACTTAAAGTATGCACTAATTTCAACACATAATCTTCGTGGAAAAAGAACGAAGATATTCTGCCATATTTTCTGTTGATGTAGCTGCCTGTAGCGACATTCCCGGTGCAGTCTTCTCTGAATATCACATTTGTGGGTCACTTTGCTCAGTCATTCTTCAGGTTGTTGATGACATTATTTTCTGTAGTTCTGTGTTTTTCGGGATCATCATCGGTTATGAAAGTCTAGTCATCCGATGAATCCGCTTTTATACTAATTATACAAATTAAAACAATTCCAGATTTTACATCCAGATCCATTCTCGTAAGAGTTTTGGCAATTTAGCAACTTACTAGGAGAACAGTGAGGGTTTATTTTGTCAGTGAATTGTAACATGATTACGTGGTCTTGGCTAGTTGACATAATGATCGGTTACAAGCTTTGCTTAGTCAAGCCATACCTAAGATATAATTTAGGAACCTGGTTGTAGAATATAATGCAACCATGCTATTTAATATCTATTATGTGTTGTGCTGTAATATCTGTTCTGAACCAGGTGAATGCTGGGTAGTGGCCAGTGGGTTGGGGTAGGGGGTAATGGGTAGGGGGCCCATTGAGGGTGTGTACGCGTGACTGGCCAGTGGCTTTGTAGTGGTGTGCCCTCAGCATGTGCTCTCTAGGTAGAACTAGAAGGCATCTGAAGGTCAGGTCAGAGGAGATGACAGACCTTTTCATGTCTGTGAGTGTATGAGTTCAGCACAAAACTACCTTCCCTCATTTGGACCCTGAGCTCTTGACAAGGTTGACTGCGCTAGAATTCATATCTCATTTTGGACTGTGCACCAAAAGACCAAAACCATGAGTGGTAAGTAAGGATTTTTTAGAGAGAGGAACATTGTGTCCAATTGTAACACTGTGTCTGAAGCTGCAGGATTTATGTTGCTATCCCTTTAGCAGACTCATTCAATAACCTAACTTCCATCCTATGCTTCTTATGGCTTTACGGGATTTACTGCTATTTCAAGCCATTTCAATGAAACAAATTGATGCTACAGCAATGTTTTGCTTTTCTCTGACATCTCATTTTCAAGATACAACTACATGAAAATTGTGGCATTTAAATGGTGTGTAAGCACTTATTAGCAATGCTTAGGCTTCTTGTATGACTCCTTAAGTATTGTTAAACTGTGTCAATCTGTAGTCTATGGCATGAAATAGAAGAAAACAGATATGGCATAGCCTTGCTATGGGATGTATCACAGGTTTTACTCATTGCATACTGTCAATTAGGTCTTGGAAACCAGTACTTGTATGGTTTTTAAAAATGGTGAATCTCCTTTTGACACACCACTTAGTACTTTGGCAAATGCAGAGCCTTTAATCAACACAAAATGAAAATCATATTCTGCTTTCCTGTGTTCTGCACTTTGTTCAGCAGGAGTCTTTTTAACAGGGGCGTTTGAAGTGGCTCAGGGCTTTCTTTCCGGTTAGATGTGAAATACCATCCCTCTGAACAAATTAAGGTCATACCCATGTAGAGGAAACATACTGCAGAGAAACAGAGAGTAGTCAGTCAGAGAAAAAAATGTTTTAATTGGCCCTTGACACTGTTCATGGATTTGGCTCGCTACAAGTTTGCATCAAGGGTGGGGCTTAATCCATATTGATCTACAGACTAATCATTATTTCGACCATGGTTCAAACTTTGTTTGCGGTTGAGACAAAAGTCCTCCATCATTTTAAAAGTACCTAATTTTAGTAGGTTTACAATGCAAAGGCATACCAAAAGTAAGCCACTACAACAGATGGACCGTAATCATCTGATGATATTCTTGTTTTCCTCATCAGTGAAGTATACCTTGTGGCCATTCAGATCATGCCCTCATGACAAGTGTCCCCTTTCTGAGCAGTTGCATTGCATACAGTCCTCTTCAGCTTGGGGAAAAGGACTCTGGAATGCCTCTGAGACAGAATGCACAGCCAGGTCCTCATGCAGCTTTAATATGACGCTTCTGGATGTCTGAAAAGGAATTGCCAATGATGGGCACAGTACTGGGGACATGGTGTACTCACAGTGTAACTGGGACCCTCCTTGTAGCAGGGATTCAACAGATGCTCAGATGATTTGTTGCCTAATTGTTTGGCAATCAATGTTTTTGACATTAGTTATATATTTACATTTGCATTTATTCATTTGGCAGACGCTTTTATCCAAAGCGACTTACATAGGTTATAGTTCTTTACAATGTTACCCATTTATACAGCTGGATATTTACTGAGGCAACTGTGGGTTAAGTACCTTGCCCAAGGGTACAGCAGCAGTGTCCCAGCGGGGATTGAACCGGCAACACTTCGGGTACGAGTCCTGCTCTTTAACCACATGATATAACCATATATGATTCATTATAAGAGCCTTGAAGCTCCTGGTGGGAGTCAAGAAGAGTTTAAGCATATGCAATTTAGAGCAATGACTGTTTATTACCTTGATAGTTCCTCTGAGGACACAGGCCTTGCTGTAATTAGACCCCCGTGGTTTACTGGTCTTATGTGACTGAAAAATGACATTTCTCTCCTCATTGCTATGGAAACAGAAACCGGCCTGGCAAAAAATAATTAATTTTTAAGATGATTACAGTAGTAATTTACAAAAAACGTAATTTGTTTGATAAATCGTATCCTAGTTTTCTCTAGTACGTGTGTATGACACACATCCAGTAGGTATAGATCTAGGGCATGCTTTCATACAGCGTATTCATATAGTGGTTGTTTTTCGTGTCATTGTGGAGTGAAAACACACTGCTTTTCAGAAATATATTTAACATTCAGAGGAGCTTCAATCAAGGGCTCTAGCAAAGTGTCCTGCTTTTAAGTACTTCACATCCTGATTGGTTAAAAAAGAACAGTGATGCAAGGTGATGGGTGAGAATTTTATGCTATCGCAACCAACCTTTCAGTTTCCCCTATTTCTTTCTGTATTTGTAATGGCTATGGACTGGTGCATACAGTGTACAGTATATGGTGCCAGTAAAAATGAATTGGGCTAATAAAAAAGAAAGGGTTTTTTTTTTTCATTTTTCACATTGACTCTGAATGCATACACAGTTTTTGGATTGCAAGTTTCCTTCACCTGTGAGGCACTGCAAATAAATAAACAAATAAAAGGCTGGGAACAATAACAGCTACATTTTAAAAATATGAGTCTTTCAGTGAACATCTGGTGTTGCAGATTTCAGCTGAAGGGTTCACATCTATGATCCCTCGTTTGTAGTTTGTTGTGATGTACAAGAGTGGGTAGAGTATGGGGACAATCCAGCCTAATAAAAACAATTCCACAGAAAAAGTGCATGCCTAGGCTTTGTGATTTTACTGGCCTGTCAGCGTGTGTTAGCCTAACAGTGGTAGGGAAGATGCTACTCATGTTTTAAAAGGGTTTATGAACAAAATAAGTAGATGATATCTATCTATGCAGAAGGACAAAGCGTGCTTCTACCATCAGGCTTCATCCACAATGCTCCCTCATTACTCATATTTCCTGACAAGAGGAGTGTCATCACTGAGAGGGCTATACCAGTGTTAGTCATCTGTGCTAAGTATGGGGTGCACTATCGCAAATAGCAATTTGACAGATCTCAAAAAGAAGTTTGAGGTCACCTAAATGGAGTTTGGATAACTGACGCCTTCAAGAAAGGATGATCCCAAATCTGTCTAGGCAACTTTTCCCAATGTATGTATACAGTTATCAAGAGAGCGGACTGTTTGCTTATTTACATTAACCATTTCACAGTCCTCCTCCATCTCATCCTCATTATTTTTGTTTCTCTTCAAAAGTATGATCTGTGCAGCGGAATGTCTGAGTTTGCTGTAAATGTGATTAGGTTGTGATCCATTCCCTCATAAATATCATGCTAAATATAATGCTAATCATAAAATTGCGAATGCACTATAGTTGAGGTCAAATTAGTACTTCATTGTAGGTCTTATCCAAGTTTCTCCTTCCTTTCATTGCTGTTGACCATTAATATCATGAAATAATGTGTAGGCAGTCTCTACATGTTTCTCCCGTCCTTCTTTCTCCTCCAGTTTCCCACGAGTCCTGCCTCCTGGACCAGGTGCTGGAGCTGATTATGAATGAGAAGCCCCCAAACACCAACAGCCTGTTCCTGAACGAGGATTCTGAGAAGCCCCACCTCCCGGAGCGAGGCCTGAAGCAGCTGCGCAAGGCCATGCAGAAGCAGGCGTCCAGCGCCCAGAAGAGGATGAGCTCCATCACACGCCAGAGCGTCAGGAACTTCCTGCGCCGGAACACCTTTGTGCTCTTCACCGTGGCTGCAGTCGCACTAGGCAAGTAGCCAGAGGGGACTGTCGAAACTCTTGAACAGGCACAAAAATGAGGACAACCACAGCTCTGACAAATTCAGAAGTCAACACTGGAGAGACTGTTTCACATGACCAAGTGTTTCGTTCTCTGGCTGGAGACACGGGCTCCAATCACCTTGATTCAGAGAGGCTGTTCCCTGGTTTTAACCTGCAGTAAACACCGCAGACACATATTACAGACTCCTGAGTCTGTAGAGTAATGTTTAACCTTTGGCTTCATTCTCTCTTCAGGTGTCATACTGGGTTTTGCTCTTCGTCCTCGCAAGATGAGCTTCAGGGAGATCAAGTATTTCTCCTTCCCAGGGGAGCTCCTTATGAGGATGCTGCAGATGCTGGTCCTGCCACTCATTGTTTCCAGTCTGGTCACAGGTAACGGCTTGATACTTATTGATCAGCCTGGTTATGGGTAAGGGCCAGAGGACATTGTCAGTAGGTACCATGCTAGCTCAAGTTTAGTCTCTTATTCCACTAGTGCAATAGCATACACTAGAAAACGCAATGGTGATTTTTTTACCATTACTGGATTATTTACTATGATAATTTATTTTGCTGTGTCATTACTCGGAATCTACAATCCCCAGTGATCTTCACAACTTCACTGGTGATTGTAGATTCATTCATTGCAAATGAGGGATGACCTGAGGACGTCCTGGTAAAATGTATTTGTCTTACAGGGATCTCCTCTCTGGACAGCAAAGCCTCTGGGAAGATGGGGATACGAGCCGTCATATATTACATGGTTACCACCTTCGTCGCTGTCTTCATTGGCATTGTCATGGTGATAATCATTCGGCCAGGGAAAGGCAACAGGGACAGTCCAGTGCCCTCCAGTGGCAACATTGAGCCAGTACAAGCTGCAGATGCCTTCCTGGATCTCATCAGGTAAGAATCCATTTTTATGGTGCTCAGTTTGCTTTGAGTTCAAAAATAACATACAGATAATAGACATATCTCTTGTACGTGCTTTTGCCATTAAACAAATTATTGTTGCTTTTGTTTCTTTTCTTGTCTTGCAGAAACATGTTCCCTCCGAATTTGGTAGAAGCATGTTTTAAGCAGGTAAGAGATTAACTCACCATCTTGGATTACACTGACTACTGTAGGTCCATGTTGTTGAAATCCATGCCTTTACATCTGATTTTTGAAAAGGGTACATCCATGGTGGAATGTAGAATAGACAAGAAATGAAAACGGTAACTATTTTGTTTAACCCTTAGGCAGACTTGCCCCTGTGTCACCATTATTTCCTTTTAAAATGGGGTGGAGATTTTAATGTGTTTGACATGCTGTCTTCAAACCTGAAAGAGAGAGAATGACAGGAATAACCCTGATCTCTGACCTCCTGATGTGTGCCCCCAGTACAAAACAGTCTATTCCAAGAAGGTCTACAAGAAGAATGTGACCATCGCCGTCAACCTCACGGAGGCTGTCAATGCCACTGAGGCATCCTTCCCAGCCAATCTGAGCAGAATTTTGCAGACCATTCAGGAGACTGTGGAGGAGGTGGTGCCCGTGCCAGGTTCCTCCAATGGGGTGAATGCCTTGGGCCTGGTGGTTTTCTCCATGTGCTTCGGCTTGGTCATCGGCAATATGAAACAAAAGGGCCAGGCACTGCGTGAATTCTTTGATTGCCTCAACGAAGCCATCATGCGCCTGGTGGCCATCATCATCTGGTCAGTCTCTGCTCAGTGTGAGGGTATTGTGTCCTTACACCATGATGTTTTAGAAATTTTTGTTATTACTGTTATTCATATTTTGTTCACAATGGTTGTATGAGTGAAACGTGGTCACCCCCCCATACTGTTGATTGCTCCGTGCCATTGTATCATTATGATTTTCCATTGTAGATCCTGAATGCCCAAGCCATGTTCAGTGAGGCCCGCTGTGTGCTATTGAAAATACAAGGCTGCGATACAGTATCACAATGTGAGCCGGTCGCCCAGCCTCCCGTGTCTCCTGCATTCTCCACGTGTTGATGTTGCAGCCTCCACAGCAGCAAGTGGAGCCTGGCGCAGTTCAGCCAATGTGGTGGATAACAGGAGTGTGGCTGCTCCCCTCTCTGTGTGGCTCAGGTATGCCCCGGTGGGAATCCTCTTCCTGATTGCGGGGAAGATTGTGGAGATGAAGGACCTGGTGGAAGTGGGCGGTCAGCTGGGCATGTACACTGTCACCGTGATCGTGGGTCTGCTCATCCACGGCCTCTTCGTCCTGCCTCTGCTCTACTTCGTCGTCACACGAAAGAACCCCTACGTCTTCATCGGAGGGCTGCTGCAGGCGCTCATCACAGCCTTAGGGACCTCATCCAGGTGGGTCTAGCACCACACTTACCTAGGTGTTCTGGTGGGAGAGGCCTCACTGCAGTTACCTCATCAAAATTTTGAACACTAAAGAAAAGGGAATCTCAGGTAGCAGTTACGTTCCTGTATAGATGAAGGTGCAAAATTGGATCGGTAAGGACAGAGGGTGCACAGGTAGACTCAGAAGTCATTAAATTTCAGAAATAAGTAATATAGTAATTACAGGTTTACCTTTTTTGCTCCCTATATTTTTTCATGGTGTCCCTGAAAATGTCTTGGAAGCTCCATTTTAGGCATATTTTAGTGTAATCTTGTCCTTTCACAGCTGCTTATGAATGGAAAACCTTATGCATGCTGTTATGAATGCTTTCCTGTCTTTTCTACAGTCAGTAAAAATGTAATCTTGTTTGTTTCGGTGACAGTTATTTGGATGATGTTTCAAGATGTTTCTTACCACTGTATGTCTCCTCCAGCTCTGCCACCCTTCCCATCACCTTCCGATGCCTGGAAGAGAACAACGGTGTTGACAAGAGAGTGACACGCTTCGTCTTACCAGTGGGTGCCACCATCAACATGGATGGCACTGCCCTCTATGAGGCTGTGGCTGCTATCTTCATTGCTCAGGTCAATGACATGGACCTCAACTTCGGCCAGATCCTCACCATCAGGTAAGACAGGGACGCATCAAAGTCAGATTCTGTTTTCCATGGAATATGAATGAAAGCCATCACTCTCATTTCAGTGAAGCCAGACAAAGAAAACAGCTGCAAAGAAAACAATTTTAGGTTAGATATACAGACTTAACTGTGGTGGTAACCCAGCTGAAAGCACTCTTAAAAGTGGAATGGACTATATGTCATGTATGTTGTTTTCCACACCTATACATTTCCTATTGAATACACTGCATTTTCTTTATGTGTGTTTCTTTCCTCTTCAGTATCACAGCAACAGCTGCCAGCATTGGAGCAGCAGGCATCCCTCAGGCTGGTCTGGTAACCATGGTGATTGTATTGACATCGGTTGGACTGCCTACTGAGGACATAACGCTGATCATTGCTGTGGATTGGTTCCTGTAAGTCCTGTTAAATGTCACCATAGAGCAGAGAAAGCCTAGCATTCCCTCTGAAAGGTTAGGTTATGTCAAACGCTGAAGATGAGGATAATTTGAATATTACACCTTACTTGCTTAGCAGATGCCACTATCCAGGTTAACATACATATTCTACATGCCATCCATTTCTGGAGATTTCTAGATATTTCCTGAATTAATCCATGCTCAAGGGTACAACAGCTGTGCCTCAATCAGTGTGTGGACCTGCATCCTTGTTGTTACAAGCTTAGTTTTCTAATCACTGCACTGCAGTGTCACCCTCAATAATTTTAACAATAAGTTATTAGAATCTGGATTATTATAAATTATATTTTAATGCAGATTTCATATCTATTGCATAAACAACAGATATTACAAACATTATTGTTATATTCATAAAATTACATATTTTATGCATTTGATTTGATCAACCAATATCTTGCAAATACTTAACTTTCAGATTCTTCTTCTCTTTTGCTCTGTTTCCTTGTAGTGGTTCTCTAAGAGTTCATTTAACACTAATTTTGACAAATCATTATTATTATCATTCACGCAGGCTGATCTGTAGTTGATGGAAATGCTAGAAATGGCCCTGTTCCTTAGAAACACAATGCAAACCTACAGAGGAGTGCATTTTGGGTTGTGAGCGGTGACTCCAACATTTTGTAGTTATTTTAGATCTTTTTCAAGGCCTGGTTGTGTAACACGTATGACCATTGGTGCAGGGACCGTCTGAGGACCACCACCAATGTGCTGGGCGACTCCCTGGGTGCAGGCATCGTGGAGCACCTCTCCCGCCAGGAGCTTCAGAATCAGGATGCAGAGATAGGCAACTCTGTCATCGAGGAGAGTGAAAAGCCCTACCAGCTGATCTGCCAGGACAACGACACAATGAAGCACCGCAACAGTGAGACCACCATGTGAGAAGGGTCCTTCCCTGCCCTCCACCACTGTCAACTGCAAAGAGTGATCGGGCACACTCAAACGCAGGGGAATTGATACATATTCCCAGCAAAGACACGCAGTAGTTAACACCCTCCTCTTTCACGCACCATTGTGTTTCATGATTATTGTTTTGTTTGAACAAGTGGTGGGCAAAGCAGGGCTTTGATGCGCTAATCGTTTATTCTTTTGAAGATTGACCAGTCAAAGGATGCATCTATCTTTGGCAAAGTGCTTTTATTAGACTGAATCTGTCGATTACTATTGAAGGTCTGGTACATATTTTAGGTATGGTCAGATAGACAGCTCTAGGTCTGTCTGAGACCAAGACTAAGATCAAACCAAGGTCAATGTTGTGGGACTGTTGGCTCTGGCTTATATGTGTATGTGAAGCTGCCTGTGAAAAAGATGAAACCCACAGGCCAAGAGAAAACATTTTTTTCAAAATCAAGACCACAAAGGAATGGACTCAAGGCCAGGGTCTCTGATTTGCTCGCTATGAGTTTATGATTGTTTAAATATTGTACTACATATCCCATTCCATCCACAAATTTCATTTTTAAAAATACATATCAACAGAATAAGACTTAATTGTAGTGACCAACTGAAAGGAAGAACAGCAGCACAGTGGTTTCATGTATATATTTATTTCCTTAAAACACTATATGTCTGGCCTTAAGTCAGTTTTGTTTGCAAACAGTGATCCTTATGTACATTTCCAGAGCTGGTAAGCCTGGTGATTTGTGGCATATTGATACTGACTGAGCTCTGTCAGTTGAACTTATTTCACCTTATCACCACCAAAAAGGTCTTAAACCAGCATTTCAGAAGCAGTATTAATAAGGTTTCCTTATTATGAGTCTACCTCCAACATATTTACAGAATTATTTTCTAAAGCCACAAATCACCTCATCAAAAATAAGGCCTTTGTTGACTGTTTCTTTCTAATGTAGTAAATTGTTTCTGAAGACTTTGATTTAAGTTCAAAGGTACTGTACTCTTGGCTGATACAAGAATACACAATACACAAATGAATAGAAACAAAGAATTTCCAGGCTTTGAGGAAAGGTTTGTCTTCACATACTCAGTAACGCCAAAAACACTTGGAGAACACAGAGGAGTGTTTTATATGAAACCATATTCTGACAACCACTACTGTAATTAGTTTAACTCATTCCACTGCCTAATGAATATTCTATATTGTTTTATTATTGCTTAATATACCACCTTAACCTGTTTAAATATTTAAAGTGTGGTTTGTGGTTTATAATGATTCATAGTTCCATGTATTTTTTAAATTTCCAAAAATAAACAAAAATCTTTTATATTGTTGGAAGGGTGTTGCTCATTTGAAAATAACTGTGGCAATAAATGACTATTTAGAGAACTGTTTTGATGGAATTTCAGAGTAACTATGCCCAGACCTTAGTAATAATTACCAAACATTGTCATTCAATGTCAGTTATTCTCAAAATCCAAATACATCTTGGGATTGAGTGGTTTCCTAGAACAGTCATTTATAGCCACTTGCATTAAAAAAACATTTATTTATGTTTAAGAAAGCTATCATTTTAAGTGTTTATCTTTAATATTTATATTCATATTTGGTAAACCTTTAAAAGCTTTTATCTTAACTCGTTATTTGACTTAAGAGCATGTTTTATAGAGGCTGAAGTCTGTGAAGGTTTAATGCTTGTGTTCAATCTGAATGGTGGCTTCTTTGCATTGCCTTTATAGTTCCTGAATTCTTGAATGTCTTTTGACACAGAATTAAGTCAGAGCTTTACAAAGTGGAATTTCAAGGTATTTTCTCTGATTGTAGTTTTTCAATGTTGCAATTTATGGATTTTGTAGTGAAATTTTTACTATCATAGTTTGGATCCACTAATATAGTGGCTTGTGTGTAAAATGTCTTTTTTTCATTGTTTTTCCAAAGCTGAAATGGTGGTGAGCAGACAGGAGTTGTAATAGAGCCTGTCAAGTTGATGTAAATTGCATGGGTTGATGGTGATAGTAACTTGGCTTATTCAATCTGCCATAAAGTGTTTCGCTGAAAGACACTTAGGAACACATTGTCAAAGTGAAGATGGTATTATTTTTACCGAATGTTATATTTGCACAAAAGCAATACTGTCTTAAAGATGTACTGCACAAAAAACATAAACAGACATTACTGTCTTAATAAAACAGTTGCCATATATTTATTCATGCATTTAAACAATTGTAGTTATCTCATATCTCTGCAAAGCGTGAACTTCACTCAGCATCTAACTCTGCATTGCATCTTGTGTTATGAGTCTGAGGTTTGGCATCCTCTGACATTACATGGGTGAACCTAAACTATCAAGCTTTGTAGAGCATCTGATTCCAAATCAATAAACTGTACTTTTTCCAAATTTAGAATCATTTTACCTTTAACAAGTCTCTTGTGTTTACCCCTTGCATGCTCATGCAATTGATCAGCAAGCCTGGGCTTTTGGTGTGATACTGTGTGGATGCATGGCTCCTTGAGAAATTTCATAAGCCCACATAGGAAGGAGACATTTCAGATTTGCTCATTGATTTTTTTTTTGAGGCATTGCTATTGCAAAATGGTTTCTGGTATATTTAATTGGTCCCTTGCTCTTTAACTGAATGTTTTTTTGTTGTTGTTGTTATTTGGATGATCTTTTTTGCAACTTCAAAGCAGGTATGTCACAAGAAAGGACCATTCAGAGAGAAAAAAATACAGAAAGTTTATTGATGCCAAATGGATAGAAAAGGTGGAAATTGTTATATTTCAGAAAACCTTTGTTTGGATGTCACACTTTTTTTATTAAGTGATCTTGTGTGTATATTTGGGATTTATATTGTACAGATGTTTGTGAAGACAGCCACAGTTATAAAAGAGGGTGAGAATCAAAGCTAGTTTCAGAATTAATTTTGTGGTGGATCATGTTATTCTAATTACTTTGTGTGTTTTATCCATTTGTTTAATTTTTGTGATGTGTGTGAAGTGTAGAATGAGACAATGTTCCATTTTTCATTGTGGAAAGTTTTTAGTGCCAATGTTCTGATGAAAGACTATGAAAGATGTTTCAACCAATAAATGGCTCAGGAATATCAGTCCCCTATTTTGTTAGTCTCATGTCTTACATATTATCTAGCAGCTGCTTGTGTAAATCCTGATAAAACCGCTGTGTTTGGATAAATACAGTCTGCAGAATGCTTACTGAATTGCTAATTTGCATGGTAAGGCACAATACCCTTCAGTATCAGAATTAAATTCACAATTTATTTTAATTTGCTAAAAAAGACAAACTTGAAGCCATACAATTTACACATTTACACATGTACAACTTTTCCATGATAGACTCCAGATCTTATATTAATATTTATAACTATTTACATATCATACAATGCCACAGGAAATGCAAACACTGCTATGTCGTTTCCTAAATGTCAGGTACACTTAGTATGCTGATATCGATTCCAGCTGAGATCTTTTTTGAGTTGTTAGCTGCTAATTATGCTTAATTCAAATAATGGCTCCAACAGCTCAATCAAGCGTAATCAACTCTAACCTCATCTAGAATGAAAACCAGCATAGATGGTGAGATGCCACAGGTTGAGAAATTTGAAATACTGGATATGAGTCCCGAAAATAAGCACATTCAACTACCCACATATGTCTACCGTTGAGACACCCAAATGATGAGACAACACGGTGCTGAAAAGAGGAATGACACTCACAGTATCAACAGTTGTCATTACATGTAGCTGGGACTTTAAAACCTGCAATATTTAACTTTCCTACATTGACAGTGCGTGCTGCAGCTAAACAGCCTGTGGGATGCGAGAAGGAGAGGTGACCCGTAGAGTCTAATGACAGCCACAGCTCCCCGCCACCATGTCGTCATACTGCTTCAGCACCACGTTCTCGTCGTCGTCGAAGTAGAGAAGGTTGATGGAGAAGAGCTTGTCGGGCACGCAGCAAGGCGTCTCAATGCCCTTGGTGAGCCTGAGAGCGTTGATGATGGACTGCACGGTGGCGTGGTTGGTTGGCCGCATGTTCTGTCCTAACGGGAACGGACAGGAGCCCTTGCAGTGGTAGGCATTGTAACCGCGAGGGGACACGATCCAGCCCGACCAGCCAATCTCCTCAAAGTCCACATACAGGGGGAGACGCTGGCAGGGCATCTTCTGATCGTCTTCCTCATAGTCCAGTGAGCGTGGGCTACGTTGCGCAGCTAGAGGCTTCTGAGCAACTGGCAGGCTGGGAGGTGCTGAGGTGTCATGCATATCTGGAAGTGAAAGACAGTATTGATGGTTGAGACAACTTTAGAGACAAACTACATAAACACATAAACAGAATGTAAGTAACTGAATTGTGACAGGAAACATATTTGTACTAGTTTAGATTTAAAGGTGGGTTTCGATGGAATTGACTGTATCCTGTACCTTTCAGAGTGTTTTCCAGGGAGGCAGCCCTCCGGCCATCATCAGTGAAGAGGACCAGCATGGGCTGCTTGCTCTGGTGGTGGTGGCGGCCTGAAGCGAAGCGCACCAGCTTTGAATCCATCTGGCTACCCCCCAGGGTCCTCACCGTCACCAGCAAACCAAGGTTACTACCCTCATCCGCCATCCAAGAGCGCACCTTCAAATAAAATGAGGTTTAATGACAACTGCACATCTGAAGCCTCCTGGAAAGTATGGTGTGAATGTATGTGGTGTACATTCATGCATGCATGCTTGTGTGACATGAAAGAAAAATGCAGGGCTCATGCTGCATGATGTATGCTGAGGTGAGGCACATTATTTGACATTAAAGGATGGGAAAACTTACTGCATGTGTAATGGAGAAAACCTCCCAGCCACTGGAATGAACAGGAAGAAGCCTGGAGGACAACAGCTTCCTGCTCTGGGATGTGTTCATTTTGCTGGTTTGAAGTAGCTGGTAAACACTGACCTATATAAGGAAATGGACCCATAATTAGTACTGTTTCTCAAAGGGTTATATTTCAGTGCAAATGTTGTGCTACAAATGTTATACAGTCATCTTAACATTTCTCTGTTCAAAGCTCTGGGGAAATTAATACATATATTATCTAATTTCACTGTGAAAATTTGGAAATGTAATTACCATTGAATCATACCTGACAAAAGTGGTGTCTGTTGAATGAGTAGGAAGCCTGGGGTCTCAGTTTAAACAGATGGAGCTCTGCAGTCAAGACCTTCTCAGTTTTGGCAACATTAGACAAGTTGAACAAGAACTGGATTTCTTCGCTGTGAACTGTAAGAAAAAGAACGAAAGGCGTGCAGTTAGCAAGAGCATACACTTCCCGTATTGGAGATGCAATGACTAAGGAACTCATGTCAATTACACGCAAATTATCTCATTCATGTCGCCAGCGGCACAGCCTCAACATACAATGGCCAGTGAAAATCTCACCAACCGATAAAACAAACCCATACCATATCCGTACTTTTTGAACCCACACCATTGCATCAATGGCCACATCATATCAGGTAATAATCTTAAAGAAGGGCAACTGAATAGTTATCTTACGTTTATCGAAGAAACTGCGAACGGTGTTTCCTTCCAGCAGGTCAGGGTCCTTAGTAACGCCATCAACATCCGCCACAGTATTGTACAGGTCCAGCATGTATTGTGGCGGTTGCTTGTGGAGGCCGCGGATGTGAGGTGGATCTTCCATTCCAAAAACCTCCAAAAGCCTTTTCAGCGCTTCCGAACGGACTTCCTCTGATTCATTCTCCACTGTAAATGTGTTTTCCAAATATCTGAGCGATGGCCTAGCGACGCCAGTGCTAATCAAAACTGCAGTTACTAAGACGACAGTTAACATATTGGGAGTATGCGGGCTGTTCAGTTGGAAAAAGCTCCCGATGAGTTAGGTTACTCTACCAAAGGCCGAGACTTCAAGTGAGTGAGAAGCTCCTGAGGCACGCAGCTTTATATCAAATGACAACGCATTACGCTGACTGTCTAAGCCCTCGGACAACAGCAATAAAAGATTCCATTAAATCGCAAATGTAAATCAACAATCAGTGTCTGTAAAGGCAGGCTAATGGCGGTGTTAACAAGGTGTGAACCTGATTGTAAATGACTCAAATTGTTCTGTCAACATGAAGTTTTGCAAAGGTGGACATCACAAAGAATTTCATACCTATGTTTAAAGTTTAATATTCCTATCATGAGTTATTACAAAAGCACATGAAAAAACTGGACTGTGCGTTTACATCCTTTTTGTGGGAATAAGGCATGTTCAAATTTCTCAACAGAGAATGAGACAAAAACACCTTTGTTGTGAATGCAACAAGGAAGTTTACTCACCCTGGGAGGCTAACTTCCTCTAAATGGATCCATTAATTTAGACAAACAGGGGGCTAATGTCTTACAGGAACGACAATTACCTTGTTAAACATATACGGGAAATACCCTGCAACATTTTAGGGATAGACAACATAATGTGTTAATACTAACCAGCGATTACATTGTTCACCTGGTCAAACACAACTTGACAGAATGCTCAATCTTCAGCAACTTTAAGGTATGATGTGAACGATGTTCGCCATAAAATACAACTGGCATATTTTCCTCTGTGTATAAATACTCCCGCATTATCGAGCAAAGCGCTCCCACGTCGTGAATAACTTTATAGCAGTAAATATTAAAACAGCAACAAGGTTCATAGTCGAAGGCCAAATCTGAAACGCGACAATATAGTTCTTTGCATGAGCAGATTACGAATACATTGATAGACTTTAACTTTTCATCCAGCTCAGCAATCGTTTTGTAATGTACTCTACATGAATGACCAGTAATTTAACCCGGCTTGCACATTCAACGAATATGCATCACTTCTCCAGTGTTTTCACCAAGACGCAATAACTGTTGCTAATGTGCAGAGGTTGCACTGTGTACTGGGGGATCGGAAGCCGAAGTTTTCTTGTCTCCCACCTTTGCTGTGCTGCATTGTTGAACGAGTCGTCGAACATTTTTCTTTGTTTTCACTGGACTTTATTCAGCGAATTTCTGTGAGGGACCGTCATTTCAGTTTCAGATTGGTTCAGGTTATGAACATGCACATCAAACGCATCTTTGGTCAAAGTTTAGAGGGTATGAAGACGTCATAATGGAATAGTGATATAATGTCGGGAGATAACTCAGCTGAACATCTAAGGAAAACACAGGCTTCAAAACCATAAACCTTTGCTGACACTAATCTGTCACAAATAACAAGTAATTGCCATTAAAAACACATACACTACAACACCAGAAATGAAAGCCTGTGGCCCCGGTTTTGTAAAACACAATTACATTGGTATGTCAAGACAATACGAAGAATAGATAGGTGTCACTGATTTGTGAAGGCGCAGCACTTATTTAATCACAAGGTTGTTAGAATATAATTATAAAACATACTGTAGTTGGTACTGTTAGTCATTAGAAATGTAGCTTTGTTGGGTGGCATGAGCTTCATATATATTGTACAGTACTGACGTAACAATTCGGTAACAAGATGCTGTTTGCTAATCCAAATTACTACAGCTGTATGTGGCACTGTCAAAACAGATTTCTCTATTGTTGCTTAGTTACCATTTATGACTCATGACTTGGTTATGGCAATAGGTGACATACTTCAACTCCGCAGTCCTCATGAAAAGTAACAGAGCAATTAAGCATAAGTAGATGAGTCAATAAAGAATAATCTTTCATTGTTTGTCTTTATTCTTGAGAGTCCCCCAAAAGTGACATGTAAATTGACAATTCATTTAGTGTGTTCGAGGCCTAATGGTACAAGGGACAGTAGTGGATTTATCAGTATGACTCAGAGGGTTTGTCACACATTTCAAGTGATTGTCAAGCTAAGGGAAAACATACCATGGCTTTTATTTATATTCAAGTGGTATTTATGTGTGTTATATGACTTGCTTTCTTAATGTCCCATGTCCAATGTCTGTTTTAGGATCCTCTTGTGCAGTATTAGGGTACTAGTTCCAACAATCACTGATTTCATGTCAACCAACTTATGGGAACATTGTTAACATCGAGTTTAATAATGTCAGTAGTTTCTGCCAGACTCCTCAGTATTTTTTTTCAAGATTATTAGATTTTGTTTGTACTTGCAGATAGTAAAATTTTAATGGGATACAACACTGTAGTAACTGACTACCTGTTTGAGATCTTCAACAGGTTCCAACAGTCACCGTTTCTTTGTTTTCAAAGGAATATTCCACTAATTGTTTGCAAAAATGTTGACAAATTTTATTTACAAAATTATTTTATACATATTTTACATATTATACAACAGCACAGGCCTAAAAACTCCTGAGTCAGTCAAACTGCCTCTGTATTTGCTGCCCAATTCATACAGTAATGGATAGAGCCTACAGTACATGTATTTTTGCACCCACCAGGCAGTTTCCAACTGTCCCACCCACCATCATGTCTTTATATAGTAATATAATCTGATACATGTACAGTTCGATAAAGTAAATAACCCAATTGCAGTGGTTTTGAGAGGCCTTTGCCTATATTTTATTTTGTTCTCTAATTGTGCCTGAATGAGTGCATCATATCAACAAGCATGTGTAGAATGCTCCAGAAGAGGGCGCTGTGTCTACTGCTGGCAGTGGCAAGAAGTGATGGCAAGGATGTTGCGGATCTGTCCATGTCTGCTTCGGAACACATGGTTCTGGTACCCCTGAGGGACACAGGATCTGGTAGGGCCTTCCTCCCACATCAGACACTGTTCTGAGTTAGTAGAGCTCCTACACAAGAAAAGAAATATTGCTCCATTGTTGATATTTTATAATCAGGTTCACAGTTTGCCTTATCTCTGCACTTAGGTTGATCAATTATAGTTTCTGTTAACTACAATAAGCCACTTGTTTTAATGCTTTAAAAAGCTGATACCCTTCTTTGAATTTGCTAGCAAGTAGATCTGGATTTTAATTTAGATTGTGCCTATTTTTCACCTTAAAAAGGTCAGAGCATTAGCGAGTAAGTAAGCAGGCAATGTTTGTGTCGAGCTTTATGGGGATTTTGCATGAGCCTCTGTTGTTAAAGCAAACAGACTGTTTGGAGGAGAGTGCTGAAAAAGGGAGGAGAGTTCTGGGGGAGCTGCAGCAGCTGTGCTTACCTGAGAAGGCATCGATTTCCTGTGGTGCAGCCTCCTAAACATCTGCCAATGTCAATTTCCTGGGGAAAATTAACAACACAAAGACAAGGCAATCAGCTCACAGTGGGATGCCAATATGCAACCAAGCATCCAGTGTCTCACATGGGCACATCCGTGGGGAGATGGTATTTAGCATTTTAAATGCTTTGATTTGGCACCTGGAGAGACCATTTGTGTACACTTTTTTTCAGACCTTTTGTCAAAGAGGTGGCAGACAGTGGAGACTGAAATAAACACTCATCATATAAATTACCAGGAGAAGAAAGTTGTCAGCTTAATAGATTCAAATGATGCTTTGCAAGAATAATTTATGCAGTATTTCCACAATGTTATTAGACTTAGCTAGTCTCTCATTAGCAGTATTATTATGGATCTGAACGGAAAACTTTAGGTGTCCTTTACTTGAGAAGCAAGGCACATAAACTTTAACTCTGTGTTGTAATATAAAAGACTTGTGTTTGCTAAATTCCATTTGTTTGGGTTGTAATTGCATTTTGTACAGCAGGAAAATGGACATACAAAACGAATAAAAATGTCAGTAACATACATGATTCAATGTTCCTTCAAGAAGTAATTTTGCTAACATGGAATGTCGGTGTTTGTGTCTATTTGTATATGTGGTACAATAATTTTGGCATGATATTAAAACCAACAATAAATTCCACTTGAACCATAAAACAACCATGTAGTTCTTTAGAATGCACTTTACAGCTGCCATTTCACAGAAGCGGAAATGACTCATTTGGAATGTCTGGCACTTGATGAGAAACATTATCATGTTCCCCTCTCTTAGCACGAAACTGTGGGACTCAGCCATTGCTTAGCAGATAAGATTTCTGTTTTCATCTCCCAAATATATTTTATTGCTTGCAATATGTGAGAAGGTTGTATACTTAAATGATAGGACTAATGTCCCCTTCTCTGGGTGATTTGAATCACTTTTCAGCATTTTGCATATTTCAGCATTTTGCATATATCACTGGTATTTTATGTTTGTTTTGGCAAGCGTGTTGTCCATTGTTGGTTCAGACTGGCTTGAAGTAGCTTAACCTGCTTTATTTGAATAATTGTTTTTGTATAAATATGCGGCCACCTTTAAACAGGTTAACTTTCCTTAAGTGGATAATGACTCTTAATTGATGGTATTTATGAAATTAACTAACGTTCATACTAATGTCTTCACATGTTAATTGGGTTTACCTGAAAACAATAGCCACTTTAAAAGTGCAGCATTTCAAATCACCCTGATGCAGGCACATTACTGCAAAAATATTGGTGCCATCATCTTTGGAGGCGCATCCTTGTCTCCCAAGTCTTGCCCTTCAAGTCAAGTTTTGTCTGTCCTCCTTACATTTGTTGTGCTGTGTCTCCTTTTTTTAACCTCAGATTTATGACATCCCTCTGTAATTCCCATATGCAGGGGATGATTTTTGTCTTTATTTCATTAAAAAATATATAGTCCTATATGGATGATGTATTAAATTTCTCATCTAAGCACTTCCATATATCTAAAAATGATTTCAGAAGATGTGCTGCTCACCTTAAGCCTCTCTTCTTTTGTACCATCAGAGCTGAAGATGACCTCATAGTAATATTCAATGTAAGGCACCCTATAGCAGCTTTCTCTCAGCTCACAGGCCCCCAGTGTCTTGATGACGTCAATCCTGTTTGGAGTCTCAACTAGGACCGAGTCAAATTTGGTGGGGACACAGGAGAAACCCTCTGCAAAGAAAAAATATTTAAATATCAGGTACGCTGCAACCAGTACATCTAAATAACAGGTAATGAATGCCCACAGACACATATCCCTAGCAGAATACAGAGTATAGTGGACATTTCCAGGCAGGTAATTAAAACTGCAGTCTTCAGAGGGAAAAATTGCCAGAAGTAAAGGGAAACATTTCTTCCTGAGGAAAAAAAAATGAATGCAAGCCATTTCATTGTCCACTTTCCTGTTTTATCACCATTGACTTTTGGCATTTTCATAGCACTACATTGCACAAAGGACTTGAGATACAACCAAAACAATTTAAGATAAGTTGTGACGCCTACAGAGCGACATATATACAAAAGTGCAAGGGTTAAGCGCAAGGTGAAGTGCATTACAAATATGTACATTAAATTGAATATTATTTCAAATGCATACTTACCAAAATACCATAAAAACAGGGTTTTTTCCAGTTAAACTTAGAATAAGTATAGCTTAATTCATACTTAACTTTCAAACAAGCAAATATTTAAGGCTGGAATGTAATAGACAAGTCTCTCGTTTAAATCAGCGGGCATGAGTTTTTGGCCAAATAATCAGACGTGCAGGCAATATGTCTGTAATGGGTTACACATCTGATACACGTAGGCTATGCGCTAGTGTTCTCAGATTATTTTTCCTAATTGACAAAATACTACTTTACGTTGGCACCAGTTATGGCTGTAGTTCATACTCGTTTATGGGTTATTCAAAACCACTTGTAAGACGTTTGGATTTATGTTTTTGTGTGCAATTCTTTGTAACGTACAAACCTGGATATTCCTTCGAAGTGGAACACTTTCCCACGTCGACGACCGACTCGTAAGGTGTCTCAAAGTAGTAGGTCTTAAGGGCGGGCATGCGAATACAGTGCTCTAGTTTGGGCTCGCAGTGACATTCATCAATAACCTCCACCTCTCGCAGTCCCTCCATCAGCAGCACTCGCTCGACCCGTACCCGAGCCGGTTCACACGTAGAGCTCTTGCCGCATGAGGGAACGTACCCCGCTGTCTCAAGAGAAGTATGCTCGCGAACCTTGATGTGGAAAGGAGAGTTGTTAAACTTACATAGTTATGAAACACAAGTCATAAATAAAATCATTTATCGTCTTCGGCCACAGACATTATTTTGAGCAAAACCGGTGTGCTCAGTGAGCAGAGCGTCTCAAATGAACTATGGGTTTGGACATGCACTCCAGTTCTAACATAACAGAGCAGTTCCATTGAAGTGGAACTTTATATTCATAAAATATGACAGGGCTACTTTTTTTTTTCCTTCAAAAAAGTTGGCAAGTTCGCATGGAGCGCTGAAAAAGGATATGTTTGATTATATAAATAAATGCTAAATCAGACTATGTGTCCTACTGCATCAGGCAATCTGGCGTGTAGACAAAGTGGCGCCCCCTTGTGGTAGCTGTGGTGACTGGTAATCGCGTGTGTTTACCTTTTTACTTCTGAGGAAATCCAGCATGGATGAGTGTTTGGAATATCCAGGCAATCCTGGTCCATGCGAACTGGGAGTCCGCTGCGCTCCTCCACAGTGGGACCTGCACACTCCCACGTCCACACTAACTGGACTGCCAGAGATGTCTAAGAAAATAAAAGAGCACAATATCCTGCTGACTAGGTCTATGTTCTTGGCAAACAGACAGTTAATTATTCTCCCAAATTTCACAAAATTAATACAGGTTTAAACATGAATTGTCAACGCGTGTTTATCATTTGTGTGATATTTACATTCTTGTGATATTAGAAAATGTAATTAAGGTTCAAACAGAAGTACTTATCAGCACATACCACAGGTACAGTAAACAACAACAAAACAGGAATTGTGTATTCTGGGAGTCTATGGAGGACTTTGGATCATAGAATGATTAGATCATATCATCTGTTCCACAGAAGCAAATTGCCCTTATAAGTGGTGTGGAAATGCTACTCTGTCCTGTTCGAGAGTGCTTTACCTTGTCCCACATAAATGAAGTGTCCTTGTCTCTTGCAGCAGCTCCTCTCAGAGAACAGGTTTCTGTGCTCTGCACCCTTTCCCAGCACTGCAGCAGCTGAAAATATACTGTATGTCAAATTTTTCTCTAGGTGCTTCAAGTGACAGCACCTCCACATCAACAAGCAAATGTGCTGGCATTCAGATATTGCGATTTTTTTTTCTATTGCTAGCACATTCCTACATAAAAACTCAGCAGGAAGTGACATGTCAATCGAGATTATCTTGAAATCAGTGCCATGCAAAGAGCTATCTGTGTGTAGCGTATCTATGCTTTTCAATGGAATGTGAACGTCTTGAGTGTTTTATGCTGCACACAGTGCCACGGGCTTTGCCAAGAACACCAGAATCAAGATGAACACTGAAACATACACATAATCTTTAACCAAAGTAAGAGAGGGAATGGAGATGTTCATATTTTGTCATGCTCCTGTGCTTATACAAGTCATGCAAGTTTTAACGTGCATTAGGGCACTGGCAGAGAGAAAAAGGTTTCAGTATAGCTCTTTGTAGTTGAAGGGGATAATCGCTCATATCATAGCTGTGATGAAATCACACCTCTCGTTCAGACAACACCCTTAGATTGATAATCCTGAACTGCTGAAACTGTGAGTGGTAAGCAGAGGAAAAACACGCTGTACTTACTGACTGGATGGAGGACACACACAATGAGGAACAGGCATGGCATCAGAACATCCATTGCAAAGCTCTCTAAGTCACACCACTGCTACCAGGATCTGGAGTGTCCTCCCTCAGGCTCCCAGAGAGATATTTATATCCATGGGTCGTGCAATAGCCACAAATGTTGCTGGGTGATGCTGCAAAGCGTTGTAGACTAAAAGAGAGAACTAATCAAATTTCCACAGAGGAATGCCTGCAGGACAGTATTTAAGGTGGGGGCCACTTCAAAGGAAGTCTTCAGAGTATCAAGTTTTCACCTCTGTTGGCAATTCTCTTGTTTCTGCTGGAGGATCCCAGTAGAGATGTGTGCTAACTCCAGCCTAATTAAGTGTTTAAGCAGCTTTGGGCACCTTAGGTTGTGCTCATTCAAAGGGGGATAGAGAGCATTAATCATCTTTTATCTCAGGGTGAAGGTGTTTAGCACCTCAACTTGAAACAAAATCTACCCATGCCAAGAAAACAGGATCAGCATGGGGTAGCAGCTAAAGAAGAGAGCACCACCTTGGTGTTTATTCAACAGCACACCAAATGGCGAGGCTCTGTCTGTGTGTGACCACATTCCACAGCTCATGAATAAAGGGTTAGTAATACAGAGTTCATCTTCCAGGCTTTAGGTAAGGGAGTGAGGAAGATATTAATTGAGGAAACAGATGAGATGCCCTTGATTGCATCTGGCCATTGTTAAATGAATCAGGCAAAGCAAGTATTGAACTCTTTGCCTCCTTCAACTATGTCTGCTATTTCAATATTCTGAGGTTTGTTTTTCAATTATGATTAAAGCCATTTGAAAGTAGTTCACCAGCTTCATATTATGAAATTAGTACAGTGTAATAAGCAAACTTTGGTTCCTGCTTTGTAAAAATATCAAATTAGGATCAAATGGCATGCCGAACGTTCCATGATTCGTGGAACAGGAACTGTTTAAGACTATAGAATCAAAGCACTGGTTCTTTACTCACAGGATATTAACTGCTTGGCATTGAGATGCAAGGTCATCGGTGATCTGCATGCAAAATTATTTAATGAACTACAGTGTCTGGATGGTTCCTTGTGATCCTTGTGGTAGACTGAGTAATACTAAGTTATTAGCTTTGAAGTCTTTCCTTCACCCTCACCTATTTTCACACTGCTTACATGGTGTTGAGATGAATAGGGTTACACCTTGGCTCTCAGACACTGACACCTTAGGATGACTGACACAGTGATTTGTTGCGATGCTGTGAAGGTAGTGTTGCATAAACAGGTTCTTCTGCAGTATATGTGACTGTCACTGGGATATGAGGTAGATTCTGGAATTTATATGCCAAAGAATATGAACAAAGTTGGTTTAGTATTTCTATTAATGTTCACAGCCATTGAAAATCCAGGTATTATCCCAGAGCCCAAGTTAAGATAAGGTAAAGTAAGTTTGTAAATGTCATTTGATATTCTGATTTTCTCAAACACTGAATCTGAATTGAGTAATGCTTTCTGCTTCCAAGTTGGAAACAAGGTCAAATAAATGAAACAGCCATCTCACTTGACTGATAAACACATTAACAGATAAAGAGAACCCGTCTCCTCAGCATTTCATAATTCAGGCTAGCATAAACACAACCAAAGGATTATGTAACACAAAATGCTTTATGTGTGTTGTTGTAGTCTTCAACAAATAATAAAAAGATACTCAAAGTTTTCAAAGATTAATTTATTTATAAAAGGTCCAATTGTAAGGTTTATTTTCTAGCTTATTTTGTTTCAGCCTACATGAATTTACATTACAATGTGTATTTGGCAAAAATGAACCTTTTCTTCTGAACATGGTACAAATTTACATAAGACTGCTACAGAGAGTAAAACTACTTCTTCAAAATGAAATATAACATTGACAACAAAATACTTTGGTATAGGCAGTAATTGACTGAGACTGTGAGACAATGTAAAAGACAAAGCGCTACATACCAAAACCTTAAATGATCAGTATACAGTATGGCAATGAAAGCTCTATGTACCACTAAGAAGAATGGTTCACTTATGTGTGCTGAAAATCTGTTTAGAGCTGTTGCCTACAATGAGAGGAAATACTTATAATTACATTACAGAAATATTGGTGCAAACATTACTGGATGTTAGTAGATAGAAGACAATTACCTCAGTGTAATGTAGTGTTGGTTAAGCCATAACATGTGTTTTCAAATGAGAGGCTATAAATGCTTATGCATGACTGTCTCTATAACACTGATAATTACACAACAGCTGTATTATTATAACATTAGATTAATAAACAACTGCATCAATGACCATACATATTTTGTCATTGATTTGAATCACAAATGGATGCCACAACTCTAGAGAAAAACACCAATATTTCAACATGAGTATACAAATCATTAAATACACCATCACTATCATAATCCATTTTGGGAAGGAGTGTGATGTTCAATTGTTTGTGATACTCCATTACATTCTCCAATACCCCTGTATTACAAAATGAGTTAATAATGCAATACCAGTTGGGCCAGGAGCTGTCACTCACAGCAGCACCCTTTGCAATGACCAATTTCATGACTTCATACGGAAAGACAATGTGTCAGGGCAAAGGTGCATGCATTCAGCATCACAGATGATTAATGTCCCTTGAGATGGGGCCATACACAGGATTATAAAGAACAGATTTTTGCCATCCATAAAGAATTCAGTTGTGTAGCCCTGCACCATGGAGACATTCAGTAGAGCAATTGATCCAATTGATCTAACTAACCAGGGAAAGTAGGGTGTGAAAGTTTAGAGTGCATTTTTATTGGTCAATCTTAGTACTTTCTTTTCCTCTCATTGGCCAGCTTTCCTTTACCCTGGCAGAGTGGCGTGTGTGACTTTCAGCTACCTCAGCCATGGCTGGAAGATTCCCTTGTGGGTGGAGCCACATGGTGCTATGTGCCTTGGTCCTCTGTCTCTGAGTCAGTTTCCTCAGCAACCGCTTCACTTTCCTGTCTCTGGGGTCAGCACACTTCACTGCCCTCTTGGTGTACAGTCTGCAGGGAGCAGAGGGTTAACAGAATGAGTTCAAACTGGATTAATGACAAGCAAGCAAATTAAAATTCTTGTCCAAGTGAAAGAAAAAGAAACCAGACCAAATGTTAGCAGGGTTATAGAGAGCCAGGGTGAGTTGCTCATTTCTGCAACACAAACTGCACACATTTTTTGTTATGTATCTGGAATCAACTGGGTAAGATTCCTTTCCCTCCTAGCCAACAATCTAAGAATCTGAAATATTTCAAGATGACCTTTAGCTAGGTTTGCATAGAAGGCAGTGTGTTGCACACTTTCCAGCTCTGTGATTGCTCCAGGATACTTGGAATACTTGCATGAGAGCCTGTATGCTGCAGTCGGGCCCTTCTGTCTGCACCTCGAACCTCAGCACATCTTTGGCACGGACCTTTCCCTGGGAGTACTGCATACAGCACTGAACGTCCCTCTGCATCTGAACTCCCTTCCCTGTTGGAGAAAAACAGATGCCGCTATTATACCTGCTTAAGCACTGCTGCATGGCACGTCTGCTCCTAACTTCAGAGCAGTCAGGAGGGGGAAAAGAGTGAATAAGAGAGATGTTTTGTTTTAAGTGTTCCGTCCCCACATTACTATGTTATTACATAAACGTTTCAATGGCTGAAGCAATGGAGGGTGATATTTAATAGCCGCCCTCGATGACAGCATCTGTTATCCGCCCTACAGAAAGTCAAGACGACACCCCCCCCCCCCCCCCCCCCCCCACACACACACACACACACATGTGGGAATGGCTGGAGAATTAGGACAACATAACACACCCCCTCGCTGCTCTCTGAGTCAGTGTGATTACAACACTGTGTTCAGTGGCACTGCAAATGACAAGTTGACAAAGCTGCCACATGCCCCTTACAGCAGAAATGAAAGCATATCTACAGGTTAGATTTTCTGGGAAATGTACTCTGAATGACAGCCCATGTTACCAATGCAATCTGTTGCTTTCCGATAAGAACTGCATTTGGTAATCACACTCATTTGGTAATCAGCTTTAATTAGTAAAGATAACTCCCAACCCAAATTAACACTAGGAATTCTTTCAAGCTTAGATATTTGTTATCTGTAATATTAACTTGTTTCTGTTCCTGTTATGTAAATATGAATTGTTATTTCTTTCGCCTACATTTCTGTGGTTATTCAGTTTGCTGTGTGATTTTTTGTTACCATATACATATATTCTCAGAATATTTAGTGGCCTGCTATCACACCCCCCATGTGATATGCATGTTTCCCTGCATCACAATGCGTCTCTGTATCCAGGCTGTCTCTTGCTACCTGAGTGCCTCTCTACCTCCCTTCTCCTCGCTGCTAGATTTGAATCGTGCAGCAACAATTTGCCATCACACTCACACAGCTCCCTGCAGCAAATCTGCCTTACCTTCCAGAAATCCAAACAGAGCGGCAGCGAGAGAAAGCACCGCTGCAGTCCGCAGTAACATGGTGAGCCTTGTGGTTATTAATCCTCTGCGTTACCTTTGCTTCTCTTCCTGTGTTGCCTTTATATTTCTCTCTCCCTCCCTCCCTCCCTCCCTCCCTCTCACACACACTCCCTCTTTTCCTCTTCCTTACTCTCCCCCCCCTCGCTCTCTCTCTCTCTAGCCACTGCCTCCTCCCAGTCCAGAAGTGCTTTACTTACAGAAGCTATGAAAAAAAAAAAATCACGATTTAAAGTCACATTTATGGTAGCCTGAAGGAGAAATGAGGGGCTCAATAACTAGTAAGGTGTGCCCTGTTAGTTCTGGACAGCGTTTGAATCATGGAAGTAACTTTTCTTGTACAAACACAGACACACATTAACTGCGGCACTGCCTGGTCTATTACACTATGCATACAGCACAGCCAGGGCAAGACTGTCTCTTCTGTCAAATAAAAACTGATCTGGTACATAACATTTATATTAATATCTCCATTTACTTATATAATGGTAAGAAATGTGGCAAACTCTTGTAAAATTATTGCAACAAGAAGATTGTAATAAACTATTTGAATGGCTTGGACTTTGTTGTGTCAACTTTCTGCACACAGAATGTAGCATTTTGGGTCACAGACAACTTTAATATGAGTGATCATCATGCTGTTAAGTCTCTGTGGTAGTCAAAGTGCCAGCCTATCTCACTTTAATGACAAATGCAATTCTTCACATTCTCTATTATGAAACACCACAAAACAATCAGTTTGAAACATTGAACCCCTTGTAGACACTCATCCTACACATGAAAACAGTAAATGAAAATTGGTCATGTGGAGTGCAATATTGTGTTTCTGTATTTCTATATTAAAATTAGAGGACTATGGTCTGTTGATATCCATTTTGGTTTATTTAATCTAGTTCTCTGTGCAATCCAGCTCACCTCGTCTGGAATTGTGTTTTTCAGGAGGATAGTTCTCACTGTGTCAAAGCAGCTTGTATGGCATTGCAGGCACATCCTGCCACAATGACACCCTTGACCCTCAGGTCCCCCAAGCTTTCATCTGTCTTTTCCACGATATTTAGCTAAAGCTTGTGCATGAAAGACTTTGCAAAGATTAATACTTATAAAAGGAAAAAATATACATATTGGATAATTATTTTTGCTTTAAATGTTAAAAATGTTACAGTTAATCACTTTGCACAGAACAGCCATGCTCACAAATAGAGAATTTCTATACTACATTCTAGAAACCACAGGGGTCATTTTCTCACATTCCTGTAATTAGTATTTTGTAAATTCTCTCCTGGCCTGGATTACGTCTACAAGATGCTCCCTATAGTGATTTATGAGGTTGTGAAACTTCTGAGTGGGATTTATGATTTTTTTTATTCCCCAGTCAGAACTGCTCAAAGTTCTTCAGATCTTTTGGCTTTCATTTGCGAACCGTGAACTGCAAATATTCAGTTTGACTCATGAAGGTCAATGACCATTTACCTGCAGCCTTCAGAGAGCTTTTTAACTATGATAATATATCCTACTGATAAATCTCGTCTGTGTGATATATCCTTTTTATTACAGGGAAACAAGAAGCCTTTGGCCAAATATGGTCTTCATATTTTCTGGAATAAAATTCATTATCTGTGAAGAACTGGATTTGCTCTTTTCTTTTTTTTCCTTAAGCAGAGGACATGATCCAATATGTACATTGTTTTCCTTTATAGCATTTTTGTTTGTGGGAATATGAATAAATGTGGAGTACACTTTGTAGATATCCCACATTTCATAGAATCCCATATTTGCATAGTAATTATTCTACTAGTTTTACAGGGGCAAATAAAAACAATTTTGCAAAAAATGCAACGATAAACATTGCATTGAAAAAAATGTTATATGTTCATCAAACTACCCATCACTATGTTACATAAACACATCTTCAACAGTCAGCTGCTTGCAATAGCAGTACAATGAAAAATATTTGGTTAAATCATGTAAAATCATAGCAAAATAGTACATACCGTGTACAATATTAATATAGAACTAAACATGCCAAGCTACCTACTTTAGATTTCCTAATTGGCTTCTTTAGCTAAACCACATCAGTGTTTTGAGACCTCTAGTGATCATCATGCACAGATGGAAAACTACATACACTGATATATCCTGATTTGCAAAGATTTTTGTTATGATTTAGATTTGTATGACATCACAGGTACATCACTGTTCATTTTGTGGGTAAATTCAACATAGGTAATGGCTAATGGCTTTGCTTGGCTAGCTAGCAAGATGATCAATAATAAATATTTGGGAAAAGTTTTTTTTTTTTTTTTTTTTTTTTGCATTTTTCCTATTGCGATCACAGGTATCATCCATAAAGTTATAGGTTTTTGGGGGTATACCCCATACTGATACAGCACTTAAGAACTCTAACTTTTTAGAGTTCTTAACAGAAATAACCTGAAGAAATGACCCTGAAGTTACAAATACCACAGTAGACCATGGTCTATACATGTATGGTTCATGGGTGTACAAACAGAGCAAATACAGCAATGAGTGCAATGTTAAATCACGGCTTTTCAAAAATATTGAAAAAAAGCAAACTGCTACAGCAAACAGCCAGGACAGTATGGCTGAGTGCCAGTTTAGAAAGCATGCTATCCTGCTAACACATGCTGTGGAATCTGCACTTTGCTTATGCTGCTAGCAACCTAATAAGCTGGTACCCAGAGGGTCCCGAGTGGCTCAGTCAGCAAGGCGTTTAAAACAGGTCATATCATTCACCGTCAATGACGAGGATCCCAAAGGGGCTGAAATAATTATCTATGTTATGCCAGGTATAGAGGTGGGTAGATTGGCCAGGGTTTGCTCGCCTCACAGCTCATAGGCACCCTGAGATGTGTTAGGTGTTTATCCTACAATGAGCGCCCACTTCACTGTGGTGCACTGTGTTACCTATAATGCAAAAAATTCCATTGGCGGCACGTGAGTGTATAACAGATTGCATTTGTCTTGCTTCAGTGCTCCAGTGTGGGTGGGTTGTCAAGGTGAGACGATGCTAATATACAACTGCTGATTCCACAAGAGATAAATATTATGGGAAAAACCTTTAAAAATGAGCACCTAGTCCCGTGCTATCCACTTGAAGAAAAAAAAAAAAAAACAGTCCATCTGGCCAGATTTTAAAATCATCCTGCATCATTTGTTCTGTGACATGAGACACCTGAGATACCTGGCAACTTATTCTTTTTCTCATGCCTTTCCATTTTCTTTCACAGAAAACTACAAAAACAGTGTGAGACACCAAATGAATATTTATTTATTGATTCTGTGGATGCTGGAACTTTAAAAATCTTTGTCATCTTTGAGAGATGATCATATTCAATACATTTTTGATGCAGTTCTTAGGCAAATCATTAAAGCTAGCTAGCTATCATATATGCATGAGAATGCCACACATCCACACTGGGACCCTTCATTCAAGCTGACAGCAGAATAGAATGTCACCCTCACTAACTTAGCCTTTCAGTTTGCTATGACGTTGTGCAGCTCTGCAATGGAATAGCTTGGATTGTTAAGAAAAATGAATTTAACCACATTTTCAAAACAGTTTATGATGTTACAATAGCTAAGTCATTCTGGCAAGCCCAATGGCTGGACTGTGATCACAAACTAGCATTTTCGTGTCCACTTCATAAGATTATATAAGATTAATGCTTATATAAGAGCATTATAAAAGTTACTTTCCCCATTTATGTTCTAGGAAACATTATCCAACACGTGTCTGTATTTCTGATGGAAATTAGTATTACTATTTCAAGCATTCTTAATATTTTAAGACATCAACATTTTTGCCATTTGAAATGTCATCCTCTGTTATTGGAGAGCTTTTTCTCCACCAAAAATGCACACACGTCACTGAGTGTATGCTTCATGGTTAGGCCGTCTGTGTCAGCTGAATTAAAGAGACAGTTCCATGCCACAAGCCAGATTTGCTTCCAATTAATATTTACCCAGTTCAGATCAGAGTATGAATGACACTAGTTAAAGGTATGAGCATGCAGAGGAAGGGTGCTCTAGCAGTCACAGCATCATTAAAATCCATTTGAAGCTTCCCTTTGCTTTGGGCACTACCCTTACAGCAGTCAAACAATTAAAGGATTAGGTTTCCCCTGTCCAATCATGTTGCTACCTAATCAAAAAGATATTTTTGGGGAGGGAAAAAAAACAACTTTAAATGGCAACACAAATCCTCAAATAGCTCACTCCAATGGTATTTCATGTTCCATAATTATATCTCTGATTTTGCTGAAACCTTTGTGCATTATTTACTAAGCTGTAAGATCTATAAATATAAAACCAATCTGAACTTATGAACAAGCTAAACCCTGTCTTTGGAAGCTGAATCCTGAACAAACGCATGCCTGATTTTTAATATACCCCACATATAATACTGGTGATGACACATGATTGCTCAATCGCTTACATAAATGTTTACTGACTTGTTTCCCTGTCTTCTGTAAAATACAGTAATATAATGTGCTCAATGCTACCATTATTACTGACTAGTATTTTAAATATTTTATATGGATTTCTGTTTGTGAATGAGTTGAATTCTCTAGCAACAAAAATTTACAAATGAATCATTCCACAGCAGTGAAAATGTGGGTCTTTTTGGATTATTTCAAATTTATTTCAGATTCATCAAAACTTGTTTTTAGAGATGTTGTAGAAAGCAGAAGGATAGCTAGCAGCTGGGAAATATTTTAAGATTTTTTAAGACAATGTAACACAAAGGCTTTATAATAAAACAACTATATCTTTTGCACCTAGAAAATAACAAGAAAAAAACACAATTTCATACTAGCTACACATTTTGGGTGAGACTGACAGAGCTTCCTATTTTAAACCATAACCACCAGTTCTTCTATCAACAGGAAAATCTATATTGCCTACAGGATCCTGTGATGAGATGTCATGTAGGTTGTCTGCATGTGTGGCCAATGGAAAACTGGTAGTCTATATGACGCTGGAAGAGGGAATATGCTAAATTTAAAACAAAGAAATAATATTAATGAATTAATTTAAAATTCAGCTTTTTGTTATGATTTAGAAAACATTTTATTTCAAGATTGTTAATGTGTGTCTTTAAAGCAATGCAAGTGAACATCTCAGTTACATACATTTAACATTTACATAATTTTTCATTCAGTGACCACATTTTATATAATTTTAATTACATTTTATATATTTTACTATATAGAATATTAAATATTTTCCTTACTTGTGCTTAAGTAGGAAAAAAAGATTAACATTTAAAGTACTTGACGCAAACTAAGACAGTTTTGCATTATTTTTGTTAGGTTATTCAGTTGTCATAATTTATACATGGAGTAAGCCTTAAATATCATTATGTGTTCATTAATGTAACCATTTAAGGTTTACATTGTGAGATTTTATAAAGGAGTCACTTTTTATATGCAATTCATGGAGAGAAAATTATTCTTTGCCAGAAGTGAGAGAATAGCTACTGAAATTCAGGTATCTAAATTGGCTGGTGTGAGTTTCCAGGGGTACAATTTTATAGATAATAACAATACAGTACAGTGATATATGATTCTCTGTGAAGACATTCTTAAAAAATGCATACCTGTGCTCATAAAAGTTGACACATACGTGTGTAGGTGCGTGTGTAGGAGGGGAAAAAATTGTGCAAATGTCCAACCCTTAAAAATGAGGTTGGAATCTCTCAGCTGCAAAAACATACTTACCCCATGACATCAATATGTTTGTGAGCCAAGCACATTTCCTGTACATCTTTGTGGTGGTTAAGTGATCAGTGTAAGAGTATACAGACACAAACACAACAACAACTGCTAAGAAAAGTGAGCTCATATCCACCTACAAATTCAGGGGATCAGCCTTCTCTTCTTTGTGGAGGAAACAGCCCAGACAGGCAATGGGTACAGCCTAGAGATGTTCAAGAGTCTGTGCCACAATAAGGCCTAGGACAGATTACACTTAATCCAAGGGATTTTCATGTCATTTTTAAGCATGCAATATTGAAAAACCATATACTGTAAAGGTCTTGTTTATGGGATACATGGAATAAATGTTGCAGGTGGTAATCTTGTTATCTACCTTCATTGCTGCCAGTGTTGTGGGTTTGAGGTGTAATTTTCAAAATTTCTGCTGTCAAATGGGTTACAGAGCAGACATCCCTCTAACAGAGCCATAGTAGAATTTAAATGGTCTTTAAAATCTGACAGATAAAGGGTGATTTTATAATAAAGTAGACCAAATATATTGGTAACACCGGAAATTTGATGGGGGGGCAAGAAACATAATGATTTAATCAACAGACCTTGTGATGGTGCTGGCCAAAACATCATCCATAACATAAGAGGAACATTACAATTTTGAAAATTCACCCAACAAACCAAGAAACTGATTGCTGACAGTCATGACAAAAAAAAATGAAAAACCCATCACACAGCTGGTTTGAAGCTAAACCATTCAAATTGGTGTCACCTATTAGCCAATTGCTGGATTCCTTCACAATCACATCTCTCACACACAGTGACGATTACCAGCTCTGAAATAAGGGTGATGGAAAGGGGTCTGTCATGGTCAAGTTGGTTGACGGAATCCAGAAGGATCCTACAAATGGCACCTTGACACAAATATTCATTCATCACCCTTCACTCAGTTGATATACAAATAAAAACATGCTACTTACATTGTAAAGTCAGGTACAATATGTGACAGGTGAAAGCTCATTCTTCACGCATGCCAATTTGCAATTTTGGCAATTTAGACATATTTAAAAGATTCAAGGGTACATTCACAAAGGGATGATACATTTATAAGAGGATAAATGAACTGGAATTTATTTGGTGAGAGCAACTGCTCCATAAATAGCTACAATGTTACAAAGGAGAGACCTTTGTCTCATGGCCATATAAGGAAGTGCATTCTGAATTCCAATTCCAATACTCACTCCGATTCATTTATCCAGTGATGAACTGAACACCCCTTTGTGAATATATTCCTACATATACAGCCGTATATCCACATAGGTATGTCTAACAAGGATTTTGGAAACTTCATGATGGACTATGTAATGCAGTTTAAGCAAACTGAACACATTTTTCAAGAAATCACAGGAGAAAGCATTCAAACAGTACCAGCTATTTCAGATTTGACACCAATTTTGCATATTTATTCACATTTTCAAATTATATCTATATTTCTGTTCAATAAGACATTCCTCTGTTTATTCTGGGATTGGCTGTGCTGGCAGTGGCTGCAGTTGGAGTTCTGTGAAGATTTTGGGGATGACTGGAATGTTCTGCCACCACCCTGTCACGTTTTGTGTCAGTTCATATAGCAGTAGTCATGGTACATGAGTAATAAATGGAGGAGAACAAAAATTTGGTTTTGAATATATAACTGTATGGAATGTGCTTCATATTCCTTTCAGTGTAACTTCTTGTCCTCCCCTATTTCTTGCTCACAGGGTGCCATTGACATGTAGACCTCACTCTGCACAAGAATGCAGGGGATGTTGAGCACATATTTCTTTTTATTTGTCTTTAAAACCAGGCTTTCTGCTCTGTATTAATACTGAAAGTCCTTGCAATACAATACGGTGAGACCACCAAGGCTGCCAGTTCCCTTGGCACATATGTGTTACCTGATGTGATCCATTCTGATTCTCTGAAAAGCCCATATTTAACTTTATTTGATCATGGAGCCCATGCAGCGGTTTGTCTGTCTTGATAGTTTAGAAAAACAATAGACATAGTGTGGTATTATAAATAAATAAAATAGTCTCAAAGTTTTCTGCCCCAAGATATTTTAATGGACATTGGAAAAGAAACAAGAGGAAATTCCTAAAGTCTACGTCCTTAGAAGACAATGTGTAAGGGTTTGCTTAAGACAGCAAAGACATTGTAGCCCTCTAAAAGGCTTCATACAAAAGCAATGTCACAACTGCATGAATACCTTTTGGCCAAATCCACTTTATAATTAGAAACCGTTATCACTATTTTATTCCATCATTGTGTGTTTCTTATTATATCATTGTTTTAAACTTATGCTACATCTCTAAAACAGATAGGCAGATATAAAGAATTCGAGAAAGACAAGTACAGTCGGTTAAGAGGGGAGCTGAAGGAGAGGGTAATGACTAGAGAGAGGGAGAGAGAGAGGAAAGCTGTTTACTGGAAGCCTGAGCTTTTAGCCATTAAATATGATTGACAATCAAATGGAACTGCAAGTGGAGGCAGCTGAAAGGGAAAATGAATAGATTAATCCAAGAATGAGAGTGGTGGGAGTGTGATAAAAGGGCATGTGCTTTGCAATGATTTCTATAGAGGTTGGATGGATACAAGCATTACAGACAGTTGACAGATTTTCTGTGTCAGGTAGGTTACGTGTTTTATGTGTACTTAGAAAGAAAATGTATGTGCAGCAGCTAGGCTATGCAATTCTGCTAATTTTGATGATAATTATCTTGTTTAATTATCTATGTTTCTTTTCTTCTTTCATGGGGTCTTGTCTCTATCTGTTTCTTTTTTCTTCTGGTTTGGGACTAGTTAAACAAGCCTGAAGTGAACTGGTGAATATCCACAAATTCTCATTGACTGGCTGATGTAGATGTCAGTATGTGTTTTGTGAAAAATAATACAAATTTCTTTTGAATAAAACACTTAGTGGTGATGAAGCTAATTTTTGTGGCTGGAATCCACATATAACAGCAAAGTCTTGGCATCACAATTACTATAAGCTCTCAGACTTAAATGATCATGAGACTAAAGGCGAGTACATGCACATGTATGTTCAGTAGCCTATGTTCAAGACGTTTCAGAATCATTTTGTGTCTTCTTGCTTTAATTGAATTTTATTCAGGGTTTGAATGACCAAGAGAATGAGCTCTGCCGGTGTAGTTGCTGCAGCTACTGTGCTGTCTCTGGCATCTGACTTCAGTAAGTCTGAACATTCTATCTAGTTCATATGTGTATATGTGCTGCTAGGAGACAGAATTGTAAATATCTGAAAAATTCCAGGAATGTCTTACTTCTAGACTTTCTGAAGGAAAACAAGGGTATAGATGACATGTGTAACTGAAAATATACAGCCTTTTCCCTCCTAGGATTAGTTCATTTCTTGTCTTCCAAACGAAACCCATCACATATTGTACACTCACATTTCAATTTTTTATGAGGAATAAATTAAATGTTAAACGATCACTCCCAAGATGCTAAGCAGGAGCTCCTCAGGGACATACAATAGTAGTGAATCAAATAGATGTCATGGAGAAAAACAACAAGGGTGGTAAAAAGAGTTATTGTAATAAAAAGTAAATAAGGTATGCTGGCAGAGACGGCTATGAATATTATGTATTAATAAAGGTGACCTGAGTTTGATACTTAGTAATTTCAGAGGTGTACGCTGAAAGTTGACCCCACTGGCTTGCTGCTTTACAGATCAGATGTTACAACCTTACTTCACTGGCTGTCGATCCCCTGAGCTGGAGACCTTTAGCTGTTGGTGGCACCCTGGGGCGTATGACAACCTGTCTGGTACTCCTGCCTTCAAGGTCCTTTACTCTAAATCGTGAGTTGTGTTTCTCCCACTAGCTCCATTGAACTGCTACCCATAAACTCTGGGCACCTACAAAGTCAGGTTTTTGTCATATATGGCAGGCTACAACAATATAACCACAGTAATAACAGCTGAAATCTCTGGCACATGATCAGGTGTTTCAAACATGAGCGGTCTACAAAACAACTACGTATGTATGTATGTGCAAACCTGTGCCTGAATCACTGTCATAAATCTCTTAATTTGTTCCACAGAGGCTGTCAGGAGCTAATGGAATGCCCTGACTACATCACATCTGGAAAGAACAGCTGTTTCTTCAACAAAACATACACATCTATCTGGACAGGCTATTGCCTTCTGATTGAAGTCAACACAGAGAGGGGGTCTATCCGGTCTGAGCCATTCTCCTTTCATATTCTAGATATTTGTAAGTCAAGTACAGTAGAACTAGACTAGAAGCACACAGTATAAGGGATGCCTAAGGAGACTGTGCATAACTCACTAAAATGTACAATTTTCAAGCTGCTGATGCTGTCAATATTCATTTTGTTACAGTGCAGCCAGACCCACCTGTTCTGTTAAACTGGGCACATCTAAATGCCAGTGGATCTGTACATTATGCTGATGTCATAATCAGGTGGGCTCCACCCTCCTCTGCAGATGTGGGCTCAGGCTGGATATCCCTGCAGTACCAAATCCGTCTCAGATCGTCCTCTGTCCCCAAGTGGAAAATGGTAGGCTATCGCAAAGGCTGGACTGAATGCCATTATGGAACTGTGCAATCAGAGCTTACTTAAAGGATGCACACGTAAATTATTTGCTTAGGTCTGTGAGGTTGTTTAGTTAATAATGCAGAGATTACATGATGTGGATACATAATTAGCTGTAAAATGAAGACCCAATCAATCTAATCTGTCTAAATCTAAAGCTTGTAGATTAAGTCTGATTTTAGGCAGTCTGTTGCAGTGTTTATGGTACGCTTACTTTGTTCAAAACGCTAAAAGCTACAATTTTAAAAGCAATAATAACTATACCAATTACATACACTACAGTGGAAATCTTGTTGCTTAGCAATGAAGCTGAATTGGTCCAAATTACCATCTTAAAAGGTCAGCATGAGAGCATTTGCCTGAAAAACAACAAAAATTATAAATAGGATACTTGAGAGTAATAAACATTTCCTAGTACCTATCAACACACTCACAACATGCCTCAAAGGGACAATCAGGAGGCCATTTCCCCGCAATCTCAGAAAACAACACAATTGCTGTTTATCTTCACTTTTAACCCACACATTGTTAAAAGCTGCTCCAGCTTGATACTTCAACTATCTTTCTTTTTAAAGCTAAGCTCTCAGTAAAAAGCAAAAATTGTTTTCCCACACCAAAACATCCTCAGCACTGCAATACATATTTATGCCTACACAAGGAAGAACATTACACTACATCTTCCAAGAATATTTGTGCCAACGGGCTTTAGGGGAACAATCTTAGAGAAATAAAATGGCAAGGTACGTTAATGGCATTGGAAAGAAATTATTCTGTTTTACAGTTATCCTCTACTGTTTTGTGCAACACAGCAGTTGTGACTAATGGCCTGTGTGCTGTTGGTTTGCACACAGGGCCCAATGGTGCAGCAGTGCTCCTGTCCTCTGTACACACTAGAAACAGGGCAGGTGTATGAGGTACAAGTGCGCTGCAAACCTCTCTCTGAAGGCAAGTTCAGTCGTTTCAGTGACTCCCTCCACTTTCTGCTTCCACACAGAATGCCTGCCTCTGCACTACCAGGTAACACCAGCAGCAAATGCCAGAGCTAACATGCAGAATAGTCAATGTGCAGTTTTTCTGCTTTTCAGAAAACACCCCAAGTAAAATTGATGGAAAAAACTTATTTGCCTGTCAGTGAAAGTACCATGACTTCCCAAAGGTATGCATGTAATACTCTCATTATTCTCTTCTCTAGCTCCAGTTCTTTTCCTTCCATTCACTATTTTGCTGATATCCATCCTGGTCTACATGCTGTGTAGTATGAAAAGGTGAGCTGTAGAACATCCAGCAAGAATCATATACTTCCTTGTCATATAATAACATTTGTTTCATTGTGAGCAAGTGACAGCTGTCATTAATAGCATTAATACTGCATCAATAGAAACAACACATCCCTGTGACTTATGCCGATTACAATTAGGATGAGGAAAGAAAGTTACAATGTCTGTGTTTCACTTAAATTTTAGGATCAAAAATGTGCTGCTTCCACCTATCCCTGTGCCAAAGATAGCTGGGATCAGGATGGAAATGCTGCAGGTATGATGCAATAACGTAGTTCTACCAGCATCATGGGAATACAATTTAGATAAGTTGGAGTGACTTGCAGTCACAGATTTTTGTTCAGAGTGGAAACTGCTATCCACCTGGATAAAATGTCATGCCCAATCTCCCCCCTCAGAGTGGCCAATGCAGTAATCTTGGCATCTCCTCCAACTTCCTGCGCATGAAGCCGTCTCCAGATTTGGGTGAGGAAATATGGGAGGAGTTCCCTGGGGCAGGCCAGCAGCCGTCCCTGAGGTCAGAGAGACAACCGGAGAGCAGCAGAAGAGTGGCCCTTCAGACTGCCAGGTCAATGGATGGGAGAGGCCTGGGCTGCGAAAGTGTGGAAAGTATGGTTACAGCCAACACTAAGTACAGGCGCCACCTCAGCCTTGTCTCTATTGACACGGTGTCCTGCCAAACAGCCCGCTCTTGTCTGGGAAAAACCTTCTCTGTGGGTACTGGATTGGATATCCTTGGAGAGCAAAAGGTTCTTCAAATACTGCAGCCTGTACATTCGAAACACTTTTCTGTCCGTGGCACTTTCATGGAAAGCCCAGAACGGCACAGTAATGCCACAAACAGACAAGTGTATCGCTGTGCAGTCAGCGAGTATTTCAAAGGCAGCCCCCCTGAAGGCATTCAGTTACCTGATCATGGGGATACCACCTACTATATTACTTTGTAGGTGTTGTAAGGGGAATACGCCTTGTTGCATTGAAAGGTACAGCCACAATCTATTTGCAATGTGTAAATTATGTGACAACACTGCTTTTGGGAAAAAAAAAAAAAAAGCTCAGTGGGGATAAAAAATTATGTCAATGCTCTTTCACATTTACAATTGATTATTTTAATGTATTTCCATGAATACACTTATTCATTTTTCCACAAATGTCAAAAACAATGGAGACATTTTTATTTAAGTTTAGATAACAGCTCTTAATACAGTATTTACATATAAAACATGATATGAGACTGATACTCAATTCATAAATGTTTTGACAAAGGAACAATTAACTTCAAATGACTTTTCAGTTCAAAAGTAATCCTTATGGTTCAAATGTTTTTAAAACACACAGAAATGAAAGCAATGTGTTTTCATCCTTTCCATAACGTTCCTTATCCTTGAAATGGTGATCGTTTTCCTGTGTTGTATGTACACTTCAATCCAGAGTACCTAAATACAGAAAACAGTACAAAAACAAGTAACATGAAGATGAATACTGGAGATCTCAAATTAGTCTAAGAAAATGTACACCAACTTCATGTGAAACATGTTAAATAAATACTTTGATGTGGAATGTTCTGGAGAGTAACAATGCTGCTGTAGTAGTTACTGCAGTAGTTACTAAAAATCCTAACTACTACACAGTGAATATGAAAGCGATTAAAGCAATGAATGACACATACCTTCAAGAAATGCAAACTCGTCAATGGCTTCAATAGCATTGTCTGTCGGGGAAAATGTGACACATGGAAGACTTACAGAAATGTTGACAGCACTAACATATTAAAATTGTAAGTTAGAAAAATGTGAAAATAAGTATAAGTTTACACATCTAATACTCACCTAGATCCTTCCTTTGCAAAGTCTTCCGCTTTCCTTGTTGGGCATATACAAGTGCATCCTTGGCTATCATTTCAACAAAGAGTTCCTGCCAGACACCAAGTTGCTTTATTATTCATCACTGCTGTTCACATAGCTTTACCATTAATAAACTCATCCGCCCCTACGCTGGCGACAGCATTACAAAGCTGTTAAAACTATTCATCAGCATGCCCCCATGACCGGATATTTCTTAAGTACTTGGGGTATTTCAGGTGACGTTCTAGTTATATCTATTATCCGTTATTCCTTAGTTTACCAAGTTCATGGTCTGCGGTATAGCCACCCAGCAAGGCAGCACCTGTATCTCAATTTAATGATACATCCGGCTAACTACGTTAGCTACCTCGCAAATTGATGTGTGGCCCCAGCTACCCAACAAACGTCAAAGAAACTACGATGCAAACCAGTAACGTTAGCTGGCCAACTAGCTGCCAAATGTTATGGGTGTAATGAAATCATCAAAACTTAAAATGATGGCAAATTACCGTAGCTTTCGCGATGATAAACACAGACTCCTGGCTGGCCAGCGACACGTCAGGGTCGGCTTTCATTAGAGCTTTAATTCGGGCCAGTGGTAATTTAGCCAGACGGTTCTGAGACGTTGCAATGGGCCCAGGTTGCTGACTGCTCTCCTCCTCTGGATCTTGTTCCCGGGCCTCTTCCTCCACTCCACAACGGTCCTGCTCACCTTCTACGGACGCTACGGGCACTGCTACTGCTGCCGCCATCGTGCTTGTACTGTAATCAACGCAACACATGGAAAAGGCTTTCCATCCGTAGACTTGCACTAACTCGGTTACTTAACGTTACGTCGTGTCTCGGGTTTACTACGTAAGTCTTCTTCGAGAATCACAAATACGAACGTCGCTCTCCCGCCAACAAAAACTCCGCCTTCTCATATGACGATACAACTACCGGTTGGTTAGTGAAGCGATCCGCCCACCGATACATGCTAGAAAGCGGAATGCAGCTGTAATTAAACGGAGTTTAGAGGTGAAGTGGAATCTGGGAATGTAGCCTATATTAAAGTAGAGTTGGGGCTAGTTTCATTTAATTTAAATCAGATAAATGAATGAATGGAAAATCGGGCATCTATTTCTGTTAGGATTTTTCAATTTATGAACTGAATTTCAGTTAATCTCCTTAACTGACTAAAATCGGTCCCGACTCTGTTGGAAACAGCTTTGCCTTCCCCCCTTACACATTTGAGACAAATGTCATGGTAGAAGGTGTTTATATGTAGCGTTGCTAAACAAATAGGACTTTTAGTTAGAGTGAAAGGGAATCTGCAGGGTGTTCGTGTTTTGGTGTTAGTTTTCCCCTGTAATTCAACCGTTTTATAAGAAATTGGTTAGCCAGCAGCATATGAGAATTGGAATTATTTCTGCCGCTTATGTATTAAATATATGCAGGTTGCTGTAAGTATGACCTTTTAAGCCCTTCTCGCAATACAGAACATGATGGTGATTGAGAAGGAGCTTATGAAAAAGTAAATCGGTTAATTTGTTTCCATAGCGTTGTTACTCTTGTCTGTATTTGGAAGGTCTTACGGGTATTAATACATCCTACTAATAGGATTGCTTCGTGGTGATGTGCGCAGGTTGATCACTCTGGCTCTGTGGTGAGTCGGGCTGTGCACATTTCGTTTAGCTAGCTATTAAGAAAATGAGGGATCCGCAGTTACCAGGTAATTCAAAACTTACTTTGAGTTATTGATGACCATTGAGTTTAATTTATTTGAGGTGCGTGTGTTTGTGGATACATTTTTGTCCTGTAGGCCTATTGTGTCTATGATGCCGCTGTGAGAAATCGACCATTATTTTCTTAGTCATTGTGGTGTATACAGCAGTGTAATTTTTGTTAAGGCATGTATTGTTGCGGATGAAGTGAACACGCTGTTGTGGCTAAATATTTTTATTCTTCTATGGAAAAAGTTATATGAACCAGATTATGTGCATTCACTTATCTTGTAGTTGCTGATGTTGGCGTCTAATTTGCTTGTTTAGGAAATAGCTTGTAGTTTTGATTATTTTAAACATACTTTCTTCAAAAGGGTGTTAATTGTAATTGCAGTGGTAGTGAGCTATAGCCTCCATACAGTGTGGCATTGCACCAGTGAGACCAGCCATAGGGGTTGAAACATAAAAAATAACCCCACTAAATTAATGTTCAATACCATGCAAAAAGTGTCACACTCATAATAAAGGCCCTCTGGTTCGTTGCCATAAGTAATATTTTCCTTGTTATTGTTCCATGAAAATTCCAGAACATAGGTAAAGGAATAAAAATATCTCATTCCACACTTCCCATTCAATAAAAGTAGTTCAGCATGCTTACTCTGATGTATTTATGGAACACTGACCTAAGATCTGTATTGCCTAAAATAGTAATCCTAATCCTAACCTGCTTTGACTTCCAGTGGAAGTAGACATCTAGAAGAATGATGATGGAGGCAAGTTTGAGAATCAGTCCCACTGAGAGGCATTGCAACAAAATTCTGTAATTTAATATGTTTCTTACTCACCCCAAATTTGAAAAGCCTGGCATATAGATAATCACAATTTATGATTAGTGAGTAGTCTGTTAGACAGACAGCCCGAATACAGAGGAGTCTTCTGACTGTGCTGCAATGGGTGTTTGGGTATGATGGCATCTGATAGTTCTCATTCACTGTCATTTGTGTAAGGTCATTTGTATCTATGTCCACATCTATACCTATATCTATAAATTCCTCCATTACTAAAAGCCTACCCCTGGCCCTAATCCGAGTTTACAGCTGTAAATGCAAAGAATATCTTGCCCAATGAGGGAAGAGATACTGTCTGACCCACAGCATTTTAAAGGTTTAGAGCTTTCATTAACATTGTTGGGTAAGGATGTTACAAAGAAGAGAGTGACAAAGAAATGAAACAAGGATTTGTTATTATACATGTTACATCACCTTCAGCCTTCAATCCTCTGTATTTCTCACATGTAATGATTAGTGTTGAACCTAATGTCTGACAGAAGGACAAACTTAATCCTTTAGTAATTATTTCTGATCATTGAATTTGTTGGTATAGGTTAGGTGTGTAAGACCACCCAACAAGAATAAATAAAATGGCTTTAAAAGCTACTTGGGGCAAGAATGTAAAAGGAGCATAAAATAGTAGAGATAGATACAGTGCAATACTATGGTCTTCCACATCTCTCTGACAGTGAAAGTTGGTGCACAGTCTCAGGGAGTTCCCCTCTGATTAAATTGTCTCAAATTATCTCAGCCAGCACTTTGTCTCCTTTGGAGCAGTTTTCTCAGTCTAATACTGGCATTTTCCATCACTGGCAGAACTTCTGCCAGGGAAGTCCTGTGAAATACCAACTGGTTATCATCAACAGACTTCCTCCACTTTAGTTACTGCTGTGAGCAAAAGGAAAATAGACTGGAAATGGACAGGATGGGAAAGGGTATTGAGTGAATATGCCAAGCTTGGCCTTAGGGTTAGGTTTATCCCGGGGCTTCACACATGCCCTAATGTGTCATGTTGATTGTTCTACTTTTGTGCCAGCCCAAACCTACATTATCTCTGCTCAAGTTCCATGGGTAGTAAGTACACAGTCGTGTTTATAAAAGCCAAATATCCATGAGATATTAATATTGAATAAATATTTGTATATCCAAGTATAACCAGACATATGAAGCATAATATGTGTTCTGCAAGATGCAAATGGTGATGTTATTTATGTTTATGAATAGTTTATGAGCAAAAAACAACAAAATAAAAAAGGCAACACAAACTAAAACAGACACTGAACCACCCTGAATCATCATTTCCCCAGGTCTTTTTGCTCTTTTCTCACTCACCAGCCTCTCTCTTGTTGTAATGCAGGAGTTTGTGTATATATGTGGGTCCTTTTATACCTATGTGAAATGTAGATCATCATTAGAGACAGCTTGTATCACACAATAAATGCTAAGTGTTGTTATTGATGTTACCATATTCCATGGGTAGTTGTTCTGTACTGTCAAATCACTAACCCTTTAAGCATAAATCTTTGCATAGGGACTTTAAATGCAGCAAATGTCATTAAAATCCACACTTCAGCAAGTATAACTACATTTTAAAAATAGTTAACACAATTTTTATTTAATTTGTCATTTACACTGTAAGCCGTTCAGCAGAGTTCTCCCAGGAGTGCTCATGGGAGAACTTATAATGGTGAAACATCGTGCATGAAATAAAACCAAATGACCTCTGTTCTGTTGCAGAGTGATATGCTTGTCATTACATCTTTTATGATATGATAGTATGTAATGTAATTTTATTAGATTACTTTTCATTTTTCATTGGTATTACAGAAGAGGTTACCAGGTCTGTAGATGAAACGCTGTGTTTTCTGTTGGCATAAAGAATCCAGATATTTGATATGTTTTCCCTCTTTCTTCCTCTCCCTTATCTTCTGCTTGTGGCCTCAGGGAACACTGCCCGACAGCCATGGCTGAAGTGCAGGGAGGAGAAGAAGGTGAATGTTGAGATGGCTGCTAAGGAGATGAGGAGTGATGCAATCTAACCAAAGCCAGTCACAGCTGAGGAACCGCCGATGATATGCTCCCCCTTTGAAAAGGTCATCTATGACATGGCCCACAGTGAAACGGTCGCTAATGACATCACTCTGGGGAGACGGGCTGGCCTCTATGAACTACGGGGGGAGATAGGCACTGGCAACTTTTCCCAAGTGAGGTTGGGGGTCCACATCCTGATCAGAGGTGAGGAAGACCACCTATTCTTTGCTGCTGCAAAATAGTGGGTGACCAGATAGTGTTTCTGAATAACGGCATTTGTAAAGTTACCAAGTGTTATTAATGTGCAGCATATGCTGGTTTCGCATTCCAAGTGAGATTTAATTAATATAATTTTCAAATATTATTCAAACTAACCAGAATAAAGTCAATATAAAGGTAAAGTTTTGGGAAAAACAAATTAAAATACATTGTTTAACACAACAAATTTGATAACCAGTGTTGTCACCGTATTACACTGTATTGGGCAAGTGTGCTGGTCTTACCTTTGAGGTCAGTGGCAAAGAGCCCTTTCTCCTTTGGAGTCTGATGCCAATGGCATATTACCTCCCTCCCCTGCCACACACAGTCTCTGACAACAAAATAAGAGGAGGGATTATAAGTTAGTGTCTCCACATGCCAGGAGACAAGGGATAGTCTCCTCAAATACAGTACTACTTAATACCCGTAGATCCCCCAGACGCCTATCCGTAAACAAAGTCATGTGTTGCTCGTCTCTTTCATTGTTTTGAAGACAGTCAGAGATGCCTTCAGGAAAACAGCAGGGCAGAAGAGGGGGTTTCATTTAGTTCCACTTAATATTAGTTTTAGAACCACATATTTTACAGGATTTCAATAAGACATCAGGAAGCTTCAAGTGATATCATTCCTGTTGCCATTCTTGTTCCCTTTCCTTCCTTTTCTTTCTCTCTGTCTTTCTCTTGTGGCACTCAGAGAGGGTCGCAGTCAAGATTCTGGATAAGCTTCGTCTGGACAAGAAGTCACAGGGGCTGTTTGCCTCAGAGATCTCTTGTATGGAGAAACTGTCTCACCCCAACATTGTGCGTCTGTATGAGGTGATGGAGACAGGAAAGCACCTGTACCTAGTGATGGAATATGGCAGTGGAGGGGATCTCTACTCCCGCATCAGCACCAGGGGGCGCTTGTCTGACCTTGACAGCAAGTTCATCTTTGCCCAGATCGTGTCTGCAGTCAAGTACATGGTGAGCCCTCACAAGACAGTAGATATCTGTCAAGGGGAGAAAACTGTGCATAGTGCTCTGTTCTGGTATTTGTATTTTTTGTATAGAGGTGTCAAGCCCTACTAAATTGACAGAGTTCATATGATTTTTAGCACCAACTACATTGCTATAATTCACACACTAATAATTAGTACTTATTATTCATATTACGCACAGATTAATATTGTGGCACCCCCGCTATTAAAACCAATTGTTTTTTTGGTTTTTTTTTGCAATAGATTGCCCTCCCATCCCAAATAAATCACAAGCCATCCTGTTTACTTTTGAGAATGAAAAATAAACAGACAAAAATAATAAACGTAGGTGCAAATAAAATAATGTAATTTTGTACTTAAATAATGCTTATTTATGTAGAAATTTTGTTTAATTGTAATTACAAATGTACATCCCACTACCATTTCTTATTCCTTGAGTGTGGCATCTCTTTGGTTTTAGTAATACTTTGGCCCTCCGTGTTAAAATGCACAATCACTTCAGCTTTGCCATTTCCTTAAAATGTGTTACTCCAGATTTTCAGCTCCCAATCCACTCCAACATTGTAACCATGTTGAATCACTATGCAATTAATTATAATCTTTCCCCCCTGCCAGGCCTCATCCAGTGTTTTAGTCTTTTCGCTTTTTTCGAATTCACTGTTTTTTCATTCAATAAGATGTACTTTATTACAAAATCTTTGGAAACAGCCATTGTTACTGTCAGTAATAATGATTTGCTTTTACTTTGTGTCTCCAGCATGACAGCAACATCGTTCACAGAGACCTTAAGGCAGAGAACATATTTTACACAACCAGCTACTGCATTAAAGTAGGAGATTTTGGCTTCAGCACAGTGAGTGGTCCTAATGAAGTTCTTACCACCTTCTGTGGCTCTCCACCATATGCAGCACCTGAGCTCTTCAAGGAGAAAGGCTACGTGGGCCGCCATGTAGACATTTGGGCCTTGGGTGTCCTACTGTACTTCATGGTGACTGCCACTATGCCCTTCTATGCCAACAACCTGAGTCGGCTCAAGCGTAGCATCCTGCAGGGTTCCTATGGCATCCCATCCCACGTGCCTGATCCCTGCCAGCAGGTCATCAAGAGCATGCTGCGGCCTGTGCCCCCTGATCGCCCCTCTGTCACCCAGCTTATGATCAGCTCATGGCTTAAAGGGATCGACTACCCCAAGCCTTATCCCGCCTTCTGCTCAACACCCTCGGTTCTGGCCGAGCCCTTGCGGGTCCTTTGCAAAGAGGAGCAGGAGGTGAGGTCAGCCCTGCTGTGCCTGGGAATTACAGACACTCACCTGCAGAACAATGCCTGCGCTGACTCTCGCAGCCCTGTCACGGGGATCTACCGGATCACACTACATCGCATCGAGAAGAGGAGATCCGTGGAGGATGTTGGCTACTCTGCCTTGTACCCTGATGACTTCCAGCACCGAAAACGTTGTACTCGAGCTGCAGGGGCTGTTGAGAAGCACAATCCTTCCGCCGTTTGTATCATCCTGTGAGAGTCACGGCAGGGGGATCACAGTGTCTGCTGCAAAGCTTTCATGCTGTAGAGGTGCATAGATCCTGTGGAATGAAAGGCACGTTTTCTTTACAAAAGGAATATCTAGGTGAGTGAATATTCATTATTGTCAATGTCAGGGCAACAAAAAGGAGACTGGTTATCATTATTCACTAACAGAAGTTTAGCAACTTCTGCATTGTAAATTAGTGTGAATATGTTTAGTAAAGCAGTGTGATTTAGATTCAGTTAATGAAAGGAAGTTGAGTCTGACTGTGTTGCTCTGATGTGTTCAAAAACACTCCCACTGACAGATGAATTTCAAGGAAATCCCCAGCCAACGGAGACAGGTTACATTTCCTCTAGATATATAGCACCCTCTTGTGATCACAAGAAGTTCTATAGCTTAAAGTGGAACTCTTGATATGATTTATGATGTGTAGACATGTGAAAAATCATTCCTTGTGTTCTGTGGCAGTCAGTTGTGTAGATTTTGCAATAGTGTTCTCTGCCCCCGTCATGCCTTTCTTGTTAAGACGGTGTGGGCCTTTCTCAAGTGCTGGCTTGCAGCCCAGAGCTTCTCTTTAAATCGAACTGCAATTAAAATAGAGTTAGAGGTACAAATTGCAGTTAAAAAGAAACATTGACTGTTTTTCAACAGTGATATTTAATGTTGTGGTTCCCCTGTATAGCTGAACAGATGGTTGTACAAGTTAGTTGTTTCTCACAATAGGGTAATAGCGAGTAAGGGGCTGATTTAGGAAAGTTGCCACGGTATCAGCACCTTTAAACATGACTGAACAAGTAGAAAATAAATTTGATAATCTTTTAAAACTGCTGCCACATGTTGCAGGTGCTATAAATTAATACATTTTTTACGCTCTCCATTGGGCATATTTTTTCTTGAGATGTAGCCTATGGCTGTTTTCAACTGCAGTTATGTACTTTTTTATGTGATAAGTGCGTATGTTACAGTATTTTATTCTGAATATAACTATTGACATCCTATTTGCCAATAAATTAATCTAATCTAATTATGTCAATATTTTAATGGCCTAATGGCATCAAACCTTTATACACATATTTTTCATTATGGATTACTATGCACTTGAGCTATGAGATCAAAAAATAAAAATGACATAGTCTTGCCAAAATCTTTAAAATTTTGTCCATACACCTATTGCTAAATAGCCATAGAAATAGTGTATATGTGTATGTATAAATATTATTTCCTTTTTAGATAATTGAAAGACAAATATTGTTGAAATACATTTCCATGTTCCAACAGGAGGCATTGCACTCCAGCAGCCTCTCGATCCTCATAATAATGTACAGTAATGGCCCTGTGCCTACAACAGACTGTTTGGTTCAGTGGTTGTTTAACAATGTAAACCGCAGTAACAGTATTTTACATGCTTTCTGTTGATAACGTTAGTTTTAAAAACAGTGTATACCACTTTATTTTGTGTCAAATACTGAATTAGTCTTGTAATACAGTGAATTAAAATATTGCACAGGTTTTGTGTAATTCTTTTTTTGTGTGGTGTTTTTGTATGTAGTCACATAATTTTCTTTTTGTTAATTTTTTTGTTTTAAAGTGTAGTGTCAATTTCAGTTGCTGTAATAATAACTTGGCTTGTTACTAAAAGCTGCGATGATCTTACAAATGCTGAAAATGTTTTTTCCTTCTGAATCTCTACAACAGCTTACTCAGAGGTGAACCTTCATTACCTACGCCAGCTTCTCTGAATGAAATCAGTTTTATCTCTGCACTCTACCAGTTCATGCATGTATGTACTACGTAATTTCAAGTTCAGTGGCAGTCATTTTTTATATATTTTGCAATAGTGTGCTCTGTCCCCACCATGCCTTGTTCTTGTTAAGACAGGCATATACAGAAATTCAATCATAGAAACCGTAACGTTTGAACTACCTGGGGCATGTGCCAGAGTGCAGTTCTGACTTGAAATCCACCCTGTGAATTTATGACATATACTTTTAGTTTTAGATTAGTTTAGTTTTAGTGTATGTATATCAGGGTCATTTAAAATAATTTACATTTACATTTACATTTATTCATTTGGCAGATGCTTTTATCCAAAGCGACTTACATAGGTTACAGTTCTTTACAATGTTATCCATTTATACAGCTGGATATTTACTGAGGCAACTGTGGGTTAAGTACCTTGCCCAAGGGTACAGCAGCAGTGTCCCAGCGGGGATTGAACCCGCTGGGATTATTGAAAATAATGAACAGGCATTGGTAAGATAAAGATAAAACTGAATTTTATGCCTTTGTAAATGTTTGGAATGCAGCTTTGGGAGTTCAGTGTTTGAAGCTGCTGGATCGAATTACATATTGGAGGTAATAAATTGGATCAGTGTGCACCCATTACACTATGTTAAAGTGAGCATCAGAAGACACTGATTACGCTAATGATGTATGTATGTTTTTGAAACATAATGTATTTAAATAAACAATTTAGGTTATTAATGGAGTGTTTTGACATCAATTTAAGTAACGCATGGCAAGTCATTCCTATCATTTTAATTAATCCTGTAATAATGGGTCACTATTCATCTCAAATACATATCACTTGATGACTGTTAAATCATTGTTCAAAATCTGTTTTTATATATTGGTCACAGTCTCTCATTCTATTAAACAATAGTGCCTACAGCTTAAATGGTCACTTATCTGTCAAGAGCATGACTGATGAAGCACTGTTTGAAATATAGTAAAAGGAACTTCCTGATTCCTGTCTGATGTTCAAAAAAACTGGACAGAAAAAGGGAAACTACAGTTAGATATGAAGGCCACATTTTCAATCGAAGCACAGAAACACAACCTCGACCTCAAATCTGTTTGTGAAATCAGGGATGATTGTAGCTCATCATCTGACAATCTTTGCAAAAGTTGTTGAAACAAATGCCAAATTAACAAATCAAAATAGATGAAGGGGTTTAGACCAAAAAAGTTGACAGTCTGGTCTATACTATACTACACACAGAAGTATAAGGTATTTATGGCTGAAATAAACAATATATAATACAATATATATGTTATATACAACAATCTGGAATTTAATAACTCCACATTGGAGTTGGCAAGATACAAAAATAGTGGCTATTCAAAGAACCAATAAAATTTTACATTTGCAGAACTCAGCTTGTTTATGTGTTATGAAAAAAAAATGATCACATACCCCTAAAATACACTATTATTACTCATCACTAAACTTTCACTCTCCCAATTGAAATTTGAATCAAATTTACACTGGAATAAAATAAACACCACATGGGTTCCATTTGGTTACCAAAGGACTTTTGTTTAGTTCATCAGTTTTGATGTAATTAACATAAATTATTACTGCAGTACCACTACCGCTGCAGTAAAGAGTAATGCAGAAGAAACTTTCAGGGCACTGATTTAGCCGTATGGTTTCTCACAACTGTATGTGTTGTTGCAACAATGTTTTTGACTGCAGACAGAAAGAGAGTGAGTCTTTAATAAAATTATCCCACTCTCTTTTGACTTTTGTGGAGCGAGTTCAATCTGCTAATCGTAATGGAATACCCGATTCCCAGGTTGTACTAAGAGATTCATTCTGTGAAAATGTACATCACCATGTGCTCCATAGGGAAATGAAACGTCTGGTGTGCCAAAACTCTGTCCTGCTTTTACTTGATGTTAGAAGGGAGGCCATTCATTGAGTGGAAGAAGGACAGCAGGTAGGGTTCTTCAGTGCATGTTGCATGTGTGGCCCAGGAAACAGTCTCATTTACAGATTTGTTAACACCAATCAACTAAAAAGTATAGCTCTCAAACAAGAGACACAGATTTTATCATTAAACCACTAGCTTATTCTGATAACAGGAATAAGGGCATGAACCTGTGGGGAGGAGCCCAAGGTTTACTCGTGCTACAGATGGTAGGACTACATGTTTGAAATGTAACCAAACAGGACAAATATGGGAAAGGAAAGGAAATGGGATAATAACTGGAGCTGTTGTTGGGTCAATGGTCCCGGATTCCATGACATCTTTAAAAACCATAAACTTTGGTCTTTGCTAGAATTTACCTGATTGCCAGGAGGACTGAATAAAAGCAGTTAAATGTCACATGCTACTGCTGGGGCAATCTCTAACAACAAACATTCAAAATTTTAAAAAAAGTAATGATTAGAAAAAAAAGATGATTTCTCATAAGGTATTAATTTTGGTATCTAGACTGGTAATATCCTAAGGTAGTACTGAACACATGGTGACCCAGTTTGATGATTTGTGTTTTGACCTCTTGTCACCAGAAGCTGTTCTGTACTTGTCTTGTATTGGATGTGCCCTAAATGTGCTAAGCTTCATTTGATCTTTTCCCAATACGTTGAAATGTGTCTCTCCCACAAGTCCATGCAAGGACAATGAGGAATTTGGCAAACCTTCCTTGTTTGAATGTTTTCCTGGAATTATCTAGTTTATTTAAGCACATCGAGGCTGACACTGTGGGTTTGGTATTTGCAAGGGCATGTTGAATAAAATTTGGTGTGACGCATGATGTAACTGCAAGACAGAATGACAATTTGTTAAATGTATTTATGATGAAGGCACATATTTCTGTTTCCTCCTCTTTATGAGTTCTTTATTAAATTATTCTTCATTGATGAAGGTAAATATATTTTATAAAACAATGCAAGTGGAGTTGAGGTTGATTATTACTCTTCAGAATGAATGCTTTTTAGTCTCTTAAATCTACATGGAATGTGCTTTTTCTGTAATTTTGAGTTATGAGTGTACACAAGGATTTCAAGCTATTCACATATTAAGTCTACCAGAAGAAAAAAAAGTTCTTTTATTCAACTACTTGATAGACATGTTTGTTATTGGGGGGAGTTACAACACTTATGTTATTAACTTGTCCAGAAATACTGCAAAACAAAAAAGAACTGTTCCAATTGTACAAGTTTAGACAGTTGAACAAATAAAAGTAAATCAAGTCTCTAATCCTTTTTGCCATGTGAAAGGTGTGTCTACAGACCTGTCCTTTGATTCCCCTTTCTTCTTATTCCTCAATGAATACACTGGTGAAATCCATGACCCTAATGTGCCAAAGTCGAATCAGAGTGCAGGTAAGAAGGGAAGATCATAATGTTTTAATTAACACTAAATGTAAATGCTCTTATTTCTCTCTTCTCTGACTCAAAAGCTCATAAAGTCTTGTACATTATATTAAAAGTTAATGAACTTAAAGTAGCTATATTCTTTGTATGTAAATTCATACTGGCATCCTTTGCCATATTTTTATGATGTTGCGTCTTCTTTTGAGAATCACTGATAGTCTGAGACCCTTTGTACCTTAAGTAAATCAGTTCTGTCATCATATTTCTTAGTGATTTACTTGGCCCTAAAAGACAGTTCCCATAGATGAATAAGAGTTGGATTATGTGTTGTTTTTATCAGTTTCTCTAAAAAGCAATGGCAGCAGAAAGGATTTAAGATCCATACCTCTCTACTACTATGTTTCTAGGTTCTAGATCCTCCGGTTTTCTTCATGCCATTATGGGGAAGCTGCCTGGTGTGTCATATTTTTCTTTTAGCCAGTATAACCTTCTGAAGGTTTGTTATTTATTGTTAAGGTACACTTAGTTTTATGAGTGATCTTAAATGTAGTGATGAGCTTGCTATCAAAACTGCAGTCTGTGTATCAATGTGTGGACTCTGTCCACTCCTTCCATTGCTCCATGTAAGTTTGTTGGAAATAATTGGCAGCTGGGCCAACAAATTTTGCTGTGATTGCTGTGATTGCCCACGAAATTTTGCTGTGATTGCCCACGATTTGTGTGTCCTAGTCATGCTGGTGACTGCAAAGGTGTCTGAGGTTTGTGGGGTTGATGAGAAGTGCAGTTTATGTGCACTGTAGCCTGCATACCTTAAAGGTAGCTCCATGTGTCCAGTTTAGCTGACGGCTTTTATGCTTCTAGCTCCATAGGTAACAATGCTAGCTAGCTAGCTAGCTAGATCATTCTGGATCTGAAAAGAAAGAATTATGGTGAGTGGTGTGTCAAGGTTAGTACAGAGAAGAGCTGTCATAAATTGTGATGGTGAATGTATTGCGGTTAGTGCAGAGGAGACCTGTTGTAAAGTGGTGGTGAGTGTACCTGAGGTTAGCGCAAGGGAGAGTTGTGGTGGGACCAGGAGTATTGGAGTGGATCTTTTGTGCTCAAATGTAAATTCCTTCTGTTGGTTCCAGTGCCTCTTTTGTTGTGAGGGACCAAATAGTATGAGTGGCAACAGTATGGCTATAAGGTATTTGGAGAAGGCTGAGGTTTAGGGAGGTTGATATACTGTAGAAGTTTATTATATATACATATTTTATATTTTAGCTGTTGAGTTTATCTTTTGCTGTGGGGTTTAATTGTGAATACTAACCCAGTTACACTTAAGTATTAACACATCTCTTATGTGTGTGAGGGGATTGTGTGCTAAAAGGAACGGGGAGGATAGGGTAATTGTGACAGTCACTACAGTTGAGTATGCACTCTGACTGCCATACTAATGAGCCTGCCTCTTTGGCATTGCAGTCAAAGTTGCATGTTTGGGACCCTATAGACCCGGGTTCAAGACCGGGTGGGGTGACTGCTCTTGCCCTTTGAAACAGTAATGAATTTACAATGTGTCATTAAACACTTACATTTTGCCTTTTTGAAACAAGTGATAGGGGATTTAGGTGGAGCCAAATGTGGACAGCTTCTAGCTGGGATCAGAGGCTGACGTGTACTTTGTGCTGTACTCGGTGTTACTGATTACTGTGTGATCAGCACAAAATAGAACTATGATTAAAAAAATAAATAGTTTACTGTTTCATCTGAGTGATTTCTCCTGAAGAGAATTTGCCACAGCAATGAATAGGGTTATCTAAAATAATGAGGCTGGTATTTTTGTAACTGTCATAATGGCTCCATCTCATAGATTAATGTCGGCTTCCCTGTTTACTGTTTAAACCACTTTTGGGTAGTATGATAATTACTGTTTAATCATACACATGCCTCAATAAATAATCTCATACAATTGGAGAAGGTATTTAGGAAACACTACTAATCTCTGTCATCCAGCTATACACAGGTGTATATGCATTCCAGCATAGCTTGAAGGAGAAAGCTCATCAGAAACTTCAATTAGCTGTTAGAATTACAAGAGGATTATCTTAAAACTTGAAACAGATTCATGTTGTAGCCTGATACCTTTCCAAACTCCTTCACTGCATGAATAAGACACTGCTATTGCTAACAGCCAAAATGCTCATTAGCAATTAGCAATGTCCCTAAGAGCTAACAGGGTGGATTGAAAAGACTTGTGCAGCCAGTTTGGCCCTTGGTCTTATCCAATATCATATTTTAAAGGGGTGACCTGAGAACTCTACCTCTACTTTTTCCTAAGTTAAAGTATGCTCTACTCTTTGTGAACTGAGTTAGTATTCACATACATTAAATTTCATAGGCTCTTTCAATATATGAAATGTAGAAATAGCCTAAGGAAAAGCCAGGTGGTTTTATATATATTTAAACCTCTTTCTGTATGCTTTACCAGTATAATGACACTACCATATTGATAGCATGGAAATAATGATTGTAATTATAGTAAGCCCTATGTTAACTCAGAGAAGCTAAATTTTTAAAGATGTACAGCATGTCCCATAGCATAGCAGCACTCATAATCATTATTGAACCCAACCTACAATTAATACAATTCATGAGAGGATACAGTTTAAATAGGTCCAATCATTAAGTTTGGTGCATATTTGTAATAAACTCTCTCATGCTCTTTTTTTTTAACCTGTTTAAATGTCAGTGCAATTGAACTTGTAAACCTGAGTCAGGAAACTCCTTCTACACCACAAAAATAAAACTGTCACACAACTAATTCAACTAAACAGTCATATTTAGTACAAGCTTTGTGGTTGATGTCCTGCACCCAAGCGAGCCTGTGGCCCAGTGGGATCTGACTCCAGCCATGTTGAAGTGTAAAATAAATATTTCACAATGTCATAGTAAAGACAGAGCAGTCAGACATGTCTGAACTTAAATGGTGAACAAAAAGACTCACTATGGAACACCAATATCTGAAAATCTTCCAATCCAACTCTCTCTGACACACATCACACAAGAACTGAAAATCCTTTCTCACGGCTAATAAGTTCATGCATGAACATGTTTGAGGGAGTGACACATTCTGAGGTTTTTACTCCATTAATGTTATTGCTGGTGTACAACATGGGGCTTGGGAAATTTGTGATCCACAACTGTGAACAAAGAAGGCAATATTTTGCAAACGACACAGCTGTGTTTGAGGAAAGAATGGTCCATTGTTGCTCACATTAGCAGTGTAAATGTTAAATACATCAAGTTATAACTGTGGATCATATTGAAGGGAAGACAGATTTACACCTACATCTACATATACTGACTGTGAAGATTTAGAAAAAACATTGGTCAACAGCTTTACCTATCTTGATTTGCATGTGAGATGGTGAAACATCTAATGGCAACCATCTAAGTGAAAAATAAAGAAATAATTATTGGGTAATTAAGTTTGCATTGAACAATTAATTTACTCATACGAGTAATGTGTCAATTGATGTAGGCTATAACCTGTGTGAGGTGTAACTTGCCAGCTTATTTAAAGTGTTGAAATGAAAAACCTACCACCTGCTCTGAAATGCACTGCAAGCATCTTCTGAAAATTTAGGTCACCATACATTGTGAATGGATATCCTTTGTTGCTTTTCAATATGTATTTATATGTAAAAAAAAAATTACAATGTTATATTACAGCAACACCTGGGGCATATTAGGATTCTGTTTATGATTTTACAACATTAGCCACTTCCATGCTGGACTGAAACACTTTCCTTTCTTTCTGTAATTAGTGCGAGAATCCTGAATTAGATGCATAATTCTTATTCTGAATGAGAATGTAAGTAAATAATAACAAAAAATCAGTCAACTCCCTCTAAACCCATAAAGGAAAGTAAGCCAGAACATGCAATAATAATAATAATAATAATAATAATAATAATAATAATAATAATAGTAAAATCATGGAAGTATTGAAAGGACAGTTGATATTTTATTCATATTGGTGGATGTAAAAATGTAAAAATGTTAGTAAAAATAAACTTTCTCAAAAGACAACAAAAAGCACAAAGACATAATAAACAGGAACAAAAAAGGTAATTGCAAAGCTGAAAATAGTGGCTCAATATTAGCAGGTACTTGAACAACATTCACATTCAGACATTGTCTGTACACTACCAGCAACAGCAATGTTTAAAGATATTTTGTACTCTGCTGTCTTACAGTATATCTACAATTTCAGCATGTAATAACACATCAACAATGTCCCACAAGCACAACACAACCTGCATTCTCTGTCATGTTACAATCTCTTTGCACAGCTTCAGTTCAACAATGAATGCATTAATACATAGTCAAATGTATTTCTTTTTACTTATCTGAGTTAGCATATGAAAATGCTCTTCTTCCAACCAATACAATTCATGAGACTCTCCATGTTTTGCACATTGATTATAAATGGCAAGATAAGCAGCATTAGCCAGGCGTTGACAAAACATATGTTCTTCTAAAAAGAAATGCTGATATCCAAAAAAAAAACACAGAGATTATGGAAACTTCTCAAAATCAGGGAAATGCTGTTTATATATGTCTTGTTTGTCTTCATTATGTTTCTACTGTATGTTAATATACCCTGTACAAAGTAAAGGGTATTATGATATTGTGGAATAACTAATTCTTTTTAGGAACATTTCATTCATGTCAGATGTTAGTGTATCTATAAACACTTCATTTGCAGCATGTACAGTTTATCATAAACTAAAACAAATTACATATATTGAGTGAGGGGTGTACTTGCTTGCAATTGCTTATCATTGATACTTTTAGATACCCCTTCTGAACTTGTCACTGAATTAGTAACAGCTAATCATAATAATCAGCTGCTAATAATAGCTATTGTGATCTAAACTGAGATAAACATCTGGAGTATTTCTTGATCTTTCAGTGTAAAGTGGGCTTCAGAGTAGACTGTGTGTGTGTGTGTGTGTGTGTGTATTTGTGCATGCCTGTGTGTGAGGAGAGGACAACAATCAAAGCATGCAAACTATGGCCAGAAAAAAAATTCTGTCTGACAGAAGAGTTGTGGACATCAGGAACAAATACACAGAATATGAGAGATCCACCAGGGAAGCCATCTCAGGCTGCTTATTTCTAAGAATTTAGGAACTCTGTTAAGAGACAGAATTGATACCTGAAAATTATGTATGAAATAATGCTGTTACAATTGTCTGAGTTTTAATCCTGTATGAATTTTAAAGGAAACATTTACTCCTAAGCATTAAGAGGTAAGGGCCTTTCTCTTGTCAACTCTCTTCATCAGTAATTTTACCCAGCGCTGATTGGGGTCTGCACAGAATGCCGTCCCTCTCCTCAGCGTGAACCTGTTGGACATACATAGACAAAAAGGATGTTTTAACATATTTGGTTACTGTGGATTTATACCTTGTCTATGTCTGTGAACACTTTTTAATTATTTTATCACAACGACTGAAAAGTTGTTCACGTTGATAATGTTGGCACTGATGGCCAGTGTTGTCCTGTGTATAATGTGCATTATGATGTGTAGTATTTTCTTCTGTACTCACACAATGGCGGGAACATTGCATCCACCATCAGTTTGCTGTATTCTGTAGGTGATCACGTTCCTCTTCGTACTCCTCTTCACAATATCGACATACCTCAAACAGCAGTTCTCATATGAGCCTGATATTCAGGGAGAGAGCTCAATTAAATACATGAACAATGATACTGTAGCTGTGCTATTCAAGATATCTATTGAGATTGCAATAGACCTATAGTTTAGTTGAACCTAAGACTCTTTACATGCATGGGTGAAGACTTGTGAATAAAGAATAACTGAGGATTCTGAGCTTCTGATTGTTTTGTGTGCACTGTAAGAGAGGGACTTTAAGCCTTCAGGGCTCTTGCAGAAGTATTGTGAAAAGGCAGAAGTAAGGCCACATGTTGAAACATGGGTTTTAGGAGATCACATAAAACACCATGGGAATTCTTAATCCTTGAGAAGCAATTGGAGAAACCTGTCTCATGAAACAGATTTTGTGGGCTAAACAAAATAACTTGTTATCATCAGTGAAAGTCCAGGTTGAGCAGTGAGAATGAAGCATTACGGGTAAGGCAGGTGAAGAAACATTATGTTGGACGTCGTTTGTGTAAACATGAAAGCTGAGACTATCTTGGATCAAGTTACTGGGAGACCAAAATTTGACAAGTCAAAAAAGTGTTCTGTTGAAGAAATGTGATCTTCCTCAGAATAGTATGGAATTCCTGCTAATACCTGCAGACTGTATTCCACAATAACTCATCACTGATCACAGCTGGAAGGTACAGACACAGTATGTAGTGAACATGTATAGAATTATCCGGATAAGTAATGACCATTTTTCATGATACATGTTTATTGTTAGTTTTGTCATCATATTTATTTTTGTTTTTAAATTTTGCAACAGTAAGTCTTATGTACACTGAGGATCATGATATGATCACTGAATAAAACATGCTGCAAACAAACAATATATAAAAACTCTGCCAGACAGAGCTTAATACACCTGGCACTACTACTCCCTTGAACAGTTGGAAGGTGTCTGGAATCACTTAACTAGCTTAAGCACTTAATCAAGTAACTTCAGTAATTCAAATCATGCTAAACAACTGGTTTTGACATTAACCTGAGAGGTCCAGACCACAATGTATCTACAGCAAATGGGCTTTCAGACTTGCCATGTGCATGGTGATATACAACAAGAGCCTGTTTCTGTATTAAGTGCCTGCTAAGTTTTGACATAGTAGATATTTCATTATTACCCTAACCCTTTAGCACACCTCCTCGAGAGCTGGTTCAGAGTGGTCACATTTATGTGTGCCTGGACTCAGGGGGTCATAATAATGCTAAGAGTAAAGTTAAGAGTGTCTAATGCACATTTGCATTTGTTTCAGTTGTACTTCAGTTGTACTTAAAAGCCAAAATTGTTAGTACCTTTACAATAAATATACAGAACATTGTAAACAATGTTTATTTGTTTTCTAGACTGAGAAAAGAATAGTCTAATTTGAAATTAATTTGAAATTATGGTCAGGTACACAATGTGATTATTGAAAATACTGGATTTTAGTTAAAAAGAAACACATTGATATACAATTATCTTATAGTTGTACAGTATTCCAATAAAACAAGTACGAATTGCAATTTAATTAGTTTCATTTAACTGTAAAATGAATGTAGAGGCATGGATGTTGAAAGTGCTTGCAGTCTATAAAAACCTACTACAACAAACGAGCATTGATAAAGCAACAGACCTGGCACCATTACACAGGCGGGAGAAGAAACAGCAGCATGGAAAGGACGAGTAACATTAATTCTCCTTTATATGTTCACTGTTTACTCCTTAATACTAGGAGAACGAAAAGGTGTGCACAACCGAGCATCTTCTTCAGCTGTTTGGGTACTCCCGAATTAAACTGCTGACTAGTCAGACAGCTAATTACGCTCGAGAGCTGGTTTTGGCTGAATTGAGATTTCTAACCAAGTATTGTGCATGTTTAATTTGTCATCGTATTCTGCCCTACCGTGAACATTGAGACGTGGGTGTCCTGTGATGAAACTGAGGCTATTTCTCAGAAATAACCTGTCGCACATTTTTCTCTTTCACAAACGGCACAATTTAGTTAGCTTGCTAGGTAACATTTAAGCTACATAACTTGCATGACAGTCATTTTAAACCACGATGCGGTCATCGACTAGTTAAAAATCGAAACAAAAATAACAGGCAAAACATACTTGAACTCTCAACGATACTTCCAGCAAATACCATCCTGAGACAGATTATTAGTTTAAAAAAGACTAAGCGTACATTGATGTGACCATCACGCATTCTTGGTTTCTGTCGGTCGGAGGACAGGGAATAAACCAGCCGACTTAAATTTCTAGCTCAATGAGGCGCTGCACCAATGCTGTGGTCTCCCCCTAGCCAAGCCTATTATGCATTACAACTATGTATTCAAGGAGTATTCTCCTAATATGAAATCTTAAATGGTGCTATGAAATGAGTTCAAGTTTTAACTAATCTTGGATGCCGCAGATCGCTAAACCACATACACACGCAACTCATTTAGCAAAATGATATTCAAACGGGAATGTTCTCCTACTAAAGTAACTGTAACTAGTTTAAATTAGGCTAAGTAAAACTCAATCCAAGTAAATCAAAGTAAAAAAAAGAAACTTTGTATTTCTTAAACTGAAAATGTAATCTTCATCTGAGCCCTCAGAAACCTCAGACGAGACAATACCAATGACTATAACAGTGATACCAATGATAATAACAGTACATCAGTGCTAGCTTCTTAGACATGATAGGCTTTTTTGCGCCGAAGTACTACCTACCTTGTGCCAGGCTGAGGTACAGGCAGGCCAGAAGAAGAAGACAGAAAAAGGCACTGAACCTCATGGCTCGCTCGGGTAGTCTGTGATCAGCTGCAAACAGAAGTGAAGGTGCACGGTCGGGAAGTGTTATGTTTTCAATGCAAGAATTGTAAACAGGCTCTTTTTATACCACTTAAAACTGCGAGTTTGATCTTTGAAGAAACTCTTGCGAAACCTCAGCAGAGTACTGCAGCAGCTGTAGGCAGCTGTATTCAAGGACATGTGTTTATTCTTAGCATAAATTATGAGGCTGAGTATACTTATGCACAGCCCCCTAATCCTAACCACACACACACAAACATTCACACACTATTTTGCAATCTTGCAGCTGCAGAACATCCCCTAGAAAGCCCTCCAAAAAACCCCAAAATGTTGACACACTTACAAAGTTTGAGAAGAAAAACGTCAGTCGTTTTCAGAAGATTACAGCAATATTCTTTGTCTCCTCTGTCTTAAGAAGAGTCTGCACCCTTATATAAAGTCTAGGTGATGTCCCCACCCCTCCATCAGTCATGTTACCTGAATCCATGTTACTCTTCTTCTTTTGGGAACAAGCATGAAAGTTTTCAACACCAGTCTTTGTTCGAGAAAATTATTTATTTATTTTTATTGATTTAATAAAACTTGGTAAAACATTCAGTGTAGCTTGCACGGTGTATGCTTGACATCTCACATCTTCCATGATGAGGGCCATTATTTCTTTCATTGTTTCAGTTTTGAGACCGAAGTGTCTCCCAGTAGATTTATATTTACATTTATCTAAAGCAACTTTTAGGTGAGGCAGAGCACAACAGAAGCAAAAGCCATGCAAGGAGTCACAACATTAGAAGTGCTGCATGACCAAGTTTCAGTAGTTGGCCAGACAAGGTCCAAGGCAGCTGGTAGAGACACAAGTGCATTCAACCATTAAATTTGAAGTTTATTTTATTTTGTTTTTTTTTTAAAGGAAAACAGAGTTAGGACATATGAAATTGCTTTAGGTTGTAGTGCTTCAGGTGAGCACAGAAGAGTTGTATCTTCAGATGTGTCTTAAAAATAGATGTCATCTCAATCTTGCAATAGGCCATCTTTTTTTGCCTAATGATCCCACAGTAAACATAATTGTCTATGTAATTGTGGACTGGGATGAATATAAAAGGCAAATGTACACTGCAAAATAAATTATTTCTTGCTGCAATAATAAAAATATCAAATAAATATGGATTTCTTGAAAAGATTTTTCTTAGAATTTGTGAACCATATATAATAATTTCATGAGAAATATCTCAAGACATGCATGATGTCTGATTGATCCCTCATTGCCTTAAACCATTGTGGTTACACAGTGTCAAAAATGATCCTTAAGATCAATGTTAACTTGCAGCAGATTGCCAAATTCATAGTGACTAACAATGATCTGAGAGTATGACACTACACTACAGTCAACTCTCAGTTATCCAGTTACAGATAATCTGTGCCAGCAGGCCACACTGGTGTAAATTTTATATCAATAAAGACCTTTTGTTCTCCAAATATTGATAGTAAGGGTAGAGGGAGAGTCTGGTCCCGCATTATCAAGTCATGCTGTCATTAAATCGATGAGCTAAAAGATAGCCAAATAGTACATCTAATTGTTTCACAGCTGTTCACAAAAACCTAGCTATCTGTGACTAAGTAATGATACATGGCAACATGGGTAAGCTGCCCCTAATTATCTTATCTTGTATCTTGAGCCTTGTTACATCCAGGACAAAAGCCCTTTCAGTGTACAAAAAGGCTAAGTAAAAATTAAAATTCAGTACATGTGTACTGAGAATTATTTTACATTTTTGCATCCTTTCCTGCTTTTCTCATTTCATATGTCCTTGCTGTAATTTAATGGAATTGAGCTGAAAAATCAAAATCAAGTTTCATGTTCAAATCATGGAATTTAGATGTATTTTAAGTGTATTTTTAACATACCATATGTTTACTCAGCTCCAGGTTACTTCTTAATGTAAGAACTCAGTAAAATCTACATTGGATCCTGTTCCTCCTCTCCTCTACTTTAGTTAATAATTTATAATACTTATTATTATGAATTATGTGCCTCTATTGCAATTTCATTTTCTTTAAAGTTAGCTCAGTTGTATCCAACCAAAACAAACCAAAAACATTTTAACTTTGGTTGCCATTGAAGACCCAAGCAAGTATTTTGCTGAGTTTTTTGTCCTCTGAAGACAACATGTTTATGTGTTGTTTCAATATCTGTAACTGTAAGGTGCCCCTTTATGACATCTCTCATTCCATTGCGCTATATCCACCATGATTTTGAACTCTTTGCATGAAATTCAATCCTCGAAGCACACCATGAGAACTGTTTTATTTGAACATTATTTGAAATTAAGTTTGATTGATTTGAAAATCATGGTGCATTTACAGTAATGAGGGCAGATGGAGTATTGTTTTACAGTTAAGTTATTGATATTACTTTGGAATTCCCCTCAAACCCCAAGTTGCATACACTGTTCTGAGATGTTCCAGTACGCTTGGCCTGCTCTTATTTTATTTCACATGATAAGTCCTAAATGAAAAACAGAACCAAGCTGAGGCAAGATGCCACATCTTTTCTTCTTTTTCAAAAAAGATGAAGCAATTCTCTCTGGTTTACATACTTTTATTCCCCCCTCTGTTGAGTTTGACTCAGTTGGAAACCTCACTGAGCTGAAACCAGAACCCTTGTTTTTGCCACATGTTCTTGGACACTATTCTTTGCATGCTGATAAGGGTGTAATCAGATCACAGCATTGATGCCAGCTGTCCTGGCACCCCCCACACCTCCCTTACCTAAGTAAGTGCTATTAGATGAAAGAGGATGAAAAGGGACCTTTCTGACACGGAACTTACTTAATGTGGGGAAATATCTTTTCAGAATTCATACCATTTTAGTCATTTTCCTGCTTTAATACTGTACTATCTTCATACCAAAATGGAAATTAAGGGTGGCTAAAAGCTGAAAAATAAAGGAAATTCAAATGAAAGGCATAGCCCTTAAGTCATGTCAGGGATGCTGGTCAGTCTCCTAATCTATCATTTGATTGGCATCTCATGGATGGGAAGGTGTGGAATGAAGTGGTAGCATCTTGTTGTGTTTGTTCTGGTGTCCTAGCCCTGTCCCAAAGCTGACGATGCTTGTGGTTGCCATGGCATCAATCATTACACGAATGAGAGATTGTTGTTCATCTTTTAAAACTTTAGATTAGCACACTCAATACAACCATATGGGTAAGTGCAGTCCATAAAGATTTTTGTCTGATACTTATTGTGTGATCCTGCCCACCAATTATTTTTTCATGGTATCTTTTATTATAAACTATGCAAATTATTATAATGGTATTTTTTCAAACAATTGGGAGTGGTCACTGTAGATAATATACCAAATTTAATCATTGTTGGTGCTAAGATTGTGAAATAACCCTAAAATCACATTTTCAATGCCTTAGCCTTTTGCCCTGAACTACTACTAAAATGATTTTCTTGGTAAAAATATTTCATAAAGACTGTTTTTCATTGTTCTATCCTTCAAATGCTTTATTTGAGTTTAATTAATTATGCATTAATTGTGGTTTATGGCTTTACACAGAGGGATTTGTGTTTCGATAGGATAAAATGGCTCCTTGTGCTTAGTGGGTAGTTGTACTGTATGGCAGGTGCTGTATTCTACTTGCTTACTTGCTGTTCGTAGTGCAGGATAACTTCTAATGCTCTTTATAGTGCTCTAACGCCCTATATACACTAAATGTGTTTCCCAAATAAAACAATGTATCTATCTAGATAGCTACAATCCAATCATGTGATGTAAGAGGGTGACAATCAAAGGACAGACAGCCCACACCTTTTCATAAAACCTAATTCCAGCAAAGGTGGTGACAATCAAGGGAGAAAAATGGTAAATGGACTGCATTTATATAGCGCTTTTCTACTCATTTTGAGTACTCAAAGCACTTTACAGTTATATGCCTCACATCTACCTACCAGTGGCAGAGGCTGCTATACAGGCTTACCAACTGGCCACTGGGAGCTGTTGGGGGTTCAGTGTCTTGCTCAAGGACACTTTGACACTCTGTCAGGATGAGCCACATTTGAACCAGGGACCTTCCAATCCCTAGTCGACTGCTCTATCTCCTGAGCCACTGTCGTCCCCAAAAAAAAAAGTTCCGACTTATTTCTTAATTTATCAGCTTTCTACCAAATCAGTCATTTATAACATTATTAGCATTATGGAAATAAAAGCACATGAACAGAATACTTGAAGAAGCAGTATGACTCTCCAAACCAGCCAATTTATTGTTATTGCATTGAGAAATCTGGGACTGCGGTAGTGAAAAGCAGTGATGGGAAACTGACCAGTAATCTAGAAACATGGCAACATTTGCACTGTGGTTTCTGGCAGTCATTATCAGTTGTAAAATTAAAAAAAAAATCTGAAGCATAAAATGAACAGACAGTATGTTGGCGTGAAATGTAGCATTGTCATACAAGACGGTTTCTGCCAAAAAATAAAAAGATGAGAACAGAGATAAAGTGCAAAATCTCCCTAATAACATTCATATCTGGTAATACAAAGGCTGATAAATATATAAATAATATTTTTATTTAATGCTAAACTCAGGATTTTGGGTCTTACAGGAAATAAGAAAAAATCCATTCAGCCTCAGATTAAGTATTTTGCGCAAAATAAAACTATTTTCAGGTCTTTGTAAAGCAAGAATCTCATTCTTTCTGCATGTACTTCATGACACTGTACATTTTGTTTTTCCAATAAACCTTTTTCCTGGAACGTGTGTTAACTTGTGTTTTGGCAGATATGAAGCTCTCAAATTTAATGACTCCCGTCAGTAAAAGTTTGAATTATTATTTCCATGTTGGCCAGTTGGCTTGGATTCCTCCTCTGATACTCAAAGCTATGAAAAAAAATCTGTTCAAACAGGAGTTCTTGAATTTACATATTTGCCTTCTCTCAGTTGAATCACTTCTCCATTGCTGTACTTGTACAAATACACCACAAGCCAGTTTCTGACTCCTGTTTGTATTTAATTTTGTTCCCATGTTTTTCTTCTGTAAATCACCTTTCCCGCTCAACAATATTTTGGAATTTAGCTTAAGTCCCCCCTAGGACAGAGTTCAACAAACTCACTGACCATGTTTGTAGACAATATTCTGAAGCTGAGAGCTCCAAATTTATATTCCTGTAAGCATGTGTACTGTATTGTACTGTAACTCCCTGGGAGGGTGCAGTTATATGAATAGCTTCCACTGATATGTGCAAAATGTGTGTTCAGGTATAAATCAGACAAAAAGGATGCAAACATATGCGACCTTACACCACATTCAGGACAATGGAAGAGGAATGCTTGAATTTTATGCTACAGTAATACCTTTCACATGATATACAATACATCACCAAACATAAGTAAAATTCCACTTCCTCAATCAGGAAATATTAGCTTTGAGTTTTCACTATCTTTTGTATAATTATAATTTTTTACTTTTTCAAAAAACATTGGGAGTTGATTTCTTTTCTCTGTTAGGTATTCAGTTGCTTGCAAAAATAATATTATTGCCAAGAGTTACTTTTCCAGAACTGCAAAAAGCACACTTATCTAATGAACACAAGATTCCTTTCTTTTGGCTGTGGGATATATGCCGTAGTGGCAATATTTCACAATAAATTGGCTCTGGGCAGTTACAATACCAGTAACAGTATTACGCAAACCAATTTATAAGATATTGTATGAATATGTGAACCCTGACAATTAGCTAGTTATGTTCTATTTGCTTCAAACATAACATGAATCTCACTGTGAACATAACATGAATCTTACTGTTCCCAACCCTCAAAGCATGTTCACTACAACATGCATGAAAGGTAGGAAGGTTCTGGCTTGGTTGCAAGTAAGATGTATTTTTCATGTTGAAAAATCTGAAAATGTATAGCTCAGATCTTGAAGGAATAACTATGTCACACCTTCAAAAACAGCTTTATGGTTCACATTGTGTAAAGAACAGCATTTTTTCTTTACTACTTAATTTGGACTGTACTGAAGAATTGTACCCAGTTCAGTTTTGTATTGATGTTATTCACTGTGCATATTTTATTATGCTTCTCCCCACGCTGCCCTTTTTGAATGGTTCCACTCATCTCACTGCAACAATCTTTGTGCTTGTGCAGGAGTGCTGCAGCAAGACAAATGCAGCTTTCTCCGATAGACTCTCATACAGCCAATAGCTAGTTTTCACACCACAATATGACAGTGCATTGCAGGTAAGTGAACTCCACTGCAGTTGCCCAAGCAGCTTGCAGGCATCTGATGAATCAAAATTGCATGAGAGTTGTGAGACAAGGTGACACTGTTGACAGTCTGACAGACTCTGACAGACCAAGGCCAATTTGTTCCACCACTATGGGCTCCAAGTCACTGTTGGCCAATGGTGTGGCTGGGACTGCACTTAAGCTGTTGGCCTCAGTCTGCACTCAAAATGAGTGCCTTGCTGTCTGAGGAACGTAGGAGCCCTAACTGTGCACACCAATTCAGAGGGTCGCAACCAACTAATAGACTTGAGACAGTAAAATTGGCACATTGATACCTTAGTGCTCATCAGGGCCCTACAAAACCCTGTGATCACAGGGGTTACTGTAAAACCATCAGTCATCTCTAGGATATTATACTGTCCTTCTCATGCATAATCCACATTCTATTGTGAGAAATGTATGTAATGTTCTTCTTTGTGTATTCAGGGTTTTGAGTTTAAAAGTTCCTTTACCTGCATTGTGGAATATGCCTGTGGGAGGGGTACTGAGCTCCACCTATAGGGTCTGGGGTGTTGTGGATTGGACATAATAGCTTTTTTATTTTTACAGTGTTAAAAGATTTATTATTATAGCATTGCACTGGAAGGTAACACTACACATTCTGGTTTTATGTTGTGGTGAGGACCACAGTATACCAATATCAGTATGCTTAACCTGAGTGCTTGTAAGGACTTGTTTTGATTTGGGAGACTTCTTTTGATTTGATTTTGTGCATACTATTACCTTTGCAAAGAAGAGGAGCACCAAAGTGTCAGCTCCCTAAACCCTGACTTTGACTTAAACCCTCTTAATCGCACTGTGGTTCTCAAGGTCCAAGCTAAGGTTCTCACTGGTTGTTTTCTTCCACTTGTTCTTCTGTCCACAAGATGGAGCAAGAAAGCAAGAAAGTTACACGCAACCTCTCAGAAGTGTGTACATGAATGCACTGAGGGTGAGTGGGGAATAACATGATGTGGCATGTTCTTGGAAGCCATGACCTCAAAACTGCATTTTCAATTGACATTCAGTTCCACTCCAAGGGCACTAAGATTTTCACACAATAGTATATACAACTGATTTACTATATTAAACTACATCACTACATGATAGACCTTAATCATTTTGCTGTAATTATGTGATTTATTAGATCGCATTTTACAGGGCAACCTCACACTCATCTTACATTAACACAAATATAGATTATTTGTATCAACGTCAGCAGTCAATCATACCTAATGCAATTGAACAACAAAACATAGGATAGAATAGAAGATAAAACATGTGTTTACTACTATCACATAAATATTTTCACCAGTGAAAATACTAGTATCTATCTATCTTTAAAAAGTTTGCAAGCAGTACATTATTGTCATTTAGCAGACACTCATATCTAGAGTGACTTATGGAATTTACAATTTTTACATGTTACCCATTCATACAGATGAATATTTACTGAAGCAGCTCTGGTTTAAGTACCCAGCAGTGCCCCAGCGGGGAATCAAACTAGTAAGCTTTTGGTCACAAGCCCTGCTCCTTATACTATTCTGTAATGTTTCATTGGTGCCAGGGGCAAAGTGATAATTTATTTTTAGCTTCCATGTGGACAAATACAAATAATTTTTCTTGTTTTTTTTTTTCCGCCAAAAAAGAAAAAACAAGCATAACTCAGCTGTGATTTATTAGCAGCAGGCATTTAGGGGCAGAGTGAGGATCAGCTGACCTCTGATTGAGCTAGAATAGGACCAGGTCAGGTATGTCTGCAGAAATGTGAAATGTTTCACTGACACCTGACTGAGGCAGATGAACCAAAAACACAAGGGCACTTTCAAAAAAGTGGAAATAAATAGATGGGAATAACCTGAAAGAAGGGATGTATACAAATTTTGGTAAAAATAGTGAAAATTGGAATTCACAATTTCCCACCTTTGCAGTGTGTGGCAATTGACAGCAACTGTGAAATGGCCATGTTACCAACTTTCATTGATAATACACCTAATCATCTGACCATAAAAATGTTAGCAAAGGGAATCAGATTATCAGAATACCTACCATGGTTCAGGTTTTTAGTGGTGCTCTGATTGAAGATATCCAATAGGAATTAATTTTATTTGCTGTCTCCAGCTGAAGTCTGAAATTTACAGTGCTTATGGTTGACTAGCTGTAGTTTGCTAAATTTCATTTACAGCACTGTAAAAATTTTTTTTTTGTTTTTGTTCTGCCTTATTCCCTTTTGCCTTGGCATTTTGAAAGAAATAACAATAAGACAATTTCTGAAATTGTTACCTGATTATGAATGCTAAATTCTGCAAAAAATTGATATTATTGTTTATGCATTTATCAGATGTATGGAATTAATAAGGCAACTTCATAAAGCAATGGGAGGCATGATATCACAAATCTTTCTCTGGTGCTTTCTTTTACAAAAACTATTGAATGGCAGTATTATCAATAAAATTGGGCATAGTTTAAAAACTGCATACAGGAAGACATTTTACTTATCTGAAAACATACTTATTATATACCTTCCATGTAATATTTTAGTGTAATTTAACTGCATTGAATGAGTATGGTCATTTCCTTCAAATACACATTTGTATTTGAGTCTGTAACCATCATGCAGTTAACATAATCACTTTACTTACAACACAAAGATCAGTTTAAAATTCTACCTCTACAGGGTACATTTTAATAGGTAAAACATTAAGGAATGGAGGAGTGGACAGGTTCTGTTTAACCTTTGTCCACTTAGGATAATAGCTTTCAGTTAAACAAAACAGCTTAAAGTTTTACTTCTACAGAGAAAAACAGAGTCATTGACAAAGTATACACTGCATCCAAACTTCTAGTACAGAAGTACAGTTTCTTTGTAACACTGAGGTTTTCAGTAAAATAAATTGTGATCTCATGCTTGGGTTAAATTTCACAATGATCTTTGGTAAAGCCATTTTAAAAAAGAATGTGTAGACTGTTTTAGTAAGGCATGAAATACGCATGTTATTTTCACAAAACAATTCTAACAAACAGAACAGAAAATGCAGCCTGTCTGCTCTTAGTGTTGTAATGACCCAAGAGACCAAATCCAAAATAGAACCAATACATTCTATAACTCACTGGAAGTAAATAACTGGTTAATTTACATAAAAATAGCAATGGTACTTCTCAACATGATGATGTTTTTGGAAAATGTTTAAATAATCACAGGAATATACTTAATATTGAATATATATGTTCTACTTATTTTGCTACTGACAGGAAGATGAAAAGGGGGCACTTAAAGAGTAAAATCAGTTCAAATTAACATTAAAGATTATGAGTGGCCTTTAATGAGTCATTAGGCACCACAAATAGGCCTACTATCCTACATTACCCTGCATCGTTTAAACATGGCGTACGGGAGGTCCAGAGGAAATGTGAAGTAGCTGTGATGAAAGCAGATGTGAGAACACAAAAGAACGTCAAACTGTGAACGCTGTTTCTGAGTAATTATACATGCAGACTGCTCCGTTCGGTCGTCCATTCTAACGTTTTGTCATATGGTCAGGAGGGGAAACTACGGACATGTTCATGTGTGTAACATGAAATGCTTAGGTCAATATATCAACTATTGGTGCATAACCTCTACACAATAATGCAACGGGTGGCGGTCAGCTTAACTGTGTTAACCAATACTCGTCCTTCATGACGTAAAGCAACAATGACACACATTTCATTATAGATGATCTGAGACGGCTGAACGTTTGCACTATATTACGAAGACACAGTACATTAACGTGCGACATGTAGCTACCCGCATGCGCACACGTAGGCTATTTGAGCTTCGAGTGGATTTCCTCGTCAAGATGCTACAACGAAAAAAAAAATACAGCTATTGATGTAAATACCATGTAAATAAAATGTGTTCACAGATGGCATTGCTATTTAAGAGACAAGTAACATCGCTTACTCCAAGGGATACGGTTTTACGAGAACAAGAAGTACTCAATCAGTAACACAGCCACCCGACACACGTTTCCAACTATTGCCTCGCAGCTGCACAGCGCTTGCGCACTTCTTAACTAAATAGCTCGAATGCATGACCTCAGTTAGACAACAGGAGGTCACATGGGCAACTGCGCCCAATTGCATATGGGGTTTAATATTGCAATCAGTGAATCAGTGAACATGGGCTCCGTGCTGTTATTGCCACAAAATTCCCATACACTTTTTCAAAAAAAAAAACCAAATCATATATGATTTACTTAAAAGATATATGGACTCATTTAATTTATTATTAAATTAAATTTTTATTTTATTTAATTTATTTAACTTATCTATTTCAATGAACCACATTGGACAATAACTGACAAATGTGATGAAAATTCGGTAGTTTTAGAGAATCACTTTTTTCATGGGTAGGGAGGTTTGTTTCTGCTGCTCTCTGCCTCCTCGGCAGCTGCCGTTTTCCGCGTGGATTCACTTGGAAGCCACACAGGAAGATCAGCTGAGTAATGTCATGTGATCTAGAAGCGACAAGAAATACGGAAGCGATCTCTTTACAGCAAACTTAAGTAACGTCAGTTACTTTGTTTATAGAGACAATAGAAGTCGAGCAGCTACGGATCGGTAAGTCATCTAACAAAATGTCTAACCAGCGTAAATGTTGCCCTATCTTTTAAGCATAGTATTAGAAGTATATAGCTAACCAGAGTAGACAACATGTATTTGTTTTCAAGGTTGATGTGAGTGAAACATACCTGTAATCACCTTTCGCAAGCGGACAACATTAGGGAGCTAGCAAATAGACACAGACATAACTGGCTAGCTCAGTAGCCTGTAGTGCACTAGATAGCTATTTGTGTATTAAATTAGGTATCGTAAGAAACAGAGCTGTGTTTTAGCTAACTAGCTAAATGTATTTTTTTCTTGGTAAATGTATAATTTAAATGAGTTTAATGGTAATTAAATATTTAGCAATCTACTCTTGGTGATAATGGACAATTAAATGACTTGCTGCCGCATAGCCTACTTGCTTAGTTACGTATTACAAACCCGTTAGATTCAGGATTTGACGCAACTTTGAAGGGTTTCGATGGGCAAGTTCGGTGAAATTACCTATTAGCCACGCAGCAATCCGGCGATCTACCGAAAATGAGGGACGCTAATCGCTTTGCTTCATTCATCTTTTGTCCCAACAGTAGTGGGTAAGCGTGCGCTCCACACTCAAGATGTCAGATGACAGGTTTCTGTCAGCATTGGCCGTGACTGTGTGTATGCTGATGACATGTGGTGAGTATTTTCCTGTCGGGAACCTTAGCAATTTCCCTTAAGAAAAAAGTAGTGCTGAGAGAGTTTTAAATACCCGTAATTATTTCTGTAAAAATGGCGGAACAGTGTAACAACCTTTTTTTCTACATCTCAGATGCGAGTGTGTTCCTGTCGGCTCCACCCACTGTAAATTTGGAACAGAAAAGTTCACAAAATGTGACCATTGTTCCAAGGTAATATTTAAGCTTCTCTCCAATAGTCGACTTAACGTTAAAGCTTTAAGTAAAATATTATGTGGCCTCGCCATTTCTTTGGTGTTCTCAGCCTTATGTAGGTGTGTTTCTTTTAAGAACGGATCGCTCTGCTGAGGAATCATCTACTTATCTTCATTCATGTCTCTGTTTTCCTGTACAGTGCACCGCTAAATGTGACTGCAGCCATTCTCTTTAACATCACCTATGCTTCTAAAAATGCCTCTATTATTATTCATCTCCCTGATGAGGTACGTTTTATCTGGCAATCCCACCTAGTAATTTCTATTTGCTAGTGGAACAGACTTTTTTTGTTTTATAAGGGGAAGGACATATGTGGAAGTGAAACTGAGAGACTGCCTTTCAAATATTTTGAACATTTAACTGACTGCAACATAAGTCTCAGTTACACATTCTGTTTCACAGGTGGTGTTGCCCGCAGGGGCCCCGTCATGCAGTTTTGAGGTGCATGCAGAACACGTGGGGCAGGTGACAGCATATCTGTACAGTAACGGCACCAACCTGACAAGGTGAGGGGCAAGATCGTATCAATTCTCAGATAACTCAAGGAGAGAATGTCTGGTAACTGTAACTCAATTTGAAATATAGGGGTGGAGGGGGGAGTGTCTTCTGAATGGCTCAGACAACAGAGGAGGTTTCTCTTAGTGACAATTGAGTCCCATGACCAGGAAAGCAAACTAGCTATATCATCTGCTGATGATGATGGGTAGCCCACGGTGCCTGTCACACAGCTGGCATCATGTGACTTATTCAGGCGCCTATGAGGTACTCGTATCATGGTAGTACAGAGATGCACTTATTTTATCCACAGTTTTATGTCTGCCTCCTGGTGCATTATGGAACTTGTAGTCTGAAAAGTAGCAACATTGGGTGGGATATGTTTTGGAGGGTTGCATGCATGCACCTTGCCCTGTGCTTCCACTCAGTTGTAGCGGTTGTAGTGATGGAGTGAGCTTCATGTTCAGTTGGTGTTTGCAAGTAGTTGCTTGGAAAAAGGAGGAGTATTATTTATTCGTGGTGTTTTTGCATCATCAGCTGTCAAACTCTAGTAAAAGGCAATGTGTGATGCATACCACAGGGTAAAAAACCTACAGGAGCATTTCTTAACAAAATAGAAAAGATGACAGGACTTGTATGTTTGTCGTGTGATGTGCCTTTAATGAGAAAATATCAGAGTAGCAGTGACAAAACCCTCAAATTACATGCATGCATTAAGTATGCAAAGGTGTAGCACATCACAGGAACCTACTGAAATTTACATTTGTACATTACAGCATATTTACAAATAATGCTGTTTCAGAAAAGGCAACACTGCTGTAACAGCTTTTATAAAGGTGCTGTTTTGTCTCAGATTTAGAGCCTTCGCTCTCCATTAGCTTGATATAACACCCTCAATAGCTTTTCTTCCTCTGTTTTTCAGCCTCACAACCAGGATTCGTTTCATGGTTGTCAGAAGCAACATCCTTGAGATCATCAACCAAATCATTGGCTGGATATACTTTCTTGCCTGGTCCATTTCATTCTATCCTCAGGCGTATGAGAACTGGAAAAGAAAAAGGTATATGTAATAGGTGTTTCTTTTTTTAATAAAAAAAAATCACATTCCTGTTGGACACTAATTAATTCACAGTCACCATAATCCAGGTTTTAAAATCTTAAAGCAAATTACAGAGGGGACCTCTGTCTTTACTAATAATGTCTTCCTTTTAGTGTGGTGGGGCTGAACTTTGATTACCTGGCTCTCAACTTGACTGGATTCATTGCATACAGTGTCTTTAATGTGGGTCTCTTCTGGGTACCCTACCTGAAGGTAAAATATGGCTGCCTGTGAATTGACTTTTGTAATTACATTCTTTTAAATATGTTTACATTTGGGTCAGACATATTTAGCTCAAATTTAATGACATGTTTCCATCAAATAGAACCCTTTTCATGAGAAGAAAGGATAGTCCCTCTCAAGAAATTGAACATATAATAGGTTATATTCAATTTTATTTTAAACTTGATTTCATCAAACAGTAGTGATGATTGTAATACCACAAGGTAATGAAAAATTCTCAAGTATGTCCTTAATATTTTTCATTGGAGAATATTTGGAAGACATATGGAGGTTGATTTTGTCAGAACAGATGTTATAGGGTTGCATCTTTAAGATTAGGTGTCTGGCTGAAGTGTACAGTTTGTACTGTGAGAGATACACTTTAGACATTTTAGGTCAGAGCTGTCTGAGGAGACAAGAGGGGAACTGTAGGAGGGATACAGACATCATAAAGTACAGAAGGTGTTATGGAACTTGGATGTCTTCTCTTATGTGCTGAATTTGGAAGGTACTATACAACTAACTCTGGATTTGGAGTCAGGTTTTCATTACTAATATAACAGAAGGCTGTTAGGAAGGTCACAATACTCAATAGGGATTGAAAACCTCAGTATATTTGTTCTTAATCCAGAATGATTCCTTCACTTGACATTGCCTGTTAAATGTGTATTAATGTACATGTGTGTGCTTTGTATCTTTAGGAGGAGTTCTTGAGGAAATATCCCAATGGCGTGAACCCAGTTGATGCCAATGATGTGTTTTTTAGCCTTCATGCTCTGGTGCTGACTCTGGTGTATGTCTGCCAGTGTGTCATGTATGAGGTGAGTGATGTTTTGCTGTTACCTCAACAAGGGTTTCTAATTTAAGTATTATTATTATTATTATTATTATTATTATTATGAGTTACATATGTGTCTCGTTTAAAGATTGGATCATCTCAAATTCTCAGCATATGTGTGAGTGAAATGGTCAATCAAGCTTTTCTGGTTGAATTTGTGGTGCTCAGTTTTGAAGACAAATTTGAAAATCTCAAAAGCATATCTGTCTCCCCTGGAACAATAGCATGTACAAGCGTTTCAAAGTTAAAAAGCATGAGTGAAATGTCATAATAAATGTGACTGCTTTCTGGTGTGTATGTATTTTAGAGAGGAGAACAGAAGGTGTCCAAAATTGCCATCGCCTTACTCATAATTGGCTGGATGTTTGCTCTGGTTACCCTCTTCGTTGCTGTGGCCAATAAGATTACGTGGCTGGAATACATTTACTACTTCTCTTACATAAAGTTAGGTGTCACGCTGGTCAAATACATCCCTCAGGTATGAAATTTTTTTTTTTTTTTTGCTTTTTGTAATGCTTGCAATATTATTGAAGCAGTGGCTGAAAGGGACTAGTAATCAGAGAGACTAAATAGGTAGTGGCTCTTGTCAACATATAAAAATGGTTTTAATTAGCAGATGTTCTTAACTGTGGCAGCTTAAATCATTGACATGTTTACACAAGAAGGAAAACTTAATTCTGTTTTTAATTCAGCATCCAGGTTGAGTACATTGCTCAAAATTAAAGCAGCTCTATACTGCGTGGGATTCAGATGCATCATACATATAATTCTTTTGTTTTCAGACCTCTGGCCACTACACTGCTGTCTTACCTGTACACAGGACCATATTTTTACAATAACGTCCCTGTCTGAGACACTGTAGTCTGCATCATGTCTAACCCTGGATTCTGCATCAGTCCCTAACACACCTTCATTACATACCCTGTTTTGTGTGCCTAGGCTTACATGAACTATCAGAGACAAAGTACAGAGGGATGGAGTATTGGTAATGTGCTACTGGATTTCACTGGTGGCAGCTTCAGCCTCATTCAGATGTTCCTGCAGTCATACAACAATGGTAAGACTATCCACACCACATGGAAGGTATCAGTGGTCTGTTGCACTGCAAGTGAAATCTTTTGGGTGATGTGAATAGATAGAGGGTAAAAGGCCATGTCTTGTTAGCTGGATTTATGTATTCATTCATTCATTCGTTTTGTAGATGAGTGGAAGCTGATTTTTGGAGACCCTACGAAGTTTGGATTGGGTGTCTTCTCCATATTTTTTGATGTGTTGTTTATAATTCAACACTACTGTCTGTATCGACGACCGGATCCACAATACCAGCTTGTTGATTAGCCAGGTAAATACCTCTGCTATTAAACTTGGTGCCTTTTACTTGCAAGGACTTGTGACTCTGAGGACTGTACTTTTTACAGTCTCCCAAAAAGTGGATGAAGAGGATGTTGTGGACAACACAGGGCTTTTTGTTTTGGAAACAAATTACATGGAAGTGAAATATTTTTGTAGGACTATGGGCATTATCAGTGTCAATTGGGGGGATATTTAAAGATCTTTTCTGATGTCATTGAGAAAACAACACACAGAGTTCTGTTGTAAGGACTTCTCTGAGTACTGTATTTTTATCTGTTCACATTTTATTGATCACAATGTCAGGTGCTAATTCACAAATGACACTGAGTTTGTCCTTCTTTTATTTTTGTGTTCATTTTTTTTGGGGGGGGGGGGGGGGGGGGGTTGGCTTGCAGTACACTGATATTTTCCTCTTAGCAGATGATGTGCATAATCAACATTTCAGATGAATGTAGAACTACATTATTCATTGTTCTGTTAATTATCAATATGTATACTTCTTGTAAAAACAATTGGTTAGAAGGACAGGGAAATTAAAGTCCTGTGATGACCATCATTAATAAGGGATTTCCAATAAACATTTTATACTCTGCCAGTGTACTTATTCAGTTTTGTTTTATGAATGCTGAGGGGGAAATAGTGTGGTGAGGTACAGTGCCTTCATAATGGAAATGATGGAAGCTTGTAGAGCTTCATAGTCTGTGGTTGTGAAGCAGAATGAGGTGATGCAGGGTGTCAATATGACATTTAATTATATACTACTATAACTCTTAAACTCTGCATGTATGTTACAAACATGACAAATTGCATTCACTACATGTTGAGAGCATTTCTTATAGAGATATTGGAGCTTTTGAGTAGCTAATTACATATATTATCATACTGTATATGTATAGTCTGTATATGTAAGTACTGCTTTTTTGTACACTGAAAGCGATTGTCTTCTAGATTCAAATAAACTGCATTTTTAGTGGCCTGGTGAAAGGTAACAGCTTACAGTTGGTTATGCTGGAGGGATGTAGCTATAGACTGAATATGCTGAAATTTAGCCTTTTGAAACAGAACATACTAATGATAAGCAGTATCTTTTGCATTTTGTCAAATGAGTTTAGATGGTAATTTATGATTCAATATTCAATATTTTGTAATCATCTAAAAGATTTTGTTTTTAAACTAAGAGTACTGGGATGAACTGACTTCTCATGGGTCTGGTTACAGCAAAACCCTGTAGTGGGTATGGTCATATCTGTTGTGGCTGTGCCTATAATTGACATTATCCACAATTCTTTCAACTCGGCTACAATGCACAGATGTAGCTCCAGGCTGAATATGATGAAATGGGCTTTCCAGACAGGAGGGATTAGTGATGAGGAATGTGTACTTTTTGCTTAGCAGTTACTGTTATCAAGGGCAATTTACACACCTTCCAGTTTTCCCACACTATAATTTATACACCTGGATGTTTATCGAGGGAAATTGGGATGAGTGCTTTGACCAACAGTAAAACAGAAGCGGCCTACATGGGAACTGAAGTGGAAACTTTTGGGGTTATAAAACGACTATGCCAGACTGCCAAAGACGGTAAGAAGCAAATCATGTAGTGGTATGAAGTTGATGGTATAGAAGTAAATGCTTGAAATGGTTCATATACACACATATATATATATATATATATATATACACACACACACACACACACACACGCACACGCACACGCGCACACACACAGAGGTCTCTGCGCATGAATCCATCGCTGCCAAATTAACCTACCTTCCACTCAGTTTAGAAGTAACGCGCATGATCAGCGAATGGAATTGTGGGTTCAAGTAAGGAAGTAAAATGGCGGATCTTGCAAACGAAGGTAAGGAGCTGCGCAGGGGGAAAGGAAAACAAATGAAATGAATGAGCAACTAAAGTCGGAAGGGCTGATCTGCAGTCACGGAGAAGTGTAAAGGAAAGTGTCAGGGAGCTGGAGTTGTGCCCGTGACTCGACACAGGTCTGGTCGGATAATGGAGAGAGAAATTTCGGGTAACGTTTGCATACATAGTGTTCCCGGCCTTTCAAATAATCTCCAGATAGGGGGAGGAGGGGAACCAGGCCAAAACGTCGGGCACAGTGGTGTAATGGGGAGGGGGTGCTTTGAGATTGGAATCCATAACTAGCTAATTATTAAAGCGCGACACTCATATTTAAGTGTGATCCTCGTTGCCGTCTTCTCATAGACTCGTGTATTATGCTAACTTCATTATTGGTGTCGATCGGGCGCTAATGCTAGCATAGTTGTCTGCATCGTAGTGACCAAATATAACAATGTTAACGTTAGCTAGCTAATGCTCCACTGACTTGTCAAGGAGCGGTAGCTTGGTTGCTAGCCAGTGTCACCTAAATCTGTTCACCATATACGTGTACAGTTAGGTCATATAAGTAGGTGCAGTTAAGATAAACTAAGTGGCTAACTTGCCTAATAGAGAGGCAGATGTAATGTGGGGGCAATCAGTAAGCCAGCATGCTAGTGGTAAGTGAAAGGGTAATTCTCAACGTTCACAGCTAAATCAAGGAGAGCGGCATTCCACATTAGTGGGATTACTAGCTAGAGGTAGTTAGCCAGTTGCGGGACTATAAGCATGGCATTTCTTCGCGTTTGCATAGTTTTAGACGATTGCGTACGTCCTCGGAAACCGCAAACGTTGCACTTGCATAACGTTAAGTTGTTAGTTTCCGATTTAAGATTTAGATCGGATGTGATTAGCTGGCAAGCCTACTTGGTTTAACTTCGGCTGACAAGCGAGTGGCTTGCTAGCGATTTTTCACGATTCCTGCATACTTTGCAGACTGCCCGTGTCGGACGTGAGCATGGAGTGAAATTTGATTTCTTTTGAAGCAGGGATAGCTGTGATTTGTAATGTCTGTCTCTCCTTTTTTTGTAAAACCATGCAGTCAATATCCTGCTATTTTCCAGGCCCGGTCCTTGATGACCCCTGTATGTACGTGCAATGTTTCGTGTTCAAACTGAGCCCTCACTAGATTCGATTTCATGAGCTCTGAATTGAATACTGATCTGTATTGAACACTAATCTCTTGAGTTGTCTCCTGTAAGTACTTGAATTACTGTTTGAATTACTGTTTAAAGGTTCTTTTTCCAAGACGTTTGTGGCGAAGTAAAGATCGATTGTTGTCATTTGTTGTACGCCCAAATGCCTGATTAAATTAAATCATGTTTTCATGTATTTTTAGCAGTAGCCCCTTAGCAACAAAATAATTTGAAATACTTCAACATTTTTCTTTTTATCAGAAAAATGTCGTTGTCAATCAACAAACTAAATGCTGTTAATGTGTTTTATTTGTAGCTGAATCAAACTCAAAGTAGGGTTGGAACAAAACCACATATATTTGACTACTGCTGGACTCTAGGTCAAGTCGGCAAAATGGTTGTATGTCAAAAACATACAGCACTTCTAGAAATCTGTCAGCCACTCAGTAGGTCTTGGAGGTTGAAGAGTATGCAGTGGTGGTTGGTGAAAAGCTTGCCTGCAGCCTGAGGATGTATTATGAAATATTGCTGAACTTTCCTAAACAAAAGCTGTGAATGTGTGGTTTCAGATGGCTGGCTTTAATTTCTGTGTTGGTAGTGAACTCTAGACATGAGTTATGATTTGTGTAAGTGTAGTTTTTGTAAAATGCATGAATAGTGTGAGTTCACAGCTGCGCAGTGCATACTACTGAATGGTTCAGATGAAAATGCTGCTCGTCATTGTTGTAGATGTGATTTTTTTGGGGGTAAAAGTTCCTATGAGTATGCACTGTGCAGCTGTGAACTCACACTATCCATGCATTTTACAAAAACTACACTTAGACAGATCACTTGAGTCATTTGACGTGACAAATGTCTCAAGTGTTCTTTGACTGGTCTGATGGAGCAAAGGAACTCCAAACATAAGATGCATAACTGTACAAGCGAATGAGGAAGGTGGTTGCTCTCTACGGCTTTGTTACAGGCAGTGACTCTGGGCTATACTGAGCATATCTCACTATCACTGATGTGCAAGATACTGTACTTTAGTGCTACTACTACTTTATTTAGTTCTAGATTCTGTAAATATCATTGCCTCACCCTGCAAATTGGTGTTCTGTGTAACATAGTATGTGTCGCTCAGCTGTACTAGTTATTTTTAGTGGGACGGTGTACAGAAATGGATGCCATTTTTAAACCACTCTGGGACCATTGTCTCATGGCTTCTAAAAATACATGGGGGGGATCTGGCTGAATCATATGCTTCAGCCATGTGTTTATAAACAAGGTACGAGGTTTCAAGTTTAGCTCCATCTGTCTGTGAATGTGTACTGCATGTTTAAGTGCCATACCTTTACATAAGTAAGGAGAAATGAAAACTGTCAAAAAACTGATAACACATGCATGGATATAGCTTTCATTCAGTGTGAGTCAAGTGTATATTGGCAAATGAAAGCAGTATAAATATGAATATTTATCACACTGAAGTTGTAAAAAGTTGTTCGAGGCCAAGTGTATGGAGTTTTTGCAATAATTCATATCCCTCTGGATTCAGTCTGTAGCACAGTGTATGTCCTGCATTCTTGTAGAGCAGCTCGAGAGATAATCATGTTTTGTAGTTTTACACCCTTAGGGTGCAGGAGCAATGCCAAGCCATTAAAGAGAGCTTTGTACTTTCCCGCTGTAGTTGAGCAGCAAGCTTTAACGCTACTGCATATTAAAATGTTGGTTCAATGTCTGCTCGCTCTGGACTTATCAACATTTGTTGTGCTCACTGCACATCACGCCAAGAGGGAAAAAGTGCCTGACGTTCAGCAAATTAACCGGCTCACTGAATCTATGGAAGTTTCAAGCAAAATATTAAATTGTAGAAGGTTTCTTCCACAGTGAAAACAGTAGGTAGGGAATTAAAACACTCTTCACACTCAGCATTTTAAGATGAAGGATAGATTTGCATGATCTGAAAGGACATTGAGAGTTCAGATGTATTTTATTCAGTAATATCAGTGTTGCTCTTTTTAAAACTGTTCTCCACTTATGTTCCATTATTAGATACTCTGAAGTTTTAGGAAATTTAGGGAAGTTGGCTAGTTCAGGGAATTGATGCAATAGATCACATTATTCATCATTTATTTTAGCTGTATGTCATGCCACATTTCTGCAGGCCTCATCCAGCTGTGCCTCAGTGATGGTGTATATCAGGTTAGGGGTATGCAATGAAACTGGTGCCACCAGTGTGCAAAGCATGTGAACAGAGCAGAACAGGAACCTTACTGCAGGAGTAAGGTGCACACGGAGTACATTGTCAAAGCAGAGAGTGAGCACAAAACCGCATTTTCGCGTGTGTTTCCCTGTACGTGTTAGCTGTGTGGAATAGAGCATTGGGAAATCCTTTCCGTGTTTCATATAAATCTCAGTGTACTAACTGCTCGAGTTGATAAATGAAAACACATGTTAACATAGCTTGTTAGTAGCACAAGTGATGAGAATTGTCCTTTGCGTGCTCTGAGAAATGATTCCATAAATCTATGTTTCTGCTAAAAACAGATCCCCTAAATATATTTAGCTATGAAAAATGGAAATGGACCCATAGTATATCAGGATAGTCTGCTGTTTATTGACAACAGGGCGAAATGACAAATGTAAGCTGGCCGTTAAACTTGCATTGAGCCCCTCCAAAGATTTCAGATCAGTAATTGGACAGTAACAAAAATTAAGACTGATTTAATCAAAGTGTGGCTAGTTACCTCAAAATAATGAAGAATCAAAAAAATTCAGATGATTGCCCCAATGATTTAAATCAGCAAAGCAACACAGGATGTTTTTTTCTCTGTAAGTATGAGCATTATGAAACGACAAGCCAATCAAAAGCTTGATGAAATGGAGTATATGCATTTAACATGACAATTTGATCAGTGACATCTCATGCCATTCAAGGGTTTAGTGTTCCACAGAGGATGACTGGAGTCATGTTCGTATTGCTGAAGGGTGTGAGGTGCTGCATTTTTTGGATTTTTTTTGTTGTTGTTTGAATTAGTAATGCTGGGTGTAGAGAAAGTAGTACAGCCAACTAGCTAGTTGTAAGTAGCCTAACTTTATACTTTTTAGTTGAACTCTGCATGCTTGTACCTGCTAGCATATCTTATGCAGTGAGATTGCATTAGCCATACGAGCTACTCTTTTGTGGTTCCAAAAACATATAAAAGTAGTTTTATTTATTTTGACATGTATTAGTATGACACAGCAATCAGGGGTGGGCAAATCTTGAATTCATGTGATTGTCTGTTGGGCAGACAGTATCCCAAATCTGGTTGGCCAGGGTCAGTCTTTGGTTTCCCAGATTTTTGAAAATTATTTTAGTAATGTACTGGAATTATCTGCAGTTGTAAGTGTTTTTACAAAGGGGTGAGTAGTATGAAGGCAATCAAAAAGGAATACAGCTTAGAATATGAAGCAAATACTGAAAGAAGAAAATAAGAGAGAATGAACTATTTTTACTGGTTGCCTGCTGGGCAACCAGATGTCCAGTTTTGGTTGACTGGGGCTAAAAAGTGGTTGCCTCAGGGAACTGATTTCTCCACCCCTGGTAATGACATGTGTTGTCCTTAATAATAATGATGTCTGTAAAAGGTCCAGGGCTCACACATCTGCTTTAGTAATATTGTTCGTTACATTTATAATGATTACACCTGTGCAGAATGAGTCAAGCCTTAATAGTGGTTTGTTCTCAAAACCGGAATGAGGTGATTTGATCAAATGAGCCTTTATCTTTTATTAAATACTTTTCTCCCATTTTATTAAGCAGTAGCTTATTCTAAATTAGCTTCTGCAAGCATGGAACATGGACTGTTTTTTGTATGTACAGTACTTTTATACTGTTGTTTATTAGATTGAACGTTTAGGGACGGCAGTGGTAAGGAGCACTTTTGTACGTCGCTTGGGATAAAAGCGTCTACTAAATGAATAAATGTAAATGAGCAGGGCTTGTAACTGAAATGTTGCTGGTTTGATTCCCTGCTGCTGCTGTACCCTTGGGCAAGGTACTTAACCCAGAATTGCCTCAGTAAATATCCAGTTGTATAAGTGGATAACATGTAAAAAAAAACTGTTACCTGTTTGAATTGCTCTTGATAAGAGCATCTGCTAAATGACAGTAATGTAATGAATAAAAATGTGAGTCTTCTCATGAATGACAGTGTGAATTGCAAGTGCTTGGTAGGCTGCAATAGTGCAGTCATTGCTTGATGAGACTTTTCCCAGTGTCTCAAATGCCACTTCATTTACAGATCCCTTTCTGAATTACTTCATATTTTTCCACCTTCAGTCTTCACGCTGTTCCTGTCTTAAGACTCGAGAAGGATGTCTTTTTCCTGCCACTGGAGTCTGCAGTTTTTTCTCAGAATATTTTATGTGGTGATAGTCAAGGCCACATAAAAATTTAAAAGTTTGTGGCAGAGTTTCTCCCTTATTACACACGGTTGCACTTGTTTGAGTATCTATTACGTGCATGTGTGCCCAGAATGATTCTTATGAGTGGACTATTTGATTCTTACAGGCAGAGTTTAACAGCATTAATATAGGAATGGTGCTGTCCCCAGGTTTTTGCATCACTACTTAGTTCATTTTAATAGCAGTAGTTTTTATGAACAGAATGCACTGTGCCGGATGCTGTTGTCTTTTTGACCACAGTCTTCTGAAGTCTTCTGAGCTGGTATAGGTTTAGGCATGACTAATAAACTTCCCCTTATTTAGGTATAACTATTCATTTGAGACTGGGTAAATGGTACAGCTGAGAATGTTGTACTAACCCTAACCCTAACTGAGAATCCACTGTATTACATGTTATTCTTTTGAAATGTCAATTAAAAAAATGAATATGCAAGCCCCAAACTGATGTTTTTAAAAATATTCCATAATACAGTGTGCAATGATATGCAGTCAATGTAGTATGGCCAGAGAGGGCATTGTTTGGATATTTATGAAAAAAAAAAGGTTTCATGAATATTTTTTGCTGTAGCCTGCTTGATCCTGCATGTTTTTTTTATGTCGTCATGCATTGCAACTGACATGTTATGGCTAACTGGTAGCCTTTTAGTTAATTTGGAGCATCGTATTACATTTGGTCCCAAGAAATATGAACGTTAAAATAGGTAAGTGGCCTGTGAAATTATAGAAAGTAAGTCATGCATGTCTTCGTAAGCTGAGCTGTTCACGCGGTGAGCTAAAAATATATCTGAGTGCAAAATATAGCAGCCGAGTGTCTGTTGAAGGTTTATATCGTCTTTTAAATTCATGTGTTGGGACGGGCCTTCATTCCGTTTGCTTGACACTGTAGCTGTGACAGGTAGTATGTAAGTGGAGTGAAGATAACTTGTCATAACCTATTCAGGGCACAGTGATTAAGTTGAGTCTCATGACTAGCAGCTAGTTATAGCCTCGGGAGTGGTTTATTCACTCTCACTATGGTACGTTTACAGCAACACATACTGTGACAGTAGATTCCATTTGTACAGGATGCTTGTATCTTGAAGAATACAAAAGAACATGTTTGAAATGCTCTTTCTGTGGCAATTGAAGCTATTTGATTGGTAGATGAGGTGAGGCCAGTTTGGTTCCTTGGCATTGTTTCAGTGCAGATTTCAGGACGTCACACCCAAGAAGAACAGTGAGCTCTCAGGGTCCGTTTTGTTTGCACTGAACTTTTCTCATGGTGAATATTTACTGTGTTCAAGGTAGCATGAGCAGAAACACAAACCAAACACGAGGAACTGTCTGAGTCGAGGAGAAGGAAATGGCAAGGCTTGGAGCAGTAATTTTGTCCCCTTTGAAACCATAGTGGTGGTGTATAATTTGTAATTTAAATTTTTATGCACGTTTTCCTTAAGTTGGTAAAGAGTGGCAAAAATTGTTGCCACTTATTTACTGATACATGTTGTTTATTAAAATGTAAGATGGATTCTGTCAATCCATCAATAAGATGCCCGTCTAGACCAGTTTGAGTTCACTAACATATCCAACTCTAGACTTACTTTTAACAAGTGCCTGAAACATAAAAGCATCACAGATTCTTCTCATTGATTTTGTGTCTTTAAAAATGGACACACACACACAGCTGATGGTCAGTAAAAAATAGTCAATGGCTCACTATCACCTGTAGTCACTGTTGTGTGTTCCACACATAGTCCATTGTTGTCCATTCTTGATGAAGACACTTTAGACAAACAAATGTGAGGACAAATTGATTAGCTTGGTTGAGCAAGTGCTGTACAATATAACAGTACCAAGCTTATGACGACCAAACTGACAGGAGATTGAGGACAACCTGGCTAGCATTGTTTAGCTAACATAAAGCTATTTGTCGAAAGTTAGCTAACTAGTTAGCTAAAGAATAAATGAACAAAGGTAATGATATTGTTTGCGATGGAGAAGGTAGGTAGCATGGGCTGTTCACTGGCTAGTAGAGAAGAGATTAGCCGCAGTGGCAGACAGTGTGGCTCTCCCACCTACAGACTGAGAACATATTGGTAAATGAGCTGTCAGCAATAGTCTGGGCTGTGTGTTCCAGCCTCCGGACCCTGACCCATATTGTAGGAGAATATAGTGACAGGCATATTCTGTGGCAAACAAGACAGGAGCCTCTGAGTATGATTTAATATCAAGTTACTTCAAAGTGTTTGTGTTTTCTGGAATAAAATGCTTCTACTTCTGATATGACTTTGCCCTCTGCAAGACAATTTAATATTAAGGTATTATGTATATGCGTACTTTTTAAATCCAGTGTTTATTTTTCCTATTGTGTTTTTTTCCTATTTAATCAGGGATATGAATATGCGTGGATATACGCACACACATTAGAGATGGCAGTTTATCAAAGAAAATGTTTTGTCCTATTGATTAATCAGTAGACTGTTGAAGTCTCTTTTCCGCTGTGGTGCACGTTCTTTAGTATTTGGATGTTCTAAATGTTGTTTGGAGATGTGTTCAGTCTGTGACTATTTCTGATGTACGTGGTTGACTTCTTGATGTAATCCACATAGCAGCTGCAGGAGTAGGGGTAACTGTTGGCAGTACAGTAAGGGGCAGTTTCATGTTTAATGTCATCAGACTGGGATGTGTTGGTTTTCACCAGTTCAGGGGTTTGAGAATGACACAAAAATGGAGAAGCTTTCCCTGTTTTTGTATTTTTCCACACTGCCCCAGAGTTTTGTTGAGGACAAGCAGTTACCGTTGCATTCACAGGATGCTCACATGTCATCTCAGAGTGGAGGCAGAGACCCATAGAGTGTTCAAGACCAGGCTTGCCACAGTGCTAGATACACTGTATAAGCTATAGCCAAGACAATGACGATAAATGGCCCGCTCTCGTCGTCATTCTCCTAGTTTTGTTACGTTCTGGTGTTATGCTTCTACAGGCCTGCCTTGTGAAAATGCCAAGGTAGTGGAACTGGGGATAAATTTAGATTGTAATTCAGTTTGTTCCATATTGTTAAGAACGTTTGTTATTGATAACACGAAGTTATAGAATTTTACATGTAGTCCAAGTCTTTGTTTCCACAGCAAAATGACCTAAGCCAACAGCATGTTTGCCTACATGACATTTGACAGTATTTGGGCCCTGTTGCTAGGTTGGGTGGTAGGGGTGTTCATCTTCTATTGTCAATATGGCATCGGCATCTGCCTGTCAGTAGGCAGTAGACATCTCATTTTACAAGGAAGGAATTGGAGGAACTTTTAGGCTACTTATTTGCTTATGTAATCATGTGGCAAAGCGTACAAGCAAGCACATATTTTCTTTGGAGATGAACAGTTGGTGGGAAAAGATTAAAAAAAATGACTGAAAATGAATTGCAGATGGGAAAAAATATCCCAGTACATGATGTGGAAAGAACTGTGTATTAAATATTAACATTTAAAAGCCACAACATATTGGGTTGTCCTCAAGCATACAACATAGTGGGAATATTGGAAAGTACCAAGACTTCCATGAGCCTAAACACATCAGCTCATAGCACACAGTCATCTGAACTGGATTTCTGTATTTATTTTAATAATACTTACTCCTAACTTGGTTGCTTGGTTTTCTTCACATATCATCTGGAGCACAAGGCAGAAAATTAATCTTTGCTGTGCTGTGCATATGATCGATGCATTTCTGTCATTAAAACTGAAGACAATCAAAGTCATATTTTTTGTTGTACTGTCCATGACTAGAATAACAAAAGCACAAGCATGTGGATTTCTTTATTTACCATACCTTAGCAATCAAATATTCCTGTCAGTTGTCGAAGGAATGCACTCAAGTATTTAGAAAACACGTGATATAGATTTTACAGTGGAGGTACCAAGTTACGCACAAATGATGTTCTGGGGTCTGTTGCACTTTAGCAGTATGTTAGACTTGATGAATTTAAACACACACTGCGGTATTATCTCAGAGCTGCACACATACACCTAAGTGGGTCAGTAGAAACCTGGCGCATGTGACAGGTCATGGCTAGGGTCATTAAAACCAAATTGGGTGTAAAATGTGTCAAGAAGTTGCATGAGAACATGTTGGGAACAGTACTTCATGGTAGGCATAAATAGTTTTGAACGAATGCTTGCTTTAAACATGAAACTGGTGTGAACTTGAAACGTGCACTTTCACTCACCCCAAAAAACTTTCCTTTGTTTTCTTTTCTTTAGAGAAACCTGCCATAGCACCACCAGTATTTGTGTTCCAGAAAGACAAAGCACAGAAGGTAAAGCAGGCAGTGCTGTTTCATTGTATCATTTCTTTCGGAGCAGAGGCAGTACGTCTCTGACGGCAGACCCCTGTTGAAATAGCACAAGCTGGATAGCTGTTGCATGATTTGTGCATTGAATTTTACACACCATAAAAATAAATCCAGTTGCCTTTAGTCAGTGACTGTTGTCTATTTCAGAGATCAGCTGATGGATCCAGTGCAGAAGATGGAGAAGGTGAGTAGATACTCTTAGTGTTGCAGTGTCTTTATAGAGACTTTTTATGTTCTACCTTTTTAGTGGTGGTGACAAAACTAGATGCCCTTGTTTCTGTCAGACTCAGACAAAGAGGATAGTGATTACTGTCCCCCTACGAAGAGGGAAAGAACATCATCTTTAACACAGTTCCCACCCTCTCATTCCGGTAAGTGCACAAATTGCATTACATACATACAGACTGTGTGTGGCCTGTGTACCACTGTAGTGGAAGTAACTGAGTTTCCTGTCTAGTTCAGACTTGTTTTGTCATGGACGGTATTCTTTGTACTAGAACCACTTCAATTGATGAAATCCCAGTATGTCCTTGCATGTAGATATATGACAGAGGCACTGACTTTTCTGGGCTTAGGCCTGTACAATATCTGATATTTACCCCAACCATGTTTGCCAATTCTGATAAACTCTTTTAACATCACATAAGTTAATGTCACTCCTAATGTGATATTTTAGTTTTGTTGCTTTAAGCTGTTTTCCAATAACCATGGGTTTGAGTGTTTTATAATATCACCAGGAAACACATTTACTTTTAGCTTTACAGAAGCCAAGTTCAACTTTTTGGTTTAGCGTTACCATTAACAGAGTGTAATTGATTCAAGAAATGACATACTCAACTGTAACAACATTGTGAACAGCCAGTCAGTTTATGGTATGGTGTTGTAAAGTAACATTCTAAGGATGTGGTCAGTTAAAAGTGTTGTGTGCACAATTCTTAGTTTGTTGTCTTGTTAACCAGCCACAAAAATAGATTAGTAATCAGATGTCTGTATGTTTTGTGTCCTCTGCCTTTTTACAATTACATACAGCATAGCCAAAATGTGCCAATCACTTGAATTTGACTAAAATACTGTGGATGAGTACCTTGTGGTATTCAACAATGAAGGTGAAAATGGTACAATACATTTGCACTTACTCAACATTGAACTACAGTTTATGACATTTACCATTAGCTGTGCATGATTGTAACATGACCTAGTATTGGGCTTGCGCATACACACGGATGAGAGCATTTAAGAATGGTTACCTTGGCTGTGCTAACACTATCTGTGGGACTTGGGCAGTCACATTTTTCAACAATATAATCGGTTTGCCTTCTGTGAGCTGATTGCCACAATCAGTGAGTAAAGTTATCATTTCGGAATGATGTCATTCTAAGTCATGTATTTGCGTACAGGGAACTGTTGACCCGTACAATCTGATTGCAAGAATGAAAACTGATAGTTTATTAGTAAAGCAAATGTGGAAATGACCTGCTTTCCCCCGTGTTTACCTTTCTTCCTTTGTAGTTTCCAAGAACAATGTGTTCATGCCCTCCAGTTTCTGTCAGTCTCCAACTGGAAATTCTGACTCAGAACCTGGTGAGACCAGTAAACTGTTTTCTTTTTTTTGTTTGTTTCAAAAACCACCTTAGCAATGTTTGAAAATGCATGGTGCTTGCATGTTTTTATACTTTTTTTTTTCTTTACTACATGACTTAATCTCAGGAATGGTCCACTGCTTTGAGATGCAAAATAAATTTCTGCTAAAAACAGACAGTAAAGTATTATCTCATCACATCTCATCTGAATGACTTTCTGTGTCATGGGCCGCTGCAGTGGGAATTGTGCTGTAACTGGCATCTAGGCAAGCTGCATTTGAAGTCTTAGAGGAAGCACAGTTTGACAGGCTGTCCATGCGAAGCTGCATACATTTCTAATAACTCTGCTGGGAAAAGACATGCATGTTACAGAGATGCGATTGCATGTCGCTCAGTGTGATGTCGGATTGTAGTAGCGTGTAGTGTTGCCTCCGCGGCATAAATTGATTTGAAAACTTGATGTAATTATTATTCATTAAACCCTGCTTCTGTGGCGTTACTTTCATCCCTGTTTGTGATCTCTGCTATTTTGCAAAGTAAACCATTTTGTTTCTATGGTTTGGTTAGTTATTTGATCTACACAACTTGTGCTTTGTTCTTTGAGCAACACAATTTATCTTTCATAAACCCTACCTAACCACGTATTATCTGTTTGTGCACATCTGCCAACAGAGGAAAAGACTGTTGGATTTCGCCTGAAACCACCCACCTTGATCCATGGGCAGGCACCAAGTGCTGGTGTGTATTAATGCCTCTGTAGTGCTTTGATTCTCTTCCAATCTATAGCTGTAACACATTTGTCATGCTTTGTGTTACATCTAAAGCAGAGCTCCTGAAAAGCTGCCCTGCTGCAATGGGAATTATGGATGGTGTAATACTAAACCATTGATTTGTCCGTCTTTGTTTAATTTATGACACAAACAGAAAGGGTTCCAAGAGTCCCTTGTACAGATTTTATTTAGCATGAATTGACACACACTAATATTTTTTTAGCAAGAGTTGTTCCCATTAGTTATACATCTGCTGATTGGTATCTTGCTAATTGCATCAAGCTAACTAGCTACATGTATGGAAAGATAATATTTTCACAACAAATATGTGTGAAATGAATTTCTACTGGTTACACTTACCTCAGTCCCTGTTATATTGCACAGATCTGTTTGCTCAAACAATCTGTGGTTTATTTCTGCTTCATAAGCTCATAGGCAGTTAACTGGAGTCTCAGTGAAAATGAGCCCTCAGACTGAGGGAAGTGTAGAGCTTGGGTGAACTCAGATGACCTGCAGTCATGAATGCCACCATGGCCTTTTCTGAAAGGCACAGCTGTTTCTCAAGACTCAGTCTGTTGTTAACCTAAAGGGACCTGGTATTGGAAAACAAGAGCCGTACTGTTGACTTGATTAGTCGTGATGCTTGAATGTTGTGGGCTCCTCGTGGCAGTGGAAGCCATGCTGTTTCAGATCCAGGCTGTGAGCAGGTTCTTTTGCAGGTGTGCCCAGCCAGAAGCCGAAGGAGCAGCAACGCAGCGTGCTCCGCCCTGCAGTTCTCCAGGCCCCAGTGCCCAAGCCTTTCTCCCAGGCCAGTAAGTACCCTCTCCTGGAAAATCAGGAGTTCCACAGAAAAAGGCCACTGTTTCATGTGATTCACTAACATACTTCCTAGAATAAGCAAATACAGCTTCGTCACATGCGTAACTTACAAATCTAGGATAGTCCTGCTATTTCTTGGATGACTACATATTGTGCTGTAGGCTCAACACCTAACAGGTTTGCTTTTGTCCTCAGATGTATCCACACAGGTTTAAGCCGTGAATATCTTTTCCCTTTCCTTTCCCTTATGTTGATTTGTCCCAGCATAGATGGTTAGAGCAGTGCTGTGTTCTCTCTTTGTGCTCATTTTAAGTGGTTTAAAAGCTATAAAGCGTGATTATTTCTATAGAATCAAACTGAGTGGACAGAGGTGAAAATGGGTACGTGTCTGTTCTAAATTCCATTCGTCTCTGTTGTAATTGCAGATTCCAGCAGTGGGACAAATGGCATGAGTAAATCATCAGACAGCACTACAGAGGGGCAGCCAGCCTCCCAAAATCGCACAGAGAACTTGGACGGTATTGCAGAGGAGACGGCCAGGTCACAGGTGAGCACTGAGGTAAAGAAGTGCTGCAGGCACTAATGTGGACATTTATGGGGCTCATTAGGATGCTATGATGCCTTGTCATAATGATTGTAGCCCCTGTAACCCTGACACCATTAACCTAGCTCTGGCTTAAGCCTTGTCATGATGGATGTTAATGCTATTTCTGTGTCCATTCAGTATATTTTTAACATTCGATGGGAGTGAGGATGCTTTCTAATTTGAGATTTTTCTGGTTGGATTGCGTGTTTCTACCCGTAGTCTTTAATTGTGCCATTATTCAGAAGCTTGTTCTGGCAGAAAGTAAAATTCTTTTTCTTCTTTAAAAAAAGTCATAGTCTTGATTGATTGATATTGACATACTAGGTTTCTTCAGCCTGATCTGACAGTGTACAGTGTCAATGTCACAGGCTTGGAAGCCTGTTTGCAACCAGTAGTCAAGTACATAATGGATTTTACAAATTTTTAAAAAAGATTTCAAAGTTTCACTAGTGAGAAAATCTAAATTTTGTACATGCACAGCAAAGTGAAACGTATATCCGGACTGGTCCATCTTGCTGTGTTCTAGGAGAATGTTAACTCGGAGGGTCGACCGAGCAGTGGGAGAGAGGAGGACCAGGAGCGGAGACAGCCCCCTGGAGTTTCCTCTTTTGTATTCGGCCAGAATATCAAAGACAGAGCAAAGGTTACTTTAAGTTCATTGGGATTTTACAGCTATGAGGAAAATGTGTATGCTGTTTACAGTTGGTGTGGGAGTGAATCATTCTGTGATTCTTAGGTGTATATCTGGGAATTGCTGCTTTTCAGTGCAGCCTTGCTTCTGCGGTGTTCTGCAGCTTGTAAAGTAAATGCTGAAATGTAATATAAATATTGAATTAATTTATGGTTTTGATAACTTTTGTGATGAAATTAAGTAACGATTATTTGGTTGATTTGATTGATATTGATTGATACAGGTATTTTGAATGATAATTTTTAATACAGCTGAACATAACGGTAACAGTAATATTCCAGTGCTTATTTTAAAATGTATGTAGTAAAATAAAAAATGTAAAATCAAAGCGCAATAATAAAAATCAAACTGATGCAATTAATGAAGATATTTCTGTTCTGTTTTTTTTTTTAGGTTGATGAAAGTAGTGCTACTTCTAAAGAGGAGTCTAAAGAGAGCAGCTCTCCAGCAACAGACTCTCAGTCGGGAGAAACAAATTATTTCTTGCAGTATATCAGCACTCCGAGGCAAGTTTCCTGGAAAGCTTTCATGGCTGATGTCCAGTGCTTTCATATGGGGTACTGACAATTTTTTTTTCCTCTGCTAATTGTTGCTCTGTTGCATTTCCAGCTCACAGAAAGCTGTGAACAATGCAGAGTCTGGGACAAAGTTCGTTTTTGGACAGAACATGTCTGACCGTGTCCTGGTGAGTCTTACATTTTTGGCTGAAGCAAATCTGTACAAAATTTAAATATTTCAAGATAGCTTTTATAAGAACGGTTATAGACTGCAACTTTATTGCCTCAGTTTCAGTCTGTGCTTGTACTATATTTGATAGATGTTTAAGATGTATTTTCTCATTTATTGCTGCGGAAAACTGACCACCACTTATTTAATAGACCAGACGTATTGCAGACCCAATTTTCCAGGCAAGGTTGTATGCTGAGAAAAGTACTCTCCGCTTTTCCACAGCAGTAATCCATGATGCCTAGTTGCTGCCACATTCTTGATTAGTTGACTGACTGTGACAGTGCTTGCCATGAATTACCAATCAATATTTTTGACTGATTGTAGTTACATATTTTCCAAATCCCCAGAGGTAATGAATAAGAAAAAAAATCATTTTCGGCGGGAAAAGGATATTCCTCTAAAGAAGAGATAGGCATCTCTTGGGATGTGGGATGAGGCAGATCCAAGCAGTGGAGATATGTCTGTGTTCTGATGGGATGTGGTAGATGAGGGGTGCACCTTACTGTGTGAAAACTTGTTTATTTTTTGACATATATATGTTAACCCCAAAATAATTAAATAAAATGTCAACAAAAATGTCACAAAAATAAATACTTATATATGCTACCTCACTGTAGAGCAAAATGAGCAGTAAGCAGCTACTGTTGGAGTTGAGTCTGAGCAGCAGTGAAGAGAAATGCATTCCATTCTGTATAACTAGAGATGGTGCATATTAGAGAAGGGGGCAGAGTACATGGCTGTATTATTATGAGATTGGTGTTGTTACTCTTCCTTATTCTTCCTTCTACCTTATCTTTTGTACTGTACTGTGCTTTCATGAACTGTGTTGCCCATGTTTCTGTAGCACAGCAAATAAGTTTCTGGGATGATACATCTATATTGATTAGTTATTTGGTTATTCTTGCTTCCAGAGTCCCCCGAAGTGCAGTGAATTGTCAGTAGAGGGCAGCAAAGAGATCCCAGATGCCTCAGTCTCTGAACCCTCTTCACAGGACACTTCTCCTGAAAAGGGTAGGTGTGCTCAGGTTTCAGAGTAGCACATTTCTTTTCAGAGTAGAGATTATCGTTTGAGAATATCTGGAGTGATTTCATGGTCCTGACAGTAGCTGAGATGTTGTCAGATCTGGCTGTGGTGTATGTAGTTTGTTTTGTTCTCTTCCCATTACTCTTCCCTGCATTGTCTTGTGCTGAGTGCATGTTGCGGACTGATTTCATGCCTGTCTTTATAGCGAACAGCGTGACTGAGTCTTTGGAGGAGTCAGCAGCAGCTTACACTAAAGCCACAGCTAAGAGGTGCTTATTAGAGAAAGTAGAGGTCATAACTGGAGAAGAGTCCGAAAGTAATGTTTTACAGGTAAGCAAGGTGGTATTCATTAGCTTTCGAACAGACATGCCATTGCTCTGACAGTTCCTTGGATCTCCGTGTGTTTACTATTAAAGCTATTTTAAAATGTTCAAAATATTGAATTCAGTCATTTTTGCATTTATGTCATCTGACAGCTTATGTGCTTCTAATTAGAGAGGAGTTTGAAGTCCTTTTTTTTAATCTCCTTAGATACAGTGCAAGTTATTTGTATTCGACAAGACATCCCAGTCGTGGGTAGAAAGAGGCCGAGGACTGCTGAGATTGAATGATATGGCATCCACGGACGATGGAACATTGCAATCAAGATTAGGTAACAGACCTGCTTAGGACTGCCAGTTTTTTGCAGGGAGGCAGCAATACCACCCAGCCCAGTCACAGTAATATCCCAGCTGATCGTGCACTGTCTGTCTCTGCACTGCAGTGATGCGAACCCAGGGCAGCCTGCGTTTGATCCTCAACACCAAGCTGTGGGCCCAGATGCAGATTGACAAGGCCAGCGAGAAGAGCATCCGCATCACTGCCATGGACACGGAAGACCAGGGGGTCAAGGTCTTCCTCATATCGGTACGACACTAGGTCTGGAGCGGGTGGAGGTGCTTTTGCAGAGCGGGTAATCGCAGAAAAAGGGAACGTGAAATGCAGCTCTTCAATGCGTGGTGCTGCTGTTCTAATTGTTGCACAGGAGTAAGCAAGAGTTGCAGTACCAGCGCAGAGCATGCTTTTCCCTGTTCCCTCTCAGGCGAGCTCTAAGGACACGGGGCAGCTGTCCGCTGCGCTGCACCACCGCATCCTGGCCTTGCGCAGCCGTGCTGAGCAGGAGACCGAGACCAAGCCAGCTGTCCTGCAGCCGGAGGTGCCTCAGTCCAACGAGGAGGACAGCGACGAGGATGATGTCATTTCTCCCTCGGCTGGCACCACCCCAGCTAGCGGTAACCGGCCACTTACTGCAGCCCTCCCACCCAATGTGCTCTGGCCCTCTTCTGTCTCTGTTTAAACATGCTCTTTAAAAACATGATCTTTAATATTTAAATTACAGTATTACTTTAATAGTGATATTTAATATTTGCAATTAATTTATATGTAAATATCCTAAAAGCAGCACAAGCGCCACATGCTACAGCACGAACACATTATCTGTGATGTATTTTTTTTTTCCTTTCTGGGGACACCATCTGCAGGCACAATAACAACCTTATAAAAAACAGCAGTGTGTTCTGATGAAAAGAAAAAGTCTTAAACTTGGTGAACGACAGCATTACTCTGATGAAGGCAGACATTAATCATGTGATGCATTCAGAAGGCATTTCCTTGAAGCACTAATCATTAGCATGGCCAGCTGTGCCATCAACATGAGAATCATTAACTTTTATTTATTTTTCTGTTTCAGATAAATTATAAATGAAAGTGGTCTGTCAGAGTCAAAATAGAACTGATATTATTACTCTGAGCTAGTGTTATTTGCTTATTTTTAATCTTATTTTTTCATGCTAACGAGCAGTTAAGTAATTCTCAATGAAATGAGCAAAATGTTTTTCAGTCCATTTTCCTTACTCTGGGTATGAATTCAAATTTCTGTTCCAGCCAAGCACAGAAAAATAGTGTCAATATAACTAGAAAGCCAGTTGTTCCTGATTAAATGAACAGTATCCACAATAGCAATGCAGCTATGCTTGAAGTATGAAATGACATTTAGAAAATTACTTGCATCATGCACACCCTTAGTTTTTGCATTAAAAAACTGAAATCTTATAAAAATTAAAAACAGTATGTCATTCACTTAAGACAAACAGAAATCATAGGTCAGCGGTTGGCAAACGTAGTTTTGGAGTGCCTGAGATTTTTCTGTTTTTTGTCCCATCCAAACTCCTAATCACTTAATTGGATTAATAATGCTGAGTCACCTGTTTCACCTTTCAGGCTGAGTCACATTTATTTGATAGAATAACTGATCCAAAATAAGTAGTAAAAAGTCAGATGGAGCAAAAAAACAGAAACATCTCAGGCACTCCAGAACCAGGCTTCCTTACCCCTTACTGTAGAGTGGCAAATCAGTCATTCCTGACAGCTTATTAGTATTTTTGCTATTACAGAATGCCAGAACCAACAAAGAAAATTATTCTCTGCATTTCTTTCCAAGCTGTATTTATTCATGGTCATCTTCTTGATTTGATCTAATCACCACTGAGTCAATTGAAATCGTAAAATCCAGTTGGATGGGATAAATACCGTCAACTGAGCAACTTGTGAACTGAAAAGCAGACTTGACTGGCCCCCTGTGGACAGAGGATGAAAGTGCAGTTAAGAGAAAGTTCCTATTACAAGACTCCTTTGAGGCATTATTTTAGAGGCGATAGTGTGTTTGGTATTTGCATTGGAATTTTTATGTATAGATCTTTATACCACTTGAATGAGATTGTGGACACTGTTAATGACATAGATGGATCTGTAAAGATTAGCCTGTCCCTCGGAGTACTGGCAGACTACAGCTGCAGATGCCACAAGTTTAACTGAATCCACCACTCTTTTGTCTTAGGTACCCCAGAAGCTGGAGAGTCCCAGGTGACTGGGAGCACATAGCGCCACCTTCTTTCCACCTGCAGGGATGTTGCCGTAGGGGTGAACTGCAGGCACCCCTGTGGATGACTCAGACCAGCAGTACTTTGGATAGAAGTTAAGTTCCGGAGAGGATCACATGCAGGTGTTTCTCATTTACGTCTGCAGTTCATTTTACTCTGCATTCAAAGTAAACCCAAGGTGGTTTTTTTTGTTTTGTTTTGTTTGTTTTTTTTTAACTGTAAACTGCAGAGACTTTTTTTCCCGCTTTGGTTTGGGACTTGAATGCTCATCATATTGATGAGTGAGAAGGTGTGAGAGATTAAAAAAGTAAATAAATAAAGAATAAATGTTTTTTTTTCTCCTCTCCATTTATGATGTGGCACATTTTAAGACTACAGTTTAAAGTATGGGACCTTTTTATTCACCTCTCAAGAGAACATGCCTCTGGGACTCACTACCAGCAGGGCTCTCATTTTGTTCAGACCTAAAAACTCTTGTCTTCTGGAGGATTCTTGTTTGAAAACTCACTTCACCTCTCTTTTTCATGTAACCAATTTATTGTGAGTGAACAGTGTCTGAAATATATTTTTTAGTTTTGTAATTTTCTTTTGTTAATGCACACACACACACACACACACACAACCTAGCTTTAATGGGTAGTCAGTCTATTCCCTTTTTGTCAACAATGAGCTCCCTATCCATTTCTCATTTGAATGAATAATTCAAGATCTAGAACTTGAAGACTAAAACACACACCATTCTCTGGTGGGTCTATGCACAGAGGATTAAGAGGAAATAAAATCAATTATACCAATACATGAATATCTTTCAGGTATTTGTGTCCAGCAACAGAGCTGTTATTGTTAATATGTTTTAAAGAAGTGAACCTATTAGCAAACTAAAAGACATTCTTTATTTAATACTTTAATTTTCAATACCTTTTGGGGGTATGTATTGTGTTAAGACTTTTTTTATGAATGGCTAATGCCATATCTTTTTTTTCCCTCGTTTCATTATTAAACATACAAGTTGAAGAGATTTTTTGTTTTTCATTTTACTCTCATTTTACTTTCATTTTGTTAAACATCACTATATATTTTCATGAGATTTCCTACTTTTTCTGTACTGCTTGAAATGTCATGTAAAGCTTTTCTGAATATACTATAATTTACCACAGAGCACAGCATTTTTACATTTTTCTCCCTAAAAATAAATCTTAAAATCCAGTTAAAGACACATTTTGACAAAATGGACATTGTTTTTGAGTTTGACCTTTTGAGTTATTTAACATTCTCTTAATACTTCCATGTATATACATGGTATGTGTTTTTGTTCATCTTGTAGTGTTTGCATATACCATGAGGTACATGAGACTGTACCCTTACAGAGAAACATTTTCCTCAGAGGTTCCACAGTACCAATTGTAAACAAAACAGATCTGGTAACAGCAGATTCTGGCCATTCAGTTTTAAACAGAGGGAATGCAGTAAATATGGCACTATATGTGTTGTAGTACAGTTAAGTCATTTTATAATGCTTTATGCCAGGATAAAGGCTTTCTGAAATAGACTTGAGTGAGTAGAATAATGACAGGACCTGGTTGTGGAATCTGTGTAAACATAAACTTATTGCTGTTAACATTTATCCCAAATGAGTTTGACATCTGAAAGTATTGGAAGTTGCATATTCTTGGAACAACCAATGCTGCCGTATTCTTTTTAAAAGCTCTATACATATTTCACCAGGTGGCACTATGCACACAGGAGAGGAGAGTGAAATGCAAGTCAGTGTGTTTCACCTATAGTTTGCTATAAATCCAGAAGAAATTACATGTAAAGAAAAATTGACTAATAAACCGTAAAATGCATTTCTTTAATGAGTGAAGTGTAGCTGCCCTTATTTAAAACATTTGATTAAACCAATGGGATGAGCAATCTCTAAACTGTTGTATGATAGTGTACTCCTTTCCTTGTACTGCAGCAAGCCTTTGATGTTAAAATATGTATTTTAACTAAGAAAAATACAAAAAAAAGAAAAAGGAAAAATACAAGTAGAGGTATTGTTGGTAAAATGTATAATTCCCTTAATATGTATATTATTGAACAAACAGCCTTATAGTGTAAATGATTATCCTTATTGCTTAATTTTATATTTTTCACTGCTGTCTGTAGAATTGTCACCGGCTTTTGTGCTTAGTTTTGTTTTTATATATTTTCTCAAATTCTGCTTACAGTTATGTAGCAAACTACATAGGACAATTCCTCTGGTTACAGGGCTCACAAATGAATGTATGGCTTCTTTGTCTTGGTAAGAGGGCTATAGTCCTTCAGCACTTTTCTGTTGTTAATATTGTTATTTCCCATTAATATGAAATCTGCTTAAATGCTCAGAGGCATTGATCAAATGGCTAATTAGTCAATGCTGATGATATGTTGGATATCCAACTACCGATGTTTACGTTTATTTTTGTTTCTCTGTCATTGGGAGTGCATGGGGGAATTACAAATAATATCTCCCTTCACCATGTTTTTGTTACTGAGATTTATGTGGTATTTTTGCTTTGACTTGCAAGGGTTCCACGTTAATTGTTCCAAAATCTGGTGCTATTTTCGTTGTTCCCATTTGGAGCCTGTTTCTTGGGTAACCATTTCTCGCCTTTTCAGGTTGACACTTGGATCATTTTTAGACATGACTAATTATTAGAAAGTGAAAATTCATGAGCGTTTAGTGGAAAATGAATTGTACAGATTTTATGAAAGTGCACATTCTCTGTCACTGAGAAGCATTGAGCTGCTACTGTACAATAGTGTCTGTTTCATGAAATTGGTGACACTGGAATTTTTTTTTCTGCAACATACCATTTTTAATCCTAATTGTGGCCGTTAACTTTAAGATTATAAAGAATATTTTTGCAGCTGCTGTCCTTTGTAGATAACAACTGAGTCTTGGTCCATTTGAAAAGCAATATGTCATCGCTTCAGTATTTCAAAAGATGTTCTCCGATTATGCAAGGAATTAAAATTAGACTGAAATATCTTGGAATGTTATACTTGATAACTTTTCTGTGCCTCATGTACTCAGGATAGTTTGTAATGGCAGTTTGAGTTTTGTTGAGGTGCACTGATGAAGCAATTTGGTTGGGTTTCATAGCATTTCCTATGACTGTTGAGATACCATTTTAATCTACATTTATATTTTTACATTTTGCATCTTGCCATTAAGCAGGCGCTCTGAACCTAAAAAAAAGAAGTCTTTGACAGTAACATGAGTAGATTAAGCCACCAAACAGACAGAATAGACAAATTATTTGAGCAACCTGAGGTGTGTTGAACAACACATACATTTGTCAAGCAGAGTAGTCATAGCTGTGCACTGTGAACATTTAACAGAGATGAACAACCTGAAAAGATTATGTACAGGGAACAGCAACAGGATTTGAGAAGATTATAGCGGTTTTAGAATTTAAATTGAATTGTTCAACCACTATAAACTCATATTTTATACGTAGGTGAACTGGGTACCACAGACACATCAAACTTCTAGGTTTTGAATGGGCAAGAAGTATCGTTTTCTAGCATTTTGGTGGCATTCTTTCGGGGTTAGCTAAGTCTGTCAGTAAAGAAACTCAGTTCTCAGCCTGCCCGGTGTAAAGTGGATTTAGTATGTTCTGAAGGACTGTGTGTTAGTTTACCTGTGTTGGTATGGAAGGGGATGTGGTCAAACGTTTGAGGGACCAAGAGAACAGAGCAGTAGGTCACTCGTGAGCTTTTAAATGGAGCAAGAGCCTGAACTCAAATAATTGACTGGGCTGAAGAACCACAGCAGGTGATGGTTTTCACTGTCTGAGGTTACCCACATACAGCAGGGTTTGCAGCTTGCATTTTAAACATGTATTTGTAGTAAGCATTGTAAATTAAGCAAACCCTGTACCTTTGCCCTTTTGTTTTCTTCAGAGAAACATCCAAACTAGGTGTTGGATAAGGGAAGAGATTTCCACTGTTGGCCACTTAATTGTAATTCATTTTTGAGCCCTCTTGTCTTGCCAGGTCAAACCAACTCAATATATTACATTTTGCTTTGAGCTTTAGTAAAAAAAAAATAAATGAAAAAAAAATATCCCAATAAAAAAAATCACGTGTGTTTTGAAAAGGTTTATGTAAAATTGTCATATCAAATGTATTTGAGAATAACATTAAAACTTTTAACAGGAAACAGTATTGATGCTCTCATTTTTGTCAATTACACTGTATCTGGATGTAGCCAGACCTTTCCAGCAGTTTCCTGCAAACTGTTATAGCTATACTGTTATTTCCTGCAAACTGAATAACTATGTTATTAGCTGTAGACTGTCTCAAATGGCAAAATTTCCTTCATAATTGAGAAAATAGACAGAAATTTCACAGGAAAAACAGAAAAAATATATCAGGACATGGACAGTCATCTTGATTTCTGAAGTTAAACTAATGCTTTCACACTTTAAAGTACAGACTTGGAGGGTTTGCCTACATGGTGTGCATCTGATGACATGCTCTTTAGAATCCCATATTTCTCTTAGATTGCCGCATTTGAAAGAACATACTAGCTGCTGAACAGTAGCTAGCATTCACAATTGTTTAGGAAGAATGCATCAAGTTCACAAGCAGGATATAATTCAGTTTGTGAACTGCTGGGTGGCTCCCCCACACTCACTGTTGAAGATGAATATTACATAATAACTGTATAACATTTTACCCTGAATGTTTTATATGACTGAAATGTAACATAGCCTTAGGCTCACCACAGCAATATGAATGGTAATTTTTCTCTTTGTTGCTGTTACAGGAACTCTCAGTCTCCACCTGTTCTTTGTGCATAACAAAAAGTAGGCATCTATTGAAGCGCTTACCCCTGCATAATGCCTGGAAAACCACACAAAGGCAAACAGGACTCGCTTTCTGACATTTTAGCCAAGGACATCTGGAAAGAGGAATTAAGTTCTATTGTCCTAAACCAAATGCATGCTGCTGTTGAGACAGGAAAAATGAACAGGAGCATCATTTTCCTTTAAAAGCAAATCACATTTAATCCATCTTCTGTTTGGAATTCCTGGGTTCTCCTGATGGATTCAGATAAGCTTGGAGATGGTTTTGAAATGCTGTGCTCAAGTTCAAGTGCACACAAACAGAGAATTTGTCAGTTCAGTTATTGAGTGAGTTTAAAATGTATATAATAAGGATGATCAAAAAATGAAAATGAATAGCAACTGCCTAAAGTTAAATTGTTCAAGCCTAAATCAAAGAACATGCACAAATATGAAAAGAAATACACTCTAGAAATATAATGCATAAAACTATTTGCTTTTTGATTGTTGTTTGTTTTTTATACTGGGTGTTTGCTTGTCTATGCTGGTGTATTAAATACTCTTGTTTTTGTTCCAGGGGTTTAATTCACCCGTTTGTTTTTCATATCATGGTGATTTGTATCGGGAGCGTACCATACGAGGAACACATTTTTACATATCATTTTAATGGCAGGAGTGGTTTCGCCTAATAGATGAGGAAAATCAAAATTTACTGGAAGGTTGAAATGTACAAATATGTCACATGTCCTTAATTAGGGATAATTGTTATCCTTTGGCATGGGAATGAAGGAAAAGCAGTGAAAACTGTTTCTAATGAGGGAAAAACAATGACATGGGGCCTTTGTGAGAAGTTGGCCACTGATTCAGGACAAGATTTTAATTTCACATGATAATGGGTAAGGTTAGGATTGGGGTTGGGCAATCTGTTCTTAGATCTGCACTTGTGGGCAACTAATCCTGAACTGACCTTGGAGCTAAAGGCAGTGACTGACAGTGAGTTGTACTTACTGGAAAATGGGTGGCAATATATGTGCGCAACAGCAGCTGATGAGAGACAGCAAGTCAAACTAGTAGAAATACAGAAAAGTACTGATGCATCATGAACATGTCCAAACTGTTGAGGGCATCTGGGGGAAGCAGAGAAAAGAGGAGGAGAAGCAATTCAGTGGTGACAGTGGTATGTCATGGACATTTTTAATTAATATTTTACCTATTTGATCTTTTACCTAGCTAACAGTAGCGACAGAAACCATTTGTAACTAAGACCAATGGACCACAATGCATAACCTGGTGTAATGAGTACAAAACCTGGACTTCAGAACAGAGGAGGAAAGTGATATGGTCTGATGAGTCTCTTTTTCCTGGGCAGGTTTATGTTTGGAGACAGCCAATGGAAGCCTTCAACCCACATTGGCTCTTCCCAACTGTTAAACATATTTTGATTGTGGTATGGTATGGATAGCCATCTCATGGGGAGTCATTGGGGCTGATTATTACTCTGCATGGCAGAATTACAGCCAAGGAATACACAGCCATTTTAGATGACAAGGTGCATCCTACAGTGAAAAAATTGTTTCCTCAAGATGTGCCCATATTGCAAAATGTCAGCACGCCCATACATACACCTAAATGGATTTAAGAGTGATTTCATGAGTGCCATGATTAAATCAAACACCTGCCTTGCCTCCCCAATCACCAGATCTAAACATCATTAAATCTTTATGGGATATTCTGGTACACAAAATGCAAATTTTCATCTCCTCCACCTCTCAGAGGGCAGGATTTTAGTGACAAAGAATGAAATGCTTGAATCTTAATCATCATTACAAGTATCCCTGAGTGTAAATCTATTATGAATGTACAGTACTATGTAGAAGGTAAAATACCAATAATGTTCTAAAGGTATGGTTAGTAAAAAGTAGAATCAAATCATTATAGTTTCCAAAGTTCTTAACGATACTGATTTCAATACAGTAGTTCTCAACGTATCTAAATGTTTATTCTTGATAATGTAATACTAATTAAAATATGCAGCAACAGAAATTGATCTCAAATGGATCCAACGTAATTTTTTCTGAGAAACACCAGTACACTTTATGAAATGGAAGTTGAATCTAACATAGTAGTCCACATAATTGTGTTCTTAGACTTTTTAGATTTTTATTTTTGTCAAAAAGATGTGTCAAAAAGTGTCAAAAAGATGAAGATAAGTATTTTCTTAGTCACTGCTGCACTTAATTCATAGTCCCTCACAGAGTACGTGAGTTAAAATGCACGTCCATTTTGTTGGAATCTCGTCCAATAAAAGTGATAACTTTACAGTTATGTGTATATGGGTGCTTGATGACAGCAAAGCAGTGTCCATGTTTTAGCATAGCAAGTCAGCAGGTCATGAGAATGTGAAGCGAAACCTCAATTCCTTGGAAACCAATACAGATTTTTAAGGAGTCAGTGTCAATCCTGAGCAGGCTTCTGCTGCAGAATCAGTGACTATACTAACAGCTTCATGTGTTTCACACTGTCAGAGAAAATATGCACAGCAGGCCATCCATCACTCAGTGCAAGGCAATTAAGTGCTATGGATTCTCTTTTAATGTATGACAAAGGGATGTCAATATTAAAACTGCAATCAATATAATTTTTAAGGTTTTGACACCTTTATATAAGGTGATTGGCAAGTCATTTGAATGCCAGGGATCAATTTGTGCAATCAGATCAATTGTTATAATATTATAGATGCTTACCGCACACTGATCAACCATTGTCGAACCATCTGAAAATAATTACATAGAATGATTATGGTTGTCATAAACGTAATCATGAATCACTCGTCTACAGTGTAGACTTCAGAATGTCTTCTTCACTAAACACAAGAGCTGCCAGAGATTCATTCTACAGTCAGCTAAAACTTAGACAAAGCAAAGAATTTCCTGGCCTCATCTTTGTTCACTACTTTCTCATAATCACTCAGTCTTTTCATGCACTCCAATGAATCCAAAGACTTAATGTCACCATTCCTTTAGAAGTGCAAGCAAAAACACAAACCATAATGACAGTAATACATTTAAATATCTTGTGCATCATCTCTTGCTTTCAGATGGATGCCATTATCATCTTTCATGTTGTGTATTTCTTCCAGGAAAATATAAAACTGTTTTATTTCTGGTTGCTTAACTTCAGTACATAGTGTTTCTACAGAGGTGCGAGCTTTGCATTCTAGGTATTTTTGAAAGAACTATACTTGGTAGTCTCTCATAAGTGGTGCATAATTTTTTTTTCCATCCACATTCACACACATTCTCACATTTACAAAGTGTTACAGTCTACCCACATGTCTTTAGTGATCATCTACCCATATGAGTTTAGCTGCTAATTGTAGCACCACATTATAATTACCTGTTCACTAAAAATATATAAAACACCAACTACTGTATGGCTGAAGAGAAAACACAAACACTTCACAATCTGAGGAGAGGATGTATCATTATGAATCTGTTGTTTGACCACCGATACTAAGATATCCATCATAATACAGTACAGCAGCAACCATTAAAAATGAACTACTCACTAAAACTGACATTGATCTGAGAGGAGCTACATTACATATGGACAATTGCTTAGTGAACCAAAATGTTCACTAACACTAACCCTAATATGTCTGACATTGGTGTGCACATGGTTAGAACTGAATTAGCACAAACCTGTTTGTAACATTTGTAACATATGTAACAAATTGCATGAGACAGCATTTTGTGCACCGTGGGAGTCCTGGAAATATTCAGACATCATTGGATGACAGAACCCCCCCAGTTCAGGAAAAAACTCTTACGTTTTTTAGCCACTGCTCTTGATGCATGGTCAACTTGTGTGTAATTATGTGTTTAAGCTGACATGTTCCACACCATAGCCTTGTAATGTAAGTGATGTAATTACCTATTTTTGACTATACAAATCATTTTAATTCAGACATGGTGCTTTAAACAAAAGGATTGAATGTCAGCTCATATTTCTTCTGGTGGAGTGACCCCATTAATAGCTATGGTTTGATCAGTTTAAGACTGTTTTGACAAGTGGACGCCCAAAATAGATTTATTTCTATCAACTAATGCCTCCTGCCTGAAGACCTTTATTACCATGGTAACATGCATACTTGTCATTTTTTGCATTTACTTCTCATGGCAATCCTGATGAAGAATGAAAGATAGAAACTTGTGCATGGTTTGTGGGTTTGAATGACTACACTATCTTGTGATATACATAATTAGTTCAATAATTAAGGCTGACTACATTTAACTATATTTGACTTTATTACTAATTAATGTTCAACAATTAAATGTTCCTGATGTGCAGTCCTCCCCTTTTCAATTTTGCTTTCAAGTCTGTTCATCCAACGGTGCAGAACATGGGCTTGTTTCATCATTGCAGAAGACAGACCAAGCCACCCTCTGATGTACTGTACATAGGCCTCTAGGTGCCAACACAAAATTTTATACCATAGTCAGAGTAATCACTGAGATGGCTTTGCAGAAGCTGCCATGTAATTTTACCTCAACAGAAAAAGTGTAATTGGCTGAGGCAGTTTGGAAAATTACACAGTGTGCTGTGTTCTGATTAATTAAGCCAACCGTGTGAGCGGCCAGAGTAAAATAAATTCCAGTAATTGGTTACACCTGTGGCTGTGGGTTACCATGTGGCGGAGGGCACCCAAGTATATGTCACAATTGATGGACTATCTGAGAAATCTGAATTTGCACTGAGAAGACCAATTCTCTGAGAGCTTATTCACCAACGAGGCTCATCAGTGTTGTGTTACTATGATTGAATGAAAGTATAATGTAACTACCCAGCCCCCACATTCATTGATCTTAAATGACGTAAATATGTCTTTAATGTGTTGCTGTGAATAACATCTCTCAATTTACTCACATGAAGAAAAAAGAAATTCTGTAAGAAATCCACCAACCCATTGCTGCTTCTATCTGCTTGCTGTATCAGAGGAGTAGTGATATCATGGTCCTTATGAATGACAAGGAGCCAAGCTCCTGTAGAAAGCCATATTACTAAAATATGGCTGTTATTTGTGACAAATTCAAAGCATATTTTGCTAGGGTACTTTATAGCTATACCTAGCAAGTAACCTACCTAATCACACAAGTCATTTGCAACAGGTAATCTAGTTTGCTAAGAAGCTATCTGGTAGATAACATTACATACGGTTGAGGACAACTTGTTATCATGCTACCTAGGATTCTGGCTACCTGAATTCTTGCCATCTCAGCTATATGTTGTGTCCCTTTCTTAATAATGTCATTATTTTAATAATGTAAGAATAATGTGATCATTTCTTAATAATAATTTCGTATTTCAACACTAAGCATATGCTCTCTGTCTGTGAGATATAGTAAGAGTAAAGAATGGAATGTCATTGCTCTGTGTTTACCTCAACAGATAAAGTCTATTTTATCATTTTATAATAATCTGGAGCAATATAATGATCTGGAGTCATTACATAAAATGTGAAATTCAAAGTTATGAAAAGTAATGAACCAGCTATAAGTTTTTTGTGTTAAATTTTTCTCCATTAACAAGCTTTTCACAGTGGTTTAAAGGGGGTTTGGCATGCTATATATAACCTTGCTTGATGTAACATCTCTGATCCATGTGTACATGTGCCAAAATAAAGTTCAATTGCTCAAAGTTATGCCAAGGTGATAAATGCAGACAGCCACAGGCTTGTATCAAAAGGACTGCTACATTAATATTAAGACCAGATTGTGAGAGAGGAAAGTTCTTAAATAACATGAGAGGAGAAAAAGTTAAGAATAGTTAGCTACAAATGATGATAATGTAACTGATCCCGTCAGTGTCTCGAAACCACATTTTTTCAAGACAGTTTTATCCCCTGAGGGATTTTTTTTTTTAAACTCCATCCAAATTCAGTGGCTGTTAAGAAATTATGTCTGACAGCATTGGAGCTCATCTGAGACTTTCTACCTCTGGCCAACTCTGAATTGCCAGGTGTTTAGTTTATCAGTTAGCCCATGGGAAGGCTTACTCTTGGCTGTGCTAGGGCTTTGTTATGCTTAAAAGGAGGGAAAATGACAGCCTCATTTGTGAAGAACTTAATGAAGGGGTCAAAAAGAAACTCATTGGAGTAGGTTTATCATGCCATATATTGAAAGGGGAGCATTCTCTCCTGGAAATGCTGCACATCACTATGCAGTTGTCAGCATGTGAAAATGGACTGCTGAGCATTCAGATTCTCCTCATGGACACCATATCCACCTCATAATTCTGTTCACCACACAGAAGGTGTGAAGAAACGTTTTAAAGACTATGTCTTGCACAATTAATACTTGTAAAACATGAATCTTAAAACTGGCACATTTTATGTTTCCTAATATTGGTTGGGTCTATAACCTATAACTATCCTACATCAAAAGGTAGCATTTGGTTTACTCTTTTCAATCCTGTAGTCTGACTTGTAAGTTGTGGATGTGAAGCCAAAATTACATATTGCAGTTTGACTCTTGAGCAACCCATTTCACCTGAATCATTAAAACAAAAATATTGCATGTATACTACATAATGTATAATGTATACTACATAAGTGTATTATTAATTGTAAAAGTTTAGCATAATTGTGTGTGAAATCAATCCTATATTGACATCTTAGATTTTCATGAAATTTAGAAAATAACTTTGCTCTCAATAGGAAGAATTTGAAGTTAAATTTCACAATATAATATGGGGGACTGTGGGAATGAAGGACAGGAGAACGGCCACTGAGCTCTGCCAAGGAGGAGGGGAAAGAGAGGGGCAAGAGGTGGAGGGAGATGAATCCATGAAGAATGCTTCATCAGACATGAAAAGGTGCCAAGCTATTGCTGAGAGTATGGGGACATGACAACAACAAAAACTGCTGAAACCCATAAACACAGGCATCAGGCATGTGGGAATTCTATAGCTAAGAACACAGGTGTTGCCAGTTTCAAGTAACTTGTTAGGGATTTTCTGTGATATCCTCTCATCACAAAACAAGGCGATCGTGGCGATCGTGGTTGCGATAAAATGGTAGACCACTTCTTGAATCAAGGCAAATTAGCCCTACTTCCTTTTCGAAGTGAGGAAAGGAAATAATAATTAAATAATTACGTGCTAAAACTAAACTACGTGCTGACATGCGGGCAGACACCGCAAGAGGCTGCATAAAACTCACATTAACGCTATCGTGCGGTGACGGAGCATACTATGGGTGATCCACTGGCTAAAAGGCCAGTGGATGTGTACGACCTCAGATAGTGGCGAACGTTTGTAAAAATAAGGAGGCATGCAAGATGGCGTTCGCCTTTTGCATTGTTTTCAGTGTGGCCAGGAAACAACTGTTCGCAACTGTATGCGCACAACGTGGGGATCCCATGGTCGCACAGAACTAACTGAGCGTCTTTGTGCCAAGGTATGAATTACATGTAGCCGTGTGTATTGTATACTCCCACATACCTTCTGTTGTTGGTTACAAAATGCATTGTTAGACAAGACAACATAACGACAAACTTGTTGATCTAAAAACTTTTTAATCCAAAAGGTTTAGATAATAGAGTCAAAGATAATACTTTCAAAGTTTGCTTATTTCGACTGGTGATTTACCGTTTTGTAAAAATTTGGTCAATTTAAGGTTCCTAAAGTGGCTCAATCAGTAAGGTGCTTATCTCATGTTCAGCCTGGGTTTGATGCTGACTGTTTCATTCACCAATAATAACTGGGACACAACTGGCAGGTAACTCAGAGGATATCAGTGGAGAACCCTCCACCTGGCAACCACTTTATTGTGGTGAACTTTAGTATGAAAAATACCCATTGACCGTGTGTGAGTTTATCAGAAGATTACATTCATCTCTCTTCTGTGGTCTAGCATGACTACAGAGTTGGCTGTGGTGAGACAATCCTAAGGTACATTTGGCTATTCCAAAAAGGGATGAAGGAAAAAGCATTAAAAAGGTACAATAGGTTGATTTCACAAAGAATGACCCCATAGTCAAGAGGAAGAACTCAAAAACTGGAATTTACTAATGTCCATGAGTATGGCACATTCATTATTCTTCAGAACTATACAAATGAAATATTCAAATGAAGTAATAGTGTATATAGTAGCACACATGACAAATGTAGAGTAATTTGTCAAAAAAATGCATTTAATGTGTTGTGTTGTGGTTGACCTACAGAGGCAATTAACCTGAGTTTATTTCGACTGGCTTCTCAGCCTAGTGCAGTGCAAATAGTATGTTTTTGTAATGTTTCTGTGTATGTGGTGGCAGTGTCTGTCTGTGTGTGGGTGTGTGGGTGTGTGGGTGTGCTGGGGCTGGGGGGGGGGGCTCTTTAATAGAAAGGGATTTATAAGGAATTTCAAGCAAAATAAAAGTAGCTCCACTCCCCCTAGTTTTAAAGTTTTAGCTGTATTTTGAGAAGTCCCAGAGCCTCAGCAGGATAAGGAAGTGTGCCCTCATTAACATCACTGCACTTTTGCTCTTTGTTTATATCAAGTGTGAGAACTTCCAGATATTAGTGAGTATACAAATGACTGCAGATAAAAAGTGGTCTGGCATTTCCCTGCTGTCTTTATTGGTATGAGTTTTTCATCTTAAATGGTTTTATTTTCTACAGAATATGAATGAACCGGTGACTTGCTTGTGTTTGGAGCCAAGTTTTAGTTACCCATTTGTGTCTGGAGGCAGTTAAATCCCTGTTGGTTTTGAGGTGAACTGAGGTCAGGCATTCTACTAGTGTGAACAATCAAAACTGCCCCTTTTTGTTGAAGAGAAGAGTCAATTTGAAAACTTGAACTCTGAGAGCTTCTGTGATATGGATGCACAAAAAAACATATTTCAAAGTAAACTTAAAACAAAGTCTTGGTGGTTTACAAATCCTGTTAAGTACTGAACAGAAAAACAGATTCCATGGGCTTTGTCTGGCTTTTATCCACACACTTTTACAAATCCAGCGCTGTTGCCTCTCCCCCACATTCCATTCCCTTCCATCCTCTGCCTGTCTTTTTGCTCACACCTGACCTTCCTGGCACGACAAAGCCAGAGAGCAATGGGGAGCAGGTGTAGAAAATAATGCTGTTGCACTATGTAGACTGGGGGCAGCATGAAATCACAATATGATTTGTATTACCTCAATCATACTGGACCTTCTTGGGTTTTGGGCAGAAGGGCAGGGAAAGAGGTGTTTACAGCAGAGCTGAGTTGATTCCAGCTGCAGCTTGCAGTCAGAGTTGGCTTTGTAGTCTGCAGGGAAATACCTTCTCGTGGACAGTGGTGAAATAGCTCTCCCAGGCAGTGAATCAAAGTAATAATCTTATCTGCACTATGTAATTTGTTTGGTAAGAACATATTTCAGGGTGAACTTTTTTTTTACCTTTTGCATAGACCTTCCATATCTGCATCATTAAAACTGAACAGTGGGAATCTCTTTAAAAACTATGACCATGCATAGCATTGCATTACATGTACATGTAGTATCATTATACACTAAATCATGTAAATGAAAGCTATGTAAATAGCTCTGGATAAAGGCATTTGCTCAGCAGATACTTCAATGTAAAATATTGTTTTTGGGGAAGTTTGAAATGGTGCCGTTCATATACCAAGACTCTAAAGTACCACTCCCACAAAATCTCTAGTCTGCTTTATCTGACACTGACAATGCATGCAACATGTAATTTAACTGAACAGACATGATCCTAAAATTAACTGATGTAATTTCTCAGGAAAGCGGTCATTTCTTGTCCTCGCAATAACATCTTTGGCAAACTGTAAAGCATGAAAGCAAAATCGCTTAGAGATTCCTTCCATCTGTGTGCAATTCCATCACCCTGATTATGGACATCTACTGTAAAATAAACACATATTGGGCAACAATCACAGACTACTATCCCCTTGTCCATATCCAATCAAATGCAGTGCTACTATAATATCCCGTGGTAGTTGGAAAGAACTTGTTACTCTTCAGAGGAACTAAATTAGATTTGCTGGAAGCTTTCTTTGCATGAATGCATGCATGCATGCATCTTGTTTTACATACATCCTGTCAGTAAAATGTTAAACTTTATGAGACCTAAATAATTTCAAACCTGAATGCAAACTGCCAGCAGTTAAATTTGATTCAGCCTTTGCCCATACCACACTCCCATTTTAACTGTAAAACTGCCAATGGTAGTGCTAATGAATGCTGAAATGAAGATGTCAGAAATGTCAGAGATATGATAAATTCATTCATCCATTTACCATGTGATACCACCAACACATCCAAACTACACTCATGAACAGTGATAATTTAAGGACAAAAGTGTATTTTAAGCACAAAACAAAACAGTGATGACTTAAGCAGAAAAGGTATATTAAATTTATATAATGGTTAGGACAAATATTTACTGCTGCTGTGTATGTGATGGCTGATCCAGGATCCTGGCCTTAATTAACTGCATTAATTTAGATTTTTCTGTCAAATAGGGCTGCTTAATTTTTTCCAGGACACTTGAATTGTGGGCTTATTGCTATAACTGTATATCAGTGTCACTTCAGTGAAAGGCACAGCCTTTAAGATTTGAAGTTGATTCTTGCAAGTGGCGGTTGCTGTGTTTAGAAGACACATCTGCCCTTGGTGTGCATGCACAGAGCAGAATTGTGCTCAGTGTAAACATCCTTCCTCCTGTTTCCCCACATATATAAATACACCACATTTATCTGAAACTGTACATTACTTTTTCTCTTTATTTTTCTTGCAAGGTTTGGTATTGTGAGCAAGTTTTGGGATTTTTATGCTAACACGCTCATTCACGAAAATGCAGAGGTGGCTCCACTTCCTCTGACACTTTCTTCAGATGTGATCATTCTAATCCATAGGGCAGACATTAGGACCTGGATTTGTTTGTGGTAGCAGACCACTGGTCACTATGGATATGCCACAAACAAATGATCTATGCTGACTATTTATTTTTTTACTAGGGTGTGTAAGGAAGGTGAATCATTCTAGGCATGTGACACAGATCTGGGCTACTATTGTATAATATACTGTTAGGCTTTGTAACTCAATTATTTGTGAAGTAACACGTTATTTGCTTTCAAGCTGATTGATAAATAAGATTTAGTCAGTAGTGTGTCTTGATTTAAATACCCAGATCCCAGTCAGTCAGAAATTGAATTATTGGATTTGACCTTGATTTCAAGAACCCACGGTTTTGTTTTCCCAAAGTCTTTGCCTGTGAATTATATTTCATTCTAAAGAGAGTATGTTAGCACTGTTCTTTGCCAGCAGTGATTTTCTGGATTTTTGGTGGGCTGGTTTTAGTCTGCAGGCTACAATTTGGTATTGGAAAAGCTCTTTGCTGTTGACAGACTCTTAACTTGTCATCACTGTACAAAACATTTATTTTATGAATTTAGCTTAAAACATTGAACAAACACGCCTCTGCTTTGGAGCATTGGATTTATTTTATATATTTAAAATTATTTAATATATTTATTTGATAAACTAAACCTTAACTTAAATATCAGTGCACATGGATTCAGGGGTTGGATTATTCAGATGGGAAGCATAGTATTTTCAGATAAATGGTCAATAAATCCGTGGAACAGTGTGATGCCATTTTTATATTCAGTGGTACTACACTGTGTTTTTCACATGTCCTGTGATTTCTACTGTTATTATAGATTGAATAAGCATTTCTGTTAGTGGTTTACAAATTATTTCAACAAGTCCTTTAGAATACTTTCATAAGTCAATGCCTAGTGAAGTCTTCATTGAACAGATCCTAAATATCTCTGTTGTTGTAAAGCAGAATTCTTTCCCTATTTCCATGCATCTAATTTTTTATTTTTATTATTTTGTCATTTAGTAGACATGCTTATCCAGAGTCACTTACATAGAACTAGTACAAATACACTACAAATGCAATAAAAAGAATCTAATAAAGCTACATGAAAAATGATCCAGACTGCACTCAACCAATGACATTGGTACATGTCAGTGCCTTAAACAGTGCTGCACTCTTTTACATACATGCTTCAATAAATATACAAGTGCTATGCATAAGTTTATTACAAAATACATTACAATACAGTGGCACAAATAAGGAGAATGGCAGTAATGCTTCTGTAGGGCAGCCAAGACGCAGTCCTCAAGTCCTGCAAGTGGGTCCTCAGTTTTTGACAGAAAATGGCCAGTAACTGCTGTCCTGACTTTTATGGGAAGCTCATTCCACCACATTGCAGATTGTATCAGGGTTATTACAGAGTCAAGAGCAGTCCATCAAAACCTGTGGAAAAACTCATCAGGAGAACCATGTTATCGTTAAAAGTATAACACAAGAGAAAATTATTGATTCACTAAATTGTGGCAGAGCTCACACTCCAGGGTTTTTAAGTGTGTGAAGGGAGCTCAAACATATGACATCAATGCACAAGGAAATTACATCATATTATTACCATTTAGCATATGCTTTTATCCAGAACAGCTTACAATTTTATCCATTTATATAGCAGGATAATCACTGAGGCCAATGAGGGTTAAGTACCTTGCTCACTGGTATAACAGCAGTGCCCCAGCGTAGAACCGAACCAGCAACCTTTTGGTGACAAGCACTGCTCTTTCCCACTACATCACACTGCTGCAATCAATGGCAATCTGCTGTAATATATCCAGATTTTGAGTCTGTATCTGTTAAAGCCAATGTAGTAAGCAGAGGTTTTCATTACTGTGGCATGTTTGTAAAAAATAAAAGGTCTTTGGTGTAGTACATTGTATTGTAATTACTATTGGGTTGCTACAGACACTGGAAAGTGTAGATTTTACAAACACAGATTTTATAGCCAAATTCATTACACTTGAAGGTAGCTTTCTGAAATAAAATAATGTTAATGAAATAACAAAAGTTGTTTATTACATCTTTGGGCATAAGCACACACATCACAACAAGTCCTTGCCACTTGACTAAAGCCCTGCTTCAATCTTTCAGCAGTGTGGTAATGTTGTTGTCATGGAAGATTGGATTCCCAATAGGTCCTGTCTTCACCTTTCCCCATATCCCCATTCCTCAGACCAAGCCACAAATGAACAACAAACAGAAGAACTCTGTCCCATTAATTTACACAGCCCAACTGAATCCATCCTTCCTGGAACAAGGAAAAGGAATAAAGAACAAGATGTATGTCATGTATGTATGTATCTGCAGCAAATCACAAATATGTACTGTAATTCCAACACTGTCATTTTCCCCCTTTATTCTGAATTTGTGTCATAAGTTGTTTTTTTTTGCATAAACTTTAACCCATATTTCATTGGGTTTAATAATGAATAATTTTAGGGTCACATAGGCTGTATAATTTTATGGTCACACAGTAAGATCTGCATGTCTTTCACTATGCTGATGTGAAAATATTTTCTAATACAGCACTGAAGAGCTCCAGTAGAAATGATTGGCAGGCTTGGCTGCTGCTCATTTGAGTGTAGAAGGAATTTTTGACAGTTTTTGATGGATGTGCTATGCTACAGTAGAGCACACTTTTTTTCCCCATTTTAACAGACAAGGTCCACTGAGATGCATCTTGAAATGTCTTCAGTGTCCTGTGACTCTAGATAATTCAGGCACTTTCAGGAAATGCATCAACTCACCTATTCAGTCATGGTTTTCTGGTTTCACTCAAAACTGACACATATGTTGTGTTTTTCTTTTGGAGAGCTGCATCTTTCTTGCTAATAAAAGTAATTCTGATGTTGATACATTCAATACCCTACATTATGAGTTTGGCAGTCAATGACAGCATTGAATAAATGTTTAGAATGAAAACTTAATGCTTACTCAAATTCATTACTTTATTCATTACTAATTAATTGTTTAGAACTTTAGATTAAAAATGTTACACTTGCTTAAATTCATAACCTCAAATTATGTTATTATTGTCAAACTGTGATTAGATCGATTATTACTTTTTATTAATTTTACTTCTCTTGTTTCACTGTTGTTGTTGTTTTTTATCTGAACAATTTGAATCCAGCTGTTTTAATATTTTGTTTCTCATTTTCCCCATTCTTCAATTACTCTTTCAGTCACCAAAATAAACGTAAGGTGGAAACATTGCTCAGCTTCGAGAGCTACTGAATGTGGAGGCCAGCGTTAAAGCAGCTGAATTGAAAACATGATAGAAGCATCAGATGTCCAGAAGTTATTTCTGTCCCAATCTGCAAAGTGTTTGGAATGGAAAGCCATTTTGCTGTCTCCTACTCTCCATGTTGTTTATCTCCATGAGGGAAAAATGTTAAGCAAAACCAGGTTCCACATAAAAAATACTGTAATTAAGATGCATATGATATTTGATAGCCCCTCATTGGAAGCACAAAATCAATGATGACTAAAAAAGATAACAAATAAACTCTCTGGCTCCTGTGGAGTGCTGTGGTTTCCTCTGTGCACTTAAACAATCTATTCTGGGAAGAGCTACTGGAGGAGAGAGGATTTGGATATGCCAGTGGAAGTCAACTGCATCACTGAAGTGTCCAAGTTGATGATTTTATTTATCTATCACAGGCCTATAATTTCCTGAGGCTGTGTATTGTGATTGTTGCTCTGCTGTTTTGACAACAGCTGTGGACCCCATAAGAACCTTTTTAGCTGTCAAATGAGAATTGGTGGTTTCAATTAACTTGCAATAAAAACTGTGGACAAAACCTACATGCATGTACACACACACACACACACACACACACACACACACACACATTGTACATTCCACCATATACTACTATACACAAAACTGTAACTATTTGCTGGAGTCAACGGCTAAAAAACATTTAAATTAGACTTTATAACACATAGCATGAAACATTGCATTCGTTTTGAATGCACAGATGTTGAGCCCATTCAGCTGCTATGCAACACCATACCCTGCATGATATCAAACAAACTTAGAATCACTCACTTATTTCAAAACATGAATCAGTTAAACCAAATTCACATTGTTACTTATGACAACAAACACAGTATTTAGAGTGTTATTGCATTTAACCATTAAATTTAACTCGCATTGTTCTTTGCAATTTCCATGTTTACATGACTGTAGTATACAGTAACTCTAGCTGGTAGTAACGCAACACTGGGATTAGAACAATGTGGAACCTACATAGTGTTGTATACAAGATGTGAGGTCAAATCAGTGCCATCTCTGTGAGAATCATGCAAATGATTCGAGCTTAGTTTGTTTCTTTGTATCAGTGTAAGTGTGAATGTAAATTTGTGAGGAAAGTTTATTTTGTATCTATCCTAACTTTTACTGATACTCTGTAGTTACAACTGTTCTACAAAGGTTTTTTATAGATGGGAGTAACTGTTGATTGCCACGTGGAAGACTTTTGCCCAGAAAGTATCTTGCCTTTATCTTTGAGTGACCAATACATGCAAGTGTTACTTGTTAGGTTTTTTAGTGGACAACCAATTGGATTGTCAAGTACCCCTACCTTAAGATAATGTGAATTCCCTCCGACCATAGAAGCAAAGCATGCCCACAGGGTGGTGTAGTTGTATTTACATTGTGCTCATTCCCATTTCCAGATTAAAATCATTAAATACATTTTATCTGATCTTGGATCGTTTTCCACCCCAAGATCTTGATCAGATTGTTTAGCAGAGTATTTTTTTTTTTTTTTTGGAAATATATTCATGGGTGGCTTACTCGTACCAGTCCCAAAAAGAATCACTTTTACACTTTTTCCACCAACATGTTGTAACATGAAATCCACATTCACATTTATCTCCATAACAGACAGGACCAAAGTATGAAATCTGTGGCCCATCATTTTTCTTGTCACTTGTTATTGTGGCTCATAATTTATCTTGTACTAGTTTACTTTGATTGGAACATTTGAGATGATTTATTGATTCAGCATTGAGATGAATGAATAAATGCTGTCAGAGTTTTCTTGAATGTGAAAACATATCCATAGGCCAAAATGGACATGATTTGTCATGCTTTAGGTAATAAAATAATTTATATCTACAGTCCCTGGCAAATAAGTCTGCGAAATTCAAGCAAAATCAGGTAATAGTGTGAATAGTTAGGCAAGGAAGATAAACAGGTAGAGATAAAAAGGGTAAATAAAAATTGAGATTGAGAGACACAGCTCAGAGAAGAGAGTTTGGGTTGATTTATCCACCCTTCCAAGTCACCATCTTTTCACCATCTGGCTGTTTGGCTGGTGTCCGGAGTGAATTACTTTTTATTAGGTAAAGTATTCCAAATATCTCTTTTAAACAGTGAAGAAACCACACACTTGATACTATTACGGGATGTCTTCTGGGCCTTTTTTATGGTGTGATTTGACCCACCAAAAGGGTAAATTTTCCACCCTCAGCCCTTCTCCTGGCTTTAGAGTCGGTTTTCTCTTTGTTTCTGCTTTTCTGTTTCCACTTGTATGTGTACATGATATCTTGATTGGTGGGCCAGGTTTCAAAAGCATCACTTAATGCTTCAGTAAACATGGGTGACAGCCAGAGCGCTTTATTTGTTTCTCACAGATTGGTAATTACACATTAAACAGCCACAGTTTGCACGAAGAAATAACATTATGGCAATTATTGCTTGTTTGTGTCTGCTGTGCTGGATTTTTCCATTTCAGCCAAAACATTCTTGACAAAAGTCTAGAAGTCTGATATTTCCACATCTGTGTGTAGCAAGATGCATGTATTTTAGTTTGTACAAATTGCCAATGGCTGTAACTTTTTACTAGATACATATGGGGTGGTTTTCTGCAGCCAATACAGTAATCTGTGGAAAGTAACTATCTCAGTGACATGATCACAAACTGTTTTCTGAGAAATGCACTGTGCTCCTCTGTTGTAAACAAACCAGGTTTCCACCTGCGAGATCAAAACATACGTGGATTTCTCAGGAACAGAGCTTGTGATTCTTTGTATTCTTGTATGTCCCCTCCCTGCTGAAGAAACAAAGGGAAGACAGAGTATGCACAGCTATAAGATTTGTTTCTGAATGATCTGTAACAGTCATATTGGGATAACAGAAAGAACCTTCTCTGTATCATTCTCTGAATCGTCAATAATAGATAATTACACATTTATTTTGAAATCATCAGCGTGAACCGAGATATGAAATATTGTGACTTGTCCTTTGGATTGACATAAGAGCATGGTTTTGGTTTTGGCAGACTGAGTTTTATTTGAAGAATTTAGTAGTTGATGAACATTAATGAGTTCCATCTTTTGCGGCTGTACAAGTTAAGTCTACTCCATGACTGTGTCAGCATGCACAGTAATCAGTCAACTGTGTGTAATGTAAGATAGGGATATGGTTTCATTATTAATTGTTAGCCTAAGTGTAAAAACCGGCAGCAAATAAAATAATTTTAAGCAGGTAACTTTGTATTCTGAAGAAATGAAACTTTGTACATTAAAAAGGCTGTCTGGACTGAATTTGTGCATTAATACAGTCTTGGGTAATGTGTTAAGTGGTGGGTGTAATGTAGCTCTTCCTCACCCTGCAGCAACCCTTTCTCCGTTCTGAGAGTCCTACTGTTCATAGCTTCCTCTGATTTATACAGAATTACCACAAGCCCCAGAGTCCAGCCTTAAGTGCAGTTAAAACCTCATACAGACCAGAATAAATGAATCTTTAAAAACATTATGATAATTTTGTTTTTGTTATTACTTATTCATGCAGCAGATGCTCTAATATAAGTCATCAATGTGAAATGGGGTCATTGTGTGGCAGGGAGCAAATTCCACCGTTTCTCATGCTTCATTCACATTACATTGCTCGCTATATCATGCAGGTATTGTCAGTAGGAGAAATACAGATTGGTGGTGGTTATGAAGTTATAGAGAGTTTATAAGGTTGTTAAGCACTTACCATGCCTCCAAGACAGAAGAACTCACCAACTTTTTCGATAAATCTGCCCACACATTTCTTTCCATTTACCGTACTTCCATTGCTTGTTTTGGGAGGAGTCCACAGATGAATCAAAAATACCTTCATGCTCTTGATGCTCTATCTCACCAGGGCAGAAAGGACAGGTAGATTAACAATATAATAGAAGAGATAGATACAAGATTCAAGAAAAATGTAAGCTTGATTTCTTTTTGTGGCATTAATGAGTAGTATGTTCTCAGCGTGACGCTGTATTCCATGTGCTTTGTATTTGTATTCTATCTTTAAGTAATTACACTTATGAATAGTTTATCATACAAGCGGCTTAGACAAAATGTTGAGTCAAAAGCTGGCCACTGTGAAGCCCTTTGCCAGGAGCATAATTAAGTGCCCCAGGTGGGATTTGTCCCTTGGTGTGTGCACAATGGCCTTTGAGCACTGTGCCTCACTTAGTCTTCAATGATATTCAGACCTCATTCACATATCAAATAAACAGTGAAAATAAACTTCTCAGGAAAGAGAAGATTGATGGTGTGTACAGTGGGTGAAAACATGATACAGGACGATGTCAGAGTGATTCACTATCACTATCAAAACGGCTTTGATCTTTCCACAGAAAGCAAGGCATATGTTCTGTCAGGAAAAGGACCTAGTTGTTAGTTGTTGAAGCTGATGGCCATCAACTGGAAAATACATCTTTATCTTCATTGTTTCAAAGCAACATCAGCTCTGAAAAAAAAAAAAATGTAAACAATGGTGATCCAATGAAGGTGGATATCAAACAAGGTGTGTAATGGCTTACAAGCTTTTTAAAGAATAAGCTGGGTTTGTATACATTTCACTATATAAAATTGCTGATATGAATGATATTGTGAATAATGCTAGCGTTTTTAGTGTTTTATTTTAATTTGAAGCAAAAGCACAACTACCAAGAGAAAAACTAAGAGAAACCAGGAGAAAAGTGGTGTGAAAGTCAAAATGTTATGGTACTAGTTTTATTTCTGGTCAAAAATTAGTGGCAAAATATTGGGCGTTATCTGTTCCTGTTCTTTATTTAATGTGTGTGCTCAGGCTCTGGCAGTATATCCACTGCTGAATGTGAAGTGTCCACGTGTGATAAGCAGGCCAGAGAAGCAGGCCAACATGTACAACCTCCACAAATTACACTCTAGAGGAAGTTAAAAAACAAACCAGGAAACGGGTTATTTTCTGTTTCCCATATCATGGCTCTCCAGACAGATGTAATTATCAAAACAGTGCTGAATCACAGTGATTGCTGATGGCTCTCTCCTTTGTGCCTAGGAGGGGAAATGGATTAACTGAATTTTGGATTGGGAGCCTCCTCATAGATTGTGTTTAGTGTGGCAGCAGTTTTTTTTCCTTCGTTTGAGTCGTAAAGCTTGCCAATTAAAATATAATAAACCCCAAGTTTACACTATTTATTTTTCATGTTCACTGAACCATTGAGTGCAAAATGTCTGGCTAAGTGTCATTCCTTGGGAAAAAACTGAAAAGGCGGTTCTGTTTGCCTGCTGTACCTCACACTTGGCTGGCTGTATGTGGTGGGAATGTGGGGTAAACAGCATGGATCCCGCAGAGCATCAGCAGTGGCTGCAGTGATGATGGGTAGTGCCTCATGCAACAACCAGAAAGCTGTGCTCTGTTCCTCAGGACCCCATGTCCTTTCCACGATTCAAATCCTCCATTATGTGCAAAAATGTGATGGCAATTTCTTTGGTTTCACATTGGTTAAATGCTATCCACCTGCTGCCAAAGGGATATATGATGTACTTTACGTATTGGATTAGAGGCTCAAAGAAGCTAAAACACCTATCAGAATCACTTGCTGTAATTCCTACATTCACTCAGGTCACTGAAGGTAGATGGATGTTTTAGCTGATACATAAGAACAACAAATTTCAAATATCTGAGGAGTGTCAGCCACAATCCTGTGTTCTGCATGCCTTTTTTGTCGTATTCTATTTTACTTTGGAGCAAAAGAGCAGCTACTGTTTCACAGTTTGTGTTATATGATATAGTATCCCTTCCCTCCACAATTACTTATATTTTCTGATAAAAAATATCATATATGTCAGTATTAAGGAATTGGCTGGAATGTAGAACTGCAGGAGCATATTCCACAAGTTACAAGTGCTTCTTTTCTGGTGGATTTATCAAAGGGTGTCAGATATAACTCAGCACATATGGTGAGAATTGCTATGGTAGCTCCAACTCAGAATGTGTTTCTGACACCACCTCTCTGGGAGAGGGCTAGCAACCGAATGCCTCTAATTTTTCATGTTTTAACAGGTTTCTCAGGTTTTGGTCCCAGTATCCACATTCTGAGCACAAATGTATAAGCATTTGAAAGCTGTGGGCATATCTGACACTCAAGAAATAGGACAGGGACAGGGAGCACCCTATTCCCTGATGCAAAACAGGGACTGAGGGGAGAATGTCACATTTAACATGTTGTCCAAAGTAAAGAAGATGAAACCATAATTTCAAATATGGAACAGGTACATTTTAATCTTTTCAATTCCAGAGGCAAATGCTGGCTGCAATTTACAAAACAGTAATGGTTTGCTAGCTGATTGACTGGTTGTCACATTAATGGAGGACACAGAGAAGGCCACTTTCAAATGACTGAGAGGATGAACATCACCAACTGCACAAACTATTCATCTTGGTAAACATGCAGTAATGTCACTGGAGATATCAGCTTACAAGAACTGTTACCATGTAGAGGTAGATTTCAATAGTTTCAATAATATGCATTTGAGAAGTTGCAAGCCAGCTAAATGCAGTTAGATGTTTAATTAATGTTGCCACAGAAATGGTTGCAGTGTTACCATGCTCCACATTTAAGAGATTATTAATGACACGATGGCTCGCTAGCTGCATGAGTGAGATAGCAAGGGAAAGTAAACATTTTGTGTGAGTATGTATCTTTTTTGATGAATGCACAGGACATTGCACAGGACAGCTCAGGTTAACATGGCAAAATTGAGCTACACTTCAGTAACTTACATATAATATATACACAGTAAATATCCAGCTGTATAAATGGATAACATTGTAAAGAACTGTAACCTATGTAAGTCGCTTTGGATAAAAGCGTCTGCCAAATGAATAAATGTAAATATGATGGTAAATGGTTCCCAAAAATGTAACACAAAAGTAATTTTATTTCTTTTATTGCAGTATGTTTTAATCAGGTACTCACTCTTACTCAGTTAGCTTCCAGGATGAATACTTTTATGCAAAAAAAAAAAAAAAATTCTGAAGTGAAAACATTTCCCTGGAGTACTTCTAGTTGAGTGGGATTTTTTGGTACTCATTCCACCACTGTTTACAACAGATTACTCTTACTGCAGATAATGCAGAAAATGGTAGGCTTTAATGCATTGCAGCCATAGGAATACATTTCTTCAGTCTGTGCACAAATGCAATAATCAGCAAATTATTCTTTGCCACAAATATGCTGATATCATATCCATCAGTTTCAAGTGCTATTACTTGTAACATGCAAGTCTCGGAATATATCCTCCACAGATGTTTTTGTCATTTTTTTTAGCTCATGTCATAAGCAGAAGAATTCAAAAAGATCATGGTGAAAATAGACAGATTTTTTTTGTCACCATGATTGACAAAATTGATTCTGCCACTCTGTTGGAGATTGGCATGTTAAATTAGTAATTCTTTTCAATGTGCTGGCTTGCATACACGCATTTACATTTACATTAGATGTACATTTATTCATTTGGCAGACACTTTTATCCAAAGTGACTTATAAGTGACAGATGATGAGCTTTATCAATGGCTGAGACATCAACGTTACACAGTAAGCACTCCTATAAATCCTCTGACACTTGCCATGTCTCAAACATGAAATTGCATTTAGATTAATAGCAGGTTAATCATTTGTTTCTGAATCTTACTTGATCGGTTTTTACTCTACCCCCAGACCCATTTGGGACCCTATGCCTATAACACTTGTCCCACAGTGTGGGTCAGGGTTAATATTATTTAAGTACTTGCAATCACAAAACATTACCCTGATTGTGTAACAGTGGAGTCAACTCCACATCCACACACACTAGTGATCAGAGGGGCCAGCTCTCACCTGTGTCCCATTGAGAACATCTGCTTTCCGCACTGATATGGGTACATAGCCTTGATCAATATGATTCCCAAACTAGAAATAGACAATAGATTCATGACAGCTGCCCTGTTTCTCTGTTAATTAAAATTACATGAAGTCAGAATAAATGACTAGGTGTTCACATGGGGGCACATTGGCAGTGTAAACATGATCGTTATAAAGGAGATTTCTCAAAGAGGACAGATGTGTGGCATGGTCTTGTACAAACAAGTATGTCTTCATAAAAGCTTCCCTTATCACTGTAGCAACATATGGGTTTGTGCACATGGGTGTGAGTGTGAGTCATAAGTATGAGTCAGAAGAGCCTTCCTGTTGGAATGCAGCCAGAGTTTCCTTAGAATATGCACAGGGAATGAAAAAAATACAAATCATATAGGTGGTGTGCTCATAAGTAAAATATGGGCACACCAGAATTGCCTAATACATCTTGGCTTTATAAAATGTGGAAAATCCTGAGTTGTGCATTAGTGTGGTTTAAAACAGGGAAATGTCATGCAACGCCCAGTTTTGTGATGTTCAAATCTTATTTCCCATTTATCTCAGTTGATGTTTGGAAATATGTAAGCAAAGTTCCAGAATAGATGGGTCTACTCACAGTCTGAACCACCAAAATGTTTCAAATGAAACCTAGTTGAATGGACTATGGCAATTATCACCATGTACCCTACACTTCCAAAACTCTTTTTTCAGTTGTCAACATGTTGGAGGGCAAGAGAATGGACATAGACAGATCCAGACAGAGCAAAGCAAAGCGTTGTTCTTCTTGTTCGTGTAGCTTTGGTCTTACATTCCTGTAGGGTGACAATCAACTGACGATAAACCTACCCCATTAACAGCAGGACATAGGTTGTAAGTTTTCAGGTTGTAAATCTAGGGGTTTTATTTCAAGGATCCATACTTTCTTTTGAAAGGATCTTATAATGCTTTATCCACGGCCATAGTATGGAAAAGCAACTTATTGGTTTTGGGTACTGTAATCCAGTGGGTTACATCTTGTTCTCATATTACTTTTTTCTTTTTGGAATCTCAATCAGCAGATGATTCACTGTATCTTTGCCCAAATTCCAGATCTTACTATGTTCTGGAGTTAGTATCTGTCATCATTTTCTTCACTTTAGGTAAAAATAGTCCTTGTTCTGCTTTTGCACTGTTCTTAAGTGGAGTCCCATTCCATGATTTGCTGCCACATCAGAGGTGATTCTGTGTTCTAGGTCTACTGCCTTTCTATGGCAGTCACCACACTCTCTCCCCACACTCTCACCACAGTCAATCACTCTCTCATTGTTTAATGATAAATAGAAGTGTACACTGTTTGGTTTTTGAGCAGATATGACATTTTCCCTCAAAGACATGTACAACAAAATCACCCCTACTTTGTAGTTCTTTGTCATAAAAATGATGTATGAAAGGATTTTACCTTGTTGTTACAAATGTCACATGTGGTCATCAAAATACCAACATAAAAACAATTATAAATGCAGTAAAAGAGTTAAAATAATGCCTATAACATTGCCACAAATACTGTGTACTCCCACACCAGTAGGCCATCGTTACAGGTTGATGACATTTATGGCATTTATAAGACATTTCATCTAAATACATACTCAGTTTCTTTGGATAAAAAGATCAGTGCTGGCCCCATCTTGTTAGTCTTCCTTCAGTCTCCTGTGAGGCTGATGAATTAACGTTACACATTACTCATCCTTAAAGTGACAAAAACGAACAATTTTGTGTTCTGCTCTAGTAATATCTCACCTAGAAATGACTGAAATGTCTTTGAACTTCAGGAGTGATTTTAGCAGTTTCAGACACATCTGATTCATCAAATTGATGTACTGTGCAGTAAAAAAGGACAAATCTGACAGTGAAACCCCACATCTCCTCCCCTGAGGGGCTGAAGGAAAACTATAAAACAATAAACAAAACCACCTGTTTTACCCTGTGAAAGTAAAACTATATTACTATGGGACATATATGGCATGTTGGCAATGAAATAAAAATTGTGAAATAAGAACTCCTTCATTAGTAGAGTGTGTTTTGGTATGAAGCACATTGTTTGATGCAGTAAAAAAGTGCAATGTTTGGAAACAGCATTCTTGGTGTTTTTATATGTATTGAATGTATGCACTATCTTGGCCAGCTTCACAGTTCTTGAAAGCATAAAAGGTTTTGCTTGTAAATGTCCACCCCTACCTCAATAGATCTAAACTCAGCACAAATAGAAGGTATTTCTATTGTATTTCTACTAACTCTTCAGGACTACCTTAGAGACATTAAGCGTTGGATGTCAAAAGTCCTTCTTCAGCTGAATTCTGACAAGTGAAATGTTGTAATTATTGCTCCTGAACATGTCACTGAGATTCAGTATAGCTTTGACCCCTAACCGCTAATGTGAAATCTACTTTTAGGAATCTTGGAGTAATTTTGTATCTAAATTTTGAACAACATGTAAGGAAGCTAGTTCAATTTTTCCCGCAGTAACCGCTGTCATGCACTGATTTGGAGAAAGACATCCTTTCTGTTGGGAGGCACTTTCATACCTGCAGTTAGTGCAGAATGCAGCAGCTATGCTCCTAACCAGGACCAAAAAGAGAAATCACACAACCCATGTCCTAGCCCTGTTGCAATGTTTAGTTTTAGAATTGACTTCAAGATTTTACTGATTACTTTTAAAGCAAGACATGTTTTGGCTCCTGGTTGTATAACTGGCTGTTAAATCCGTGTAGAACTTATCGGCCACTTATATCATCGGATAAAGTCCTGAATGTTCCAGAGTCCTGAATGAATACCAAAGTGGATCGTGCTTTATCTGTAAAAGCTCCTAGGCTCTGGGACAGTCTTCCCAAAGGGATCAGACTACCTAAATCTGTGTCTCCCTTTAAATCCCTTTTAAAAACCCACTTTTATAAACTTGATTTTAAATGAGTGGTTACTTTTTTGGTAATGTTTTATTCATTTTGGTATTTATCAATTTGTAATTTACATACATATATATATATATAAATTTTATATATATTTAATATTTTGAACTCATTTAAAAAAGTCTCTGGATATTTTATATGTTATATAAGTTATATTGTTCTATCTCATTATTATGTGATCATTGTCATTTCCTATTTATGTTTGTTTTTATCCTTCTATATAAAGCACCTTATATGTTAAGAAATGTTCAAATAAAGTATATTAAAGTGATTATTATTTAAATTCCATTACAGTCACAATTTGTCATGACAAATTTCACAGACTACTGAGAAGGGTGTTTCTATGTTTTGTTGGCTCATCCTCAACTGCACAGCAAATATTTTTTTTATTTGTAGAGACTACCATGAGGAATGTGTTAACTTGATTTATTAGAATGAAAAATAGAAGATTAGTGATTGTTCATTTTAACTGGATTTAGTAGGACATAAAATTGAACAGTTAAAAGTCTGTAGAAGTTTTTGTTATATGAATGTAGAACTGAATTTTAATTCTCAATTCTTGTATCGGTTTTCCAATTCTTGTAGAAAAGTTAATGTCAAGGCCCACTCTTCTTTAGCATATAATAGTATGTGTCTATGAACAACAAATTTTTAATTTATTATTTGATACTTGCTCAAGCATACAACAACAATGCTCCAACTTGGAGGCAAACCTGCAGCATCATTCATTTTCTATTTTTATTAAATGATCTTAATTACATGATCTGCAAATTAAGCCAACTAAAAAATTTTAAAGTAAATTTTCAGCCTAATCTTTTCACTGTCAACCCTTGGTCAATCTGTAATGGTGTTTGGCATTCATGGATGGATGGCATTGGCGTCGGTCGTGGTGTGGTTCACTGGCATGCCGTCATTATTCTTATTTCACAACCAACAATGTGCATATGCTTAAATTACTTTTACCGCTAGCTCATACCTTGAATCGGCTTCGTGCCCACGAGTTGATCAAGCTCATATCTTCCTCTTCCTTGGAGGCAAACCACTTGCTCAGTTTAAACTTGCCACCATTCACACGCCAAACTCCACCACACCTTTGATCACCTGGAGCTCCTATGAAGGCAATCAGAGGTAGCCCCACCCTTAGGGGGACCGTCAGCTGCGTGATGACGTAGCAGCAGGTGCCAAAAAAAAAACCCAAAATAAAAGAATGTATGCGTGTAGGTGTGTGAGTGAGATACTACCCCCTGGTAACAAAAGTCAAAATGTCCCATCAGAAAATAAGAAATAAAAACTATGCACGAAAAAGATGGCATCTCCATTATTACCTTAATATATGCAGAAAATGTGTAAGAACAGTCTTTTCTCACATAGGGTCTTCGCGTTGTTATCTTGAGTGGATGTTCTATAAAACATGCACACTTAATAAAGGATCTCAGCCAAACTATATGGCTCACTGATTTAATGGATCACTAAATTTAATATTATTTATAGCATTGCCATTACAAAAGAATTGTCCCAGACACAATAACGGTAGTATGTCTTGGTACAAGCTAACGCTTGGTGGTTGTAAGCATCAGATAAACTGTCTTGGAGACTGTATAAATATCCTGTCAATACCAGGCAATAGATGGTTATGGTCAATCTCTTGATGTCTCCCCTCCCTCACAGAAAGGAGTAAATACTACAGATCAGACTTGTTATTACATTTTAGACCAGACTCACTGTGATTTGCATGTTTTGGTACTTATTGGATCTTGTAAGCAGTTAATGTCTACTGCTCCTTAAAGGAGTAAATCCAGCATAACAAAGTGTTGGTTGGCATTAGGTCACTGAATTGATTACTCCACGACCTCATGATCTGATATTGCTTTGGAAGGTCATTTCTGTCTTCCTTTATTGTACAGACAGATTTTTCACTCTTTGTCTTGTGCCATGTGTTTCTCTTTGTTTATTTTAGTTTCAACCCATGCTAGATGGTGTCAAAATGCAGGGCAGCAAGTCGGGTTTAAAGTACACCAATACCTCATGCAAAGTGAGGCAATGTTTTCATTTCATCTTCCCGTGCATGAGTCACTGATGAGATTAGGAGTCTCATCAGAGCCTCCCGATTGGAATACCTCATGGTTTGGGACACAGTCTGCAGCCTTTTAAAATCTATCTAAATTAAATTCTGCTCTCTTCCATATAAATGGCTTCATTACCCCATCTGTGCCACTTGGTGTGATGATTACATTTCTTTGGCAGTGAAGGATGTGCCACTTGCCTCTTAATGTTGTTGAAAGCAGTCCCAAAAATAAGTTGTAGTGAACAAGCCCATCCAGCTAAGAAGCACGAAAATGTTGAATTGTACATTTCCTCATAAGCTGAATAAGATAAGAGTGCCTGCCAAATGATTAAATGTAAAATGTAAGTTCAATCATGATACAATACTATGACATAGTATAAGATAGTTAAGTACTATGCATTTTAATTTAGATTGGAAAATGACTTACAATGGTTAGAAGCCAACCATATAATTTTCCTCCACGGTACAGTGAATGCTGAATTATTATGATTCTTATGAACTCATCCTTATGAGTTTGTTTCCACAATGATAAGGTAGGTTTGCAGTGGTTTGATGGGTGCTCAAGATATTATACTTGCTAAATTTGATAAGGATGTTTGGCATCCTTTTAAGTTATTTGTTCACTGATAATGGATAATGAAACTAGACAAAACATGGAGAAGTATAGAATTAAGAAAGCAGGCGAGCCCTGTGAATAGATGAAAGGATTGTTATAGGGAGTACAGGGCGGTGACACTGTATCCAGGATCTCTGTGTTGCAGCTACTCATTCATGTCCTTTGGAGACAAATTGAGCTTTGAATAAACATAATAATGGATGATTATTTTTCATGATTTTTTTATTATTATGAGTACTGCAGTCACAATAATGAATATAATCACGCAGACATGAGTCATAGAAGCAGATTAAATTGCATCTATCCAGCTTTGTTTGCTTTCAGTATGTTTGTTGAATTACCTCTTACCTCAGTGCTGTTAAATTGCAGTATATCCACAGAAATTGGATTGTTTATATATTTCAGTAATTTGCAAAATTATTGTGAAAATGGCTGAGAAAAAAAGGTTGGACCTGCAAAAGAAGAGAGCAGAAGTGTAGTTTTTCTGAAGAAGGAAATTAAAATGTGCTTGAGCACTGACCCACCATCAACTAATATTGTCCAATTTTGTAAGACAGCATGCAACATTTTAAGGTCCAGTAAAGCAACTACCAACAAAATAAAAACAAAATCAATGCAATAAAGCAAGGAGCAGTGGAGCCACTTTCATTTATTAGGAGGCTAGATCCTGTAGAGGTAAGGTCTTGTCAGGCATTACTTAATAGTGAACAACCAGGTTAAGGCCTGTTTTAAATGTTGTAGCATTTAAATATATCTGATATATAATTAATATATAAATGAAACATATTTGATATATATTATATATATAGTAAATAATATTACTAAAAAGTAAGATCAACTGTTCTTTTATGTGGCATCATGTTTAATGGTTTGCAGTGATACGTAAAAAAAAAAAAAAAAAACTATTATAAATGCCAAAAATGCTGGTTGGAGGGAATGCTTGCTGTGTAACAAGATTAAGAAATAAGTTCATGCTGTTCAACCTTTTTCACTGTGCTCTTTTTAAATAGCTTATGGTTCTCTACTTCAGATATTGAATTTTCCAGGAAAGAGGAGGCTTTGAGGTCTCTGTAATCATTGGATTCAACCACATAACGGAGCTTGTGAGAAAGCCCACTACTGCAGCCAACTTCAGGTTTCTTTTTTTATATATACAGGATATTGAATGCGTTTTTCAGGTAGCTTAGTATGCAAAGTATTATAGTATTTAATAATAACTGGTTTCACAGATATGTGCATAGCCAGCTTGTTTGACATGTGGAGAAAAAGTTCATCCAGCTAGTCTGATCCTCTAGGGCTCTGTGGTCATGATCGTGGCCAAGACTGGGCACATGAGCATCATGGGCATCCTGTGGTGGCCTGTCTGCCTGGCACATCTTACAGGGAGGGCTTAAGACTCCTATGAAGATAAGTGTACTGTACTCTCACTGCACTCCAGAAAGAAACATACATATACTTACCACATGTATATGTTTGCCATATAATTGCACCATCACATCTTGAAAAGGTCACAGGCCTACCCATCCTACAGTCAGGAGCCTCTGTGCCTACAATCATAAACCTAGTCCTTTTCAAGTCACATGCTCCAAATGGCATCATTAGTCCCATACAAATGTGTTTGGGTGGAGAAACAGGCTGTGTTCCAAATCACCTACTTGCTACTAGCCAACAAGCATAAAAGTAGAGAAGTCCATAGCCAACATATTACATCAGGTTCGCAAATTCAAGTATGCATGAGCAAGTATGGAATAAAATTCCCTGAATGTGTTCTTGCCTATTTGGGAGTACCAAAAATCGAAGCAAGCATTCTTCATTCATATTTTTACTCCCCACAGAAAGGCAGCAAGGGGAGAATGTGTTGGGTGTCAGTATTTTATTTTCTTGACACACTAAGCAATATCACCCGAAATATATATGGCCTCTTTTGAAGTGCATGAGGAGGTTCAATAGTACTTACATATAGATATAATTATAAACATTGTGGCATAATAGTGGAGCAAAGTGCACTCTCAGGCTTTTTTTAAATCAGACTTTTTAAATGCTTGCTGTATACCTGGTGGTGTGCACTAGGTAGTATGGTTGGAAGCAGATACACATAGTCTTAGGGGGAACAGTTCATGTTAAGCAGCTAGCAAGCTATGGTGTATCTTCTCATACTTGTAGCTGTGTATGTCACAGGATACATTTAGCTAAATTTCCAGATTATAGCAAGATAACTAGAATATAGTCCCCTGGTTCCAAAAACATTTGTCACTCACTATGAAATAATGTAGACTCATAGTGTAGCTACTTACTCAGGGTGCTTCCAAAGGTGTCCTAGGACCCATGTATGTTAGCTAAATGAGAATAGTTTCAAAGCAATGAAAAAAATAACACACTTACTGTTAACATCAGCTAGCTAGCTAGCACATGGTACATGGATATGGTGATTTCAGTAGTTTAAAGCTAGCTAGCTAGCTACTTTTTGGACAGCTACTATTGGGGTTTCATCTACTCTGCTTCAGTCAGCATAGTATACTGTATGTGGCTCCAAGGGTAACTTGGAGCCTAATTAACTAGCTAACGTGTCACTATAGCAGTATATGAAGGTGTTAATAATATATAACATCAAACTGTCAAACTGGCTGTCAAAACATGTTAAACATGGTTCAGCAAGTCTAACTGACAGACCCCAAAATGCCACACTTGCAGAAATACATGCATTCTGCCCTCTGTGCATTCTGATACCCGTGGTAAATTTAGAGATATGCATTTATTGGTATACATTTAGAGGTATAAAGTTAAGTAACTCTAAAAAGGGTTTTACTGCTAGCTGGTAACAACTGCTTCACTGCTGGTTCTTGTGATTCAACACTGTGAAGGAGCCTTCATCAAAGCATCACAGTTATTCAGATCTTGAACTGAACTTTTTTCTGTAGTAGGTTGTGATATGTTATAAATGCTCAATATTGTATAACTGCAGGGGAGTCCAAGTGTTGTGTGACAATGTTGTAAAAAGCCAAACTAGTAACATGCGGTATCGTGTGTGTTTGGAACACATAGCAGCAGTGTATTTATAGAGTAACATGCAACATTGATTTTTTTAAAGCTGGTAAAATTTATTCAACAGTCAGTATAGGATGAAGAATATAATACAGGTAATTTCCACTTTGGCACGAATAGGTCAATAAATAAAAGTGTTCCTCGTTGTCAACAATGCTATCTAAATAAATAAACCATAACTTACTTTCCAATAAATATAGAGTATCCATAATACAGATGCATTGCATCAACTTTCCTGCAGTTGGTCAACAGTGTCCAACAAAGCCAAAACTGAAGTTTATTGTTTGCCATTTGTCTTTTGTCACTTCAAAAAATTCAGAAGAGGTGGAGTGGAAGGAAGGATGACAAAAGAAAACTGAGGTACTTTGAATAAAGTGGTAAAATAACAAAGCAAAACAGGGTCATGCTGAAGTAGTGTATGTCAGAGCAGTGCAGTTTACATGGGTATACATTACATGAATATAATAGGTATTAAACAAAAAGATATTTGTCTTTGAGAGGGATATATTGTAGAGTGTCAATGTGTGGGGTTCTGCCAGCATTATGGGTTATGTACTATTCTTCAAGCTTGTTTGTTTTGCCATTACTGAAACTCTTCTCAAGAGGCATGTTGATATTCTTTACTGCATAAATCAAATGAGAAGTATTTCACAATGAAGGAGAGTTTGTCACATTCCACAATAATCCTCCACCAATTGCATGCATGGAAAAAGCATATCATGCACATTTCTCACACAAGAAATAAAGTACATGAAATAAAATATATGTCTGTGCTCTTTGCAGTGTGAATTTAAATAGCTCTTTTCCATATGACTTCCAGACATGAACCTTTGTGGATAGTCCTTGATTATGTGGCTTGTAAGTCTTTGCTTCACAAAAGTGGAATCCTTTGTGTGTGTGTGTTTTTTTATAGGAGTTTCTCAACATTGGTCCCAGAAAGCCACTGAATATACTGGAGCTTGTTCCCTCTAAGCTCTTAAGTAAGAAGGGCTAATCTTTTTTTTGGTAATTTCTTTGAGAAATACAAATTAACTGTTTACTCGGATCTTTTTATTATACTTAACACACAAAATACTTCTTTCTCAACAGTGCAGAAATGTATAATGTATGAAGAGACATCATATCCAGATCAGTACTCAGTTAACAGCTTAATGAAGCTGTATTATGTAAGTGGTCAATTGAACAATAAAACAGAATAGTTTTCTGGTTTAGGACCAGCGCTGAGAAACACTAACACAGGCTTTAAAGTTTTAAGGTCGCAGTGAGCCCAGTCTCCCTTGGCTTACTCCCAGCACATGTCTTTAATTACCTCATTGCTCTAATTACTTGATTGGACTTAACTTAAGAGGTCTCTCCAGGCCCCTGATCATTGGATGGTGCATTCCTTCTCTTCAGAAACTAACAGCCTCAGCTTAATGACACCTTCAGTGCAGTAACAATGTTATCAACAAACTACGAATTTGGTATCTATAAGAGGAAGACTGAGGCATAATGACAGTAATAATAATCAAGTACTCCACTGGACAAGGGCTGAGGAGGTTAAGCATTCTTTGAGGAGTGGTGGTAGTGTAGTTCATTGGAATATTAGACATATCATATATTGATCTCATATGCTCCAGAATGCTCTGCATTAACATTTTGAAACCTCACAAAGTTGTTATAAGTTATTCAGCCTGAATCGGAATATTCTCTGCTGTTTTTTTTTTCTCTCAGAATAAATAATTTAAGATGTATTTGCAGACCGTCACCATTTCACGAATGTAATCTATGTGGAATCTACATCTTCAGTATTTTCTGATAATCTGGTTACTATAAATTGTCTGCTACATGGTGTGCAGTGCCTCCTGCTTTAGTGTGCAATCTTTTTTGGACAAGTCAGTTATAAAGGAGTTAAGTGGATTACAATAATCTATTATGGGCTTTGCACAAATGTTACGGATTTGTGGAGGCTAAATCAGGGTAAAACAGTGACTTCACTGAAGCATAAATCCAGAAGAATGTTTATTCGTTAACTTGCAGTCTAAATGACCTAACAAGACTGTTTAAATGTACCCCTTATATATTCTAACAGATCTAGCGTTACAGAGCATGCAGTAATGTGAAAGTGGTTGGATTTACTTGAAACTATTCCAGTGTAAAGAATCTATTCGAAAAGTTCAAGATGAATGTGCCTGTTGCTTTTGTTCATACGTAATTTTCCGGGTTGCATCATTAATATTTGATCTCAAACAATTAGTTCTATGTTAATTTGAATCTCTTATTTTAAAGTTGTGACTTTTTTCATCTTCTCTGTGAACCGGCCAGCCTACAATCTCATGCTGATTCCATGCCATCAGTTTGTTAGAATCACCAAACTGAAAAAAAAACAGAAATCACAGAGAGCATGCTTATTGAAATAACTCAGATACATTTCAACCACTAAGTGCATTTTGTCAGCAGACCAGAATGTTGTTGTTTTTGGCTGTTCAGTTGTTCACAGGGAAAACTGCTTTTTAGTGGTGTAGTAAGTTGCATCAGCATACTATTTTTCCTGGGCTTGATGTTATGCATGATGAGTAATACAGAGTGTTAATGTATTCTGAAATGATGAAAGTAATTGTTAAAGACTGAATTCTAAATGCACCTCACTGGGTTCAGGTTAAGGTGGTGATAGCTAGACTTGACCAAATATCATCCAGAGACCAGTTTTGTTACATATCCCAAAACCCATCAGCGAGACTTTATGACATCATACTTGGATGTGATAGTGAAAGGAAGATTTTGAATTCTGTACATGTAAAACCCTGGATTCCACAAGTAAACGGATTACTAGAATAACAAAGAAACTTCCTTATTGTGGTATGGGAAAGGTTTGGCAATGCTTTCTGATGAGCAAAAACAGATGATTACAATTTTAATATAGAACATTCTCTAAAGTATTACTCTTCCTTCAAGTATTATATACAAGGTATTCAAGTTCTGAAAGAACGATAACATGGGACCATAATGTGACAAGTGAAGTCAGTGTTTTTGTTGGGTGGCTTTTCATATTTGACAGAAGTTCAGTCCAACAAACACATTTCTTCATATCTCTCCAGTATGGTTTCTGTTCTGAGGAACACTTTTACCTTATACTTTTTTCCCTCTGAGAGCATTTTAAAAAGCAGCAAAAGAAGGTGTCCATTTTCTCTTGGTTTGGTTGTTCCATTTTGGTCCATCTTGGTCAAAGAAAATGAGGTAGATTCTCACAGTTGATTAGCTGAAGGCTTCAGACTTCAATATTCAATAAAAGCAAGATGCAGAAAATGTCCATAACATATTTTGGGATTTCAAAGCATTTCTCCTAACTCTCTAACTCCATCCCATTAAAAGAATATTTTTAAAATAAAAATAGATGTTTGGGATAGGAACAACACATAATAGGCAATGCTTCCATCCCTTTTTATCATCCTCAGCTGTAGACATAAAATAGTTTAAGGTAACAAATGAAATATCAACACAGTGTAAGAAATGTGATGTCTTGACTCAAAGACATGAACATTTGCTCATTCGCCAGTTTCCTCCTGCCTTTGATGAGTAGTAGAGGTTGCAAAAGTTTCCAACAAGCATGAAGTTGGGTATCCTCCACCAATGACTTTCTGGCTTCCATGCCTGTACAAGTCTGTGTCTCACATTATACACAACCACACTTCTGGGCTAACACTTTGTGAATGGTATGATATGAGCTGCTGTTGCCCAGGACTGATAGGAAAGATATGTCTTCATAAGTGATTGGACGACAGCAGGGTTTGTGTCGGGCTTTGCTTCTCTTTTCTCTCTCGATGATGCCCTTTTTTTTCATATTCTCCAAAGTTATGTCATAATTGCGTCTGTGTTCAGTGCACTTCCCACTGCAGTACTGGAACTGCAGAACCTCATCGCTCTCGAAGCCAAGGCCCAGCTCACTTACTGTAACTTCCTTGTACCTCAGCGAACAAGGTTTTAGTCCTTTTCTGGCCCGCTTAGTCCTCTTGCTCTGGCTGACTTGCAGACTGTCTCTTCTAACCTTCTTGTCCACAAAAGTCCCAATGATTTGCTTCAGCTCTCCCTCTGTGAAGCTCTGGAACACGTGTGAGACTGGGTAAAAAAAGAAGACATTGCAACAGTTTTAGACAACTGAAGTGGAGCTCATAGTGAGCAACACATTGAGCTATTTGCTCAGTTGCACTTGGAGCTCTGCTGAGAGATTGGAGCAGATGATCCCAGTGAGCACTGAGCAACCACAAGTTTGCAAGATCTACAGAAGTCAAGCTAATGGTGGATACTCTTATTTCTCTGGTCTGGATACTACAGGAGAGCCAAAAATGGGAACCTGTCCCCTGTTCAGTATGGCTGCACATTTTACTAAAGTTCATGCATGTAATGAGCATTCAGCTACTTCACTTTCACTATCCATGTGCAAGTACAACTCAAGTGTGGGGGATGAACATGAAGGGAAATGCTTTTTGATGCAAATATGGAATCTCAAGCTTTCCACGCTTTCCAATTTTTTGATTTTTGGGAGCTTCAGTCAAAATGCTTGGGTCAGTGGAGAATACTGTGTCTGGATTTCTTAAGTAGCAATGCTCCAAGTATTTTAGGCTTGCTCCAAAATCTCCATACTAACACACACACACACACACACACACACACACATATATATATATATATATATATATACACTGTATATGGTTTTTTTTTTCAAAATAAATGAATGACAATTCTATGAAACCTACTACCTTCTCTCCAGGGAAAGATAAATGATTTTTAGAGAAAATCACAAATTGATTTGAATAGCCAAAAATGTATTTTTGGCTATGAAATTTTTTCAGTTTTTCAGTCATCTACAGTATCTGGTTCATTAGCCAAGCTGCATCAGTGTGTAAGCATTAATGTAATGTCTGCCCTTACAGGACATTGGGATGATTCGGTTTAGAATACCAGAATTGGTTTTAGAAGAAAATTCTTCAACTGCAGAATAGAAGGTGTAGAATTGAATAGAACATTAAGCAAAAACGCTCAGTCACATAGTCCCAGAATTATTAATTACAATGCACACCAGAAAGGAACAGCACTGTGATCATTCTTTGATAAATTAGCTTATTACCTAGCTAGTTGGATGATAATAGTATCTGTACAGGAACTGTAATTTGTCTGTCTGAATTTTCTAACTGATCCATGGTACGAAATAAAATATATACTAATTTAGATGTTTCAACTGGAGCATAAGATAGTTCTCTTTGTTACCATATTTATTGCATTTTACCTTTAATGTCTAATCTACTGTTGCACTGATTTTCTATTACAGTTAAACACTCAAAGGTCAGTAATAGTTTTTGTTCCTCAGACCAGATGAGTTTTATTTTAGATGGTATAATTCAGATTCGCCACATCCCATGAGTATTTTCAGCTTTGGCCACCTCAAATAAAACAACCTTAGGCATGCCAAGAGATTATGGCTGGGCAGGTAGAGCATAAACTTCTTTAGTGTTGCCAAAATAAAATGTAAACATTTACAGAAATCACACAAATTTGTCTTGGCATACCCACTAAAACATGGCATCCACTTACAGTACATCTGAGAATGTTGTTAGTGCTGTAGTCAATGTACTAGCAGACTTTACCCCACCCGTGTCCTAAGATAGGTAAAACACTGTGTGTGTTTATGAGTGGGCTACTTACTGTCAGTCCCAATTTTAACCAGGAATAATACTGACAACTCAATGTTTGACTATGTTGTTGGAATTATGCACAAGGTCAGAACAAACTGTGCTCAAAATATTGCATGGACGTTTAAATTAAAATGTTAATGGTACTGTGTCACCTCTGTGATCTCTCTGAAGATGTATATAAAGGTTGTACTATGCCTGGCAGAAAGAAACAGACATGTTTGAGTTCTGGTCTGCCTGTCTTCCGTGACCCTATAAAAGCCTACAGACCTCTGTAGACAGTCTAGATGTGAGCCAACACGATCACAGCCATACGTCTGTTGAATTGATCAGTTCTGAGCCTAGAGAAATCTATTAAGCACATATCCTGCAGCTGTAAACATGTGCCACCCTGTAATCAGAGAAGTAGTGGAGTCTGGAGATCACTACAAGTGTATTGTCTGAGGAAAACCTGTTATTAACTGGTTTCTGTTTTTTAGCTGATTCAATTAAAATGTTAAAGTAGGTCTTACTGAACATAGTAGAAATGTTAGTGTTAAAAATCATCTAGACAGAGTGCCCTTCCCTTGGACCCATGCTTGTGTCTTGGGTCTATTGAAGCTGTGAAAAGCATGTTCATCCCAGAGGTGTTGAAGGATTATAGCCAGTGGTAAGAAGTCAAGTGATTTCCCTATTTATAAATGGAAGTAGAAAAGATTTGTCTGGTCCATTGCTAGACTGCAAAACATGAATTACATAATTCAGACTTCTGACAGAAAGCACAGCATACTGTACCAGTAGCAGCATATTGTACCAGAGCAGTGGTTCAATAAAAGTTATGTGCCGTGCAGTAGCAGGAACAATTATGTGACTAGAAACTGGCGATTTTACACTGCACTTGACCCAAAAATCTCAGCTAGGTGATCTGACAAGTCAAATAAATGCTGGATGTGTGAAATTTCTGTTACCAAATAAAACAGATTACACTCTGTATGGGAATAGTCTAATGCTCTGGAGAGAATGAAAGCAGACCCTGGAAAAGAAACAAGGGATCTATTATGAAAGACAGCCCTGAGCCCAGATGCCCTGTGAATTGTATGCTTAGCCGAAGATGACCTGTTAAGTCTTTCTCTTTCTTTGGAGCACTCCTGATCTACTATAGTAGCTCTATTGTACATATGATAAATCAAACAGTTCTTTGTACTACAAGCTTGTAAATACCTAGTTACTTCCATAGCTTCAGCACTCACCTCGTCTGTTGCAAGAATGTACTTATATAGATCAGAGCAAGACTCTGACCAGAAAATGTGTTAGACGTGAGAATCCATTGTTACATTCATTCCTATAAAATTCAAACCATAAGAAAACTATGAACACTTGTACATGTCTAAAATTATAGTGGCTGTTGCATGCAAAGCTGGAGGTCATAAACTTAATTAATTTAACTAATGGCTAATAAGGGGTTTGTTCAACAGGGAGGCATCCTCCCTGAACACCACCACTTTGACCTCCTCCTAGACCACCAAGAACCTTGGAGTTGCTTTCAACAATGTACTTTTCTTCTCCAAGAATCACATCCTGCCACTTTTCAATGGCATATGAGGAATATTTGCCAGCATAGTAGGCATCTTGCTTGTTTTTCATTACCTGGACAACTGGTCCACATCCACCTTTCCTCCCTGTCTTCACTCTTTGACTGCTTCATCTCACCCAGAACTTCAGAACTAGTTTCCCCCATTCACACTTACTCTCAGGCCACCCCTATCCTCATGTCCCTTCACTGGTTCTTAGCCATAGTCCATACCCACTAGAGGACTTGGTAGTGGTACCCCAAAGTCTGAACCATGTGCACTTGCAGTCTCTCTTCTGTCTCTGCAGGCAACCCCACACAGTAGATTCCATAACAAGGCTCATGTTTAGGTCCTGCAGTATTAACGCCTCAGCCAGGACAAGGAGGACTGTGAGGTCCTACTCGTTCTTAGTATGGGGCCTCTACCACTACTGGAACAACAGATTTACTTTGCACCCTTTTTTAAACTCAGAAGAGTTGGGGTCTGGGTTCATCCAACTGGAATTTAACCTGTGAGTTGATCTAAGACTTTAAATGACTACCATTTTTAGTTAATCTGACCACCAACTGGTTTTTCGATTATAGAGTGGAGTTTTCTCTATTCTGGTAAAATGACTGTTCTAAAGGATGTATTGTGCTTTTTTGATATTCTACAATACAATTTCTAATGCCCTGTAAGTTAGAAAGGATAAGGGTGTATGCCAGATAAATAAATAACCACAAGGCTTTCATTTTTTCCATAAATAAATTTTCAGTTTGTGTGGTGAAGCTTTTTGTGCTGACGTCTGTGAGGGCATTAGCAACTTCTAGTTTACTTTGTTGTGCATATTTAACCATCTAAATCAGTGAAACAATCCAAAACATTCCAGTAAATTCAATTTACTAGACAGTTACAAAGTCATTAAAAGGAAAGGGTGGATGCAGAGGCACCAATTCCTAGAGGAGCTGATGACTCAATCTGTGTACTCACAGGGATTATCGGGATTTGTTTTTTCAAGCTGTTACCCAGATGCTGTAAAGTGCAACCCTTTGGTTAAGAATGTCCACTCAGGTTCTACCTCTTCTACACAAAAAACAATCATGGGAAAGGCAGCAACGGTTTGTCTTACGTTCGGAAAGGAGAGAGTTCATTCCCTCTGCTGCTCTGGCCCTGCGGTGGTGCCTGTCCATCAAAGAGGAACTTGAGGTTGAGGGTGATGGCAATGGCTGCGTTGAGGATGAAGCCCAAGAGTGAAGCTGTTGAGCCCTTGCAGGAACCATGTTTCTAATGAGGAAGAGGGACAGTGCTGCACCACAGAGCATCAAGGCGAGGGCGGCACACTTCCATAACTTCATCTTAGAATGAGTAAGAGCATTGAAACTCTGCAAGACAAGGACAGAGAATGGGGCAATTAGATAAAGTGTACATGGTGCACTGGCCATTTATAATGTAGGAGAAATTGTTCTGATATTACAGTGTGAGTACAGGTAAGTGTGAAGAGCACAGTGAATCCATGTGCTGCATATGTCATGCTTACTCCAACGGACTCTTTCCACAAATGTTATGTGTTATGTGTTATATTTTGTCACTGACAAATCTGGAAGCGGTTTGGATTGCCCCCTTTCTAAGGAGATTTCAAGGCTGCGTTTCATATTTTTGGTGGTTTACATTATAAGATGTATTTCATGTTGTTTGTAGAGCTACTTGTGTGTATAGCAGTGGTCTCATGCTGTATTAAAATTCATCTGTGCAGGGCCAGAACATGTTTAACATTGTTATGTATATTTCATATACCATATAGTGTAGATCTGTGCAATCTGTAGGGACATTTTCAATGCCAAACTTTGAGTGTGCAATACCTCATCCAACACTTGCCACTACAGTATTTTATTGCAGATATCCATTCTTTACTTGTCTGTGAAATAAATAATGGAAAACCTCAGGAAGATATAAATTATGTAGATGCTATGAACCAAGGCCAAACAAAAGAAGGTGCAAAAGGACTCAAAATGTCAATGACAACACTATAGCATTGCTCAATTGTCCGAGTTTGGTGTCTGTAAAATGGTTTGTGAAGTTTTTGATTGAGTTCATGAACTGAGTTCATGTGATTTTGGGTAAAGTTTGATTTTACAAATCCCTAAAGTTTGTCTGCTACTGTCTTGTTTTCATCCAGATTTGTCTCTCACTTCAACATGTACTCTTCTTAGAGGGAGAAAATAAAATGCAATTCCAAAGCATGTTATGGAGCAGTGCAGGTGTCTGAGACGTTGTGTGCCCAGTGTAATTCTTTCACCAATATAGTCTGGGAGGCAGCAGCAATAACCAAATATGGTTCAGCCCTCCCTAGTTTTCTTCCAGATCTCCCTATGACTGGAGCTTTGGGAATTTCAGGACCCGAAAAACATCGTTTTATGAATTTTTCCACTTTTGAAAAAATGTATTTACGTAGAGTGTGCAAAGCAACAATAACAAAAAACAAACAATAGGACATTACATTACATTAAATATAGAAAGGACATGTTTACTTGCTTGTCATGTTTACCACCTTTCAGATCATGGTTGTATGTGTGTGCTGCTGTATTTTATTTCTGCCTCCCTGTCTGTGTGAACACCGCTGGCTACCTTACAGGAATACTTGGAATTTCTCTGTATTATTTGTTGTTGGTTCTGATTTTTTTTAAGTAGATTTGAGTTTATGTAGGACAAGAGGCGTGATGGTGTGCAAAACATTTCTCCAGTTCAGGAAATGGTAAACTGACAGTGGCTGAGGACATATCCAGACCAGCTTTCCAAAGTGTTTTGCCAGACCATGAGTGAGTGCAGCGGCCTCTGAAGACCCACACCAGGCCCTATGTTCCCCATCTCAAGAGGTGTGTGGCACAGCAGAGGAGAGGAGAGTGAGCAGGGAATCTGACCTAGAGCATTAGCGCTCTCTTGGTAACACTAAGGGAACTGTGTGTGCTTTTCATCAGACACTACCATCAAACATTTTGAAACGTCACTAATGGTTTACTACCATGTAAATAGAGGCTTCCTGTTTTAGAATTCCTCTTAGAGTGAGTTGCAAAGGCTACAACCGATTATGCCACATCCTCTCTGTGCTCCTGAACTCCTGCGGTAACATCACCAATTATCATCCTTCTCCGGTTTTACAATCTGAAAATGAATTACTTTGTGTCATTGAACAGATTGTTATCATTCCTGTTTAGTGTGTACTTGTAAAAGAGAAAATGTTTTTCTTTTCAAAGCAGCGACATTCAGAACAGAACTGTTAAACCTGAAAAAATTGTAATTGTCCTATTGACTTATTTAAATCACATTAAATACATGCATTAATAACAACATAAACCAGTAAAATTTCAGTATAAATAAGAATACATTTTGTCATAACCTTTACCTGTTAAATATATACCTTTCTTATTAACTGGAGAGGGAACTGCAAACTGGAATGAAGGTGAAAAAGTTTTTCTCTTTCTAAGAAATCATCATTTTTGAGGTCTGACCAAATCCCAACAGTTGTCATTGGTCCTCTTTTAGTTGAAATCTATAAATTACTCCATTACAACCTACCCTTTAGGGCGTTCAATAATCGAAATATGATCCATGTGATCCAAATATGAGCCTAGATTGGCATTCCTTAGAAATGAATTCCCTCCTACACTATACAGCATTACAGCCATTAAAATGTTTTTCAAAATGCAAAAGATGGTCTTCTTTAGCAAGGCATTGACTTTATCACATTTTTTACCTCATCACTGAACATGTAATGAAGCCTGAACAGCTGTTTCCATTCATTAAATCCAAAGCATAAGGGGCATGGATGACCACTTCCACAATGACAGTCTGCAGGAATCTTCTGCAGACCTACAACCTGTGAGCTGTGCTGGATAACCCTTATTTGTTTGTTTCAAATACAAATTTCTGTGTGAAGGAGATGTGCCAACGCAGGATGTATTCCAACAGGGCAGATTCATGCCAACATGGCAATTCCATTAGTCAGTGAGGTTACAAGTTAGTACACATTGTTTGGCACAGACATGTTGCTGAATATATGTCATATGCTTTGGATAATGACCTTTGTGGGGTACTGCCTACAGCATATACAGGAAACACTAATGATAGACTGACACGTTGGTATCTTGGCATTGCCAGTTAATGTCAGCATTCCTTTGAAAATAAGATTGCTCTTTTATGCAACACTGATGTGCTTTCCAGAAAAGAAGAGAAAAGCCCACTTTTTTTAACAAGGTATCTATTTATAATCTGTTTTGTAAACTGCAAGTGTATACTGTTCAGCCAAGAGATATTATTAAAGTTGTTGGATAATGAATGGTAGATATCAACTTGTCTAACAACCACTAATCTAATCCTAAATCCTAAAGGCCTTAATGGTCAACATTACTTCAGTATTTTTTATATGGATATAAAAGGGAAGGTGTGCAGCAACAACTGTACAGAGATGACACCTCTCAGATAGTCAAACTCTCTTTCCTTGTAAGTGTTATAATTTATTGCGACAGGCACCAGAAACTGTATTCCTGGCAAAATAAGAAAAATAAGAAATTGCTGGATGTGTCCTGAATGAACCAGCTGTTATGCTATACTGTTTCTGCTGCTTATATGATGGCGTGATTCTAAATTAGGTGATTTTCTGTATTTACAGTTTATCATTTGATGACATATATGATTAATACCATCAAATGTCTTATGCTTCATACGATCCACAGCCTTTGATATTTACACTTTTGAATGGATCTAGGATACAAAGCAGTATTGACATAGCAGTATCTTGTGGGCATTGGAAAATGACTAACGTTTGAGGGAACTACATTTAGGCAATTTGGCACTTGTCAACATTTTGACCAAAGCCGAAGCAGTACTTGCTACAGTGCTCATGTGAATTGAAAAGGGCACAACTGCGAAGAGAGCCATTAGTGAGATTGCCTGCAGCTGAGTTGTCTTTATTATCAATACACAAAAAGAAGCATCATGCTGTTCATACCCACCCTGAATGACATATCCTGTCACATTCTCCTATGCAGGCTATATTTAGAATACCCTCTGTATTCCCACCCTCTCTCCATTCCCCCATATTCAGTAGAGGTTTTTTTGTGTCCAAGCTCTATTTATCTGTATTTTTTCTTGAATGAGTAAAGCGCTGCCTCTATTAATTCAGTATTTCAAAATCAATTAAATGGAGAATTTCCCCAAGTATTCTGCTAATTCTGATAACATTGAGATATTTTACAGAATATTACAAGTAGGTGGTGTTACTTGGATAGGTTTGAAAGGTCAAAAATTGTTGATTTAATAATTTTTGCACCCCAGTTTTACAAGTTATGCAAGCTGGTTCATCTACCACTGACAATTCTAACATGCAGAGATTTTTTAGCTTGTAAATAACAAAAAACTACCATACTTTTCTTTTAGTTTTTGTTTTATTCAGTGCATTATCATGAACATATATACTTATGTAAATGTATCTGTTTGTATCATGTAGATTATAGGACTGGATATAGGTGTGAATGTGTCTGTTTTGGTGTTGTTATTTATAATATCCACAAAACAACTTTGAATTTGAGAATCTACTGTAGGGCTGTTGGGCTCTGCACCCTCTTGATGTTTTGCCATAGGTTTTTAACTTTTAATGCTGCATTATATATTTAAAGCCCTCTGATTGATGTCCCGTTTATAATGCAAGTTGTGAGATCGTTATCATTGTGTAAACATTCCTTTTGTGAGAATGTCAGTTTGCGTATCAAACTATTGTGTGCAACAGAAAAGCAAGGCAACTAAATGCATCCTGTAGAGCTCTCTATATTCAGCAGCCTGTCCCTTAACAAATCACAAAGGGCATGTCACCATGTTCTCAGGAAGCTTTTGAAATGATGCATCTTTAAAACGTTAAAAAGTTTTTTGTTTGAACATTCCCACCCTTACGGAAATGAACCTTGTCAACGACATTGGTATTTGTGGAACATTATAAACAAACAAAAGTATTCTAAAGGTTCTTTTTCAGGCAGTCAAGTAGGCCCTTCACTTTCTCATCTTGGTCACAATGAAAGTCACTTGGGTCCCTTTTACCACAGTTTAACTTTCTCAGGCTGTCAAGAGAAACAATGCAAAATATAATATGCGTCATTTTCCCCTCTACAGCCACTTACTGTTGCCACATGAATTCATTTGCTTATATGAACAAAAATATCAGTATACACTTCCAGCCTAGGAAAGAATGATACTGGGGTTATTAATAAATCATATTACACATTTCATTCTGAAAAGTGAGATAAAATCTAAACTTAAATGGTCTGAAGACATAATATGGAAGAGATATTGGTTTAGCCCTAGAGTTCTAAGTTTCTTATTTTCACTTAGCATGTAGCACTGAGCTTTTCAGTGTCATCATCTGGTATTGATTGTATTACTATGTGTAATCATGTCCATAGTGGACCAGTTCATGAGTTCTGCAGTTGCTACATGCTTATCACATCAGTGTGTCATCAAGCAGTCCTAGGACAGTATGCCTTCAGAGACATGCCCCACATGCAGTAGCATAATGCTGTTGCCTTTAATGGGCCATCATGTCACAGCAAATAATACAAATAATTTCATTTTGAGGTTACTAACACTTCTCAGAGGCAATGGACAAAGCTAATTTCACACACACTTTGCACAAGACACTGAAGACATCACAGGAAGAAGACAAAATTGTACCTACTCTTTTGCCCCAGACAGCAGTGATGATTTTGAATCTGAAGTTCTCTTAAAGGGACATTTTCCCTGCTGGGTTAAGCCAATGGGCAAGGAAATGGCCAGGAAAGACTTGAGAGGTAATGGGAACATGCTCCCAAGATCAGAGATGGATTACTGCTAATACCTCCCAGTTTATCTCTGTCACGTGGGGGGCGATTTACACTGCCGATTCACAGGCTGAGGGCGTAGGCCCAGCCACCAAAGTTAATCTCAGAGTCATCGTCATCAGGATTCAGCAATCTTTCCTACCATGGCAGCAAAGAGGCTGCACTTGCTCCCTGCTTATGAGAAGCGGAAAACATCCATTTTTTTGGTTTATTCCTGGAACAGAAAGTGTAGACACAGAGACAACCCAGTGGAGACAGGGCTCAGTAGACAGAGATTACAGGAGAATCAAATGGCGAGAAACAAGTCTTAAAAGATGGACATTATAATAGGTTGAGGTCACAGACAGCATTAGTCATTTTTCTAATTACAACTTAGTAAATGCCCCACTGTAACAGAGGTAGATGTGAAGGTTGACCATGAACATTTGACATTAAATTTTACTATTGTGCAGGAGGACTTGGGCATTATTAGTAGTGACAATGGCATGAACAGCAATTTCTCCATCGTAAGCAGGCTTTATTTTGTATCTGGGACTGGGTGGGCATTTTTGGAGACTTAACAATACCATGTATTTATGTTATGAATGTATGTAAGAATTTTTTTGCATGAAAATGCCTTGGTAACATAAAGAGTATTAACTTTCCAGTTTGGTTTCAAAGGCTTTGTACTTCAAAGGTAAATGATCACTCTGTCAAATCATACACATAAAAAATATTCAGAATTTGGTTGGTTAGAATTTGATGTTGATTGGATAGCTTGGCATCACTTATATTGTTGATGAGCTGTAACAGGTCATGGACAATGAGGTTCAAAGGCTTGAAGCATGTCTGGCTACCACTGGAAGCACCCTCAAGCAGCATTAACTACGCATGCTTTGCATGAGGTTAAACATGCTGTCTTGTGGGATTCTGACACAGTCCTCTGGTGGAGTCTGGACCAGCAAGTGTTGCTTCCGTAGGTGAAGCCGCAGATGTCACACCACTTCACAACTCATTTGAAAAAGGTTCAGTGGTATTCATGTTGGGCATCTATGGTATAGTGGTCACACTCTCATCCCACAAAACAGCTGCATGAGGACATGTTGCCCTGTTGGAACTGTGTCACGTCAGGATGAGCATTCAGGAAGGGCAGCCAACGAAGTCCCAGGACTTTATCAATGTGTTGCTGTGCTATGAAGTTACCACTACCCATGCCCAGAGCATCACACTCAGATCTAAACATTGATTGGTCTCTTGTACAGAAGAATTAACTTACTATTTTGTATGTCTATGCTAGACTAACTAATGTCTATTATGGTGGCCTACTCAAAACCATGATTCATTGCTAAAAGGGACTTGGACATATTATATCTATACCTATATCTATATTGTTCTCTTGGTATGTGAGACATATCTGTTCTTTTTTGTTTTTCTTTATTTTTGCCAGGGTTGACAGGCAGCAGGTTAAATAACCTGAACAGCTGTACCTAAGCACCACTCTAAAGTGAAGTACTACTATTTAACCTTATAACAGTCATGAAAGAACAATTAATTAAACCAATGGCATAAATGTTTAATCAATAATTAAAATCTATGACTTTTACATGTGCATAAACAGGGTTTTAGGTTTTTTATGCTAACTATATATTTGATCTGATTTTATATGTGGTCTCTTGGGAAATAATATTATACTTAGCTGTAACAGTGCACTGTGAATAAACCACAAGTTATAGTATTTACCAGTAACAGCTGAGACCCTCAGATGTCCCAGCATAACTTTTCTTTGTCTTTGGGTGCAGCACTGGATTTTTATAGCCATTTAATGTATTTTTTTTACAGTCTTTATCATCACAATGGCATCTGGCTGTTTAGAGAGGAACTCACGCAATAGAAGTAGCTGGCAACTTCTGGTGTCAGTGAGTGAGAGCTAATGCTGGTTAATCAGTACTGGCAAGAGCTCAGCCCTGATGCATTTAAGCTGTGGGGCACTGCAACTGTCAGAGGGATTGACAGAGAGGGGGGCAGAAAGAGGGGGCACTGGGTTGGTGGGTTTCTGGATGTCATTATGTATGGTGCAGGTCAGGGGAAATACCAGGAGAATCCTCAGGGGTGTTGTTCCAAAGGTGAAAGGTCAACAGTGTCATGTGGGGTCTTGTTAGGAAAAGCTCCATCCGAATGTGGTCAGATTGTGGTTCTCAGTTTCAGAGTTGCTTTACCAATGAAGGAGACTAAGATGGCCTTGGACTGACATACATATTTACAGATGCTCTGACACAAAACTTTCATCTATCATTGTGGTTTACGTGTGTGTGTGTGTGTGTGTGTGTGTGTGTGTGTGTGTGTGTGTGTGTGTGTGTGTGTGTGTGTGTGTGTGTGTGTGTGTGTGTGTGTGTGTGTGTACCTTATTGAAATGATGTTTTTTTTATTATTATTTTACTGGTCCCATTGTTTGTATCATCAATATTTTAATAGATTTTAAAGTGTACGTTGATGTCTCTAATATTTCAAACAAATAACCAAGACGGATGGATTTCAGCATATGTGAGTCTTGGGAGAACAACTGCAGCTCCAAGAACATACTGAAGTGTTTTAGTGAAAGGGCAGATGGAGCTTCTAACCTGGCCAACTGAGATCATAGTCTGCCTCACAATAGCATAACCCAGAGTCTGTGATCAGAACGCAGTGATGTCACCAATGAAATTCAGCCTACAGCTTGAGGGGTCAGGACCCCTGGTAAGGTGCAGGAGCTGTGCGTCCTCTAGCTCCCCCCCTGTACTTCTCTACATACTATACTTATAATTTCTTGGACGTTTCAGCCGAAACTAATGCCTACCATATCAGGACACTTAAAAAGATGATGAAACGTTGAAAAGTCATTCTCAAAGTCAAATTTTTAAAATTATTTCCAAAGCAAGGGTTAAAGATCACTGGATATTGGTAATAAATATTCTGCTCTTCCCCAGACTGAAGACATGAATTCAGATTTTGCCAAAACTTATATTTTATTTCCTATTTCCCCTTTTTGCTGTTTAATGGTGTTTCTCAGCATCATTGCCATTGTTGGAAAGACCAGTCTATGGCTAGGGGAGGAAATTAATATGTAAAATTGTTAATCACACATTTGGACATAATCACCCCACTCATCTGATCACATTTTTGTCACTTAAAGGTTTTATTAATGTTATAGTATATATAGATATATTATTGTGAACACTGGGCAATATACATTTTACACCAATACGCAGTAAAGTGTAAAAAGTATTGAACAATATTTCAATCCATCTGCATGTGTATTTCTACAAGTATTAATGGTTGTAATGTAATACATAACGGCAGATTCCAAAATTATCATCTTAACTCTTAAATTCTCTATTGTAATCTGATATTCTATAGGATGAAATGGATGAAAAAAGTCAAATGGAAAACTGACGTGATATCCAATACAGTAAGGTCTGTGACTTGCAATGTGTCTGTGTGTGTATTATATGGAAGGGAACATTATATCTAAGTTTTACATTGGCCAACAGAAGTCATGAAGTACTGTGATATTGATTTGCAGGACTACTGTATGTGACATCTATATTGATTGACAGGGCCTACTTCCAAAGCATGAAAACATGAGGTTAGCTTTTAATCTCATTTTATCTCAGTTTCATTTATCCCCAAATGAATCTGACCCTATTATTTTAACAGTTCCTTGTGTCGCATCAAGTCTCCCGTGCATATGGAAGAAGTTAAGCAATGTTGGCTGAACTCTCTCAAGGAAGGTTGAAAGTGGTTGCAGATTAGGTATCATTTACTAAACCAATAGGAAGCCACATGATAAAAAGCAAATCCTATCTTTTTCATCATATGAATGGGTTTATGTAACCGCTAATATTCAGACCAGCACATTCAAATGTGCATGATATGTTCAGTAGGCTTACATTTTAGTATACTGAGGATTACAAACAGTAAAAATGAATATGAATGTTTTGCACAGAGTAATGTGAATTGCAAAACTTAGATATAAAGGACTCTCCTGAGACATGATCCAAACAATATTAATTATTTATATATTAATAATGTATTAATATATTAATAATATAATATTATTAATATTTTAGTCATGGCATATTATGTCATGATATAATATCTATAATGAATTAAATAAGGTATTTTGATGAAAAAGCCAGTCCTTTCCGTGCTTTCTTTATCAAACCGTTCACAGCCAGAGTGTATAAGTTGTCCACACACTGACCTTCCATACCATGCAACGCTCATAAGAATTTGACTGTGTAATGACCAAAATCTATGCATTTTGCACCTTTTATTAAATATTTACAAAGATTGTTGTTTTTGGTAATCACTTTTGCTGATGTAGGCTTTGCAATTGAAGTATAAATGAATCTTGTTCCTCTGAAATCACATGACTGATCTGTTTGAACAGCGACCAATGGATAGACTGACTGCTGAACTCTAGCTGTAGGAACTTTTGACCAGTGGACAAATGCACTGACCTTTTGACTTGTACATCACCGCTACGGCTTCAAAGGGAGCTACATCCACAGAACTGAGGAAGCGGAGACTCATATTTTGAATGTTTGGAAAATCAGTTTTTTAACCTGTATCATTTACTGCTCACTGCCATTTATTAATGTTGTTTGTGTTGCCTTCATGTCACTTTGTGTGTTTTTATGTTCATGGCTTTAACAGGTTTTCGTGTTACCCTGTATCATGTGATGTATCTGTGGTTTTTTGTGTGGACAGGGAAAAGATCATTGGGAATAGATAACAAGTGTTTCATGAAATAGACTTGCTCTTACCTATCACAGTATTGACCAAATTAAGTATATCAGGTCCAGAGCAGGAACTGGAGAAGGCTTATTTTGTTTTATTTACGTGTGGCCATCAGTTAGAAGTTATCTGCCTTTCTTTTTTTGAATATCCCTTTTATTTGTCTTTAATAAAAGTAATTTAAATTTTGGAAATATCACTCTTCTGTGGGCTTCTCCTTCTTGGTGAAACTAAGAAACTAAGATGTTGTGCCACTTAAGTGCAACAAGTATTACAGCTTTTCAGCTCAATCATTTTTATCAGTAACATGCCCTGTGGCATTTTACAAGAGCGGGCTGGGGAGACAATGTGGAAATGGGAAGTGAACAAATGATGGGCTCAGTTTCATTCTAAGCATTTGTAATGTTTTATAGTTTATTTTCCATGTGGGAATCTCACAGTTTATAGTAGCTGAGGACCCCCTGTGCATTATAGCTTTTTGCATAAATAAGCATCAAAGTCGGCCTCTGGATTTTTCTTGAAAGCCTTTAACGTACATGAGCCACAAATTAATGCATTCTTGTATGTTTAACATTTCCATAAAAGTACCAAGACTATCATCATACATTACATGTGAACTTATCTCACAGAGAACTTGATCATTTCTGACAAATTGTGATTTACCACTGATGCCAAGATTATATCCAGAAAGGAATGCCTCCTTCTAGTTCAGCTTTCAACATCATGTTTCATTTAATGTGTCTGAATAGTACTAAAAAGTACAGAGGGCCACGGTACCACAATACAATTTGAGTATGTAGGCACTGCGAAGGTGGTAATGGCACTAATTACTGTCAGATGCTCTGGTTAAAACTGGAGCCAACTCCCCCTTGTGGTTTTTTTTTCTGTCCAGTTCAACCTTTTACTTTAGTGTCATATGTTATATTGTATATCATATCATGTCATATCATATGACACATCATTTATTACAGTTTTGCAAAGGTATTACCACTTTCTGTTAGGCTTGCTCCTCACTTGCTACTGCAGTGGAAAGATGGTAAAATCATTTGATTTTTTTTTTCAGTACATTGTTACAGCTGGAACATTCATTTGTGACACACGAGGTATCGGGCTTACATTTGTTTGTTTTTTTTTTAAACAAACATTACAATAAATTTATGGTGACTGCTTTACTACTATGTAACATTGTCTTCTATTGACATTACTAACTGTAAAAAGCTGACTTGTGATGATCTGACATAAGAAGGCAATGCTTTTTATGTAATCTTTTAAGCAATAGCTTGTGTGTCCCAGTTGGTTTCGCATGAGCTGATTTCAGCTATGTCCGTGTTTCCTATACGACGTGTTTTCAAGTCTTCCCTTTGCCAAAATACAGGCATATGAAACATTTCTGTGCCGTTTGAAAGGTCTGATGATTACTGCCTTACACTGAAGGTAATCCACTCAGATCTCTCAACCACATCCCATAAGATTCAAAACATGTCTCATTGAATGCATCTCTTAAAAACTGACTAAAGCTATAGGACACCAGAATCAGAATCAATCTTTATTATATTTAGATATTATTATACAGGTTTTATATTCTACGCATTATTATATATAACATTATAATATTTTGCATATTATTAAACACAATTTTGGTGTGTGTATGATTTGAATATTTACATGAATCCACTGACATAAAATTGACTGCTTTGAATGACCTTTCTGACAGATTGATGGTGGTTTTTCTATGTAACCAGCAGCAGTCTTTATTGGGTTTGCCATGTAAGCCGGATTGTAGCCCAGGTTAACGCAGTTGAACAGCTCAGAAGACTACAGGCTTAGCCTCTTGTACCTTGTTCTCTCCATAGGCAGCAATTAATCAAGTCTTTGATTAGGATTTTCTTTCACATTGCCTTTTATAGCACTGGTTAAATCAGTTCTTTAAAGGTTCCCTTCTGTGGAAGTCAAAGAAGAACTGACAGGGCAGAACAGGCCACATATATAATAATGCATACCAAGGAGATTTATGAATTATTTATCACTTGTTCAGTAGTATGTTGGCCTTTGACGCACAAGATTCAGTTTTTGCTTTGTGAATAGGAAATAGATTTATTAGATAGATTTATTTCTCTTGCTCCAACATTAAGTATACAAGTTAAATTAATAGACTTGTTAAAAACTCAAAATTACCAATCTGATGTTCTCACCACTAGCTTGGTCAGTAACTAAATGCTATCATCTTGATTTTGAAAGATATTACCATGTCAATCCTGTCCATTTTCTAGTATGCTAATGCCTTGAATTCAAACCTCATCTGTGATTAACGCCTTCGCCATAAGCCCTAGCTTATATTGACAGAAGAGGATATGTCCTTACCTTTCGCCCGGCTTATCCAGACTTGTCTGCGTGTCTCACTCTTTGTGTGACCTCCAGGTAAAGGCTGTGTCGATATACCAGCTGCAGGAGCAGGGAGAGGCAGAAGAGACCGGCGTGTGCTCTCCCTCTGCGCTGATCATCCATACATCAAGAGCCCACAGAGCGATCAGGGAGCGTTGACACTATTCCTCAAAACTCCACTGCATCGTAAGATCTCGCAGGAGCTGTCATGTAGGAACCATCCAGAAATTCCCATCTTGCCTTGAAGAGATTGGTTCCCTCAAAGAGAGCTTCATATTTTAACAACAAGCTTCCTCAGCTAACAAAAGGAGGACAAGTGGATAGTAAAGATTTATGTCCTTCACAAACTATCCAGCGAACAATATATGTCCGTTTTCAGAAATGTTAAGATGTCCACATCCAGCACCTTTTTTAAAACAAATGGTGACTTTATCTTCTTACAGCTACAAAACTATTACTTCAAACTATAATACAAATATAAAATATAAATGGGTAAAGTATAAACAGGTATTGAACTTGAACCACAGAGAATCAACAAATTAACAGTTGAAAGTTATTTAATATACTTAAAGTCCAGACCACCCTGGATGAAGCGGATGAGTATGTTCATCAACATCTGATGATTAAACAGCTTGGAATTTTCCTGTTCCTGTTACACACGATACTTTGTTAATAAAATGTGCTCTGGAAAGGCGCACGTACGCTGTTCAAAGTCATTTTACTTGAAGTCTCAGGGATTCCACAAGAATGATTCAGAGATGTGAAAGAGAGAGGCTGGTAAGTGGTGTACAACAGGACACTTATCCAAATAACTCTGAAGTTACTGACACGGCCAATGTCAATGTGTATCGAATTTACACACCTGACAGAATCACACAATCCGCTTCACTTTATAATGAACATAAAACGGTCCTATCGCTCCACTCTCATGAACATTGTTTTTGTATCCTTCACCACGGCTTTTCCCAGGGTCAGGTCCTTCTCAGGAGAAAGATCACCTCTGCCAAGAGAAGATGAAGCTGCTTCCCCACGCTGTCCACTTATGACAGTCCTTTCACCTAGTGTGAGCAAGGTGTTCTTTCTTCACCTTAAATCCTGTCAGTCCAGAGTATTGTATTAGTTAAATCCGTGTCCCAACCTTATAAAAAAAAAAATAAAATAGACAGATAACAAAAAATATCTCCTGCCTTGAGATGTTCAATGCAGCTTCTTCTTTTAGTGCCTGGACTTTACTCGAGTGCTCCCCCGTTACAGAGTGCTGAACTCCAGGCTGCTGCACTCTAGGTAGGAAAGGCTGGTGGAAGGGGGGGGGGGGGTAAAGGGAGGGTTGCGGAAAGGAGTGTGTAGTCTCAGCAATGCCTTGCCTCCCCACACTGGCTCCTCCTTACTGAAGCACGCAGAGTCAGGTTTCTGTTGACATGCTAATCACTTATGGCCTGCTGTAGCAAATCCGGGAGCGGCAGGAGATGCGCCTTCTCGGTGTGTCTGTCTCTCAGGCCCGCCTGGGAAGTGGCGCAGCGCCTGGCCTGCTGCTGGGACTTGGTCTGTCATATGCAAACTGTAGTGATCAAGACACAGAGGATAAAACTGCCTAGAAGCACACCTGACAAAACTATGTAAAGTCTGAGCTTGGTTCAGTCAAAAAGAGTAGCTCCCGTAGTGGCTCCTCTCTTGACTAATACTAACAGACTGGGACATGTCCGGGACACAAATGCATGCACACTATATAGTGGTGTGTAAAGGCAGAAATTTGCTCTACAGACATGTAAGACAAAATGCTGATTCATTCATGATTGATAGAACAACTAATATTGTTAAAACGTTTGAGCAGTGGCTTTTGATTGCACTTGACATCTGAATAGTTTAGAAGAAAAGAATAATAAAAAATAATCTACCTCTGAGACATTCTGTGTGCTTAAAGTATTTCCCAGAGGTTTTGTGGATTTATACGCATGAATACCCTGAACTTCGCATGTTCGATACATCTGAATTCCAGTTCATAATGTCTTAATCCAAGCAAATTTCCTCCTCATACCTTTAGTAAAAGGTATTTTACTATGTGGGGTTTGTCCACCATACAGTAGATAAGCATTTTTAGTAAAAGGATTTAATAAACGTCTCGCCAGAGTCTGTGAAGGTTAATCTTTTATATCCATGTATACATACAAGGAGAAATTTGTTTTCTTTTTAGTAATGTAGGGTGATAAGGCAGATACTGGCACCTGTTTCTTTGAGCCTGTAGCACCTCATTGTTTCTCACTAAGACCACCAAACTGCCCTCTTTTCTATAGCCCACATACACTAATGGTGATATTTCAAACAAACTAATGATGCTTTTCATGACGTTCACTTCTGCTCTGTAGCAAGCAGTAGGAGAGCCAACTAAAAGTAGGGTCATTGAGAGTCACTTGCTGTATGTGAATCAACAGTGGTGTGAACTCCAACCTACATGAGAGCGGAACAATATGCATGTAGAGGGTTACACATCAATTTATGGACAAAAAAGGAGCTAAGTCTGTTAATGTTAAAACAATCAGTGAACCAAACAATTTAAGCAAAACTGTTTTCTGTGGACACATGGCATATTTTTGTGGAGATATCATGTATTGTGGTACTGCATTTTATGGATTAGAACCATACTGTACATACGAATTATAGTGTTATAGAGTAGGATGTTGGCTGTGTTGTTTCTCTATGAGATTATTTAGTTGTAACACCTTCCTAGCCTATAAATGGCCAATCTGTGCATATAAGGACAGGGATGAGGTATAATTTCACATTTTCTTACCAGGGATAGCTAGCTAGTTAACAAGGTTACTACCAAGCTGGTTGGCAATAAAATAAGATGCTGCCTATATGTAGCAAGAACACTCCATTGTCATCCATTTATGCTATCTTGCTTGCTAACAGATTCAATACATTTTCAAGCTTATATTCAATCAATTGTCAAGCTTTTATCTAGCTAGCTAACAAACTAACAAACTGGCTAAAAATAAAAGCAGCGTTTCTCCAAGCGCTTTCAACTGTTGGGCTGTGATCAGGATTCCATTTCTTATTTCTGTTCACTAGTTTTAACATCAAGTGTCAGTCCAGCTCCATACAATTATGTTAAATTCCAACTAAACTTGGATTTTCAAATTAACTTGTGTATTTGAGGACAATCAAAATGGTATTGGCTTATTCATTTTTACCCTGATGTCATAGTTATTTGTTAATCTCTTAGCCTCTGAAGCCATGATATGCACACATTTATGCAGCCACACCTTACTCTATACACACAGAAATAATGTAGCACATTCCAAAGACATATCCCAGAATGAGAAGTCCCAGAATGGAGAAGAAATGCTGGTGGAGGTCTTGCCTGACACTCAGTGATACATGTTTTTTGCTGATGAGGAGTAAGCTACTGTACAGTACATAAAAGAAAAAAAAAAATCAAAGCAGAGTTGTTTTTCTTTCTTTTTGTATTACTAATACATTGATGTGTGTGAGAAGGCAGTGGGGAGTGGTTTTGAGAATGTACTACTGTAGCTTTAGCGACCCACCCATTACTGTCTGAAAATTTCTTCATAACAAAAGCCACTGTCACACAGAAACCCAGCTTCACCCCGGGATTTGAATCCCGTTTTTTTTTTTTTTTTAACTATGGCCCATTAGACTGTGAACCCAGGATTTATCTGTGCTCCCCTTGTTAACACAAGACCACCAAATCCCAGGTTTGCAGGCTGGCTGTAAGGTAGATAATGCAAGAAGACTCATTTAAATCAAACCCAGGAAAAACCCAGGTTCTCAGGCCTGTGTAAAAAAGGTACAAATTATATAATTTATATTTTCAATGGTAATTGCAGCATATGTATAACTCACATTAAAACTGACCAGACAGATTACTATTGAACAGTAATAAATGCTTTATTTGTATAATGCTATGATAACAATTTTCTATGTCCATGTAATATCAGCCATCAACAGCGTGCTTTATGTATGGGCATAGAAACTTTTAGAAACTGAAAGCAATACTGATGAGAATGTCCCTTGCGCTTATACAGTTATTGATTCACATTGAAGAATGCTACAAAATTATAAACCATGAAATTAGTTTAAGTAGGGAGGATTCTGCCACTGAGTTTCCAGCCACAGTTTCAATTTAATTTATGTCACAGCTGCCTTAGTCCAGATCTCCTCCAGAAACAGCTCAGTGTTTAAAGCCTGGCCATCATCAAGAATACAAATCAACAGCAGAAGGGGAGCTCAGGAGAATGCCTTCCTCTACAATCTGGAAATAAACACCTGAGTGTGAAATCAAGGGAATATAGTGTGCCTGCAGTTGTTCCTGATGTGTAAAAGGAATTTGGGCCAAGGTTTTTCGGGTAATTGTAGGGGCAGTTATGCATAGTACATACATTACAATTTTAGCCTTCATCTAATGCTTTGCTGGTCAAAGTTTGCTATGCATGTACCACGATTCCTGTAGGAACTCAGTGTGTGTATTCTGAAATTGTACCTTGGCTTAACACCTCAGACTGTGAAGTGTGTCAGGACCGATTGATGATAATTGCTATTTTTAATGTCTAAAAAGCTGTAAGTGGATATCAAACAGTCTTGATAGTTTTGCCGATTCCTGTTTAGTGTTGGGTTTCATGAGCAGTGAGAGACTGCCAACAGCCAATGAAAATTAATCGCTCAATACTGTAAGGTACCAACAAAAACAGCTGTTTTCTATAAATTGTTTCCTGTAGAACCTCAGAAAACTGTGAGAGAACCCTGTAATACGAATGGCAGAATGCAATATAAGTTAGTGCCAAGCCCAAAATATCTGCAGATTTTTATTGATATGTTGCAAGCGCATGAGGGTTAAAGGACAAAAACAGGATAAGGAAAGCTCAAAGTGTATGAATTCCAATAGAAATCTCAGAGTTTTTTCATCCCAAAGCTGTCCAAGGCACTCTTGCAATCGAAAACAGTGTTTCAAAAAGCCTTTATTATATTGGCATATACAAAGACAGGATGTATTAAAAATGATAATGCCCAGAAAGAACAGAGAGCCATGGCACTTGCCATGGACTGCCATGGAATGAACAAGGTCTTTAATATTTCTGTCTGAAATTTCAAACTTCAAACTTTCATCAGTCTTGCTTTTTGACTGATGAGTCAACAAGCATGTTGTCTTTAGGACTGGATGATTGATAAGACCTTGTCACTTTAGAGAGAGTATATTTTAATGCATCCACAAAGAAATACTGTACCAATGCAAACAGCATAAGTGGAAAGAAATATTGACTTTAGCACAGTAGACTGTTTCTTCAGGTTGTTGTAAGTGTTTCATAACCTTAAAGAGCAGCATCAGAGACAAGTGGGTGGAACTCCATGACACTGAAACCATTGCCAGGTCCATGGTGAAGAAACATATTACAATTCTACATTTTCAAAACTTGGGTAGCACATATGCCCCTTCCCTGATTCCTGTCACAGTATGTGTAAGGTTCACATTGCAGTAAACTCACTTACAATTTTTCAAAAAATGTAATACAGTATGTGTAATAGACTTTACATCAACACATACTGAACATAAGGTGTTGACAGAGGTGTGTCTGTGTGGTTTGAATCCTGGCCAGCTTTGAGATCTGTCTGCTGTCTGAATGTAGCTAGCTGTGCTGAAGATGATGATAATGATGACAAAAGTTCATTTCTTCAACTGTTGTGCAGGAATGATTCAAAAGGGTGAAACTGACAGAAGGTAAGGCTTTATGTATTTTACCTCCAATGTGAATTCTCCTTGGGATCTTTCTGTTTTTGTTTCAGCAGCAAGCAACCTGTAAAGCATGTTACAATCTGCACTCAGATTTGTAAGCAATTCCCTTAAAATGTGTAAAAGGCAGGTGTTTCTGTTAAGTTGACACTTGGCCAAAAGACAACAGCCAAAGAGTACGCAGAAACAGCAGCAGCCAGAAAGGAAAAAAAAGAAGGAGCAAAGATTTTTAAAATGTTATTTATAAGGGAAATATCAGATAATATCCATCTATAGCTTATCATTGCAGTTGTTTGAACAGAGACAGATTTTATTAATGTATTTCAACTGAACTAGGCTACTTATGTAGAAAAAGTATGTAAGTAAACCTGAAGTGCGTGAAACTTTTATTTTATCAGTTACAGTGCTACTTTACCTGAAATCCACTAATCCACTGGAAATTGCATCACTTGCCTCAAAATATGTAATTTAACTCTGTAGCCTTCCAGGAGTTCCATATTTGTGGCTATTCAGGAAGTGACTGAATAGCTCTGGAGTAATAATCCTACATGTTTAGACAATGATACTCGGATGATATTTTCAATGCTTTCTTTGGTCTGAAGAAACAGACAGGTTTCAGCCAATAATTTCATGGGATTGTACACTCCTAAAACAAAGACTTCAGATGCAAAAAAAAAAACTTGACATACAATTGCTTATTCAGAGTATGGGTCTGTGAATGAACATATTGCTTATGGTTAACGTAAAAGATCACATTGTTGGTTGTGTTGTGAAAGATTCAGTTGTTTAGTACCAGCAGTGTAAAATATTGCCCTGCAATCCTTTCAAAACAGAGCTTAGAATCTTAAATCAGACAGCTGTTGATGTTTATTGTGGGTTTTAACCACCCTTTAACCACCCTTAATGAGAATTTTCTATTTATAATAACCCTACATGTTCACAAATCCTAGATCACTACACCACTGCTGTATTGTTTAGATTTTTTTTTTTTTTTTTGATTATAGGACAATATATCCACTGAGACATGTTGCTAATATTTGTCAAATCCACTCTGTTCCCATCTTTTTAATGTATGTGGAAAAAATGGAGGTGGCCATGGAAGAAATGTAACCACAACTTATTATTCATACATAATCTTTGTTTTAAATTAGTCCCTGTATCTGTCTATTTTATTTAATAAGCTCATGTCTACAATACCTCATATAGAGTGTGAAAGTACCAATAATGTTAACAAAAGCTAATATTAACCAATATTTCTCAGTCCATTTACTTTGATGGTTACACACTGCTGAATGTCTATGACTGAAATATATGCACCTTAACTCCAGAGTCAATGAAATATATTCCTCGTTATTCCACTGCCTATATATATGACAGTCACCATTTCTGGTATGGCCCATAATAATATTGACATCAGTCATAATATATTTAATAAATGGCTATTTATCCTTATTCAAAGCCTGATGAAGGTTTTTTGGGTGGATGATTAAGTATGGTTATTAATCCTAATTGCTATTTACACTAAGATATTCGGGAGTAAAGACTATAAACCTAGGCTCTCCCACACACAAATATAATAGGGCATTAGGGCAATACATACAGACCACGTGTAGCATGGGCAGTAAAGGATATGTCCTGCTGTTAAGGAACAGTAGGACAGTGGTCAAACTTGTGCTGTTGCATCTTTGAAGTCATGTGCCTCTGTCACTGTCGTACTTGTCTGATTCTTTTGTTTTCTAGATTTCTTTTCTTTATCTATAAGTCCTGATTGTTGGAGTTAGCCAGTCACACCATTGTGCTGTTATGACACACTGTTCCACTGAAGTCAAAAACAACCCAGGGAAATGCATTATGGATGCAAGATGGCATCTACTGAAATCAGCGCCTCTTGCATGTCTGAGTTTTCATTAGGTTACTGTTGGCACCTCAAGGCTGTGTCGGTGTTTACTGACCCTCACGTCTGCAATGTAAACAATTTTCCTTAGTTTTCCAGACTTGTTTTACAGCCTCATTACAGACATCTCATTAATGCTGCTAATATGGGAATAATCAATGCCTCATTTACTTTGTTGAATTAGGCAAGAATAAAATAGAGGGTTCGTATGTTCAGGATGCCATTTTTCTCCAAATTCTTGTTTAGTTCTTGAAAAAAAATTTTTTTTTTGGTCAGATTTTTTGTAACCTTTTTTTACCATAAAACTGCTGGTTTACCACAGGATTATTAATTTACTGCAAAACACTGTTTCACCTTGTGGACATGTGTTAAAAATATCTCAGAACTAATGTTATATCAAATTTTTGTAATTCCGTACATTTTACTGAAATTGTCTAGTTCAGTTCAGTTGATCACTTCTCCTCATGGAATCCTACATGTGATGGGTTCTTCAAAAGTGTTAGCTGCTAATGATTTTTTACTGAGGCCATGCAAGTACCTGTTTTCATCTTCCCAGTTCCAAACTATCACAGAAGTCTGTTGTTTGATCTGAGAAGACTTCATGAATGTCTTGGAAAGCATATCAAATATTATGCACTGTAAGAAAATGTATAAAAGTGTGAAAAAAAGCACATAAAAACAGGAACTCACTCAGTTACATATGGGGTGTGTACATACTGACAGAGGTATGGGAAATATTAGTCAACACATTTTTGGCACAGTAGGATTGTGCAATCTTTGCCCATTGATTGAATCCATCTGTCAGGGAGGCGATTGCAGAGGCTGCTTTGATTTCTGCTGTTATGGAGGAGCATGGTGGGTTGGGGGGGGGGTTACTTTTTAAATGCCTGTTAGAAAACAGGACAGGTTGACACGTGTGGTCTCCACTGTTGCTGGGAATTCCTGTGTGGGACTGTTTCACCTTCCTCTTCCATGTTGCACCAGATGTTTTTGCAGGCTCTGCTTCCACCATCTGGGTCACATGCACCAGAGTGCAAGCAACAGCTTTGCGCTCAGGATCACAGAGCCAGTGGTTCTACACTCAATATTTTACAGTCAGTTTTTTCAAGGTATACACACACACACACACACACACACACACACACACACATATACTGAGTCCCCTGAGTCACTTGTTTTAAAGACCTTGAAGAGTTAGAGCAAATGTGGGTCATCTGCATAAAACATGGTCCATATGGTTCCATTTGTCCCCCCAACCAAACAAAGGCATTACTTACAATGTTTGTCTGTGCAAACCTATAAAACACAGTGTGAGAGGCATTGATACCGAGCATTAATTTATCACTAAAGGTGAAAAGGTATTTTGTTTATTTCTGTTTGCATGATTTCAACTCAATACCATACTTTGATACCTTCCCCTTTTGGTGTTCCAGCTGCCTTATCATAAATAACAAATCAATCTAGGAAGTGTTTGAGGAATTTTAAAACATACTGACATTCCTGGATTAGAAGAGGTTTGGTGGAATTCAACAGATCACTACACATATGAAAGACATATTTACATTTAAGATGCGGTGATACAAAAAAAATACATTTTCATTGTACATAGTCTTGGAGGTTACCCTCTGAAGACAGATACATGTTGCATTTCATAACTTACCATTGTATGAGACATGATCCTAAAACAGCAAAAAAGCACTATGTGTGTCTTCATCTGTGCTTTTGTCAGTGCATGGTCCCGGTAACATTCCAATATGCATGTAAGACTGATGGAAATCGTATCCAAAGGGACGCTAGGAGATATGCATGGTGCTGGCACAGTAAAAGTTGTTCAGAGAGACGCGAGAATGCCAGATTCTTTCAGTGTGATCTGGAAGTCTTCAAATGAGCCTGATCAAGCAGAATATAATGGCATGGAAAACAAGAAAGGTTATGGGGTGGCCTGAAGACCACTTTGTCTCTGTTATTCCCTATTTGCAAATATGACAAGTGTTATAACGTGTGGCAAAAACCTAAAAAAAATAGACATCAGAACTTTGAGCTGAAATTTAGAATGAAAACAGGAAAACCTCAGTCCTACAAAATAGGTCCAGCCCCCAACAAATGTCAACATTTCTGTGCATAATGTATACAATTTGAATCAAAAGCGAGGTTGGCCATTTTTCACACACTTTCAATGTTTCCCTGCTTTCTCTCTATATTCTACTTTCTGGAGGCTTTTATCACACGGGGTACACCTTGTTGGACGAGAAGCATTAGTGTATGGGGGGTCTAACCCACAATAAACATCAACAGCTGTCTGATTTAAGATTCTTTAAAGCTCTGTTTTGAAAGGATTGCAGGGCAATATTTTACACTGCTGGTACTAAACAACTGAATCTTTCACAACACAACCAACAATGTGATCTTTTACGTTAACCATAAGCAATATGTTCATTCACAGACCCATACTCTGAATAAGCAATTGTATGTCAAGTTTTTTTTTTTGCATCTGAAGTCTTTGTTTTAGGAGTGTACAATCCCATGAAATTATTGGCTGAAACCTGTCTGTTTCTTCAGACCAAAGAAAGCATTGAAAATATCATCCGAGTATCATTGTCTAAACATTTAGGATTATTACTCCAGAGCTATTCAGTCACTTCCTGAATAGCCACAAATATGGAACTCCTGGAAGGCTACAGAGGAAAAATGACAACTCCAAAATAAGCACAAAAATGATTGGTGTTTTGTGGAAACAAACAGTGCTGACTGATAACTGTGATATCTTTTCTCATAATTATTCCATAATTAGTTCCACAGAAATTACTGTGATTTTTCTTCAGTTTCTCAAAGTATTTATCAGTTCAACTTGTTACAAAGTACCTTTCTGGCACATAAAAAGAAAACAATATACCACAAAATAAAGCACTGTCAAAATGTTCCTTCAAAGCAGACAATTTGATCATTTTTCATAATTACTTTAGATATTGAAGAAGAATGAATTGTAGTTATCTGATATATTTTTACACATCTTAATCTATGTCTGCTATTCAAAAATGTAAGTGAGCAACCATGAATTACTGTTTGGTTTGTCCGGAGTTATTTCTTAGCGTAAACCTGCCATTAGGTACATTATAACTGTAGTGCTGTTAATACAAACCTCACAGGAGAAGAGACTGGGCAGGTGTTCGGTGGCACACTGCAATCTGGCTGTCTCTCTCTCACTCTCCCCCTATGAGCGTTTCAGGTGTAATTATGTTAAACAATGCTTTGGTCATTTCAGTCCACGTCCTGCTGCTGTGTGTCTTCCTAAGAAGGGAAGCATTAAACCTCAAGCACAATATATGACAAATCTTTTGAAACATTTTAGGAAACAGTCCCATGCACAGTGGAAAGGATACCTCTGTTTTTCTTCAAACTTAGTGGACTTCATACTTTTCACTTTTCCTCGTTGGCTGGCCTGTAGATCACATTGCTAAAAATAGCATTGTATCAACACGGCAGAAGGTTAAAAAAAAATGAAGAGGCTTAGTCTTGGATAAAAACAGGGAGCTAACACATCGAGCACAACTTTTATCACCGTCACTTTCACTGCTGTTCAGTGTTTCTGTTCTACACTAATGGTGTTACACTCTTACAGTAATCATGGAACTTCTTCCAGTTGCTTTGTTTATACGAGGAGTTTTAGATGTGCCTCATTTAAACATGTCCTTAGGAAGCGTTGGCTGGAGCTGAGGCGAGGAGAGTAAGCTAAGACTGTCATTCCACTTTTCATACCTCATTTTCGGACCTGGAAAAAAATCTTTGAAATCAGAATCAGTCCTCCAGCTGCATTGTTGTTTTCGTCTTTATCACCGTCACTGTCATTGGGATTTTTGTTGTTGTTGTTGTTGTTGTTTATGGTGGTAGTTAAGGTGGTTGCATTGTTGTTGTTGTATTCTATATACTAGGAAGGTGGGGCAATTGTGCACTCTGGGACCTGTTAGTTTAAACAATGACAATAACATCAAATACAGATTTATAGTAGAGCTGAGAGATGCGACATATATTACCAATTTTGGAGTTTATGCATCTGTTTGAGTTCCTTGGAATGTTTAAACATGGGCAAAAAAACATTTCAGCCAAGATTCTGTGAACTCAGTTTAATGTAGCTGATGATATAATAATAGATCATGAGCTGCACTAAAAGGATTAACAATGCCATCAATAAGACAAGGCCAACTGGAAAAACTTAGCTTGGCAGTCATAGTCTATTAATACATGATAATGGCATAACTGTGATAAAGAAAGGAAGAGTGCTTTGATTTTGTTCCAGCTTGGTTTTCAAGGCTTGTTTGACAGTAGAGATTATCTGGAGTTTGTTTAAAATGTTGTGATAGACAGCTCAACGAAAGATGGTGATCATGTTAACTTTTACCCTGAGATATGCAGCTGCAATCCAGATCTTGGGCCCAGCCTCTGAAAAGAACACTGGCTTGAAGAATACTCTGTGAAACTAAACTTACCTGAGAATACTTGTTTTACAACCATTAATTATCAATCATTTTCATTTGTTTTGACTGGAACCCATCAAACGTAATTTGTGCTGGGGTTTTTAAGGTAGCTCTTTTGATAACTCTCTGATTCATGTTTGATTTTTTTATTTTTCTGTTATTTTACTTTCTTTTGCGATGTGTCTGTGTATTGGGGAGGGGAGATTACTTCCATATTTGGGTCCAAGAAATAGGAAGATCTACTTTTGTCTAAAGGTATTTCATTGGGGTTTTGGCTGTGGATCTCATATGTGGCTATTATTTTAAGACCAGGGTCAAGTTGAAATGGATGTCCCCTTTTTGTCACAAAATACTTTTAGCTGGTACTTAGGGCTTGAACACTTTTGTACTACAGATGTCCCTTTTCCCTGGTAATCTTCGCAATATTCATAACCATTTCAGCTGCTGAACATTTTCATGAAGCAATAGCAGTTGATTTGAAATGAACTGTCATAAAACAGTCTTAAGAGGGTGCATTTACATTTACATTTATTTATTTAGCAGACGCTTTTATCCAAAGCGACTTACAAAAGTGCATACAGTAGGTACAGCGACAGTACGGGGACAGGATGCAGTTACAGCTGCTCAAAACCCAAAAGCTACATTTTGCATCTGCCAACAAGACCCAGAAATGTTTGCTGCAACCAATATGCTTTGAATTCCAGTGCAATGTCTCCCAGCTGCTCACCTACAGAGCATAGACCTGAAGAGCATAGATTTTCCCACAGATGTGACTAGTAAACATCTTCCCATCCTTGGAGCTGAACTGTGTGATTTATATGTTAGTGTTATAAAAATCCCCAGGTCAGAAATATGAAGAATTTGCAGGGCTGAATTTAAACAAGGCCCCAGATGAAAAGCCACAAGAAGAATCCAATATATAGAGTTTCTTTTGAATAAAGACCCCAGAGTGGCAATGAAAGGAATTATTTTATTTAAGTTTTCATACATATGAAGGGATAAACACAGAAGATGATCTGATGAAATACTTCCCTGATAAATGAACACTGAGGGCACATTTGATTACATTTCAGAATAGACATGTCCTATATTTTCTCAAAGTGCAATTCACCATTTGGCAATAAAGATCTTTGTTTTAGTGGTGTTTAAAGTATTGAAGGTTCCTTTCATGAAAAGCAGTTCAGCTAACTAGAAATATAACCAGCTTTACATCGGATGACAGTGTTTTTCATCAAATGAAGATGCAACGCAGAATTGCTAAATTTATGCATGGATTGTATGAAAGTGATGAACATTTTGTCACAAAAACCAGGGAAGAACAAAAGAATGTAATTTGTTGGAGATTTATCATTAAATTGAAAATTTACATTTAATTAAATAAATATATAAAATATACATCTGAAACTGATTACATAAAATTGGCGGCACTACTGCCTGTAAAATAAGGATTAAAACATCATTCTAGTGCTGGTGAGTGTTGGAGTGCACCTGAAAGATATGATAGATTTAGCTCCAAGGTCCCCTATAAATCAGTGAGGAAAAATATGAACGATTCAAGTATAGCATGTAGTCATATCCTCCCCTCATAAGATAAAGTGATATGGAGACAGAGGGAAGAGAGAGTGGGCTTCCCTGGAGATATCTCACAGATGCCTGCAAAATATTCCCTCTCAGCTGCAAAAAAGGGAGAGAGTCCACCTTATAACAGCTGTAATTTTACCACCGGGACATGTACATTTCCTCTTTCTGAGTGCCCTTGCTAGAATTTGAGCCCTCTGTGTGTGTATTTGGCTTGCTATATGTATTGAGTTCCTCCTCCTCAGCACTAAGTAAATAATTCATCTGTGAGATGCTCTTGGTGTAGAGGGCTGTTAGTAGTATCACAATACTGCATGCTTGCAAAAAATTGGGCATGCTTGCTCTTCCTGTCATTTTGTTGTCTGTTGTTTCCTTTAGATTAACCAGAAATTCCATGTGTCATTCTAAGGTGTGTCTTGTTGTGATGTGGAATGACTATTACAATTAATTTGTTCTACATTCTGACTGCAAATACGTGTACTTCTGACGTGTTTTGCTCTTTTGGAATTCAGGATGAAATAGTAGTCCTTAAACCTCTGTCACATCATCAAGTAATGATTTGGAAAATCCATTTGAGTTTAGATATAAAACCCTTTTCTCTTATCTGTTCACTGTTTTTACAGGAAGTGATAACTAATGCATGGGCCAGTAGAACAAAGTGATACTGAATCATGTTGAATTTGTCCAAGTCTCTCTTCAAGGGCCAACCTGAAAGCTGATTAGTTATTATTGTTTCAGGTTTATTGGATTATTTCTCTTTCTTAGCTGTTTCCATAGTAGTCAGCAAAAAGTTTATTTCTCAGCTTCTTTGACTGATTATCTGGAAAGAAAGAATCTTCACCAAATGGCCAACTATAGCCTTGACATTTCCTGCTTTTTTGTCAGTTGCATTACTTGCCAGATCATACGGTATGTAGGCAAGCTGAACATAGTTACCAATATATCAGTCAGGATTGATTGGCAATTTATCTTAGTGTCATAAGTCATGGCCCATGCTATTAGTTTGTGAGTGTGGCTTCTCTTTCGGCAAATGTTTTGCAACGAGTGATTTTGTTACTTCAAAACTAAAGGCTCCTGTATGCCTATCCAAAAGCATTTCATTTTCTGTCAGTTACACCTTCTGGATAGACATGGACTACAGCCTCCTATTATTTGTAGTCTGCTAATCTGTTTTCCTTAGCATCAGGGTCTCACTGTCATTCTAGTCAGCTTATCCAAGGAAATGCTTCCCTTTTTACATTTTACATGAAGTTTTGTATTGTCAGGTTTGATTTAATATTATATTAAATATTATATAATATTATATTATAATATTAAAATGACAGCTTGAATATCCACCAAATAGCCCATACACCCTGAGAGTCTTAAAGGCACAAGGACATTCACAAACCCACACACATCTCAAATTTTCTGTTCAGGTTCATTGCCCAAATTTACACAGAAAAGGAGCAGAGGAATGTTTGAAAAGGAGTTGCAGAAAGTGGACACTTCACTCACAATGTGCACAGTGTGGTCAACAGCATGGAGTACGGCCCCCCATGTCAAAACAGTTTAAACAGAGCCCTAAAGAAACCAACAACAACAGTAATATGTCATTCTTTTATTAAATGTGTTATTCCAGCAACTGAAATAATAACCACCACAACAACTTTGTTAGATTCACAAATATACAGTCTCCAAATCTCTAAATCCACTGTGCATAACCTCTCCTTGGATCAGTGATATTCCAAAGAATGTGATATGCCCCAAGGTAGTTAATGAATTACAAGGAATTACAATTATAAATGTTAAGTGACAAATGAAGAAACATTGGTGACCTAGGGTTCCTTTTGGTGAAGATATTGTTAATTTTGGGTGCCATTTTATTTTTCTGATCATCTTTAAGGAACCCATCTGTAGAGTGGAGGGTTCTGTACTGGCCAGCTGTGATATTTCCACACATGGGATTTTGTCATAGGCAATTTATCACTCACTCGGGTACATTGCCCAATGTCTGGTTGTGTATGCAGTGGCAGAATTCATTTGAGAATGTTCTTTCTGTCTGAAAGGCAGTGTGGAGTCAGTTATGATGCATTTCTTTATTTAGATGGTTGGTGAATGTAACACACACACCAAGGGATTAAATGTTGATGAACCATTTAAGGTTGCGACATCAGATCTCTCTGCCCCTGGGAGGTGGGTTGCTTGGTGTTTGACAGGTGTTACAGCGTGTCATTTCCTGGATCCTGCTGCCAAGGTCAGCGCTGTGTAACCTGTGGAAGGGAGGGGGCTTTAGAGAATCAGTAGTCCATCGGTGAACTCCTGTGAAAGGCCTAGATCAGATGACCATACAGTTCAGTGACCATATCACCCTTGACAATTTGTGTGTGCTGACAGACAGGTGCAGCACAAAGTCCAGAGACTTAAAGCAGTCTTCAAAGGCATCAATTGACACGAATAGCTCACACTCTGCTATGTGTGTGTTTTCTCAGCTTGCATCACTTCCCTCTTGCACTTTCATGTGTAAGCTGTTGACTTAGATTGGATTTAATATTTTCTTCTTGTCATGTTGTCTCTGTGACCGGAGAGACTGGAGCACTAAAGATCCCCATGTTTAGTTATGCATTAAACAGCACTAGAATGATCATTTAACTATGCCTCAAGAAATCTGTTCTGGAATGCTGTGTAATTGATATTAGCAAGGATTGTAAATATTTGCACATAGTCACAGACCCCTGGTGGGTTTTGAAACTTGGTGGTGCAGACTCAAGTCATGTATTCTAAATTAAACAAGACCAGCTTCTGTTCTCTGTTGATAGGAAACAGTTCCTGAGAATGGGAACCCCCCCCCCCCCCACACACACACACACACACACACACACATACACACACACAAAGACATATTTGCTTATATAAGCTTATATTAGCATTTCCCTTCTGTAAGACAGTTACATTACAGTAACCATAAACCAAAATAACATTTTAAGATCATGTTACTTGTTACAATGGAAATATAAGTAATATGCAAGCCAAAAAGGAGGCAGAGTAACAGTGACTCTTGGGAAAAACTATAGGTCATTAGAGGAAAAATTATGTGGGTTATCAGGAAGATGCCAAGACACAAATCATTTGAATGCAGTAAATTAAACAAGATGTAGGTATTCCAAATGAAAGGGCAGCAGAAGTGAAGAGTTTCTTCAAAAGGTGAATATTTAGGGAACTATTGATAAGATAAGAGGCAGTTCATTCCACCACTGAGGAGTTAAAAAAGAGAAAGAGAAAGACTTACACACAAGAGAGGTAGTCTGCTCATAGGCATTATCAGCAAATGAGAGTTGGTATGTGAGGAGAGAGACTGAAAACAGAAGGGAGCTGAAAGGCTAACATTATGTGAAGCAAGAACAAGTGCTTTGGAGCAAATTCATGCAGTAGAAAGCCACTGCATTAAACTGAGCCATGAAGAAATGCAAAACCAATAAAACAGAGGACAAGCTGAACGTCAGAGTTCTATCAACCGATGAGAAACAAGCTTCTGGTGTCATATTGTCCCCAGATGGCAGAATCAATTCTCAGAGGACCTTCTGTTGTGTTTTGTTACACCTCACAAAAATGTCTTTGATTAATCAAGTATTTTTTTTAAAGATTTATACTGTTTTTAACCACAGATGCCTCTGTGAAGAATAGTCACACGGATAACATGATCAAATTCAACAGCATGTGGACATAAATGCAAACATTATTCTTCATTTGGGAACAATTAAGGATACTGAGGAAATGTGCATGTTTTTCTGTGTGGAGGTTTTATGTGTGCTGAAACAGTGTTTTTTTGAGGTAATTCAAAGCAAACTCCAAGGACATACAAACACAGCCGTTGTTAATCATCTGTAAACTTGTCAGTCCAATTTAGGTGCCATTAGTTGACCATGTGTGGGCCTGCATTGCATATATTTCATCCAACAAATTCATTGTGCAATGTTCCATCCAGTGGTAAGGTGACATGACCAGTAGATCCAAAAAAGACATATCTGTAGTTCCACTCTAAAGAAATTTCATTTATAGAGTGGACCTTACCACTGCTGTCCAAAAGTTATTTAACTCCAGGAATCTGACCTCTGGCTTGGTCTGGGTGTCAGGGAAATGAGGGTCTCTAGGAGCAGTGGATGGAAATAGGAGCTAATCATCCTCTCTCCATCAGCTCCTAGTAAAAATATACATGGGATGCAAACCGAGTGAAGCGAGAAAGACTCGGCTGATGAAGAAACCAGAGGCACTGTGAAACTGCATTGATCCTGAATGGCCACTGAGACAGGAGGTTATGGAAAGAGGCCTACCTGTCAAAAAAAGCTCTGCCCACAAATGTTTGGACTGTCTCCACCACACTGGTGCCTAATTGTCTGTCAAATAAACATCTAAGTAGGCAGCGGGAAAAGATAAAGTGACACGCTAGGGCAACTAAATTGGTTCTGCCCCACACACAAATGGCCACCATGTGGGATTATTTGGAAAGTCTCACACATTTCAAGAAATAAGATACAAAAAGAGTTTTTTCTCTGAATTTATTTACATTTTACAAACAATGGTGGTGTACTTAAATGTGCTTTTATGTGTTCATCAAACTATAAAGTTGGAAAATATTATTGGGGATTACTGGAATGGAAAATCTCTAAGGTAATAGAACAGTTACAGTATGTTTGGAGTAGGTTTGAAGTGGACTGTGATCAGTGATCCATCACTAGCTAAATAGGAGAAACATCCTTTGTAATACAGGATGTGTATAATTTCATGTTTAAAATTGCATTTCTTGAAAATGGTTTTGATAAAGGATATTAACTAGAAGTGAACATCTTCTAAATCTATAAAACAACAGCCAATGCCAGAAAAAAGAATTTGTCAATGCAATTTGTTTTTCAATGATTTTGCTGTTTAGCACTTTTTCTGGCTTCATCTGTGTAAATGCTATCATATCAATGAACATGTAAAATACTTTTTAGAGTAGATAAAGACAGAGTTAGATATGTCAATGTAGGTTTCATTTATTTAAAGTAATCTTGTATCGTCTGTATGGAAACTGCAAGAGGTCAGTTTAATAACCAACTTTTATCGTAAAAAATGCTTCAAAAACATTGGGAGCTTCAAAACACAGTCAGGGAGCACAGTAATGTCCCTTACCAATCCTTTTTTGGGGAATGTCAAAACCAAAACAAGTGAAAAAACAGTGATGTTACAGTCCAATTAGTCAACCATCCTGAGAAAAATCAAGAGTTTTACTAATCCCTGAGGTCCCCCCTTATATAGATACACAGAGTCTTCCATTCTCAGACACAGGGGTGGATGTTTGTAGGAGGTCATGACCGCACAGACGGCATTTGCACAGCTCACTGCTGCCTGACTGATAGATGTGTGGAAGCATTTACCGCGCTGTGCGCTGTGACATCATCAATCACCGGCCACTGCGGAACAGTTCTGGCACTGAGATCTGAGCAGAGGCAACGATTCTCTCCAGAACTTCACTTCCACTTAAATGGAATGCAACTGGATGGTTCTCTCTCTGTACAGATGTACGGTCTGTGCTGGGTTGCAAGGCTTTGTGTGCTGGCTGTGGAATTTCAGGGACGCTCATCACACTCTTCACCTGCTAGTGAGGCTGAGAAAAAAGCAAGAATCTTGTTTTAAAACAGTCCATTCAATGGAAATGTTGAATATTAACAGTATGTTTGCTCCTTATGAACAGAATCCTGCTACTATGAGAAAATAAACTGTATTTTGCTGCAATCTGTAGTTAACTGGTGGCTGTATAAGTGGAATAGCTCCTCATTATTTATTTGTGTTTTTTCAGTGACAAAATGCAGTAAACTGTTTAGGTAGTCTCGAGCTGCTTCTACTATGGCAGTGTACAAGCAATCTCTTCCATTGTTCAAAATGATCAGGGAGACTTGGCATTGGTCTCCCTTTTCTGACATTGTGTGTTTCCTTCTGTCCTTTGTCTATTGTGGAAGTACCTCAGGGAAATGGTATCAATAACAATTTGCAATAGTGCCTCTCTTTACTGGCACCAGCTCTGAGTCTGCCTATTTTGCATTCAGCATTAAACACAGTGGATCTGAGGAGCAGATTTATACTTGTGGGGATGATGCAGGAGGAATGGGTGTAAGATCAGTTCACATGCTCGGTTAGATGGCAGGGTTGAAGCAGTGGAGATTTCATATACAATTTTGAGATTTCCACAGCTGTCACACAGCTCTAGCTTTGACTCTAGCTGAAGGTGGTATTTTGAATTGGTGGTCCTGATTAGCATATGCTTCTTGGTCAGTAATTTACAAGTTACGGCAAAGGTCAGATCAGTGATTTTTCGCAACGTGGTTTCGGGGTTACTCTGTAATAGTATAGGGAAGTCAGCATTTTAATTCATATTTTCTTAAATGAATACAGGGCCAGAATGAGGACCTCAGTCTATCTCCAACTGTGTGGCTACCTGCTGACCACAGCATCCACACACACACAATCTAATGCATCAGTATGGGCTTGGACAGGGCAGGAATTCGACTCCTGTATCAGACCTTTCTAATGACTTAGCAAGAAAAAAAAATAGGCTGATTTGCGCTTTACAGCTATTGCATTCTGTATTGATTTGTCTTTCTTGGTTTAATTTACCCTGACACAGTTAATTATAAAAGGCAAAGAAACAGCACATTTGCACATTTTTAATTAATTCAGCTTCAAGTAGTTGTCTTTTGTTTTTGTTGTATAAAGTAAGTAAATAATTCCAAAGCATTTGGTGCCATGTTTGGACATGTCTCTGATTGATTTGTACACTTGCATCCCCTTATTGAGAATGCTTGAACACACACATGGTGCCCTAAATACCATGGCGGCCTGCCTGTTTCATCAGACAAGGGAGGGAGGGTGAAGCCAGACTCTTCCTCTGCAAGTTCAGCTCAATGAGATGGATCTATTAAATCTGGAGGGCCCTACATTCTCCCCCGGTGCAGTCAGCACCAAAGCTCATGCATCAGTAAAAGATTGATAGAAGCCATCACTCTTTTCTTCCAGAGATCCTCTAGGACAGTCTTTTCCATGACAGTTCCATAAATCGGAAAGGACTTGCTGTGCATTCAAACGTGGCAATGAAAAAAGGGACTAGGCTGTGTTGAGGCTGTCTCCTTGAGTGTCCGCAGTGTCCGAGTGGTATGCATGGTGCTCTCTGAGTGGCATGAGGAGGTGCTGGTGTGGCATGTTGAGGTCTCAGTGGGAGTGCTGCAGCAGGCTGGGAGAATACCTCTAATATCAGCATGCACTAAAAGCTTCCCCCCTGGCTCCACAAGGCAGTGTGTGAAAACAGCACTCAGCAGCATCCAGGGAGGTTGCTTGCATTTAGCTTTGGGGTTGGAGCTGACAAAGCCACTGGGGCACTGAGACTCTCAAATGATGTTAGGCCTCTTTCTCACGCAAGCATCTTCCGCCACTCTGAAGAAGTGGCATATTCCAGCTCATGGCGTATATTTGTCTTCAGCTTTTCAAAAAAAAAAGTGATATACTCATGCATTTGTTATTTATAATTTATCTCATAAATTAGTCATTATTTTTTGGGTAGAGGAGTCAGTCTCTGCTGAGGTCATGCCGTGTAATAAGAGGTACCCAGGCTTAATGACCAATTTCTAAAAGTATATTTAGATTTTTTAAAAGCACTTTTAAGTCATATTGTCTTGAAAAGAAAGTCTTGAAAAACAACTGAGCTCGGAATGTACGTGTAGAACGAGCAGTAAGGTCACTGCCAAATGTGCGTGTGTGACAGAGTGACAGCAGGAGTGCAGTGGCAGCTTGTTATCTTTCCATTTGACTGAGGGACAGCTAGAGCTATTAATACCAGACTAGAGGGCTGACTTTTACTTGGTGAGTCCTGAGGTGGCTGTTTGACAGGACAGTCACAGCTAGAACTGGACACTCAAAACACATGACAAGGACTCTCTACGGTTGTGATAAGACCTCTCTGAGTCAGTGTCATCACAATTTTTTCATTAACCATCTCATGACTGGCAAAGTGGCTCTCCATACTGGTTTGTCAAAATTCCATGAATCCTGTACTCACCTGTGCGATATTTATTAGTCATAAGTAGTTAGTCGACATCAGTCATCAGTCATCAGTCATTGTCATTACCTCTTGACCTGAGCAGCGCTGATTTGGTCAAGTAAGATTCATCTTGTATCCCAGAGATATCCATAGAAATACATATTGCTCTACAGGATTTGATAAACATTTATTTTTCCATGCAACCAAAGGTTCTTAAATGTTGCAAAAGGTTGCAGGTTCAAGTGTGTCTACAGCAAACTGTGGGGCAGCAGGTGCAGAATCACAAACATTGCTGGAGCAAACAGCTGTTATAAACGCATACTTCTACCATTACTTCATTGGAATGCATTGCAAAGTCAAGCAACAGCATGATCAGAAAGTAAACTTCTGTATCATTAGTGTCCATCCTTAAGACTATTTTGAATTCCCAAACACATGGCACTTTTTAGAAATCAAAACAAATTTATTGACATCATATGTTTCTGGTCCAGAGTCTTGCATTTATGGAATACTATGTGCTGAATGCTTTTGGAATATGAGCACGTTGCTGCCCCCAAGATGTCCTTCTTGGTAGTTCACAAGCTCATACAGAAGAACTTGGAATGGAAGAGAATAATGACAACATTGAACTGCACGGAATGTAATGGAGGGAATCCTCCACTCCCCTACATACATGTTGTGAATGAATATTATGAATGTTATGTAATGAAATGTACAATGCTTTATTCATGCATATTTCCTTTCAGCCTATACAGAATATAGACCATTGGTTTCATGTGGTCTTCATGCAGTCAGTTGGCAGTAATGGCTGAAGCAGCAGAGCAGTTTGACACCATCACACCATCAGCAGTGTAAAATACAATACAATACGACAATAAGACACTACATTGTTATACCTTTGTAATACTGGAGAGAGAGACTTTGTCTTCATTTGAACTGCCTGTTAATTCAGAAAAAGTCCAGGTTCATTTTGGTATTAATAGTACCCATGAAAGGCTGTGCAGTGTTCACTGAAACAAGGATCACACTGGACTAGTGTGCACATGATATTTTTATTGATGTTAAATACATATTGAGATACCAGCGAGGGCCTCCTGAGTGGCTCAGACAGAAAAAGCGCCTGTTTCAAGTGCAGGCTGAGTCGTTGATAAGTGGAAGCCCACAACAGTGGAATGAGCTGGGTAAGTTGGCCATGGGTTTGTTAGTTCTTTTGCTCACCAGTGACCCCTGCTGGTCAATCAGACACCCACAGTCTGCCTGTTTAAAGCTGTGCATTAATGGAATGCAAGCCTTCCTGCGATTCGTGTCTGCACAAGCTTGGCATCGGGTCTGTGGAGTGTAAAAGAGCAGCGGAGACATTACATGTTTCGGAAGAGAACACCTGTTTTTCTGTGCCCTCCCAGATTGTCAGCTGAGATTTCTGCATTGGGAAGCATTCCCATGACACATTTGGGCATTCCAAATCAGAATCAGAATCAGAATCAGAATCAGATTTATTGGCCAAGTATGTTAGCACACACAAGGAATTTGGTTCCGGCCATTGGTGTCTCTCAAGCAATACAGACAATATACAGACAATGTACATATTATTTACAGACAATACACAATATACAAGCAATATACAGATTATATAAAAGACAAACAATATACATAAAGTGCAAGTGTGTGCGGTAGTGCAAACAACAATAATGTGCATCACGTATGGGAATGAAATTGTGATGTATTGGTATTTGTACAATACAGTATTTGTAGATGTGAAGCAGAGTGTCATAACTATCTGAAGAAACTAGAGCAGCTGTGGCATAGCAGATGATACAGGTCAGCTATTTATGAGGGTGATGGCATGAGGAAAGGACCTGCTTCTGTGTCTGGTAGTTTTGGTATACAGGGTTCTGTAGCGCCTACTGAAGAGTCCTGGAGGGTGGGCAGGGGAGCACCAATGATTTTTTCTGCTGTCTTTACCATTTGCTGCAGTCTGTTCCTATCTTGATTTGTGGCTGCTCCAAACCAGACCGTGATGAATGTGCACAGGACGGATTTGATGACTGCGGTGTAGAACTGGCTCAACAGCTCCTGTGGCAGACCATATTTCCTCAGTTGCCACAGAAACTACATCCTTTGCTGGGGCTTTTTGAGGATGGAGATGATGTTGTTCGCCCACTTCAGGTCTTGGGAAATAGTAGTTCCCAGAAACTTTAAGGTCTCCGCAATTGACACAGGGCTGTTGGATATTGTGAGGGGGAGCAGTGCTGAGGGGTGTCTCCTAAAGTCCACTGTCATCTCCACAGTCTTGAGTACGTCAAGTTGTTCAACCTCCTGCCGATATGCAGACTCGTCACCATCTTGGATGAGTCTGATGACCGTAGTGTTGTCTGCAAACTTCAGGAGGTTAACAGCTTGGTCCTTGGAGGTGCAGCCGTGATGTAGAAGGAGAAGAGCAGTGGGGAGAGGACACATCCCTGGGGAGCACCAGTGCTGCCTCTCTGTATACCAGAAGTGACTTCCCCCAGCCTCACCTGCTGTTCCCTGCCTGTCAGGAAGCTGGTGATCCACTGACAGATGGCAGGGGATACAGTGAGCTGGGAGAGTTTTGAGGAGAGGATTCTGGAATGATGGTGCTGAATGCCAAGCTGAAGTCCACACACAGGGTCCTTGCATATGTCCCTGGGCAGTCAAGGTCTTGCAGGATGTAGTGCAGTCTCATGTTGACTGCATCATCCACTGACCTGCTTGCCCGGTAGGCAAACTGCAGGGGGTCCAGTAGGTGTCCTGTGATAGGAAACAAGTACATGTTCCAGATTTTAGGCAAAAATAATATATGTTGCAAAAAGCACTTCACTGTGGTTTTCTAAACTACGTGTGTGGCGGTGTGGGGGACATTCAGTTCTGTAATATCAAGAAACGTATTAGGAGATTGTGTGTAACTTTCTCATCAATTAATGAAAGGGCTGTATCCCACATGCTACTACTAAAGGTGTGTACTTGGCAACCATGAATGTCTTTTATAAAGGTGGTCTTCTGTGAAATGCCTGTTGCTCTGTCTGCACTTGCCACTCATACACCCTGGAATGTGGCATTTATTTTCCCTGAGGCAGTTGTGATAGCTGTGAATGTGCTTCATTCAAAATATTGTTGTGTATGAAAAGCAAAAAGAATAGTTTATTTTCAGTATCATAATCACCTGAGAGCCAGTCTGATGCTGTAGATCACCTGGTCTATCTCAATTGACATTCATCAATGCAAATTTTTTGCAGTCAAAATAATTCTGCTCAGATAAGAATTTAACTAAAATGTAAATATTTGTTTTACTGTATCTTGTCTCAGTACCCTTTTGTGGTTAATGACCATCTTGTTTTTGAATGCTGGAACCAGCATATGTAATGTACGGTTAAAATGACATGGCTCAGACACACCCAGGTGAGAGCAGATAATTGATAACGATCACTGGAGCATGTTTTGTTATGGGATTAAGAGACAGACATTTCTCTTAGCAGACACATATTGCTGACTGCTCACAGAATTAGACTTATCTCATTAACCACCTTTCCTATGGGAATCTGTTCAATTCAAGTTCTCATTTCTCCAAACAAACAGTATGCTTACTTGACCCACAAGGGCCATTTCCCCTTTAATAACAAACTCAACGTTTTCAGTTGAAGAACTCCACAGGTTGACAGGCTATTCTTTCTTCAAACAATGGGGTCATCCACTTAGTCGGAGTGCCCCTCTGAATCAGACTGCTTGATTGCTTCTTGCTTTGCGAATCAGGAAAGGACTAACTGATCCCAGAAAAGGGCAAGCCTGCTTACGTCTGTCACAGAGACAGATAAAAGCAGTGCCATTGTATTTCTTCTGAAAAGCATGTAATCCATCAGCTTTAATTTTACCTGAATTAAGAAGGACATATGGTGAGATCACAAAGCAAGCATCAGACCTTACCTTTGCTTTGTCCCAGTTAGGAGAATCAAGGCAAAACATTAGTGGACCAGGATCAGGCACATTATTCTCCAGAAAATGTGTCTCCTAAAATACACATAGCTGTGGAGGCTGGGAGACCTGACATTTCTTTTACAGGTGATCGTATCAGTTATTCCTTTTACCCTTAAAAGGACACATGACCCTCAAATTTTGTATGACTGTACTCACAATCATGTGCTAAGGCAGACCATATGTTCATTGCTACTCAGATGACAAGAAATCAAGCTGCAAATTGAGATATTGAGGGGATCCAGCTGGGATCAACTGGATTAAAGGCAACATACTTGCAAGTATAGAAATGTGCTGCTATTTCTGGTGCGGCAAACAAACATGCAGTACATGCACTGCATCCCATTATGTAATATTTCATTTGTTATTTTGTTTACATGTATGCACTCATGTAATTACAAAATATCACAACTAGATATAGCCATTTCCATCACAGTAGAAAACACAACCAAAACATCTTTTTTATCAGTGAATTTAGCTCTGATTATGTTTTTTATCCATTCCTCAGATACTTCTGTATTAAGCCTTTGAAATACAATTGACTTGTTCCTCTCTACTTCTGTCCATAGGTTCAACTTCACAATGAGGGATAAGCTCTAGAGGAAGAGAACTGGTTAATTTATTTATATTGGTCTTGGCATGATTGCATTAGCAAATTTATAATCCATCAAAATTGCTAAAGTGACAAGGAGAAAGAAGTGGAAAAAGACTAATTAATGTACTCTGCGCAATGGCTAAGTGAAGTGTCCGGTCTCAATCATCACTTAATTCAGTTACTGCCTTCCGCACCCTGCTGTTTGAGAGATACAACTGGCAGAGATCTTTACCACATGCATTTCACCCAGTCATTAGCGTGTGAAATTTTAGATGCTGCCTCTCCCATCTCATCACCCTTTCTTAGGACTCCATGACATTAAGATGGGGATGCAAGCATCAAGTTATGAAATTCAGAGTGGGTCATTTACTAGCTATACAAGACTTTTGGACATCTCTTGGAGCTTAAGCATTGGGCAAAGTGTCTACAGTTGTGTTTCAAACTTGTGAAACAGCTTCACTTATGCACATTTTCATTGAGTAAACCTCCAGATGTCATCCACAGGACATTCCTAGTTTCCCTCTCCTCCTATTCCCTTGTGGCTCTCAGATTCCAGCCTGTTTTCTGAGGTGCTGTCTGGACATATTTGAAATGGTTGAATAAGACATCTTTTGCCAGAATCTGCCTCAGATCAATCATGTCTCATATGCCACAATAATCCTCTTTTCCTCTGTTCCTTTCTTATTCCTTCAAAGGCAAGTAAAAAGCAGCTGTTTTGCTTGCCATCTGGTATATTTAACAGCTTCATTGAATCACATTGTACTCTCCAGTGCCTGGTTTGTGTGCAGTCTGCTTTATTTGTACAAAGGTACATCAATAAAAGTTTAATTCCATCAAGACTCTCTCCGCTTGTCAGTCGCAGACTTTAGCTAATTTTTTACTTTCAAGACTATGGTCAGCCTTTATTTAGATCCCTCTTTCCCAGTAATGTTATGGTGCTGCCATCTGCCCTACAGCCCCAGACCACCCATCAGTCCAAGCTGTCCCATTACACTTCAGGAAAACAGTCTGTTAAAAAAACAACCCTGACCCACAAATCTCCACAATGCACACCATATACCACACTGCCTCAGATACAATGTAGTCTTTTGAGGAGATCACAGGTTGAGGTTGTTGGATATGTCATACTTACACTTACCAGATTATCTTTTTCCACCACATGATATGAGTAGTCCAAATAATTTATGCCAGTAAGTGATGTTTTCTTTTTTTAGCATTGCCAATTGATTACCTGCTCAATTAACAGCTAAAATACAAGCCTTGGGGCACTACAGGAGAGTTGTTGCACGAGTATCTTTCACTGACAATAACCTAAAAGCTTATACATCCCTGGTGAGCTGCTAGGAGCTGCTCATACAGTGGAGCATCAAGAAACCTGTTCCGATATAAGCCCAGTATGTTCCACTGCTCTGAATTTCCAGTCATGACAGACATGGTGCAGACTCAAACAGGCAATGTGGGGAAAACAGGGCTCAGCAGGTATATGGACCAGGCACCCTTACTGACTGAGCTGTTCAGGAGTGGGAGAGGTGCTTTCGCAACCTTTTTAAGTGGAGCCCCTTCAAAGCAGACACAGCTAACTGACCACATCACCAGCAACTGTGCCAAAGTAATGATGATTTTGGTGGCAAAAGCTCTCATGAGTTTTGTGGTGCCACATTACATGGTTCAGCACTGCGCTTGCCCATTTCATCATTTTATGATGGGGGGGTTGCTATAACATTGTCATGGAGGGCTACAACCCTCATGATGCAAGTCATCAGTTACTTTCACATTGAGAATGGCTGCTGTTACCCTCTCAAGGTCAACATACATGCCACCACTAAGACCACATTACGCTTCTCAAGTGTAATCCTCATAACACAGGGCCTGTGCTGGGACTCCCACAATAGGGCTTCCTGTTTCTCACAGCTAAATGTACATGGGCTGTCTTTGAAGGACACACTTCCCATAATGTGACTGATGGTGGTGCATATTGTAACTCATTGCTCCTAACAATTTAACACTGTGAGTTATAAAATTCTTGTCATGTAGTTAACTTTTGACACACTTCAGAGACGAGGAGAAGCACGGCTCACAAACCACTGCACAATCTCCAGCTACACTCATGTTCTTGCTTTTATTTGCCATGGTGGATTGTCAGACCCAAAGGCCATCTGGCCAAGTATGACCTAATCTTGCTTGCATCATTGCAATTATTTATAGGATTTCCTTTCAATGAGAATGGTAGTCATGCACAGCCAATATTTTTTACATAAAAAGACATTGACACATGTGTTTCCTGCAAGTAATCAGATTTGTGGCAATTATTCTAAGTACACCACTGTTTGGTAATAACATCACTGTAGTATTAAAGCTAGTAACCTTTATATGAATGAATAAATTCTTGCTCTGCAAGATACATGTGCAACCAATTTCCCTGTTGCTGAAGTAATGTGCTTCTTTTTTTTTCATTTATTTGTTTGAATTCTTGTTATGGCTACACGTGAAAGCACCTTACACAATGCCAAGGCACAATCTATGTGTAGCTGGGTTGTGTGGACTTTAGTTTACAATGCACAACTTGGATCATTGAGACAGTATTATTTAAATGTGTCATTTGTCTCATTGTTCACATTGTAGGGTGAATATAACACAAAGGTTAAACTGAGCTTTAAAGGATCACATTCTGTTTTATTTTACTTTTGTTTATTTGACATCATGTTTGGTAAGAGACCGAATGAAATGGAAAAAAGACCATTTGTATAAATTTATTCTCGGGATTTTGTGTGTTCTCAGCGATCAGCGGTAGATTTGTATATTATTGCCCACCAATAGTCCCAGGCCACCCAAAACTTCCTATATATTCATCCACACTGTGCATTTCACTGAACTGACAAATTACTGTTTGTCAAAATAAGTGTGCTTGTACTAGCAACCATTCTTTCTTGGTTCAGTGTACAGCTATGAATCCCATAATGACTGCCCAGGAATCCATTCCAAGCTTTTTGTTGCTGCCATGGTGAAAGACAATGTACACTGATCAAAATCCTGATTACATGCCAGAAAAAAACTGTTTATAAATATATTTATTTTTAATGGCAGTCTTTGATGGGCATGTGCACCTCAAATACAACTGAAAAGCAATTAAGTGGAGCAATTGTTTAGCAAAGTTTCCACTCAACTCCACATACAGTACATCATCACAGTTGGGATAAAGGCAATTTGATGTGATCCAAGGCAATTATCCTGTGGCTTAGTGAGACTCTGTGACAAAATAGCCAGCTGGAATTCTCTTACATTTTCTTTATGCATGGCTGGCCAATCAAACCAATTAGAACCCATGCACACTGGCAAATCTTTAAGGTGCCTGCTCTTCTCCCCTCACAGTAAGCAATGTATGTATCTCCAATCTCTATTTGGTCAGCACTTGCTTTTCAGCGCTAGCATTTGGCCTTTTTTGGTAGTTACTCAGATTACTAAAACACTGTATATTCTGTATACTTTTACAATGTTGTTACAGCATATAAACTGATCATTTGAAACTTTGGGTTGATGACCAGAGTTCTATCATAGTGAATATCACTTCACTGCAGAGCAAAACTGTCTATTATCTGTTACAGAGTCACTCTAGCAAAATTTCAGCAGTATAAAATTCACCATTATGCATAAAATGTAGAAAATCTAACGAGAAAAAAATATTGAAATTGATATTTATTGATCTTATACTATACTTGTCATTTGGACTGAATGTGTTCCTCATATAATATTTATTATATTGTGCTTTTATGCAATGGTAATCCTTGTAGTTCTGTCTATAACCATATTTTATGTTGCACTGCCCTCATCTGGCAGATGTATACACCTTATTCTTGCATTGTATTGGTGGAGAACTATTTAGTGCCTGTAAATTTCAGATTGTACTATATTTTCCATTTTTACAAAACTGATTGTACAAGATACAGACTCACATTCCTCTTCTGTGTCAAATAATGGAGCTTTTTTCTTTCTTTTATTTTGCAAAATGCTGTATGAAAACACAGATTATGTCACACACCGTAATTAGCCATTTCCACGTTATGCCACTAAAAGTAAGTCAATCTCTCTACGGCTTACTAATCACAGCATAAAGGTGAAATGTCTCCCACCTCCACTTGTGTATTGTGTGCAAAAGAATTATGAAAAATAAGTCTAAAAGTTTTGTCAAAAAATGGATCATGAGCATATCCCTTCTAGTACTATGTAGGTTTCAAATAATCACCCTGTTTGAGTTATAAACTATCAGAGCAAATGTTTTCTCATTTTGACTATAAAACATTACCTTAGAAAATAAACTGACATTACACTTGTCTTCTGCAACCCCTTCTCAATACAGCTGCTTTTACAAGCTCAACAAGATTGACATACCTTGATACTGCTTTTACATTACATAAACTGATGTTTTAAATACATTTTACACAAATAATAAACAATGTACATGAAAACGTAGAGTGCATGAGGGTTGGCATAGTTACAGCTTGGGAGGTCCTCCTATCTTCCAGCCCTCCAACTTCCCCACCTTGGTGGGCACAGCCAGGGTCCTCAAGCCAAAGCAAGCTGTTATGCCTGTCACGGCACTGTGAACTATGCACAGCAGAGACAAACACTGCCATGATTAAAGGAATATAAATCTACTTTCTACCAACGATGGTTTTAGTGCAATGCTGTTTTTTCCCCAATGCCTTTTCAAGTTCCATTTTTAGAAAGTAGGCTAAACCCTGAACAATGGTGACATTCTGTTTATACTTCTTGATTAGAAGCCACATATATAACTCTGCACTTTTGAAATGCAGTGCCATAACAAGATGTCAGGCCAGAATATTACTCTTCTCTGACCATTATTATTCTTTACTATTCATATATGGCTTATATTCTTATATAACTGGAACATTTACCATTAAGCTCAAGGGCACAACAGCGCTACCCCATGTGGAGTTGAACTAATGACCATCAGTTCCAGTTTTCTAATCAATATATCACTTGGTCACATAATGTAATGTTTAACCCAATTTAATGATATCTGTATAGTTGGCAGTATTATCCTCTACATTACAACATCCCAAATTATTTTTTTTACAAAGGCTTGGTATCTAATCAGATACAGGGCAGCCAACCCATGCTAACTGTTTCCTGCAGCTAACTGCACGGCTTGGCTGAATGGAATGCTACAATACTTAGATTTATACTTACTTATTTACGCTATTGTTGTCTTGAGTGACTTTCAAAAAGTGCATACCACAATGTTAGGCATATAGCCATATGGATGTTGAATCATTAGGGCCATATTTGTAATTTAGCACTACTGTGGGAAACTGCCACAAGAAGTGCGGTCTTATACATATACATATACATATTTTTCAGTTGATGAGTATACAAACAAACTTGTCCTGTCCTGTGCAATGTATACAACAAAACGGGCTATCATATGTTGCACTTCACAAGTCCTCTAAGAGCTATAAAGTAATATTCGACCTATACTAGTAAAGCCCCTGTATTGTGAAAACGTTCGATTTCAGAACTGGTTTCAGAATAGCAACTCAAGTCAAGTTAATGACATTGAAATTTACCCACATGATCCCCTTGGACTTTGTGCACTTACTCAAGAGGAAATGAAAATGTTTACAGCCTGGCTTCTTCAAGCTTCCGTGGACCTTGCAGAAAATGTTTGTCACTCAAGACAGCAAACTGGTAAGCTGGATCAAAATACGATATTATGTTTGAAATGGGCTATATTTTACATACAATAGGCAAAATAAATAACTAGAATGTTATGCATTTGGTTGACGGCAACTCCTTTTGCTGGACATTCCACATGTTCAGCATTGTGTCTGCTTTTCAACGAGGGACCCGTTACCCTCTATGAATAAAATCCATTTTAAGACACTTTAAAATAGTATTTGTACAGCTAATTAGCCTTGTTTTGTGTTTATGTCTTTTGCCTATTATAGAGCGTAGGCTCAGGTCTAACCCTGTATGTAAAACAGTATATTTGCAGGTCAATCGACGGGTCATATTTAACGGCCAGTGTAGTCGCAATGTTCAGTCATATTGTTTGGTCTGACCGATAATTACAGATAGACACCTTATTTAATTAGTAGAATAAATTATTATCGCGACTTTCTCAATGCATTCACTAACAAAACGCGACAACGCTTGCTGTTGGACAGCAACGTAGTAATGAACAGACATGCGCAGTGTTAGCTTGATCGCAAGCTTCACAAATCGCACACGCGCAAAGGGGCGTGCACAGAAACCAGCGTTTCTGTTTCCGGAGTCTTTAATCCACAGGTTTCAAGCTTCAAAGTTTAGCCTGTCATGCAAGTTATCTAAACAGCTAAGTTGATATTTACCTACACAATATTAACTTTGAAACAACTGTATTTCTGTTGATGAATCTGAGTATCTGCATGGAGTCCAGTGAATATTTCGGTGATGTTTGTTTCTTTTACGAGTTCCTTATTTAACCAGCTAGCAGGACGCTAACTGTAACTAGCTAGCGGACGTGTGTTAGCTAGCTAGTCGCGTTGTCCTCGTCGCTGGCACTGTATCCAGCTATGTGTTTTTAACGTAGAACCACTTAATCACTCCTCTGTTAGAAATTGCTTGTTAATTACCGTTATCGTGAGTCAGCTGGCATCTGTGGTGAGGACATCGATAGCCATTGTTGTGACCGCTCTCGTCTGTGGAGGCTGCAGTCCGTTTGATGCCTCCCAAGAAGTGAACCTCGAGGAATGAGTATGACAAGAGAAGCGAACACTGTTCATATAACCACGTTCATTCAACCTTTCTGACGGATTGAAACTAGAATTTATAATCGATCGAACTAGCTAAGGGGTTTGACAGCAAACGCTGTCAAAAAAGAAACGGGGTTGGTTGCGCGACAGTTAGTGTGACATGTCCTTGCCGTCACCGGTGCAGATCAAGGAGGCGAATGCACACCTGGTCGCCGTACACAGGCGGGTTGCAGAGCTCGAGCAGCGGCTGGAGGCGGCGGAGAACACCGTACGGGAGCAAGCGGAGAGCCTTATCCGAAAAGACGAGCAACTCCGAGCTGCTACGCAGTCAATCACAGAGGCCAAGGATAGGTAGGGACGACGGACTGCTTGTTTGTGCCTGGGCCACAGATGTCACTGACACATCATCAGCTCTTCTCTCCTGATATGGCTGACACTAATTAGCTACAAAGTCTGGGCGTGAATATCGGAAGAAAAGCCGCTGCTATCTAGCATGTTCTCCTTTCCTTTCTTTGTCTTTTAATTCATTTTAGTAGTCAAAAATAAACTTTTCACATAGAGATGTGTAGCTATGAACCGAGGTCAATCAGAAGATCAAATTTTATGTCTCCCACGGGCAAGTAGACATAGCATTACAAAGTGCTTGTATATTGCAAGATATTCTTTATATACAGTACACACAAAGACATATTTTGTTTATAATGTGTTTGTGCAGAAGGGTAGTATTTGCTGTAATTTCATTTTATTTTGTGGTCTCATATTCAATGTCCTGTCTTATTAGGATAAAAAGAAACAAACTTCATTTTGGAAGTATGTAAATGTATAGATTTGTAAATTCCAGCTATCTGCTCTTCAGGAAAGCATTCATGTAGCCTTGTTGACACAGGAATTTTCCATGTATTATGATTTTGTTTGTAGCAAGGGGATGTGTATGGCATGACTGACTAATTCATGACATTTGTTTCTAAAGGGAGATTGCCTACCTGCATGAGAAGCTGTGTAAATCAGAGGAAACGATTCAGAAGTTCCAGAACATGGTGAAAGAAAAGGATTCCTTGATTGGGCAGTTGCGACACCGTTGCCAGTTATTGGACAATATCTGCAAAAGCCGGCCATTGCTGGACAGCATGCTGTCACACATGGCTGAGGCAGAGCGACTGGGTCCGGTTGTTGGTACGACAGAATCCATCAGTTTATCACTCACTGATGGGGAGTCAAACTGCAGTCCCAGCCGTATCGGCAACCACAAGGACTTCTCCCTCAGTGAGGACGACATGGATGACCAAGAGCTGGATGACATCGTTTTTGGAACTACTGTATGACAGTGTCAGAACCACATGTGGATATTGAGGGGTAGTTTTGGCAACGGTTTCTCGGTGATGCTTGACAACACTAAAGCGGATGCTGAAATGAAAACATAAGTGTTCCTGTGTATCTCATTCCTGGATTTTTTATGTACCCATCAGCTCTGTATTGATTTATTTGAATAGCAATTGAATTCTAGTACAATCCCAGCATTGTAAAAGGAGTGAGTTGTATGCACACATAACAAAATATGAATGATCTAGCGCACTGGGGCATATGGAACCAAACTGAGATCCGTGTAGTTGAAACTTTGAACATATCTCTGTTCCTCACGTTGAACATATTGTATTTTTTTAGAGGTGATTTTACAGATACATCCGCTATGCTTCTGGGGGAAAAATATTATGATTCCTGTAACGGTGTCTGTGGATAATCAGTTTCAAACAGATTTCATGTACCAAATCAAACCATGTAGTATACAGTATATATCCATAAACACACTCACAGATTATGTTTACTTGGTGCTATGTCGCCATAAATTCTGGGAGCTGGCAAAATCTGAACATGAAGTTACAGACATTGCAGTAAGAATGGTTTAAATGTCTGTAAACTCCTAGATTATATATAGCCCTGATTAAACTGAAATTCAGTTTCAGTTTATTAAAAGATCATAGGTCATTCATTTTAGTACAAAAATAAATGAAAGTCAAAACATATAATTCATAGCAATGTGAATATTCTATAGTGGACATTTTGTTAAAATGGAAAAAAAACAACACAAATGCAAGTTGCACAAACATATAAGTTGATCCTTCCAATTGGATTTTAGTTCTTATCAGAAAGTGTGATTTGTATTCGAATACATGAATACAGGTCAAGGTTATAATATGTACGTATAATACATACGTTGATATTCAAACCATATTAAAAAGTTTAGTTTGTTGAAGCACCTTTCAGGGAATGTGCATAAATACTTTGACCTCTAACTTGTCATGTATAACTCTCCCAGTGTAAAACTTGAATCATAATAATGACGGTGACAATGATGAATGTAGAAGTAGATCCTGCTTATCAGCTCTGTGTTGCCTGGCACATGTCAACTCCTCTTTACAACTGCGTCGGCCTTTTTAAAAGCTATGAAATACGGGTACAGTATAAATGTATTTTCTATATATACATTTGTTGACCATCTTCAAAAACAAAATGTTGCCATGAGTATATGAATGAGATCAGTTGGATTCTTACAAAGATGTTTTGTTTCAGGGAGACAGAGACCATTATTCACCAAAGCTTTAATTTTCAAACCAAGTTCTTCTTTAATAATGATCATTGCATAATGGTTAAGCAGAGATTGCCTATAGAACAGAACCTCTAAAGAAAGCAAAGAGTAATGTCTTGTGTGACTTTGCAAAACACTGTGTGGGTTGGGAGTGCCCAAATCAATTTAAAGAATAACCTACGATACGATAAAAGTGCAGTCTGTTTTACAGCATGGACAGGAAGAGGCATTTAACTATCATTATTGGCAGGTGTGCTGTGACGAGACTTGAATGTGTCGTTAATTTTCAGTGTCAGCATCAAGTAGTGAGTGTCAAGAGTGTCAATAGTGAAAATGTCTGTAGAAATTAACTCAGGGTGAAACATTCACACGCTTTTTGCTGTTCTGTGCAAACACTTGATCCACATTCTCTGCTTGAATCAAGGGGTTACTGAGAAGTCATGTCTTATTACATGGTGAAGGTCAGTTGACCTGGTTGATATGAGTGTGCCTGAATGGACAGAATTTTGTCTGGCTCCTGAGAACAAACAGAATATACCATGAGGACGCATGCCCTCAATTTAAATAGTTCAATTATTGTCTCATTTATATTGCCTTAACATTGAGTTGAACATTTGCATCTGTGAAGGGTATAGGGGCCATTCATGTAGCCCTGGGTGAGTGAGGACTCATGCTGATCACCTGCATGTGGTCCAGCTTCAGCTGGTGACTGCTTCAGTGAAGCCCAGTCTATGCAAATGTTAAATTTGCTGTAATTTTGCAATTTAAGGCAAAATAATAAACACATAATTCTGCTATCATGCCGCACTGTTATGTGTGTGAGATCATGAAATACACAGTAAAGTGAATGGATTGAAAGTTAAGTGGTGATCCCTTTATCCAGCAGTAGTTTGCTCAAAAAAGAACATTTTTTCATGTCCAGCACCATTTCTGACTTTACAGTGGATTGTGTACTTAGATATGACCCATATTCGGAAGCAGTTTTTCTTTCCTTGTGTCTTCTGGCTGTGTCACATTACTGGTGCATGGTTAAGCAAGCATAGACAACTTGGCAGTGAATATAAAAGTTTTATTTCTTCCTGTGAATTTTTACCATTGCATTACTTGTTGGATGTTGTCAATCTATAGTCAGTTTTGACAAATATCAAGTGCTGTTCCTTCTGTTAAGGAGCATCTTGCTAAAATGTGGAATGTATGAGCAAAATGTTGCTGGGAAAAAATGAGAGACGATTTTTTTAGTTCTGTTATATTCTAATGAGGGGACTGCTTGGAACACTGGCATCTTGGTTCATTTCATTTGCTTCTTAAAAATGTTGACAGTACTTTGATAATCAACTTTGCCTCACAAACAATAGACTGAGCTTAGAATTGTTTTGGATCACTCCACAGAGAGATGTTAGAAATATGCACACATTAGTCTCAAATCATTTTGTCCCAAACCCTGTCAAGCATATGACGTATTGTCAGTGATTTATAAACCAGTGCCTCCTATCTGAGATTGTGTAAGATGTTTCAGCTGCAGCTTATGAAGTCACCAGTGCGCCATCCTCAGGTCTTGTTAGAGCTGAATAAATCCCAAGCACAGAGCCATTACTCGTTTCTATGCAAACTTCTCAGTCTTAGTCACACTTAAATCAAATTCTTCTATCCCATGACACATACTGGAGGCAACATTCCCACAAGCACAGAATGTTGGAGGTCACCTATCTGCCTATTGATTGTCTATGTTTTGCTCCATTTTGCCTTAATGTAGTAAGAGGATGTGAAATTTCAGACCATGGCAATTAGGTTGTGCAGACAACATTACATACATTTCAAAGTCAGCTGAATGGAATGGAATTCTTTTAGAAACTTCTCATGGTTCCACCAAGTATTAGTCAAATACAAGATGCATCATTTTAAAAAAGCAGGCTTCCTCCTGCAAATGAAATCAGGCAGTTAACTTGAACATTCCAGTCTTTATTCCTTATACAGTCAAACCAAAGCAAGATGAGAACATAGATAAGATAATCAGAGGTTTCATGCTAGAAAGACTAAGGAAGTCTATTTGTACATATATCCAATACTGGCTTTAATAAAGACATTGCAATGCTTTCATTTTCAGTGTGCTTTTGCTTTATTTCTGTGTAAACTAAAGTGCTCTGTATAAAATTCCTGAATGTAATGAGGGTTGTGATGATGTTTCCCCAGTGGATGATTGGGATTAGCAAATTAGAATGCGAAAATAAAACCGCTCGTCACAAAGAACAGAATAAATTTCAACTTTATTATTTTTCAGTACAAAAAATTTCAGGCATAGACAAAGTCAGTCCAATGACACATAAGTTGGACAATTAATATACATTAAATAACATTTTCTAGTTTTAACATTATGTTTCATATTTATAACCGTGAATTACCCTAGTGGATATAAAAAAAAAAAAAAAAGCAGTGCTTTAGCAGGCCATTTTGGGTTTCGTGTGTAAAACCAACTGTCCCTCTATTAAACCAGTGTTAAAGGAAGAAACACCATAAAAAGCAATACCGAGCATCAGATCTGAGGCATTACTGCCGTAGCAACAGTTTCCCTCTTCCAATGCAGTTGTAAAAGCCTTTGGATCCATCAGGGCCAATTGGCTGCCGTACCACTTCCACCGATGCACAAGGCTTCTTTAGCAGGCCAGGTGAGAGGGGGCAGCTTTTTTCAGGGAAGAAGGCTTGTGCAGCGGTCTTTCGCCGCTGGACCCAAGGGCTCCCCACAAATGCACTGTCCTGGGAACAGTCACCGGGACATTTACTCCTACCAACACTACCCGCTCCACTGGATACAGGACTGCTGCTGAACTCAGGTGCAATCAGAGGAGAGAGAGTGTGGCCACCAGCAAACAGCTTGCGAGGCAGAAGGGGGCTTCCCAGTGGACTGGACAGGGGATTGCTGTAAGGATCTGACCGAAAGGAGGACACGCAGGGTATGGCAAGGGGGTTGCCATAAAGAGCTTTTGGCCGGGTGACCCTGCGATGTGGTCGAGGTGAGGCTGGGGCAAAGTCTGACTCTGAGGAGCTGTAGAGGGCAGAATCCTCCAAGTAATAGGGATAGCGTTTGGCCTTTCGGTTGGGCTTTTTGGAAGCAACTCTCTTTCTGCCCTCCTCAGGGTCTTCAGATTCCCCATCTGTACGATCCTGGCTGCAGCTGAGCTTCCATGTGCCCCGGGTGCCCAGAAGTGCCACTCTCACCCCCCTTCCAGCATGCAGCTGCTCCTCTTCCCGTAGTGCCTCATATGCCTTGCAGGCACCCTCCAGATACTCATACTCCACCACTGCACATACTTTGCTGCCAAGCTCAATGTGTTTCTTGCTGTATTTCTTTAGCTCTGCAGGTAACTCCTTGCCAGGACGCAGGATACGGAGAGATGAGATGGAGCCATAGGTTCCAAAGAGCCGCATGGCAGTCTCCATTAAGCCTTGCTGCTCCACCCTCCGGGCAGCCTCCTCAGAGGAGTGCTCTCCCAGCAGGTTCCAGGCTAGCAATAATTTGCTGGTGGGGACACGCAGCAGCCAATCTGGCACAGGCTCCTTCCGGCGTACTTTTGTCCCCTCCTCATTGACCTCTAGCAGCTGTGAGCTACGGGCTGCTGCGAGGGTGATGCGCCAATCTCGTGTCAGCTCTCGGATCTGCACCACAGAAAACACTAACAAAGTTAGAGACATCTGTTCGCTCAGACAGTTGGGAATTAAAGTATGTCAACATAACAGATACAGATAATACCACTGCAGAAAATGTAATTGCATATTTTAATTAACCAGATAACTATTGAAAGATCATACCTTTTTGAAGGATGTTAGTAATTTCAAGCTCACATAACCCATCCTATTCCTCTGTACGTGTTTAAGCAGGAAGGCATCCTCTGCCAGATTCTCATTGGATAGATAGTTCTCCAACTGAATCGCAATTTTCTGTTGCAAATCTACAGCTGGGAGATTCCAGTCTTCATCCTCACAGCACTCCTCTTCAAAGACATCAGTCAGTTCAGTGGAGCTTCTACAAGACAGAGTGGAAAAACTTGTATATTACTTAAGTTTAAATTTAGTTAAGAGGTTTGTAGACCTTTTAAACCATCTGAAATTAATGTCCACCTCCAACATTTTCTGTCCTCGGAGCAGTAATTTCATTTTGCAATCTGCAATGAAAACTGTCTACTTGGACTTCATAATTCAATCGTCTCAGATATAGAACTACTGCTAATGCTGCGTTGAGTCCAGCGTTCATTTACCATTTCAAACATACCTGCAAATGATAAAATCATTAATGGTGAGAAGAAATTATGTAACAAGTCATTTTCCTAACAACCCCATCTGCCAGTACACATTTTCCCCAGACTCTTACCCATCCATGCTGTCATATAAACCGTCTTCAGTGAATAGAGGGATTTGTGGTTTGGAGGCCGTGAATCGCTCGGCGCTGTTCAGTCCACCCCGCAAAACCTCTCTTAGGGACGGTGAGAACATGCTGCTATAGTGGAGACAGAAACATAGCCTACTTGAAATATAACTTGAAAAATCAAACGAGAGTCCCGAGGAGAACTGTATTATGTGCAGTTCAGCTAGTTCTCATGATGTCTAAATGTATAATTAACGATTATAAATGACAGTAAATGTTATCTCACAGTACCTTCTCTCCTCACTTTTTTTTGTTATCCTTGCAGGCCGAAAAGATCTGAGATGTTTTAAGAGTTCCGCAACACGTCACAATTTTGAGAACTTACCTATTGGATAACGGTGTAGGTAATTTAGTGAACGATAATCAGGTGTGCTCTGCCTAGTCTGCCTTGTCTTCATTATCACCGGGCAGACCCCTTTCAGTTGTAAAATCAGTCGCTATAGTTTAAAATGTCTTCATGAAAACTATCATTACAATACCACTGCAATTTCTAACCTTACAAATCCACTGTACATTATACTTCACACAGTTTATATGATATTTTTATTCTTCGTTTTTTTCTTTTTGAAAGGAAATGTTGTATGGATATACGTTACAGTATACCAGGACTTGATTTTTTTAAAAAACGTTTACTTGTGATGAACAAGCTTGTGTAAATAAAGCTTAGAGTTTTTTTTCGTTTTATCTTTAAATATGACAATCTGGATGAGGTAGTGACGTTAATTATTTTATGAAGCCAGAGTAATTATTTTTAATTTAAAAAAGAAAGTCATAGAGTAACACAGTAGGTTTGTGTACTACCGACATGAGGGTTGCCTTTACATGAGAAGTTACCTCCTTTGTTATATCTTTGTTAAATCTACATAACCCTGGCTGAAGTGTTTTCTGCCATAGAGATTCTACTCGTTATATAGATATTCTACAGTCTCCTCTTGTGAACTGAGCGTCTGAGGCGATTCTGATACAGACATCTTGGAGAGAACAAAGTATACACTCTAAAGGCAGTATGTCTTTTTGCCATCCCTGAAGGATCATATTAAAATGATTTGGCAGATTACCTGTAGAAAGTGGGAGCAGGAGATAAGCAAACATAGCAGACAAGTACAGATAATTAAAATAAAATATCGTTCCCGTAACAAATAAGTGTTTATGAGATGAATATTTTGTTTTATTTGAATTTACCAGGACTTTTATTTTGTGTTCCTAAATTGATTATAGAGCACGTTTTCCACTGCCATGGTTATATAGCATAGTTTCAGCAATACGATATTTTACATACGCTACGTATGTCCGTGGCAGATGTCATTCAGATCTGATTTAAACTGTATTACTACACAAGGTGCTCATGCAATATAGGTGATCCTAACAGGGATCGAGTTCACAACCTCCTCTTCCAGCATGTCTTTAGTCGTATTATACTACTCTGGTCAGCTGATGAGTACCCAAACGTGGAGGCGGAGTTTCACTGGAGTCGTAATCAAACGCTGCCGGAAGATTCTCGTTCTCCCGTGGAAAGCTCGAGATACAACATGGCCACCTGCATGAGGATGTTGGGTGCGTGGAGGCAGCTGTACAGCGACGGGATTCTTTTACTTAGAAACAAACCCTGGGCTTTAAGTACAGGCGCCAGGCGTTTTTTCCCCGGCGATGTGACCATTACGAGTGAACTACAGGGAAAACGCTTGTATTCTACGAATTGTACTTACCGTAAACCATCCTTATGCAACGGCAGGTTTGGTAATGTTACTGGATCAATGACAGTGACAAGGAGATTAGTAAATCCAAGTGGATGGGCAAGAGTCTCTAGTGTTTGGGCTGGCAGGACAGACACAGTGGGTAGTGGGGATTTAATCAACTACAACCAGAGAAGGTATCTATTTGGCAATCGCGGCAGTGGCTTCTCGGGAGAGGACGGAGAAGAGAGCAGCGGTTCTGGAGGAGATGAAGCAGGGGACGGAGGCGATGGAGGAGCTGCTTACTCCGCTCCACAAATGACAGCTCTTACTCCAATGATGGTGCCTGAAGTGTTCCCAAACGTACCACTCATCGCTGTCAGCAGAAACCCGGTTTTCCCACGGTTCATCAAAATAATCGAGGTAAGTTAGTCTGATCTACCGATCGCGACATTATTTGTTTCACTTGGCTAACGGTAACGTTAAAGGTGATAGCTAGCGCCAACATGATAGTATTTAAAGTTTGCTTGCCATCTGACTAACTAATCAAATATCTTAAAAGTGGCTAGTTAGCTATTATTCTCCAGGTGCATGCACTGTCAGCAAGTTTACCCGGTTTTTTAAACTATACCAACTGTGGCACTTTAAGTCCGCTCTGAATTGCTGTTGATTTCGTCATCCTCTTGTTGAGGTCGCTACTAGATAGCTACAGTAGTTTCAGTACTTTCGCACAGCATTAAAATGCACGTGACTATGAGTCGATATCATATTTTCTGTTAAGAATATTTTAAAAGTTTATTCTTATGTACTCTGTCATATTGAATAAAACGCTCAACATATGGTACCCATCCCGAAAACGCAGTTTTGCGTGTTCTACTGCGTTGTAGCATAAATGTGCTTCAGATACCGTTTAAAAACGTGAACTATAGTTATATTTCTGTTGACAATGCTTCTGCTAGGTGAAGAATAAGCAGCTGGTGGACCTTCTCAGAAGAAAAGTCCGTCTGGCCCAACCATATGCAGGGGTATTTCTCAAGAGGGACGATGCGTAAGGACATTATACATTAATAAGCCTAAATAGGATAACACAAATTTTTAAAATGATTTGCTTAACTCTGTTAGTTCATGTATTCCAATTTTCGCTGAACCTGTTTCAGTAACGAGTCTGATGTGGTGGAAAGCTTGGATGATGTCTACAGCACTGGGACCTTTGTGCAGATTCATGAGATGCAGGACCTGGGTGACAAACTTCGTATGATTGTCATGGGCCATCGCAGGTAAAAACTTTGTGATGGAGGGGACAAAGTCCCATTTGCTTCTGTCACTTACTGCGTTTTATGACTTCTGTATAATTATCATTGAATGAATTTTTGGTGTGCTTTATCAAGTTTCATGTTTTAACACAATTAAGGTCGATGTTGAGTAGAGTGCCAGGACAGGTGGTAGTGACATGTGTCTGTTATATGAACACAAAGAAAACATGGACTTGATACAGCAAGTCATCGACCAATTAAAATTCTGTTTTCTGTTCTGTAACAGAGCTCCAAAGTGAAGCCTCTATGGCTGCAATCAAGCATGATTTCCTGGTGCTCAGTGCAGTACTGTATGCACGCAGTATATGTAAGCTGTTACATGTATGGAGGACTGCATTGTATAGTGTGTTCTGCTGACAAAATGTTAAAATAATGTTTTTTCTGCATAATATTTGTTCAGATTTAAGTATTTTAAAGGAAAAGATCTTGCAGGAATTCAGGAAGGTCATTATTATCAAGTTTGTCTTGATAGTTAGTGTAGCCCTAGTTGTGTAACGTTTTTCAAAACAGAATGTCATTCTTTCCCTGTAGAGAACAGTACCGCAGTGTTTATATTAGACAGCTTAGGCTATCGTGGGGAAAATGTGTTATTGTCTCTGTGACTTTTGAATGTTCGCAGAGTCAGCTTTACCTGTTTTTGTGTTTTCTTTTTCTCAGAATCCGCATCACCAGGCAGCTGGAGGTTGATCCAGATGAACCCTCTGCTCCACAGCTAGAGGGCGAGGAGGGAAAGCAGCTCAAGACCCCACGGCGCAAGCCGAAGCGGCCGCGCAAGGAGGGCTCCTCAGTTGCAGAGGCCATGGAGGAGCGTGTGCAGGAGGCGGACCTGGTGATTGAACCAGTCAGCGTGCCTCCTGCATCCCCCGAGATCCTCATGGTGGAAGTAGACAATGTACTGCATCAGGACTTCCAGGTTACAGAGGAGGTCAAGGTATTGCCTGTCATTTCACTTTCATTTTTTTTGCAGTATGATTAATTTTTTGTCTTTTTTTGTCAAATTCTGAAATGATTTTGAATATACAACAACTTTCAACAAAAAGACATTTAGAAAATGTGTCTGTAGCACAGAGCAAGTACAGGAGGTGAACAAAATAATGGAAATGCCAGTCAGAATATGAATTATTAACTAAAAAGGAGTTGGGCCGCCCTTTGCTTTCACAGTGGAAATCTGCTCCACACGCTTCATTCCATAACTTCGTGTAAAGGTTCAGTGATGTTTGGATCTAGTGATTGGGGAGGCCGTGTTTGTGAGTGTTATCATCCTGGAATGCAGGAACATCTCTGAGAAACGCACTATAGGGTGCACCTTGTTACCTAGAATGGCTTTGTATTTCTTGGCCGTACTCACTACTACTATCACTACTATGCAGAGTAATACTTGGACCCAATGACTCCCACGAGATGGTTATCCATACCATAACAGATCCACTACTATATTTAACAGTTGGGAACAGGTGGGTTGAAGGCTTCCCTTTGCTTTCTTCAAGCAGAAACCTGTCTAGATGTAGGAAAAAGAAAAGATGACTCATCAGACCACATTTTTTTCCACTGCTCAGAAGTCAAGGGTTTTTGCTCATTACACTAGGTTATGTGTTTTTACGCATTGGCCTTGGTTACAAGCAGTTTCTGATGGTAGCTCTGCTATTAATATAAGGTTTCTGATGCTCACAACATAGTTTTTTTGTTGAGACTGGGTCACAGAGGTGTAGATTCAGTTCTGTGGTAATATTGAGGCCGTTGTTTTGTGGTTCTCAGCAACTGTCCTGTTAAGTGTCTATCTTGCCTTGTTGACTCTGACTTGCAACAACTGTTCCTTCCTTTCCTGATGCGGTTTGTCCTTGTTTGGTGCATGCCATCACGATTTTCAACACTGTTGGCCTTGACACATGAAGTCATTTTGTTTTGTCTGTGCCTGAAGCATCTGGAATTCAGGCACCAACTATTTGACCTCTTTCAAAGTCTGTTAGATCTCTCATGTTGCTTGAAAAGCTTGCATAGAAAAAGTGTTGCTTTTAAAACTTGTATAGCAGAAACATTAATATCAAACATGTGTAGAGTCCTTTTAAACTGTGATTTAGTTCAAAATATAAGTCCTTTTTTGTTTATTGTTTACATAATTTGCTCTACCCACTATATCTAGTAATTTAAATCCAGAAAATATCAGTACTAGTGGCATTTGCATTCTTTCACGTGTTCTGATTATTTGGGGTTGAAATAAATAACGTATTTTGTTATGCTTTTCCCACCAAGGCTCTTACAGCAGAAATAGTCAAGACCATCCGTGACATCATTGCCCTTAATCCACTGTACAGGTAATTTTTTTAATCAATGAAATTGCAGTAATCATAAAGTAATACAGACATATATTTGCTACAGCTTTTCCCTCAACAAACTGAACAGCTCTGTTTTTAGTTTCTGAATGAACTGTGTTTGTGTGCTCCTAGAGAGTCTGTCCTTCAGATGATGCAGGCTGGACAGAGGGTGGTTGATAATCCCATCTACTTGAGTGATATGGGAGCTGCCCTCACTGGAGCAGAGTCACATGAGCTACAAGATGTCCTGGAAGAGACGAATGTAAGTGGAGCCATTGTGGTCACTGAACATTTTGGACTATGAAATATCTTGACCATTCTTTTGCCTAAAGTTAAGCATAACAAAGACATCAGTAAATTAATGACATTATCATATCAATATAATGACATTATAAGGTGGTAATATCAAAGTGACTATGCTGAAAATGCACATACCTATAAGCCTCTCTTGAGAGGTCAACCCTTGACCCCTATTATAAGGTCAGTGAAATCTCTCTGATTGCTTTTTCATTCTGCAGATTCCAAAACGTCTGTACAAAGCCCTGTCGCTCCTGAAGAAGGAATATGAGCTTAGTAAACTGCAGCAGCGCCTGGGCAGGGAGGTAAGGGCATGCTGACCCCCACTGACTTCCCCCGTTAGTATCCTTCTTGGTATCACTGTCAAGAATTGGTAGTGGTCCATTAAGTTGGATCCTATATAAAAGATGCAGGAATGAGGCTGTTTGTTGATGGTCGGATTTGTGCAATTTCATCGCCCTGTGTCTCCATGCCTTAGGTGGAGGAGAAGATCAAGCAGACCCACAGAAAGTACCTCCTGCAGGAGCAACTGAAGATCATCAAGAAGGAGCTGGGTCTGGAGAAGGAAGATAAGGACGCAATTGAGGAGAAGTTCCGTGAGCGGCTGAAGGACAGCGTAGTGCCGCAGCATGTCATGGATGTCATCAATGAAGAGCTCAACAAGCTCAGCCTGCTGGACAACCACTCCTCCGAGTTCAAGTCAGTGTCTCCCCTGAACACCCTCCACTGAGCCTGCTTTTCTAGTGTGTGCCAGCCAAGCCTGGTTGGTAGTTTACTCAGTTGTATCAGCAAACCAATTAATGTTTCACCCTGGCGTACTTGGTGTAATGTTGTTTTAGTATGAGCCTTCAAGACTCAAATCCCTCAGTGTCTGAAGTGGCCCAGTCCTAGATTATTATTGACACAGAAATACATATGTGTGTGTCTAACAACAGAACACTGAACAGAATGCAGTCATATTAATGTCTATAGAAATCACTTTACTGGCCCTATCCAGTCCAGGTTTGCTGTACATTGGGGCAAGGAACTTAATCCAGAATTGCCTCAGTAAATGTCTAGCTTTATAAATGGGTAAAACTGTAACCTTTGTAAGTTGCTCTGGGTAAGAGGGTCTGCTAAATGACAATAATGTGATGTAATGACTGGCCTATGCTAATTTTTATGAAAGTGTCCAAACGTATAAATTTTGCATGTTATTTTCTGGTGGCTTGCTCTAACGGATCTTGGATTTCCACAGTGTAACACGGAATTATCTAGACTGGTTGACCTCTATGCCGTGGGGCAGGAACAGTGAGGAAAACCTAGAGCTGAGCCGGGCTAAGGACGTGCTGGAAGAAGATCATTATGGAATGGATGACGTCAAGAAGCGCATCCTGGTGAGAAGGTTTTGGACTCGGTGGGGTCCCAGGTTGCTTCAGTTAACAAGCTGGTTTTGTAAACCCAATTACAGTTGGCTACCAAAATAGCACATCAAAATTTATGAGTTTCACTGAAGCCCATCTTTCAGAAGAGAAAACACCATCTTAAAATAGTGTCAAAGTCTTAGGTCCAGAGCAGTCTGTATTAAATTTTCTCCCCTCTGTCAATCAGGAATTCATTGCGGTGAGTCAGCTGAGGGGCTCCACTCAGGGTAAGATCCTTTGCTTCTATGGGCCTCCTGGTGTTGGAAAAACCAGTATAGCTCGCTCCATTGCCCGAGCTCTCAACCGAGAGTATTTCCGCTTCAGCGTTGGTGGCATGACAGACGTGGCTGAAATCAAGGGGCACAGGTATGTATTAGTGAATTTCCTCTATCAAAGAAATCTACTGGAACTTGTATCAGGAAATTGTGGGAGTGTTCATGTTACTTTTCATGGTGTGCAGGAGAACATATGTGGGGGCAATGCCAGGGAAGATCATTCAGTGCCTGAAGAAGACAAAGACAGAAAACCCCCTGGTCCTCATTGATGAGGTAATTGCTGGTACAGGAGGCATATAACACAAATTAGTGTACACATTTGCAATTAAATACAAGCAATGTGATCAAATGTCTGTGCAGTATCTGTACATTGCTAGTGATGAACAAATTTGAAAAAATGCACAATCAGACTTAAATGACAGGGTAAAAAACAATATTTCCATGTAAGGTTATTTTTTGCTAGGCAATGTCAAGAAAATCATGAAACTTTGAAGCCTGTGGAGAGTGTTTGGCTGCATGTCATTTTGCACAGGTTGACAAGATAGGTCGAGGTTACCAGGGTGACCCATCATCAGCTCTGCTGGAGCTTCTGGACCCAGAGCAGAATGCCAACTTCCTTGACCATTACCTGGATGTGCCTGTGGACTTGTCCAAGGTGTGTAATCCACAAAATCCTGGTTTTCTCTTGAACTGATACTCCTCCACGGATTGGTTGAAGACGGCATACTCATTCTCAATTTGATGTTTTTCTTCTCTCCCCAGGTGCTTTTCATCTGCACTGCCAACGTGATTGACACCATCCCAGAGCCCTTGAGGGACCGTATGGAAATGATAAATGTGTCTGGATATGTGGCCCAGGAAAAACTGGCCATTGCTGAGGTAAAATACCAGTGGGGATGACAACAGTACACTTCCTGCAAGCACCCCATTCATTGTCTCAACTGCTCAATATATATAAATGTATAGGAGATATGAAAAAGATGAGTGTGAAAAAGCCACTCTGGATTGCTTAATGTATGATAGTGGGCATTAGTTACTTACATAAGTACAGATGTATGAATTAGAGTTCGGTGTAATGTTGAGGTATTAGCAAAACATTTTAGGTCCAGTGCAGTGATGCTGTATCTAGGTCTCATCTTATTCTTTATTCTTCTATCTGACAGAGGTACCTTGTGCCCCAGCTGCGAATTCTCTGTGGTCTGGATGAGCAGAAGACCACGATCTCATCTGAGGCCCTAAATGTCCTTATCAGACAATACTGTAGAGAGAGCGGTGTCAGGAACCTGCAGAAACAAGTGGAGAAGGTGAGGATGGACCCCTCCCCCACATACACAGCATGTGGATGTTTACTGTAATGTATATTTCTCCAAAGTAATCACAGTTGAACCAGTCAGAATCTTTGTTTTAAAAAATCGGATGTGATAATGCCATCTTTGGTGGCCAAAGAACGTAAAGGTTGTTGAGATTCATGACTAATGATTAAGACCCAAACTTGTAATTTGTCTCAGTTTTGCAACTTCTGTATACCTCTGTGATAATAAGATACTTAACTCCTTTCTTAACTCCACTGAAACTAAACCAAACCTTCTGGAAATTATTTACAACAGATTCTTAGGCTTCTCTTCCTGTTCTTTGAAAGGTGTTCCGAAAGGTGGCATTCCGCATTGTGAATGGGGAGGAGAGCTCAGTGCAGGTCACACCTGAGAACCTCCAGGATTATGTGGGGAAACCCATCTTCACTGTGGACAGGATGTATGATGTCACACCTCCTGGAGTGGTCATGGGCCTGGCCTGGACAGCTATGGGTGAGAGATCAGTGAAAGGCAGCTGTCTGCATGCTGTGAACATATTCAGCCAGCTGTCGGAGTCAAACGATCTTTATGCATGGTCAGAGCTGTTTGAAAAGTGTCCAGAACTTTCATATGTCCATATGTTGAAATCCATATATATATATATATATATATATATATATATAATATTTATTATATAAAATTGTTGTGGTTCCCACCAGGTGGCTCCACACTATTCATTGAGACATCCTTGAAGCGCCCACGGGAAAAGCAGGGGGAAGACGGGCCCCGGGAGGGCTCCCTGGAGGTGACAGGTCAGCTGGGTGACGTGATGAAGGAGAGTGCAAAAATCGCCTACACCTTTGCCCGTGCCTTCCTCATGAAGGAGCAGCCTGACAATGACTTCCTGGTGGGCTCCCACCTGCATCTCCATGTGCCTGAGGTGAGTAATAACTGTGACTACTAAAAAACTCAGCAGATCTTTAGTTTTGATGCTTCAAGCACTTAGCTTTCCACTAAGGTGATGTTCTGAGTGGATCTTGGCTTCCTCTCCTTCTTGTTCACTTTACTTCTGTAGCTGCATAGGATAAAAGCAAATTGATTGACAAGACCATCAGTGGTGCAATGTGAACATCACTTGTCATATTATCTGTAGAATATTCCTGATTCAGTCTTTGTGTTCATTTTCTCCCCTCCACGTCTGTGTGACCATGTGCTGTGTTACTCCTCAGGGTGCTACTCCAAAGGATGGGCCAAGCGCAGGGTGCACCATCGTCACAGCTCTGCTGTCTCTGGCTACTGATACACCCGCGCGCCAGAATGTGGCAATGACTGGGGAAGTGTCTCTGACTGGCAAGATCCTGCCAGTGGGTGGCATAAAGGAAAAGACCATAGCTGTGAGTTGGTGGAAGCAGGAAGCGTCGTTATGGTTGTCTGAAATTAGGGCTGTTCTCAAGAGTCACTCTATAATTACACAGGAACACTTGGGGCCTCATTTGTTAACTATTCATGTGGACAAGATGAGAAAACTGAGTGTAAGTTCTTTTATGAGAGAAGAACTTACACCCAGTGGCATGGATAAGATGCGATTTATCAAGAAAAAAATGTTGCCCAGAGTTTCAGAGTTGCACCGATTCTCATGTCTGCTCCTGAGTATGTGTACAAACATTTCCTTGTGGTTAACTGGCAGTTCCTATGGGCAGATGAGCAGCTCTGTAGCCAAGAGTGGAAAATATGTGCTGGACAAGTTATGTACAGATAATACAAATACATCTTAACAAATATGACTGATTAGGATTGTTGTTTCATGCTAAACTTCAGAGTGTTTGTATGTGCAAATTTACAGAATGTGAATTATCAATGTTGATATCAAAACCTTACATCTCCAAGTTATAGGCATGATTGATACCTCATCTCTTCAGAGTGCACACATTTACTATCAATTTCACAAGGACTGAGAATTGATAAATTAGGCCTCTAGTTTAAAAATACAAGCTCAGTTGGAAACCTATACCCAGTTTTTCTGGATCTGAACATGGCAAGGGGGCCTTCTCTTTAAGTTGGTTTGGTAGATCAAGTTCAAATGAAGTGCAGTATAGTTTAAATCACTTAAGATAATTTGTATATCAGGCATGTTCCCTGATTATCCCTCTCTGGGTTTAAGTTCAAGTAGGAATAATCCTGTTTTTCAGATTTTACTTAATTGATCTTAAAATGCGTTATTGTAATACACCGCTGTTGTGTTGTGACAATATCTGACAAACACAAACTGGGGAGCAGGTCAACAAAATCTCTAGCATCAAGTTTGTGTCTTGGGTAACAAAGATCTTTTGTTGTGAACTCACTTATCTTTGTATCGGTTTTCACATTGCCGTCTCTGCAGGCAAAGCGAGCTGGCGTGACCTGCATCATTCTGCCAGCAGAGAACAGGAAGGATTTCTCTGACCTGCCTGACTACATCACAGAAGGGCTAGAGGTGCATTTTGTGGAACATTACCGCCAGATCTACGACATTGTTTTCCCAAGACCTTGACTACTGCCCCGGGAGATCATCCACCTTGATGGGACAAAGCTGAGCAGGCACTCAGTGTGCCTATGATGCTAAGCTCAGCAACCACCTCCAGCCAAGGGCTGGGGGGGAATCTAGTGCTTTTATATCAGATGTTTCTGATCACACTGCTAGCTAGTGAATGGTGCAAGGTGTACGTCAGCACAGTTGATCTGCTGTAGTTTGACAGGACCCTCCCTACTGGTAGACTGCAACAGTGGATGCAAAATGCATTTCATGTGGAGACCAGCACTGATTGCTAACCAAAATGGACCACAAGAACAGAGGGATTTGACCTGATGTTTGAGTACAGACCAAAGGGGGGGGTGCCTGCTTTGCTATTAAGGCCAAAAGGATCCCAGGGTCTTCAAGAGGGATCGAGACATTGCTGCTAAGCAGCCCACACTAGTGAAGAATTAAAACTTTTTAAACAAATTTTTGGCTGTTGCATTTATTGTAATGGAAATGTAATAGTTAATAGATTGACCTTTTGACAAAGGAAAGACGAACATTCAGAGCAAAGGAAATGTTGCCTGTATGTTACATGGGCAAGGTATTGTTTGGACTGCTAGCATTTCCTGGTTACATTTAAGCATCCAGTTCTCCTGTACTATTTACAGCACCCGTTTGACATTTCCCATTTTTAAAAAAACTGCAGTACAAATTCATGTGGACAGGATTAACTGTAGCAAGTTAAATTGTTTGCACAGGTCTTGATAGAAAATTATTTTTCCCACCTCTTATGGAAAACAAGGTATGTCCAACTGTAGTCATGACCTTGTCTTGTGAATTGTGAATAGAACTATAGCTCTACCCTCAACATCTGTACTGTTTTACAAAAAGAAAGCCTAATTAATGTACAGTACACAACAGCATGTTCACATGTACATTTAAACCTTCACAGGTTTGTGTAGCAGACAAATATAACCTCAAATGTTTTGTGACCCTTGTATTTCACTTTGGCATTTATGTCCTCTCCATTTAACATCCATTGTAGAGCCATACAAGTTGCAGTTATGTAAAAACATGCAACCTGTAAATGGATTCTGGTCTCACAAAACATCAGTGAGTGGTGACATTTTCATAGCCAGGAAACCAAGATTTTGATAAATAAAAACAGTGCATCAGACATCTGGCTTTGAAATAGAAATATTTATTTGCCCCAGATGGAACAGCTTACTCCTTCTTGGCAGCAGCCTTTCTCATGGCGGCCAGGACATTGCTGAGCTCCTCTCTCTTTCTCTTTGCACGGATGTGAGTCCCCACCTGCAGCATCAAGGACATTCGTCAGGGTCATGTGCAGGAGAGGGATAAGCTACTTTCTCTGCATGTCACTGTACTGTGCTAATGTTCTGTGTCAGACAATCACTAGTTTTAATGCCTGCAGCACTACTGTGGAGGCTGCAACACTTACATGGAGGCACAAGCTCTATGTAGATGCCATCACAATGGAGTTGTCAATAACTGTCTTATGCAAACACATAAGCCTCTCACTGAAATTAATATTAAAAATTACATGAAGAATTCTTTGACAAAGTTGAGCACAAAGCAATCTGAGCTCAAGTCTTCAGCATAACTCACATCCTAACCACCCATTTCATTGGACATCCAGCTTAAAATGTTCAACATCTGTGTAAGATGTACTTGTAATAACTACCATACTAATATCTAACACAGTATACAGAATGATTAAAATAGACAGCATGTGTCTGTTTTCCCCAAACCAAATCCCAACCCACAGAAATGCATCACCAAAATGAGTTTGACTATCCAGACTGTCACTGGATTTACCAACTTTCTGAGAGAATGCACATTAAGTGGGGAGGATGCATGTCATGCACTTAATCGCACATAACAGGTAGGCTAGAATGCTAGCAAAAGAATGCACGGTTGCATGAGGCTGGCTATGTTTCATACAAAAACAGTACAAACTGTGCTAAAGATGACACTAGCATAGTTGAAGAAAATGATACAACTTAAACTTGACTGTAATTAGCAAAGGTCTGGCGTTCAAATGCTGTATTTAGAAGATAATGGTGAATACTGAATGGCCTTACAGTAGTTGGATGCAACAAAAAATGTAGATCTGATTGGCCATGGAGTCTTAGGTTGGCAACCACACCAAATCAACATGCATACACAAAGTATCCAGTTTGTCATAAACACCAACTCATGCATTGTGTAATTTAGTTAATTCGTTAAGTTTCATTATGGCATGGCCAACTGTACTCTCCATTGTTTCAAAATTCCTTACCCTTTTCTTGATGAACTTCAGTGCACGCTTGTCCTTTGACACCTTGAGCAACTCCATTGCTCTTCTCTCATATGGGGCAAAACCGCACACCTCGCGGATCATGTCACGCACAAACTTGGTATGCTTGGTCAGGTGCTAGGGAACAGTGGAAACAAGTCATTTGACCTTTGGTTACAGAAATGATTTGACAGCACCTACAAAACATTAGGCAATATTTTTTGTCAATAGTCTGATCCTGCGTCCATCACTTTTACGTCAAAACATCTTGCCTTCCTGGCTTCAGAAAATATACTCACCCCTCTCCTACGGCTGTGCTTGGGCTTGGTCACATTCTTAGTCACTGGATGGCCTTTATTCAGGCCAACGGCCATAGGGTACCTAATCGCCATAACTGAAGATAGAAAAAAAACATTATGCGATTATAAACAGCAGCCGAGGACAGACACCAGAAGCTTTTGCACACTGCTTCAATAACGAGAATTATAATTCATAGGTAATTAGCCAGTCAAATTCTAACAATACCAGAAAATACGAACAAAGAAAAGACTCACATTTGTTGAATTACAACACTTCATACTTGTTTTACTTGATTACCGACATTTGGACTGATGATGGACAATGATTACAGACTTTATGTATTAGCAGCTACAGTTAACTAGCTAGCCAAGTGGCTTTCATTTGAGCAGTTACCTAGCTTATGAAGGACTGCTGCCCCCGGACCATCTCATGTAATGTCAGCTAATTGAGCAGTCGGCACAAACAACCATTAACTGTATTACGTTAAACTAACATATTAAATAAAGAGTAATCCCTATTCAGGAACAATGTGGCAAACCAGCACAAACTGGTGTCGTGACTGTAATTAGCTGGGCTGGCTAGCTATATAGCAATTGTTTTCACTTCAATATCTCATTCTCGTTGAGACCACTCTAAATTATACTAGGGCAATATTTATCTATGTGATTTGGACTTTTTGACAGTGAGGATATATTTCAGTAAAACAGAACGATGTAATTGATTTCACTAAGATTGTACTTTTCATCACTCGCCACTTCTTTCTTACCTGCTCTCTCTAATGGCGGATTCGCCGGAAGGACCGTGCCAGGGCGGAATTCTGGGTAATCAGGATTTTTCAGAGAAGGATTTTGTGAGAGAAATTTATATTGCGCCTCCTACTGGCCAGTATAATAATGAAATGAACCTTCCGTCGTATGATTTCTACTCTCCCAAATGTTTTTGCAGTAGTGCTCAGTGATGTTAGAGTACCACGTTTGATGGGGCCAATATCAGTATGGGATTTCGGTCTGCATATATTATAGAACTGGTATATTTAATATTATCTTTTACTTATCTTTTTATTTTCTTCTGATATATGAATATCCAGCTTTACGTGTATATATTTTTCTGTTATATTTTTGTGTAAAATATCTATTCTGATGTGTGGTGTTCCCAGTCAATATTTGAACTGATGGCCAATCATAACACAACACCCTAATAATATGTTTGCCGCTATTTGACCATAGAACGTGATATTTGATGGGAACCATTTGTTTTAGCCGTGAATTCAGACATTCTAATGTTAAATCATTTGAACTTCAGAATAAATATCTCATATTATACACAATGTTTCTGAGCCCTGGTAACTTGTGGAGGAACACTGTGAAATGTCTTTGAAACTTTAAATAACAATGTTTAAATAAAGCTTTGAAATCATTATGGTAAACGTGTGCACTACACATAAATTTTATATAGTCAAAAACAATGCTTTATGAAAGTTTCCAAAGCGTTACGGTGGCAACTTTGTAGCATGTCTCCGATCTTAAGAACACATCCAGAGAACATTAGAACGAATGGAACTGAACACTGAAACAATGTAGCAACTTTATTGTGTAGTAAATTTATATTTGATTGGCTGTGTATAGACTATAGAGAACCATAGAAGACAAAACGACTGAGAACAGGGTTTGGAAATTGTGGTTTAGAAAAGCTTAAAGCAGCACTCCTCACAGTAGATCTCTGTACTGTTGTGTAGTACTTCGTTACATTGATTTTTTATTTTATGTTCGAAATCATCTTTGGGTAGAACAGTATGAACGATTAACGTATCTACGGAGACTTCTTTACAATCGTTGCTACCAATTTTAATACATTTAACATGGGTGGCGCTATATTTAAAGAAATATGTGTTGTAGACCTATTGCAGTTTGTGAAAACATTTTCCATTTTAAACCATTTATTGCACTACCAGTTACTTTGAATGTGGACGTGTACGCTGATTCTATATCTAGTTTTACGGTAGTGGTGGACTACAACTACCAGAATACAGTGAAGCACGCATTTTGGCGCGGGCTGCGTGAGTATCCGCCATCTTGCTTTGGCAAGCTCTTTCAAAGATAGTAGATGGAATGTATACCATACGGGCGGAGATTCCAGGTTTCCTACATTTAGCAAGCGTGTTGTGAATGAATTAAAATTGTACGAATACTTACGATTTTTGTAGTCAAATAGATATAGGGCTGGTGCATACTTTAGTTTACTTTGTTGGAAGTACAGCAGTGATTTATAGAGAGATTTATCTAATTTAAAAATTTGTGATGGCGACAGCAACCCCCAGCCGCTCAGCCGCCGAGACAACTCGGGCGGCAGCGACCACCCCGCTCTCTCCAACGCGCATCTCGCGCCTGCAAGAGAAGGAGGAATTGCGGCATTTAAATGATAGATTGGCTGTCTACATCGACCGTGTGCGGGCATTGGAATTGGAAAATGACCGTCTCATGGTGAAAGTCTCTGAGAAGGAGGAGGTCACTACCCGAGAGGTATCTAATTAGCTACTTTTGTTAATTCCTGTGCACCACCGTCTGTCCTCGCCGACCGCCGTTTCTTGCTTAGATTCATTAGTTAGTTGTGTTGTTTAGGATAGTAGTTAGCCTGCTATACCTACCTGGAAGGGTGGTCAACATAGCAGGTAGTCTAGCTAAGATGAGTGGGGTTAGATAGATCGTTTTTTCTAAGGAAGCTAACCATGTCTGTTTCGCTTGCAGGCTAGCTACCTCCCTCCTTAACTTGCTCGCTGTCATTGTTTAACCAGTTAGCGAACGTTAGCCAACTTCTCTTAAGTTAGTTAGCCAGCCAGCTTTGTTTTGAATGTCCGCAGAATGCTAACCCGGCGCTAAATGAGTAACCTATCTAACGTTAGCTGTTTTGTAAAGGGCAGTTACCGGCACGATTTAAAATTGCGCGGCATAATGTTAATTGACACTTACCCGAAGCAAGGTTTGATGCGAGACTGTTTAGCTTGTGCGATAGCTGTCTGTCTAGCTAGCGACAGGTCTGCCTATTACTATTTTCGTGTGAAATGTTACGCCACTCCAGTTCATTACAGATAACGCGGCTACCTTTGCAACTAAACAGTAGACAGAATACGTTTGGAAACTACCAGTCACACAGAGATTAAGATTATTTCAACGTTCTGGAATTGAGCAATCAGTGTAGGTAATCCACACATCGCAAACGGTATAGCTTGGCAACGTTCCGTTTGCATGGTCCCACTGTCTTTCATTCAGAATTTCGTGTTCATTGTAGCTGAGCAAATGTTGAGCAGTAACTTTGGCTAACTGTGATTTTTTTCTCATGTCATATTACTGTTTTGTATCTGCCGCTACTGTCTTTGCACAAGGCGGGGAGCCTACTTAATGCTGCCATCTGATGCCTAGACGTGGTGGGGTATAGGGTCTTGTGTGCAGCTAGCATTTTGTGTTTAGTACCTGTTTACAAATAATAGCACGAACCTTTTTAGACATGTTCGTTTTCATACTTTGGAATTATTCATTTGCTAGTAATAATATGTTACAGAAAATGTTTCTTACGGAAACGTAGCCAATTTCTTTCAAGCGTTCTCATTTTCTCATGTCTCATGGTGTGGCCTAAGAAATAGTGTTGGAAACTCACTAAAATGAAGAACTTCAGCACATTCTCTGGCCTCCAGAGTCTGGGATCACTATGTGGACAGACGCCAAACTGTAAAAACAGCGACCAGAGACCCAACCCACTTTCCAGTAGTGGAGAGGGCTGGCTTTAGGTTATTGTTACACTGCCTCAGCCATGGAAAGGCACAGTGCCAGAGGGGGGTGGCATTATTCAAAATTTGAATCTTGGACTGTTAAACAAGCCCAAATGCATGCATATATATAAAAATTTTATCCGGATAGATGTAAAATGGACAGCAGATCAGCCATCATGAGTTGCTGTTGCTGTTGCACTCTGTGCATTTTGTAAAAGCGTGCATTTACCAGGGAACTTGCATCCTTGATGACTCGATGCTGCTAGTTGCTGGAAGCCAGTTGCTCTCTTTATCAGAAGCATCAGCCATTAGTTCCTTATTTGTAAAGATCACTAATCATTTAAATACACCAAGTATGTGATGTTTTACGTTGATGTCCCATTGTTACCATATTTAAGGTCAAAGATCAGAATGACTTCATTCATAAGCTTTATATCTTCAGTCGTAACAAGTGAGATTTTAACGTAAGTGTCCTTCCAAGCATGCAATGTCTTCATGAAAACTTTATTTTGGATTTAAGGGAAAGGTTGTGTGCCTCCAACCATGAGATGTGAGTGTAAATTTGATGGAATCAAAGTTGAATTTTAGACATTACTGACAAAGTTGGTCTTCATGTCACTAGCTGACTAATAAAACAATCCCATTTCTCTTTGTCCTTTAAGGTAAAGAAAAAGGCTGGCCCTAAAATTCCTGATCCTCTTGTTTTATTAAGAGGCTTTAAGGGGAATGAATCCTCAGTGTATAACCAGCTGCTGGTGTCTGGGAAATGTGAACCACACCCTAGGTGAATGAGGGGTGGGGCTTGGTAGTGAGAAAGCCTGGACATGATATTTGACTGATGGCTCTGTTCCCTCCCTCCAGGTGACGGGGATTAAGGCTTTGTATGAGGCGGAGCTAGCGGATGCTCGTCGTGTCCTGGATGAGACTGCGCGGGAGAGAGCCAGATTGCAGATTGACCTGGGAAAGGCCAATGCTGAGCTGGAGGAAGCCAACAGGAAGTGAGTAACCCTTGCTGTTAGGGTATTTGATCTTGGTATGTGAGATAGTGTTTTAGTCCATTCGTTTTCCCCCTGCTGCTTTTGGAATGAGGGCCAGAATTGGGTATATCATTTACCCTTGCTGTGCCTCAGGAGTGAGTAAAGATAACTCGTGTGCGAGGTGTTAACATGTCCAGTGATATAACCTTAACACTACATTGACTTTTATTTGATACCCAGGAATCACTGTCCACAGGCAAGTAATGTTAATAGATAATTGAATAAAGTAGGAACACACCTATGGCCTGGTGGTTTCTTTCCAATTACACCACTGTTGAATGAGTGCATGAAACCAAACGTTTTACAAAAATAATGGCTTTATGTGCAAACATTCTTAATTTTGCTTCATACGTTCTTCCGTACATCAAGTAGTGGTTTTACAATGGTGCTATTGTGAACTGCACGTTTTGAATGTGGATATAGATTTCATTGTTTTCATTGATGCTTTAATGTGTTTCAGAGACTCCTGATTTACTGCATGTAATCACTGTTTTATTCTGAAAGTAATCATTTCCTGAGAGAAGTGGGAGATGAGGAAGTGGTTTGGAATGTGAATCATCTATATAGTTTTGGAGGCTTTCTTAAATTGAAATGAAGTTGCTGTATACCTCTCAACAGTGTCAGTGTAAAGCTGTGGTATTACCGCCTCAAAGTTGAACCTGGTATGGGTTATCCTGACCTTGGCTCTGATCCTACCCCATTCATTCTTAATGAAATGGTGGTATAAACAGGTGTGTTGAAGGGTATTCAGGTTTCAGATTAAACCAGACTGGTCTTGTGGAGAGGTTGGATGTAAAGTTATTAAAATTTTCTGAAAGAGTTAGACAGCAGTAAACCTGCAGTAATGCATTTAAAATCTAATATAGGGCACGTTAATTAACAGGTTTTTAGACGGAGGCATGACTGTTTGCCACTGTTTATTTTGTTGCTAGGGAACCTCTGCAGACAGGAAGTGCAGCTTGAAGTGCAGCTGTTCAGATGTATGCTTGCAAAAGGGAACAGTAATGCATCAGAAAGATGCATATAGGCGGTAGCTGCTTTTACTGCACAGCATTTCACTAGAAGCCTTGCCAGAAGTTGTATTGTTGTCCACTAATTCTGTTTTCCCATAGAAGTAGTGTTAGTTCCAAAATTAAATTTTAAATGTAAAGGAATTTCACAAAAATGGGAAAATACTCGTGATGGTTATACTTGTATACATTTTTGTATATTTAAATACACTTACACATATGAAGTGGGGCTACAATATAAATATTGATTATTGCGATTGGCACTTCATGAGAATTTCTGGAATGAAGGGACATGGAGAACAGCAGGGTGCTTATTACAGTCTTTAGACAGGTATTTACAGGGTAGAGTAAGACGGTGACCACATTTAAAGGACAAGGTTAAAAGCCCACAGCTCCCACTCACAGGTTCAGTTAATGAAAACAAGTAAAATACGAAAGACAACAATAATTGTTTGACCTTGTGTGGGTGCATTATGCCAGGCTCTACATGGTTTAAAGTGAGTTAGAGGATGTGGTGACTTGCGCAGTCATTTCAAAAGAGCATGTGACAGATTTAGAGGCACCTGAATTTCTTCACTGCTGTAAAGCCCCTGCACTGATGTCTTTGGCATTGACGCAGTGAGTCATTGGCACTTGTATGTGCTTTTTCTCTCATCTCTTCCAGCTTGAAGAAAAGAGATGGGGACCTGGCCATTGCTCAGGCTCGCATTAAGGAGCTGGAGTCTCTGTACAACAAGAGTGAGGCTGCACTTAACACTGCATTGAGCCAGAATGGAGCACTGGAGGCTGAAGTTGCTGACCTGAAAGCACAGCTTTCTAAGGTTTGGATGTGTCAGACTCTGTTGAGGTTCTCAGTGTGAATCCATGTAAATGCAGCAGTGGAAGAAAAAATTATTGCAGAGGTGCGGAACAGCACCAGAGAAGCAGGGCATGTAATTACCCACCCTAAGAGCTAGCAGATACTTTCATGGTCCTTACTGTTTTTGGCTAAGCGCATTAGAAAATGGAAAAAATTACTGACGCATGTAGAGCCGCTGAACAGAAGGCAGGTTATGTGTAAAGCTTGGGGGAAGGTGACTCATTTGGCAGTTTTATTTAAGGTTGTGATGTTACATTTCAACAGGCTGAGGATGCCCATGCGGTGGCCAAGAAGCAGCTGGAGGCAGAGACTTTGATGAGAGTGGACCTGGAGAACCGCTGTCAGAGTTTGTCAGAGGAGCTGCATTTCAGGAAGAGCATGTTTGAGGAGGTTTGTGTCTAAACTGTGGTAATTCTCATTCATGTTGATGATGGGGGCATATAATAGGGGTATTGTCTCAAGCGTAGGACACCACCCAGGTGACAACTATGAAAAGGGAGAAGTTTTTCCTAGTGAAATCCTGTATTTATATTAAAATTCAGTTATGTTATTTCTGTGAAGCAAGTCACGCAACCTGATGTAACAGACCATTAAATATCATTGAACTACAGCCAGAAACCATAGCTACCACTACCACCACTACTTTTGCTGCTGCCAGCCGTGAAGGGAAGGTCCCCACTGACTGTCACCAAATTCTAAATATTTAAACAATCTATTTCTGAATTTTAAGTGATTCTTATATACTGCATAGTCATCATATAAAAAGTGGATAAGCTATGTACTTAGCTGGGAGCTGGCCTGTTTTTCTGATCACAGTCAAGTTTTCTGTAATTTGTTAAATGGAATTATTTGCTGTGGTCAAAATTCTGTACTCTGCAGATTCCCCCATTTAAAAAATTGAAAAGGGGGTCATCGGCTGGCTTTCATCGTGCTTGTGGGTGTGATTGAGCTATTCAGGTAAATTGTCGCTGTGTAGGAGGTACGCGAGACCAGGCGTCGCCATGAGAAGCGAATGGTGGAGGTGGACAGCGGAATGCAGCAGGAATATGAGTTCAAGCTGGCACAGGCCCTGCAGGACCTGCGCAAACAGCATGATGAGCAAGTGTCCATCTATAAGGAGGAGCTGGAGCACACTTTCCAGGCTAAGGTATGGCGCGTAGGGGCACATCTTTTAAACTACATCCTTGATAAATCATCAGTATTTGACTTGGAGATGGGTAAGGAATTGTGCAACTAACTGTTCTGTCCTTTTTTTTTTTTAGTTATCATTAGGCATGTTATCATTAAAGTTGGCTTTAGCAGTGTGATAAAACAGGAGTGATTTGTATTTGTCATCCATAAGTCATGCATATCAGGATGAGGTAATACGATGAAATCTAAGATTTACATATGGGAATGTTTTGGGTGTGAATTTTGGGCGTGAATTTCATAGAGCAAGTCATGCTTTTTTTTTTGCTTTACGCTTTATGCAGTACACCATCTCAAGAGCAAGATGATTATAGTGTGCTGTGTCATTTTGATAGAAATACTCAACAACAAACATACAGAAGCAAGTTATTCTAAATATCACTAATTTTACATTTAGTGATTCAGTACAGACTGCACAGTGAAATGATGCTTTTGGACCAGCATGAATGTTGACAGTACATGCACATCAGAGAGCAAATCAATCCTGTGTGTGTGTGTGTGTGTGTGTGTGTGTGTGTGTGTGTGTGTGTGTGTGTGTGTATGTGTGTATGTGTGTATGTGTGTATGTGTGTGTGTGTGTGTGTGTGTGTGTGTGTGTGTGTGTGTGTGTGTGTGTAATGGTTCTTGTCTCCCCCCCCCTTCCAGCTGGAGAACGCCAAGGTGTCGTCTGACCTCAATGACAAGGCAGTGAGCACAGCTCGCGAGGAGCTGCGGGAGGCGCACATGCGGATTGAGAGCCTCGGCTACCAGCTGTCAGCCCTGCAGAAACAGGTACACCTGCAGCTCGCTTTCATACCACACCAGACACTTACTACAGCAGAGCACCTGCAGGTTCAAATACCATTGGATGTTACTGTAGGAATTTGCGCTACTTCCTGATTTTTTTTCTTTTTTTTTTTTTGTAATTGTAGCTACAGTATAGAGAAATATATTAATCCAATCACTTACATTAATTAAACAAATCCCATCACAGCCCTAAAGAAGTTACTTTTGGACTGCATAGGTGACTGCAAGCATCAACTAAGCTGTGTGTGTGTGTGTGTGTGTGTGTTTCTGTGTGTGTGTGTGTGTGTGTGTGTGTGTGTGTGTGTTTAGGCCAGCGCAGCGGAGGAGCGTATTCGTGAGCTGGAGGACATGCTGGCCAGTGACAGGGATAAGTACCGCCGGCAGCTGGACGCTAAGGAGCGGGAGATGGCAGAGATGAGGGACTGCATGCAGCAGCAGCTCAATGAGTATCAGGAGCTACTGGATGTCAAGTTGGCCCTCGACATGGAGATCAACGCCTACAGGAAGTTGCTGGAGGGAGAGGAGGACAGGTGAGTGAAGACTAATGTCAGTCATACCTTTTGCTTATGGTAACTGAATATTTTCAGTAGTTCCATACCAGAATGGAGCAGCTGTCAGTTATTTCTGATTTCCCGTCAGTGGAAGATGGTAGGTGCGAAAAATTTTTTTAAGGGACCCTGGGTGGACCCACCTGGTTAAATAGCACAAATTCCTTAGGGCATGTGTGAGCTTTTCAGAACTCTTTTGTATGTGCAACAAATTCTTGAAACCTGTGGCTCTACTCTGCTTGTGCAGTCTTGCTTAAATGTGTATGTTTGTTTTCTGTATTAATAATAAATAAAATGGCCATTTTATTCTTTACAGTAGTTTTATTGTGGTGACAGTATGATATCAATGCATGTACCTGCTTGTCTGAAGTTTCCTGAGTTCATTGTTTTTTTTTGTTTTGGGGTTCAGTGCATGAAACGGAAAGCATTAGATTGGAAAAGCATCAGGGTTAGTGTCGAGAGTCCAGGGGGAAGGAAATGAACTGGAGCAGAAAGGAAAAACTAGTCAATCAGCTCAGCAGAGCCAGAGGCAGAGTCTGAAGACAGGACTGTAAAACAGTAATTAAGGTTTGAATTAAATCCAACTGGTCAGACAGATGAGAGCATTAGAAGAGTGACCTGTCCCTTCTCTGTGTCTTCCCCAGGTTGAAACTGTCCCCCAGCCCCTCCCGGGTCACAATGTCCCGTGCCACCACCAGCAGCAGCTCATCGCGCTCCTCTCGCGCTAAGAGAAAGCGTGTGGAGGTGGAGGAAGCCAAGACTGTCAGTCAGCCCGAGGTCCACATCAGTCAGGAGGCTGAGGCCACGGGCAGCATCACCATCGAGGAGATCGATCTGGAGGGCAAGTCGGTGACCCTGAAGAACACCGCTGAGAAGGTACAGCAGCGTCTCGTGAGAAAAGTGCCACCAAACTGTCACTGCTGCTGTTGAAGCGCATGTGCATTGCATTTTCATAGCTAATGGGAGTGACATGTTGTAATTAAATATTGTGGAATTAAGGCAATTTTTAACCTTTCCCTTAAATTATTTGTTTGTGCAGGATCAGCCTCTTGGCAACTGGAGACTGAAAAGGCAGATTGGTGATGGAGAAGAAATTGCCTACAAATTCACTCCTAAATATGTCCTTAAGGCTGGCCAGACTGTCACGGTAAGCAAACTTGGTATGAGGTAACCTACCATTGCTGTGACTCTTCCATTTGTTAATGTATGTTATCATCAGTATTTATTTGCTTCATCAGTGCCCTTACCTGTGGAGACCTTCATTATTTACATTTTACATTTTACATCTTATATATATATTATATATATAAGATATATAATATATATTATATCTTTTAAAATATTTAGGCTTTTGTTGCCATTCATATTAAGTACCATGCACAAGGGTACAGTAGCACTGTCCCACCTGGGATTTGAATCTACAATCATTGTTTCCCTGACCAGTCTGCACCGTTACATGTAGATCTGTGTTCCAGTCAAACCAGAGTGATCCTCTAATTCTCCAGGTCTGGAGTGCGGATGCTGGAGTGTCTCACAGCCCCCCCACTGACCTGCTGTGGAAAAGCCAGAGCTCATGGGGCACGGGAGATGACATCCTAACCACCTTAGTCAACTCTGATGGAGAGGTAATGACCAATAATGACAGCCCATGCTTAAAAAAGGAGAGTAGTGCTCCTGTTCTGTTTTCTGGTGCACTCAAATTGTATCCTTTCAACCAGTTTTGCTTGGTTTCATGTAAAAAAAAATTGTAAGCAGTGCCATGAAAACAAGCACTAGTGGCATTATGTTATGCCCCTCCCATTTCTGCACTGTCCAGGAGGTGGCCAAGAGGACTGTCTCTAAAACTGTAGTGGAAGTGGAGAATGAAGATGAAGAGGATGCAGACTTTGGGGAAGAGGATCTTTTCCATCAGCAGGTAAGGCTTCCCGTAGATGTGCATCCCAACCTGATCAGTGTGCTATCTGAACAATCATATCACAGTGCAAGAAATACTTACATTAGAATCACCTGAATATATTAACCAAAAATACAGGGACAGAATCATTTTTGTATTCATGTTCCTGTGAAACACTGTTTTAAAAACTCAGCCTGAAAGAATCCAGCAATGTGTGTGTAAGAATCAAATTGTGGCATTGCAATATGTAATACAGCACTTAATGGTGCATAATTAATGAAAAAATTTATACAGCATATGTCTTATGATAATTACCAAAACACTTAGCACCTAAAATATTTTGACAAAACTGTGGATGCCCGTCCACATGACAGGAATAAAAAGGATGCTTTCCACAGATGAAAAATGCTGCCACCTTGACTTATCTCAGTTTTACAGCCATTGAAAGAAAAGCAGGTGGAAAAATTGGCCATTATACAGCAGACAATGTGATTATATCACGACCTAAGAAGGCCTCATGAAAATATGCAAACCTGCAAGGCACTACAGTGCCAATTATCATGGTGAACACTAAAAAATAATTCACAAGTCAAATTCATGTTTTAATTCAAGGACATTGACTGCTCCAAGGCATTGTGGGTCACACAGTGCCAGTAATCTACACATCAGTTAGGAATCACCAACATGTGTGGTTCTTGTAAGCGCACATGCCCAAGTAAGCATGTGCACTGTGTAGTGAAGATTTCAGAAACATTGTCGTGCTATGTTTGCATTTCCTCATGGGATAAATCGCTTCATTTAACAAAATATTCATGCTTGTATGAAAATGTTTTCGTTCATTTAATTGTTCATTTAATTATGTCATTTTCTTTGCAGGGAGATCCAAAGACAGCATCCAGAGAATGTTCAATTATGTGAAGATAGATCGTCAGTATTTCTTTTTCTACAATTCCATTTTTTTCTAGAGCCACCTAAATATTTTTGTACATGTCAGTCTTTTATTCAGTTTTGGGGATCTTTTAAGATCCTTTTATTTTCAAACCAAATGAATCTGCCTAGATTTTTAAATGGACCTAGTTTTTAACATGTGCATAATCATAATCACACCCCCCTACCCCTCCAAACATCTGAAGCAGAACAGCATATGGACTGAATGAAATGGCCAAACTTTCTACACAGTATGGACACATCTGTCCTCAAGAGTTCTCGTTCAAGAACCAACATGAAATGCAAAAATGTGTGGTGTTAAATCTCCCAGTCACCTGGGGCCAGAACAGGAGCGTTAGTGTAACTAAGCTGTCTTCAAGGTCATTTTTATTATAAACGTCAATTGGTAATGAGCACATGCTTGTGTCTCAAGTATGTTAAGTATGCTACTGCTGCATTGCAAGGCATTTTGACTGTTAGCAATCTGGAAATGGATGACAACTATCAATAATGCAACAGTAAATTTACTTACACGTTCAAGTTGGAAGGCAGCATCATTTCAGGGATAAAACATGTGGTCACATTTGTGGTATTCTAGGATCATGATTATGAGAGCTTCATTGTTAAATGGCTGCTGTCATATCCAGAGCAATTGCAGAAACTGCAGTTTCTGGGAGAGTTTTAAACGGTGGCTTAGTTAAATTTAATGGGCTTTGTAACTGACAGCCATTACATAGAAGCTATTGTAGTGTCTTATTAGACTGGCTTCGCAGATCAAATAAACAGGGTGGAAAAGCCAGGGTGCAGCTCCAGTGAGGCTGGTGAGTGCCAGATGTTAAATATGTGGATTTAGCTGAGGCTATTAAGTCATTCAGTGCTCCCAGTGCTTTGTTTCATGAAAGAGTTAACATATGCTTGGCAATCCCAGTGCAAATGCACACAAAATGACAGTGACTCCATGGATGACTCCTTATGGATGAGTAAAGCATTTTAAACAGTGAGTGTTGAGGTAGAACTTGAAGTATGTTTAAATCTTTGCTACAGTGAAATATAATATCTTGCTGGAAACATCTGTACATGTAAGCACAGATGGGACACTAGTAATGCCAAAGATGACAGGTTTTCCTTCGTACTTCATAATTATCCATGGGAGTAAATGCATGGGTATAATATAAAAGGATATGCAAGGTAGTCGTTGGCATTTTTTTAATAGATAGAAAGTTTACATGACCAAGGCAGCCCAACTTGTCTGTATGATGAATTTATACCTTCAATATATTTAACACCCTGTTTTTTTGGTCAAAATGCAGATAAAACAATGAATAAAGGTCATTTACGTATATACAGTGTGGTACACACATATACCAAATCTTGTTTAACAGGTTGTCCTCCATCCTGTTTGACAGGCCAGTATTATCTATGATTAATTTATGAAGTACACAACATAAAAATAGATTGGCTTTTTGAGCATCTAAACTTAACTTGACACGATTGTATATTTTAGGGAGGAAGACCCAGGTAAATGTATGTTTCCACCCTGTTTATGCTTATGCTAGTGCATTTTCAATTATAATCAATCATGAATTTATATATCTTTGTAAATGTAAAATTATGTTTCTCAGACAACTAAATATACACAGAATATTTTTTCAGAAATAATGAAAATGCGGCTATAATTGTCATGGGCAAGATCATGCAACTAAGATCTAGTTTTAACTTATCTCTCTAGTTCAGCATCTACTGAATGTATGGTTGTGCCAGGGGTTTAGTAAAGAAACAATGAAGGGCAATATTTCCATATAAAATTTTATTGAACAATGTTAGAGTAGCTAAAGTGGGGATGTGGCACATACTGAGGCATGATTGTATTCTTTCATTGTCCAAAGAAAACAATGTATGAATTTCACAGACTGGCAAACATAGCTGTGTCAGTCAAAGTGATTGCCTGTATGTTTGAGGCCTCTGACCCTATTTGCAGGAAAAAAAACAAGAACTCTTAGGAAGAATCTCGGGTTTGAAAATTAAAGAAATTTTCTGGTATTGTATTTTTATCATTGTATGTTTCATCCTCAGGAGGCTGCATGTTAACATGACCATTATTGTTCCTTTAAAGAGAAATAGAATTGGATTAATCTGTCTATTTATTAACTTGCAGGTAAATTTAAGAATATAAAACCTTTTAATAGTAAATCGGGTGCAATGCAGCCTCCTTACTTTCGTAATTCCAATATTGGCCTGGGAAACAGAATTTTTGTATGTCTTCAAATGCAATGCTTTGCATTATTCTTAAATCTTCAATAGAATTATAGTATATCAAAAATGTGTTTACATAAAAGTGGGTATTTTTGTGAATGGTTCTCAAAAGATGGTAAAGTTTAGGTCAAAACAGTTCATTGAAATGCCTTCAGATGGCATGGAGTGTTTAAATTGAGTATGGTTTTAAAGAAGTTTTCTTCAGTACAGCATTTTGACATTTCTGGAGAGAAGTGTTTGGTTAACTAAACAAGGTATACCTCAGTGTTTTATTCACTGAAGGAACAGTTTCTGAAATTGGGATTGATGCATCTCTCAGATTTCATCCTGTTCCACACAGGTACATATGGAAACATAAAATTGTGAATCATTTGGAAACTGTGACTTCTGTGCACATTGCTTAATTGTAATGTGATGTGTACAGAGCTGCAACAACCAGGTTATCACTGAAGAATTTGAATAAGCTTTTAAATGGTTAACTCATTGTTACATGCACTGTTTAATTAGTACATTACACTGACAAATTGTTCTTCGGGTTTGTCTAAATGTGAGTGAATTTTACAAATGCTGTTTTGCTTGGGAATCAAGTTGCCCACATATAGGCCTTACAAAATGTGGAATACCATAGTGGTAGAAAACGTGAATTATGAATTTGTAAGGGGTGCTTTTTTTTACTGTAATTGAAATTCAAATCAGATTTTATGAAATGCACAAAATCATGTGCATTAATATTACATCTCCATATTTACTTGAGCCACATTGGAATTGTGAAATAAGAACTTTTGAAATTTTTAATTTTAAAAAACCTAAACTTTATCATTACTATGAGAACTAGGGTGGGTGCATGCCAAAAGTTTTTTTTTTTTTTTTTTTGTCTTTCTTCCATATTTGTTATAACATTTATGTTGGAAGAAATTTTATACAACGTTATACAATAAATGTTTTACATATGAAATCTGTTGTCTCTGTTTTTTTTTTTATATATATATATATATATATATATATATATATACTCTATCTAGCAGACAAAGTCTTGCCCTTATCCTGGCTCCGGAGAGGGCAGGTCTTTCATGTTAGTGCACCTTGTAACCACTAGAGGCACTAATTACCAAATATTTCAACTTTCAGTGTGCATCGCCAATGAACTGCATTTAATTTCGGCAGGCAAAATATGGCGAGTTGAAAATCTGCACAAACGTTTGCGTGTCTGTAGTTAGACAAAATATTTTTATTTTAAAAGGATATAACCAATGATTGCAAATAGTGGCTTGCTTGCTAGGCCTGGCTAGCATGTTACCGATCGAAGAACGCTCCATAACCACCCTCTTTTCCGTTCACAAGGAAGCGCACCAAAGTCGGAAGTTGTAATTCTTACGGCACGGTATTGGTAATCGCGGAGTAGATGGTCTTGAATGGAGCCAATGAGCACTATGCATGGGCGGGCTATTGGGGACGGAAGAGGCGGTCGGTAAACTTGGAGGGAATTTTAATAGAAAAGGGGGACGTAATTTAAGATGGCCAACAAAACAATGCCTCAGCAGTACTCATTTTAGAGTATTATTATGAAACCACATTTAAATCCGTGGCAGGTATAACACTGAGTTCATAAACAATCGAAACAACAAAAATTGACAAGGATGTTGCATTGCACTGAGCGAAATCATAATAATAACAACAACATTAGCCAGTTTACCTATCCATTCACAAAAAGGAGCTAGATATGTATCCGCACAAGAGGAATCTAGCGTCGCAACTATGCAAGGCCGTGAGTGACGGAGAACCAAGGTAATATCACTTGATTTGTTTGGTTCAGCTTGCAGTGTTTCACCTATCAAGCCCGTCTGTAGCTATCTATCCTTAAGTAAAGCTAAACAAAGGTAGCGAAAGAATTTGGCCAACTGGCTGAGCTCAAGCTAGCTATGTTTGCTATTTCCCTGCCTGCTGGGCATGTTTGCCGATCGTGGCGACCTGGGATCCTTAGAAGCTAACGTTAACGTATGTTAAAATTTCGGTCTTGCATTCGTAAGTGCATTCGATTTTCCAAAAGTGAAACACTGTACACCACGAGTACATTTTGAAAACTTACACTGACCTCCTTTTGTAGTCAGGAGAGCACTGTCAATGTTGTGTTTTTTCTGTGCAGGACTGTGGAGGCGCTTCTTTTGCAAGGTGCAAATCCCAACCTGATCCTTCGCAAAGGTGTAGCGGCTGTTCATTTAGCTGTCGGCAAGGAGACAGAGAAGCGAATTCGATGTCTTAAGCTTCTTTTGCAACACGGAGCTGACCCCAATGTCAGGTAGGTCTCACAGTCGCATATGAAGTTGCTAGCGAGAAGCCTGCTTTAACAATGCGATTCGGGGTTTGCAGCTATTTCCCTCCGTGTCGTTGTATGGATAGCGACCATGTTTTGGTAAATGAAATGACCCGCGTGACACTAAGTGCCTTTTTATTTCATAGGTCTGTGGAGGATCTGACACCCCTGCACATCGCTGCTTTGTGGGGTTGCTACCAGAACCTCAAATTGCTTCTACAGAATGGAGGGGACCCAAGCTCACAAGACCAGGTGAGAGGTTCTCAAATTTTTCTTAACAAATATGTTTAAATAACCAGAAAGCAGTAAGTGTATTTTCTTTTGCTGTCAATTTTGTGAGTTAGAAGGAGCTAAACCGACTTTAATGTACTACAGTGATTGTGCATAGGGAGTCTGCACTGGTGGTTTTCTTGTCTGTTCTTTTCCTTTTCATGGTAACCCATTCAGTCATGATGAACTTACCCTGCCATGGATTTTTTTTATGATACTGGGGGATATCTACCTGAATATCAGCATATTTATACTGCTTTAAAGATCTTATGGCATGCAAATAACTTTTGTTTTAAGGAGATACAGGCCTCCTGAACTCAGGCTACCAATAAGCATGAAGCAGTGCAGCATCAACAAGGGTCAACATTATTTCTGTCTCTAAAAAAAATCAGATATTACCACTTTAATTGTAATTTCTAGAATGTCTGTTTTATTAAGCATTCATAGCTCTGTCACAGTGTAGGTTTTACTGATGATACCTTGGAAGTCATTTCTGAGGCTTGCATGTTTTTGGGTGGTTTTTTGTCAGGATGGGAAAACACCATTTGATTTGGCAAAGCAAGAGGAAAACAGCAAATGTGCCCAGCTTCTAAAGGAGTATCACTCTCGGGATGCATTAGAAGCTGAGGTTGAAGCCCTACCGCAATTCCAGTACTGTAAGACATTCTTGACTATAGTCATTTTACTGAATGTTGCTTGGTCATCCACTTACCCAAGCATATTTCCTCTCTCCATACAGCCTTTTATCGTGGCCAGGGTAGCAGAGACACTTCCTGCCGCTCTAGCGTGGGAGAGCGCAGTGCGGCATCGGTCAACATGTCCCTGTTGAGTGACTTTGGTGAGGGGCCACTCAGCAGCACGCGGCGATCTTCCTGTTTGAGCCTGTCAGGGATGAACGGCAGGCCCCGATTCTCAGGGCTGTCTGACCTCGCAGACCTGCATGTGCATCGTGCCCAGGAATGGGGTGTGGACTCTGACTGGGGTGTTCCGTCCGTGCTCTCGAGTACTCGAATATCAACAGTGGGTCCAAGAGCCCCCTCAGCGATTTTGCCCATACTTCAGGAGGGAGTCCCACTTTCTGACTGCAGCTCATTGCAGTCTGAGGACCTAGATGTGTCAGATATCCGTCAGAGATCCACAGATGTTTTCCCTCGTTCTTTGGACCCACCCTGTTCCTTACGCCGCACCAGCCGCAAAAGTGTAAGCTTCAAAGATAGCGATGAGTACTTTCCTGTGTTTAGTGCTCATTCTCCCAAGACGTCGCTACACCAAGAGAGTCACTCCTCAGTAGACACCACAGTTGATTTCTCCGATTACCCAGACTTTCTCAATTCAGAGCGCATGGCTACTTTACACCATCATCAGGGAATTGATGTCACTTCGCCTGACCACGTCTTTGTCTTCTCCCGGGATACCGATTGTGCTAGTCCTGACTTGGATAAGACTGTAGTGGGAAACTGGCTAATGGAGGAGGGGGGGGAAGACGAGGAAGGTGGTGAGAAGTTAGATAAAATGGGAGACCCTGCTCAGCCCCTTTGCAGTTCCAGTAGCAGCAGCAGCAGCGCGGCTAGTCGATACAGCAGCTGTGATAGTGACCCCTACGTCAGTGCCTTGGAGCCTTCTCACCATTACAGGAAGAACTTACCTTTGGAAGATGGAGGGAAAGAGAGCTTGAAGAGCAAACACAGTGATGATCCTCTCCAAGCAGCCTCCCCTGTTTCGCAGCCAACAACATCAGCAGCGCAGCAGCCCACTTTGCCTTTGCTTCCAGTGAGAACAGAGAGTTTGTTGTATTCTGCTGTTGGAGAAGACCTACCAGAGAATTTCTTAAGCAAGGGTTGTTCAAATAAGGATGAGCCTCATGGTTTAGAAACCATGCCGATTCATAGAAGCAGGGACCCTTCTAATGTGTTCATGAAGGAGGCAGAGCTTCCTGCTCTGATGAATAACTTAATGCTGTACACAGAACCCACCTTAAACAAAGCTGATGCAGAGGCACAGAGGAATCTAGAAAATATGCTTTCAGGCACCATCCAACTGGACCAAGTTGAGATAGGGCAACGCAATGAGGAGCTGTCTGCAGGGGAGGTCATGCTTTCTTCCAAAGCAAGCAGGACCCCAGCTCCTGAGGACAAGGTGGTTGTGCTGCCGCTGACACCCAGCCCCTTTGTCACAGGGAGGACGCGTTCCAGACAGAGCCGCTGCTCCCTGAGAACCAGTGGCAGCCCGCATGCCTCACTCTCCACCTCCTCCCTGTTTGAAGATACCTTGCCTACACCATCACGCCTGTGCCGCCGGAATAACAATGGCAGAACGTGCAACAGAAGGCCAGATGGACTTTGTCGCACTCCGACTCTTTCAGTGAATGAATCCAGTAGTGAGGATACTCAGACTACCACTTTAAGGACTAGCAGAGACCAGGCTTCGCATCAGAGCGACAGTCAAGCAGACACCCTGATAATCTCTGGCAGTGTGGCTGACACGGCCACTATCTCTGCAAGTTTAGCCGACACAGTGATCCTGGAGGAAAGAACTGGTGGAAGTGTTACTAGCTCTGCTGGGGATGATGGAGTGGAGACCCGGCCAGCCTTCCCCATTAACAATGTCATAGAGGAGAATGAATTTCTAACAGATGACGTGTCCAATTCAAGCAGGGAGGGGGCAAAGGATGATGCCAACCCGACTTCTCCGGTGGTGAGCCGTCCTCAGCGAACAGTGGAGGAATCCTTGATCACAGACGACACGGACTCTGGTGACACTCATTCGGATCAGTCCTCATCTCTGATCCCTCAACAGACACCAGCAACCTGCCTCGGTTATACCTCTCCAGAGCCACAAAAGCACCCGCCTGCAACGCCTGCCTCTGGATGCACCCCACGATACAGCATCAGTCGGCTCTCCGCCTGCCACAAGCCCCAAAGGCTGGCAAACCTCTCCTACACCCCCGGAGGGCGTCCGTTGATTTTGGACATGGACGAACCCGTTGAGTACCTCTACACTGACACTGAGGAAGGCCACGAGCTGATTGAGTGTCACGTGCCACCCACTGCCAACATCAGCTGCAGCTCCAACACCAGCACTGCAACTAGTGAGGACACCGTGCTATATGACTGGCGCTCCCTGCAGTGCAGTGTGGGGAAGGAGAATTATCAGCCCCAGGAGGAGGCGCCCTCTGACACCAAGGGGCTAACGGACAAGGAGCTGAGGTGCAGGCTGAAGGAGCTGGGAGAAGATCCAGGACCTATTACTCGGCGCACCCGTCCAGTGTACATCCAGAGACTGCGCCGTCTGCAGCAAGAACCCAGCAGCCAGCAGCCAGTCAATTACAACTCAGGTAGAATCTTCAGCATCTCTGAGTTTTTCATGTATAGTTGGCCTTTATCATGATGAATTAAATTGTCTTTTTACTTTACTTTACTTTTTAAGTGCTGCTCCAATAATACAGATAGCTAATACTCAGGTGCTCTGGGTGTGTGTCTGCAGAACACAGCACAGAACTGGCTGCTGCCCTGCACACTTTTAAAGTGCCTGACTGCTTGGATGACGAGATGGCTCTGTACCATCAGTTTGACCAACCGGACCAGAACAGGAAGTGGCGTGAGGGCGTCATCAAGTCCAGCTTCAACTACCTGCTCCTTGACCCCAGGTCAGCCAGAATGTGTCACTTCCTCTTGCTAATGTGCTATGCATCACAATCACTGATTTCGAAGAAACAAAAACGATTTTTGTATTTGTAGATTATACCCCACTATTTCAAATCCTGTTGTCTCTTAAATTAGAATTACAAAGAACCTGCCATACCGTAGTCAGTCCATGAGCCCTGCAGAATGTTTTCGGACCTTTGTGAGTGCCATTTTCTACGTGGGCAAGGGCAAGCGGTCTAGGCCATACAGCCACCTGTATGAAGCACTGGATTACTACACAGGGGACAAAACTTCAAAGGTAACATCTAACTCTAAACTTAGATTTACATTTTGTTCCTGTGGGTTTTGTTGTAAATATATTATCACTTATGATCAGTTTCCAAGATTTATTTCCATTCTAGTCTCTTCAGTTCATGCCGAATGGATTACGTATTTTTAATCCTTTTAAGGTACTGCGGCTGTAATAAGTACCAAATGTTAAGCTTATTAAAATGTACAGCATTATTACCACCAACCATCTCAGGTCTCGTGGCTTGCAGTGAGCACTTTACTTACCATTGACATAACTCATTTGCAGTGATTGATCTTGTCTTAATATACTGCTTTTATTAAGTGTATGCTCGGGCCATTGAAAATTCAGCTGTAAGGTTTCAACAGTAAGTACAGCTCACCAAATGACACAATGGAAAAAATTTCAGTGACCTGTTTAACTTCTCTGCGTGTCTCGCTCTTTCTGCGTTAGAAACTGTGCTCCAAGGTGCAGCACATCCTGCAGGTGTGGAATGCTAGCCAGGGGGTCATCTCTCTGCACTGTTTCCAGAATGTCATCCCAGTCGAGGCCTACACCCGTGAGGCCTGCATGGTAGATGCCATTGGTTAGTAATTGGTCATCTTGTAATAGCTGTGTCTTCAAACTCCTGCCCCAGGAGTGTTTGTCATGGAAAAAAAATCAAAATTTTTGGTAGAAAGCCAGTTACATTTTCGCTACATTAATGGATTCTCACCACAATCATTTCTTTCTTCTCTGCTGTTTCTACACTTACTCTGCCTCCTCTTCCTTTTGTGTGTTTTATGACCGAAGGCCTAAAGATGCTTACAAATCAGAAGAGAGGGGACTACTATGGGATTGTAGCAACTTGGCCAATCAAACGGAGACGTGAGATGGGGGTCTACCTGCTCTACCGTGCCATGCAGATCTTCCTCGCAGAGGGAGAACGGCAGCTGCGGCCAGTGGATATCCGGATGGGCCAGTGAGCTGGCGGAGCAGGGGGTTAGAGACATGACACTGAACCTTTTTGGGAGAATCGCCACTGTCAGATGATCTGATCTCATTACCATCATCACTAAGAAGTACTTTAGCAGATATCACAGGCCATTTGCAGTGCATATTACTTATGAATGAACACATATAGACAGGTTAAACATCAGTATGAAAAAGTAATTACTGATTGTAAAAAAAAATGCCAACACATTAATACAGTCCATAATGTAACAGTAATAAAAAAAAATCAATCAATCAGTAACAGCTAAAGATTAGGCTTATTATTCTGTCCTCCCCACAAATTGCTTCCCTTGTTGCAAGGAATGCAGTGGAGTTGTGGATTTGCAAGGGACTCTTGTACAATACAAGAATGTAATTTTCCAAAGATGTGTATACAATGAATTGAAACAGCCATGAAAATGTTCAGGTCAAAGTTGAAGACCAGTTGATCATGTTCATGCACAATACTGACTTTTTCCCCCAGAAGTATTGAAAATGGGCATGTTAACAGACACCAATATTTTCATAAAACACAGTTTCTGTGACGGTTAAGAAACAAATCAATCCTTTAGTTTAGTAATACTTATTAATATTATTGACAAATTATTTGTGTTTATGGAATTGCTGAACTGACCATTTGAGATTTGTTTCTGAGTTCACACTGATGTTGTATTTGATGTCTTGATTTCTCAAGTGCATTCAGTTACACTTGAACTAAACTGTAAATAGTAGTAGTAGTTGTCTGAAGACTTGTAACCTACACAACATTGTCTGGGTAGTTATGATGAATTCTTATCAGTAAAGCAGTGAATGCTGAAATTTTTTTATTACTTCATCCTTGGATTAGTGTTAAGACACACAATTTTTCAATGTGACCACATGTTTTACACCTATAGTTTCTTTCTTGAGAGGTGATCACAAATTTTATTGGCCTCAGGGGACAGGGTGTTAAAACTGGAATTCAGTTCAATTTGGATTAATGACATGTAAAATGTCTGAATCTGTAGACCAGCATCATACTGTGAGAATGCCTTTTACCGAGATTGTTGTTGCAGTACACTTTTTTCAGGTCTTTAGCAAGGGCACAGAATTTTAGGTGTTGCACTTCACTGCTTAAAACTGACCATATTTACAATTTAAAATAATGTAGAGATTGTAGTATGTCATATACATCTGTACTGCAGACATTTTAGCCAAGAACATTCATTACTTTTTGAAAGCAGCAGTTAAGACTCAGCTATAGATGTAGATTTAGATAACTCCTTAATGCAGCATTCAATAATGCATTCTAGCTTCAGGCACAGACCACCTATTCATCTGCCATTGCCTTTGTCAGGGGGTGTAGTTTTGATTAAGCTCATTTTTTTTCTGTTGTGATTGGCTATGTCTGACTGAGTGTTCATGCATTAATTATAAGAGCTGTCTGTATCTGAGCCACCTGCAAGATTTTGCTAAATGTATCTGGGAGGACTTGCAAGATGAAATAAAATTATTAAACAGGCACTTTTTAGGGAGAATGACCATTTTGCTTTTTTGACGTCTAGTGCTTCAACAGAATTCTACAGTTCACTGCCGAGGGAGCAATTCAGAGGGACACTGCTGCTTTGCCCAGTTACAGCCAAAATTAGTGGGTGATGGTGTTGAAAAAGCAAAGTTGTGTACCTTTTATACATGTGTATATTTCATGTTTTATCTTAGGAAATGAGAATACAGTGTGGATAACATTTTACTTTATTGCCATGAACATGTGAAAGCCCTTGTTATGTACATGTCTGTGTTTCTGTGTCTGTGTCTCAGAAGGCATTATTTTCAAGAAATATTTGCTTGCATCAGGCTTTCAAATCTTCATTTGTTATGTCATTGTGTGTATGGTTTTTACATGTAGCATTAGACAAGTAGAATGATGTTTGCAGCTATTTTAAATGTCTTAAAGCATTTTCTTAAAAATTGCTGTATTTGTCCATTTCTTTTTAAAGACATTCTGTAGTGAGTATAAAGGGAAAGGAGCAGAAATATTTGCTTGCTTTCATTCCAGGAAACGGTCCAGTTACATAGTACTAATTGTATTACATTTTGATTTGATTCAGAATAATAAAAAAAATCTTATGACCACTGGTAGAGCCAGCAGACATTAAAATGCAAACTTTCTCTTTCTGCATGCAGTCTGTCTGTATTTTGTACATTTTTGATAGGCTACTACCAATTTTAATTTAGAAAGCTGCTGTACACACACACACACACACATCAATGTAGTACTGATAACTTTATTAGACATTAGAGATACAAGTGCACTCTGTGGTTGAATCAAGCAATTTTCAGTCATAATTTAGGTTTATCCATAATGTGCATATGGACATTAACAATATTGGACTTGAGATATTTGGTCATTTTATTTATAGTATTTCAGCCAGTGGGCCTACAAGTATTGTTAATTAAATTAATTGCATTTCTAGTCAATCACTTTTCAGGTCTGCATACCAAGATGCATTTTGGATAATTAACATTGGTTGCATATGTAAAAATGTAAGTGCTTTCACTCTTGGGGAAAGACAAATTCTAGCACCTTTTAATACCATTATGGATCAAACCAAGGGTTATTTCCCTAAATGCATACAGCATTTGTATTATTCTCACAGTCATTACATTATCTTAGATATTAGTGAAACAGCCCCAGACAACAGCACCTTCAACTGACTTCAGAAGAATACAGCACACTGGAAAACGGCAATCGGAAAGCAGGTGGTTGGATGGCCAAAAAGAAGGAGGATTCTGAGGCAGGCGAAATGTTTTTATTTTTAAATTTAGCTTTGTAGTTTTGATAAATATTGCTTTCATTTAGTTTAAGTGTGGCACTGCTTAGGCAATAAGGATCCGCCTAAAGCATCTTTTAGGACTAATGCTGTTCGTATACAAAAATGACTGGATGACTTGTGACATTTGAAGTATTTCAATGATCAGAACATTTCGTCCAACCCCCAGGGGCTACACCTCCACCTACTCTGATAACAGTCTTGGGCAGGAGATGGTTCTGAAGTAATTCAGACCCTTTTTCATCACAAAAGCACAGAGGTCACATCAAAGTCATATACAGGGCAAAACAATGAGTTCTCTGAGGGCATAAAAAGGATACACCAGAGAGTTAACTCCCCATTTTGTTGTGTTCAAACAAGGAGAGAGGATTATGTGTTACTCCATATTGTTTGCCACATGCTACATAGCTGATTATATATTCATCTGGATGAATCCTGTTTTTTTTTTTTTTTTTTTCTTTTCATAAGCACTTAACAACCACTCCCCAATTTTGTCAGCTCAGCAACAGTGATTTCTAAGAGCACAGAAACTTTCTTTTCTGTAAAAAAGGCATATTAAATGGGACACTGGTTCTAAATGAATTTCTTCTACTTTTTTTGTCAAAATGCAAAAGACACAGAGCATTGGGTCATTGATAATTAAATAGACTGTGTTGCCCCTTGTTGGCAACATTCACTGTAGACCAGTGTTTCCTAATGCTGTTCTTCAGGACCCACAGTGTTGTGGTATTTCACACAAACTGCTGGGGTTTTAGCCTGGTGTTACTGAACACTTAATTGAGCAGCTATCTGGACTTGACATATCATGAGTTGATCTATGCAGGTCCTTTGAAAGAAATTATGTTAGACATTTTGGGTAACTCTCATCCATTTTACTTTTTTTCTATTTGTGTGTGATAGCACACCTCGAGTCCAGATCAGTATTTAATCAACATTTAAGTCAGTCATTGACCTCAGCCAGAAGGAAAAGCAGCATCACCAGTGGACTTCCAAGACTGCAGAATGGGAAGCAGTGAAAAAAGAATAAGACCTCTCCATAATCAGTGAATTAATCAATCTGGCAAGCCAAACTTCTCCATACAGATAGAATACAGTTTCTTGTGTTCCATTGTTAGCACTTTCACTTTGTTTTATAACATAACAAAGAGCATCTTGAGTCACATACCCAGTACAGATTTTGTCAGATGTTCAATGTTTTTTTTGAAAACAGCCCTTACTTGGAAAAAGTTTAAGGTAATAGGCTACACAACATTTAACATTTCTTATTGATTTGCAGAACAGCACTTTCAAGTCCAGACTACTTAAAATACATTTGTCTCTCATTCTTAAATGATTGTCAAGCACTACTTTTCTCTTTGTTAAGGTGTAGACCTTCCCAGGTTCCCAATTCAATACTTTCCTTTTTAATCATTTATATTTAAAGGAGTGACATGAATGTGACATACCTGGAGTTGTTTATTTAAACAACCAGTAACTCTGCATTTATGAAGTACATCTTTCTTATGAACAGACTGAAAATGTATTCAATACATATACCCTTGAGAAATTTGTAACAGCTGTATTTAGTTGTATATTCAAATTATTTGAATTATGTTCAGTTTTTTTTGGTTGGAATGTATCATATTCATTTTTAATCACAAACAACTTCCAACTCATTTTCAAAAATATATAATTTCTAATTTATTATTGTGCTTCACTAACCTAAGATCATAACCGTAGTAAAAATCACTCTGCAATTTGAGAAGAGTGTAGTGATACATATCCCCACTCCACTTATAGTATATTCAGTGTGCAACAAATATGCTTTCTCCTTCACTTCTGTGGTCCATTTGCCTCTAAGCAGCAAGCCCAATTTGGCCTTGGTATACATGATGCATTTTAAGGAATAACAACTTACATGTATCAGTTAAGTTGATGTTAATATTTCCACCTTACTTTAAAAATGCAATCAAGTAAACATAGAAAATTATTTCTGTTAACTTCGCCTCCTGCATGAAGGTGCCTTGCCTGAGTTTATGGATTGATCTCTTCACATGAAAAGAGGGAAAAAAGCTTAACAGAAATGGGCACTGTGCTTCCATAACTGTGAGTGACACAGATACATTTCTTACCAACAGAGCTACTCAACTGCACCTGCAGTATCACCATCACTTCAAAGCCACTCATAAGCCAGCAGAGGAGAATCGTGAAAGGAAACCCCAGTTACCCACCCTTGAGTAGTCGCTGCAAATGTTACTGTTTTCTCGTCCACCATGACCCTACTCACCAGCTCACAACCTCTCATCTTTCTTTCACATCCTGACAGTGTGTTCATCTGCCCTAGACTCCACATTTCTCTCAGGTTCCAGATAATGTCACAGGCAAAGCCACAGGGAAGACAAGTCACTGCATGAAGAAGAGTGATTTAAAACAACAAACCTTCACCACCATAGCTGCCCTGATTTCCTTCAGGTTGTGTTCGGCTCTTTCCGTTCCTATTGTCTTCACTTCCTGTACATTTCCTGTGGCACGAATTCAGGTCCAGCTCAAGCTTGGAGCTTCTTGTAGCCTCCTGTGACCTTCTCAGACTCTGGCTCTTTTAAAACAGCTCAGCCTGCGAGCAGATATGCCCAGCACAGCCAGCCATGGAACAAGCCACTGAATTGACTTGGTTGGAAACATAATCCCTGTTGGTTACTTGTCCTTGTGCCTGCTTTCTGCTGTAGGCTGGGCCTCAACATTATTTGGAAGAATTTTATCAGGTTCTTGCTTAGGCTTGGACCCAGTGGATGAGCTCTCAGGCTCCCACAGAAAAAACTCATGCAGAAGGGTGTTGACCGTCTCTGGGCACTCCATCATTACCATGTGGCTGCCCTCATCAATGACCTTCAGGAAGGCCAGGAGGAGTATCTGTAATGAGACAGTGACAGTGTCAGGCATTCCCTACAGTACACCAACCATTGAAGCTCTAACTTAGCTCATGAATTCATATTACTGCTGCATTATGGGAAATGTAGGATCAAAGGTATGATATTACACTATTTATAAAAGTTGACATACTATGCTTTTTATGGGTATGAACAATAAATGACTTTGTAAAGTAATGGCTCCTTCTGTTAAGGAAAAAATAGATGACTTGAGGTTTAAAAGCTGTTCTTGTAAGCTACTGCATACCTCTGCCATTCGTTGGTCCTCTTCTATGGGCACAAACTTGTCATGCATGCCATGCACCAGTAAGATTGGCACTGTGAGCTCTGCATGATACACTTCATCCCCCTCTGGCCAGTACTGCCCACTCATCATGGCTCGTAAAACAAAGGACGACACATTGAAAGCATTTCCGTCTTTCAAAAGCTGCTTCTCCTTGGCACCTTGATGGGCAAACCCAGCCCTGGCAATCACAAAGACATAGACGTTAATGAAGGGTGCAGACAGGCAAAGGGCGTCATGATGACCATGATTAAATAGTCTACAATTACTTCTTCCTTGTACGGTTCCTGTAGAAGTAATTTCAGTCTGAAAGATATTGTGGATGTGAAATTGTGAATTAAAAATCTTGCATAGTTGTTTTTGTGGTTTGAACACTTACTTGAGGAAGCTCCAGGCCAAACAAGGGGACAGAAGGTGCAGCACACAGGTAGGAAGGTTGAAGATGGAGCACAGGCTGGGTTCCAGGGCAGTGGGACCTCCACCATTGATCATCACCACCTTGTGAACCTGCTCTGGATACTCATGGGCCAGGAAGGTGCAGAAAGACACCCTGAAAAAAATACAGGAAGGTAAGGCAGGGTGCTCCATGTGTAAATCTGGTTAATGAAAGGTAATTCTAAACCTGAAGGACTCTGGCCCTCAAATACTGAAGTTGCCCATTTCTGGCATGCTTTCATGAATAATTAGATAATGGGCCATTACTCCTTCTGTAATTAATTACTCCAGCCAAATCATTCATGCTTTTTAAGCACTTTTGCTTTGACATTCACATAAATATGAACACAGACCCATAGGAATGTCCGATGAGAATGTTACGCCGTCTTGCATATCGCTTGAAGATGGCACGCAGGTCCTCAGCCAGAGCATAGAAAGTATAGGCAGCAGCAATTTGGGGAGCAGAGCTGACTCCATGTCCAGCCAGGTCAGGGGCGATGACCTCATAGCCAAGGCGGGAGAAGAAGTCTAGCTGGCTTCCCCAGATATCCAGTGAACCTCCCACCCCATGCACAAAGAATAGTGCCACGTCAGAGTGAGTGCCCTTGCAACTGGAGATCTTCCGCTCACAGTCAATCACCACTGTACGCTTTGGCTTACGCCGTCGCCGCCGAGGCGGAGGCTGCTGCTGCTGTCCAGGTGGGGGCGCTGCATTGGGGTCAGGGGTCACCGTAGAAGTGGTAGAGCTGTTATAGTCCGAGAGCTCCACTTCTACGGTGTTGCCGGGCTCTGTGTCACCATTCTGACAGTGCAGGAGCTCAGACTGCATAATGTCACCTAGGTTCTCAATGACCAGTTGCCCATTGCGATAAACAGTGATCTTGCGCTTGCAGTGAACGCTGCCCCCTTCCCCTGTCATCTGCTCAGTCACTGCCGGCCGCTCTGGAATGATGTGTCGCACGCGAAGCACCCTGCCTGGCTTCACTTCCACGAACTCAAAGCCATCTGCTGGCTCTGAGGTCTCGATGGGCACCACCACATTGGCGGACTTTCCTGTCAGGCAGCACAGGATCCCCTCCATAAAGCTTGTCAGCATGGTGCTTGCCTGCAGACAAAAAAGCAGACATTGGTCACGTTATCACACCACACAGTTATGTCATGACATCCAAAATGTATGCATGTACATACTTACACAAAAGCAGACATAAAGCAGTTGTTTAAATCCTGTGTATGAAACTAATTAAGTTTTTTACTGATATTTAATTTCAGATTTATAAGCATATGGTGTTCTTGCAACCCTCCCCAGCATGTCTTCTTCCCCCAGCATGTATTCACTCTCAGAGCTGTCAATCAGAGTGTGGAAACACCAATGTGGTAGCATCTCCCAAAGCACTTATTACAGTGATTCTATCTGAATCACAAGCAAAAGCTCCATCCTCCAATGCCAGCCTTCAGATATAATGTTGAATATAAACAAATTTAAACTGGACTGAATTACAATAATAAGCACATGAAAAATCATTCACATTTTTCAGTCTTCTCCTCATTAATGAGTTCTGTTCCCATCATGTCTTGCATTCATGCTTCCACATCAAGCACTTAATTGCTATTCTCAGACAACTGACATCTTCAAAACCTTTAATTCCAACATATGCCAAACTGAAAATAAAACTGTCCAGTATGAATTTACACCTTAACACGGTAGAGCCCCTATATAAGATGGTCCATAGTAAGGGATAACCCAAGCTTGGCCATGTTTCCCCAGAAGCAGAATATAAATAGACAACCCTCTTCCTCCGACATGACAACTGATGAGTATTAATAGAACAGACCAGTAATGGTGTATGGCTTAGCTATGCCTACGTGGTCATTCTAAAATGCCAAATTAGTAGTGTCCAGTCATAGTTCAATATGAATCACAGCAACCTGAAAACAGTTTTTTATGCCACGCATGTAAATATAGTCATTTGGAGACAGCTCAGACTGCAGCCTCCAATGAGGCTCTGAATGAAGTCAGGATTACGTTCATGGATAATCTGGCTTTAGTTCTCTCAGCGGGGGAAGTGCATAGTGTTGTTTTGGTTCAGTTTCATTCAGCTCTAACACATTCAGTCTCTCCATTTTCCAGAGCTGAATTCAATGCAATTGTTTAAAAATGAGGCGACTAGCAGAAACTTGCTAAAAATGAATAATCTTGCATGGCATTACTTGTGAAATTCCCAGTTTTAGATAAAAGCTCTGGTCTAAGCAGTCACTTACAAGCATGACCACTAATTATATAAATCATGACTAATTCAGCTAGTGTATTTGATTAATGTTTTTGAATATTTAGTCACCTCCTTCATTTAATGGGCCATCAATAGCGAAATGACTAAATTAGTTCTATTCATTTAACCTCTTTCTAGGGGAGATATTTAGGTATGGGATGCCAATTCTTCTGTGTTCTTACATTGTGGCAATTAGTCAGGGAAAGGCTTAGACACTTACAGTGGTTTCACAATTAGGAAAGAAAGTGGTTGGATGTACAAAGCATTTATAAATCTTGTAATGGTTACTGGTTTTATGTGTTGATATATTCAACTGACTATCTGTGGTGTTTATTTCATCGAACACAAAATAATTTTCTTTAAAACTGGAACCAATCTGCTAATTTAAGTTATAATTTAATATCGACTATCCAAATTCCAGTTTAATTTGGTTGCTTCAGAAATCCTCTTCTAAGACTCTGTCCATTATGTCTGGAATCTGTAAACTCTTAATGCAACTTTTATTTTTCATCATTTTGACAAATAAAGGAGGAGTTAGAAACACCGTAACCACACTGCATTCTTCACAACAACCGATGTCAATCTCTGCCACCCCCTTCACACCCACTCAAGCAGATACATTGTGCTCAATCCAAATACAGTTTCTTCTTGTGTTAAATAGCTCTGGAAAAATGAAGCAGCCTTGTGACAAAACTAGCTGCTCCTCTCCACCAGGGATTATCTATTTACTTCTAACCCCCCACCTAAAGATGCTTGGCAAGGCTCCTCATGGTGCTCCCTTCCTGTCCCCCAGTCCCTTTTAATCCGATTAATTCTCCCAACACCACAAGCAGAACACAAGATGTCAGCCACAGTGGTCTGGCAATGAGATGTCTGAATCTGCTATCCATAAAAATGTAAAATTTTGGATCCAGTCAGCTTTGAACTTCACTTCAGTGAGACATATCAAGTCTTGGACTCTCCTCTTCTCCTGCCCAGCAAGGATGACAGTGGATTACAGTGAACAATGTAACAGTTCTGTTTGTTGCTACCACCACTTCCCCATTTCCTTGCACACGCCTGATTTCTCTGCATTACACGCTGTCTCAGCTGCACAGTCTGTGCTGACTGGGTTCTTGCCTAACACCATTTGCCTTGGATATTTTCTCTCTAACCTTTGATAAAAGAATAATGCCCCCTGATGAATTGTAAAAGAAAATCAATATCCCTTGCAAGTGAACATACAAATATGTATACCGCCACCATTTCTGATTCAATGTATTTACTGACACAACCATTCCTGAGATGCGGAAACTTTGTGATCCAGACTAAGGTTTGCTGGTAAGGCTGTAAAGAGCAGTACTGATTATAAGTAGTTGCCAAGAATAACAGTACCACACAAAGAAAAAATATCCTCCCTTAATAAATAACATGTCCCTTTTGTTGTTCAATTCATGGCCTCCTTGGTGCAGAGCCTCAATCAGACAGAAAGAGCTGTTAATGGGACTACTATGCAAGCAAAGAACCTCTCCCATCTACCCCTCCCAGTCAATATCACCTCTTTTCTATTATGGTGTCCCATATTCCTCATTCTATCCTTATATATTATTCAAAACCAGGGGAAGTTGTCTATAAATTATTCATTTTCAAAGCAGTCCACAAAACACCTCTTCAGCAGACTTGTCAATGGGCCATGAAAATCTGTGACAGGAGTTGCTCTAAACCTTTTAATGCTGGTAGTCCATGAGCAAATGTACACTCTTGGCTATGATCTATTTCTGTTAAATTAGATGTTGTTAATCATATACAGAGGTGGGTCACATAATTTTGAATCGTCAGCATTGAGATGAAATAACAAAGCAGACCAGCCCATGAATACCCATCATTTTTATTTGTTCCTAGCGTGATGCTGTAATTACACCATGATCCTTACCTATCCTTAAACATTTATCCTATGTTCCCTTATTATCCAGTGTATTGAGTGCAGCAGTTCTATTGTGAACTTTCTTCTCTCACTTGCTCTGCATGTGCTTTACCTTTCTGTGTCTGAAGTGCAATAAAGCTCCTAGGTCTTTGCTCCCACTGCTAAAGCAGGCCATTCAGCTGGCAATTAAATGTGTAATGCAAAATCCCATGGTACAGATTCAAGCACCAGGCACAATATCACCCCAGCGGCCAGAAAGACATTAAAAACATTCATTTTCAAAATCTCTCTCTCTCTCTCTCTCTCTCTCTCTCTCCTCCCCCCCCCCCCCTCTCTCTCTCTCTCTCTCCTGCACACGCACACACACACACACACACACACACACACACACACACAACGTGTAGGTCTAACATAAAGCCAATACTGAAGGCTTCACTGTACCTTAGGCAAATCAGGAATAGTTTTAAAAAGGTAGAAAAGTTAATCAATGCCTCTAACACAGGACAGCCAAATACAGCAGCAGATTAGTCAGTGATGATGGATCTGGCCTTTATGAGGTGAATTATTCTTCTGTTTCAAGTACAGTATGTTGTTTCTAAATGAAAACGGTCTTCCTCAAAATAAGACCTGTAAGGTAGTCCAATAAGAAGAGGCGAGAATGCCCATCAACTAACAATCTCAAGGAGTTGGTAATGCAGCACAACCTGAAGGGCCTTTATATAAGTTTGTGCTTGCAAACAGAAACTCAGTTGGCTCAGTTTAAGTGTTTGGGGGCAGAATGTCATTAGTCATTGTGATTACATGATAGAATGTCATCAGTAAGTGGCAAGTGAAAACCCTGTCTGAACTGATGGGTTTATAATGTAACGCCAGCAGTGTATTTTCTGCATCTTTTACATCTTTTAACTGAACTATGGGTTCCCGTTCTCAGTAGACAGTAATGCGTGCCACTGCATCTGTATTCCCAATGAAAAGCAAGGATACTACATTCTTAAAGGAGCAACCTTATCGATTACCTTGATATCATGGTCTGACCTCCACCCAGCAAAAATCCCTTCTCTCCCTCAGGCCTGTATTTATACAGTTTTGATAATAAGGGGCCCACTTTTTCCAGGATTAGACAATGAACCACAAATCTGTTGCATAACAAGACAACAGAGAGAATTACATTAGGAATGATGCCGGAAGAAAGTTGCTTGGATCAAGACATGATACACAAAAAGGGCCTGTTGCTGACACTAGAGACCTGACTGGTGAGACCTCTACTGCTGATAATCATGTTTCTAGCATTCTTTCAGGCCTGACATTTGTAGGCTGATGGTGCATTGTGGGCGCCCCTCTGAGATTCATTTGAACAGCAGGCAAACGGTCACACAAATCGATCTGGAGTTTCTGCCTGTGCCACCAGAGACAGCAAGAGTGGAAACTGGAGTTGAGATTTACATATTTTATTTAGTGGTTTATTTGGGATTATGGCAGATTAAGATGCTATCTTCCTGACCTAAATGTCAATGTGAGAGATAAGGATGGTATCAGCAAGATATTCAAAGAAATAAACTAACAAACACAATCATATCATTTCACATAGACATTCAAGAGAAAAATCAGCAAATCTAGATCAAGCAATTCATCACTGCATTATACATTGTATTATGACTGCTCTGGTCTGCATGGGTCAGCAGTGTTTATTGAATAAAATCACATCTTATCTAAAATGAAGACTTTCATTAGGATGGTCTTAGGAAGTCATTTAATGTATGCTCATCATTTCCATGCTGCATATCTAGGAGGATTGCAATCATCGGAATAAGACAGATAACTGCTGTCTCATGTCAGTGTATTTTCATGGTTTTCCTTGTTATGATAGCAATGTGTTCCTATTTTCATAGCATTTTCAAAATAAAGAGGAAAGAGTCTAGGGAGTGTTAGTCCAAAGTAGTTGCACCCGTATTCATTTCATAAGCCTTTAATGTTCAGAGATGATCATAACCTCATAACCTGCAATGCAATGATTAGTGACGAGTACCACAATTCAGCGGAAAAATACAGCCAGGGTATAGAATTGGTTTTATCTAAACTAAACTGGGCTTTGTGTTGCTACATCTTCCCTTGTGCAACACAAGATCACAAGCGACATTCATATCAGTATAATACATAACTGGGGAAAGGGATCACTATAGCGGCATCACATTAGTACAAAACTGACAGAGGCAGGAATTGGTTTTTGTATTTAAAGTCATAAAATGTACACAAAAAAGGCTAACACAAGCATAAATACTGCAACATGTTTATGCTTATTCTCCCAAAGAGAGCTGAGTTAAGGGGCCCAGTTTTCAGTAAAGAGATCAAAGGTTGTTTTAGAGTGAAAAACTGAGTTTCTCTACGGTGGCGTATTCTGTCACAAGGTTTGTTATTTGTGGTCAACCATTCCTTTTTACTTTCCAGTTAAGTTTATTTTTAAAAGGGAGAAAGGCTTGGCTTTGTAACATCTGATTGATTGATCTAGAGCGGAAATATCTAAAAGAGGCAGAGGGAGGAAGTGTGTGGGATGCTGCTGCACATTTTTTTTTCAGAATTGCCTGATAGATGGCCATAGCTTATAAGGCATGTTAATAACTTGGGTACATGTGTGTCCATTGCTTTGTATTGGACATGCTGAAATGTGAGTCAGCTGACAGTGAAAAAGTATGTTATCATAAGGACAATATATTGCTATTTTATTACTTGTTGTCTGTCTTTGTGAATGGATATGCTGTTATCACAGGATGAAAACATTGTATATATTATATAGACTTAATATGTAAAATGGCACTAATTCTTCAAATGAAAGGGGTTGCCAATCTGAATGTGTTTATTCACTGATTTGTGTAGAAGTTATTGCAAGAAGCATTTAAGTAACGTTTATCCTTTGAAATGTTATGTATGGAGTATGGAGTTAAACTGAAATAATAGACTAAACAATGTGGATGGATTATCCCAAGGTTTGAATAGCAAATTCATCTGTTCCTATATTTCATTGACTCTGTAGTTAAAAATGCCATTCATCCTTTGAGCATTATAATCTAATGTTTTCCATCACTCCTTTTAGTTATAATAACAGTGGCTGCTATTTGCTTAATTGAAACATAATGGTATTGTTTTAAATATATGCCCTTGCACTAAGCCAGGCAGTTAGAATGTTAATTTCACATGCTGAAGCTTGTGCTGTGATTGAACTTAATTGCTCGCCTTTATAGAAACTGTGTGCAGTATAGCAAGACCACCTTAAAAGTGTTACTTAACGTGAAATATAAACTGTCACTAACTATCCACTTCCATGATACTAAACAGTCAGTTAATCAATCTGATCAATTTGAATCTTAACAAAACAGGTATTGCACGAGTGATTGTAGTAATATTAAATTTAACACGATGAATCAATATATCTTATTCAAGGACCCTTTTGGAAAAAAATCTTAATCAATGTTTCTTAAACAGTGACAACTCCATCACAAATTAAATTTGAAATAAACTTCATAAAAGCAGATCCTAAATGATAGCATGCCATTGGTATACAAATATGTTATAAAATGAAATTTTTCCACTTAATTCATTTTGCATCATTACCTTTTGACTAGCAATTTAAAACTGGGTCACTCAAGGCTTATCATAAAACATTCATGAAAAACGAATTAAACTAGCAAAAGAATGTTTTTCACGTGTGTACCATCAATTGACTTAGAGGTTAAAAAATTTTTGTCAACCTACAATGCAGTAAAACACACAACAAAGACTCGACCCTAGTCGCTGGTATTTGAATGAAAGACAGACGAATAACTGATGCAGCAAATAGTCGGCAAATGCCAGAATGGTATTCAGCCCTTCACCCATATGCATTTGGCACAAAATGCAACTGTATTTAAACGGTCACTGTATTTCAGTTTGATAGATATAATTTGTTGTCATAATAATGCTGACATTACCAATGTGACACAAAAAATATAATAGGATAATCATATATATTTAGCCATCTGTGAGTGTGTTGCGCAGGAACGCAACATACCAGACAGATTGTTGCCTTCCCTGTTAGATATTTAATACTGACATTTGCGCTCATTTAATATACTGTTTTACATTTTAAATTGCATCAATTTAAACCTTCATTTAAAATCCATTAATTCCGAAATAATGTAACGTTTGTAACCAACGAATGTTAAATCTTACCTTGTGATGATTATTCCAGCAGGTGAGAAATGTTTAGCACCTTTCCAAGACACAGTAAACCAAGCGTTGTGGAAAAGGACGAGCTATAATCTGTTGCAGCCAATCCAGTAATCTAATTTAACTGGAATCTGCTGCGCTGTACTTGGTGCCTGTATCTCCATCTGTGGTTTACATGTTACTGTCGAAAGGAATGAAATATATAGGCTACGTTTAAATGAACAAACGTTGTGCGTTAAGGGTATATTGTTCCTGACATCTTGATGAACCCACTGTCATCGCGAATATGTCAGGTATTTAGTAACACATTCTTATCTACTAGCATCTACTGTAACTGTGCTCGTGTGTCATTTTCTGCTATCCGCTTGCCCTTGTGGTTCTGCACTCACAGACCCGCCCCCTTCTATTTGACTAACAGGTATTTAAACCAATTATGGAGACATTACTGTTGCTATAGGCTGCCAATAGGGTGGTAGTGTTCCTGTTGCTGAATGAAGTGGATGTTGATGAAGGAGAGCCAAACAAAAATGCTTTCAGAATGACCATTAATAACGAGGCTCATCCACAGGCATACCAGTGTGGACTTACGATTTGGTAACTTATTTTAAGTGTTTTTTTACAAGTATTCTCAATTCATGAATGATTTCAATGAATTGCCATAGTAGTATGTTTCTTTGCATCAATTATCTAAAATGTGGCCCAAGATGTAAAGCACGAAAGGTTTCTGTTTTGTTCTCTTTTGATTAGGCTATTAAAATACCGATAAATATCGACCACAATCACACAAAACAGGGATACCTAACCCACCCCCTTATTTAAATAAGACTAGAGCCGTATGCTACGTGCCATACATACAGTATCTGCACGGTCTACGAAAAAAATAGATGGAAATAAACCAGAGCAAGATGTTCGAACTCAATTAATATTCACAGGTTATGTAAGCATATAGAAAAAAAAATCACATAACTGTGCTAAAACTGTAACTGCAGGTTGTCACAAATTAGTAAGGTATTACAAATCTGATCCTACAGTGTGCCCCACAGGCTACCATGAGTTTTGAATGAAGTGGAAAAATACACATCTTTCTCCGTACCCCTACCCCTCCTCCCTCGGCTTCGCAGCAACGGCGCTGCTTCTGTCGCCAGGCAACTGTCTCCATGATGGTACGGGTGCGGTCAAAAACAGCGAGGTGTAAGAATTTTCTTTCACTGTTTAGCGACAGCCAGGCAGGCATAGTATTTACTTGGGGTCATGATGTTGTGAATACTGCAGATTCCGTTATATCATCTAATCACAATCCTATCCCTACATCGTTGACTGGATTGAACATAACATTACTTGACTTTATTGACTTTATTGACTCTATTATTCTAACGCAATGTTACAGCTACCTGGTTCCATTGCTTGCTAGAAAGTTTGCAATATGCAACTCTAGTGAACAAACTTCCTCTCCTCTTTCATGGTCTTCCTGGGTATTGCTGCTGAATTCGGACACTGTAGAAAAGAACCTGTCCACCTCAGCAGGGGTGACAATACTGCCCTGAATGGTTTTCCTGCTATTCTCAGATCATTCTAACCAAGTCAACTGGAGAGGCTATCTCTTGACCTCTCATCTTTTCTCAATTAGAGTTCCATACGGATTGGTACTTAGAACTGTTCTGTTTCTTATATTATATTAAAAACACTTTGCTGTTTTATTTTTGTCCATATTTTTCCTAACTCTTATTCTGATGGCACTCAATTATTACTTTACTTTTCCCCACTAGCAAGTTTCTCTGCACATATGTTTAGATTTGTTGTCAAACCATCATCTCAAGTGAAGTATCTCCAAGACACAGCTACTCTCCTAGATGGTTTGGAAATGCTTCCTCTTCAAACAACAAGAACCTCAGGTTTACTCTTGCTGATCAGCTCACTCTCTCTCACAATGTTGTTCAAGTTAGTTGGCCCTGAAAGACTTTCAAGATCACTTCAGGCTATTCAGAATGCCCCCACATGACAGCTCTTCAATCTCCCAAAATATGCTAATGTATTGGTAGTCCTCACCTCTGTTCTCTGGCTTCCATTTCTTGCTTTCATCAAATTGAAGACCATGGTGCTATCTTACTGAGCAGTCAAGGGCAAAGCACCTCCATATCTTGAGCATGAAACCTCATAGGCTTAAATGTAGACTTAAATGTTACTATTATTTACATTATGCAGACATAACACAAAGTATAGTTATTTTGTCTGTAGTTTAAATCAGGATGAACATTATTTCTATTCAGTCTGCATTATGGAACTATGTGGTGATGCCTGGTACATATTGGCAGCTTCATATTAAATATGATATTCTTTGGAAGCTACATTAAAGATTTAGAGAGCTCTTGCCAACCTGGCTTTTGACTACAAATGGAAATGTACCAAAATTAATTTAACAGCATGATGGTATTAAGGAATTATACAGAGAATCACTGTTATTTAAATAAACATTAAATCTTTTTCCAAAGAACTTGCAGTTCTAATGCTGCAAAGTCTCATAATGTTTAATTTACCTTTGCTGGCTTCCTTATTTTCCACAGGAAAGAATTGATTTGTGCTTTTTGAGATTTAAGTAAACATCAAGACAGCTTTACCAACCAAGTTCAAGCATGGGAATGGACTTATTACAGAATAAATGTACTTTTCTACATTTCCCAGATGGTAAATTCTCAATCCCCTTTTGTCTTAAACACGCTGATATAAAATCTAGAACATTGTGAATGGATGTGATTCAAAGACGACTGATACTGGATACTGAATCTCATCTCCAGTAGAAAGTACTTTTTTCTAACCAAGTGAGATATTTGAGAGTATCTGAACAACTTTAAAAATAAATCAACTTTTTTAAAACAAAAAATCAACTCTCATCTTCATATTAATATATTAATATCAACATTGAAATATGTTAGATAGATAGATATTATAGATATTATAAAAAGTGTCCCAGGAAGTGATTAAAACATTCACATGTGTTTACATAAGTAGGAGGTACATTTACGTCAAAGCTGTAGTAATATTTGGGAACTGTAGTGGCATGTATCATTGAGGGTGTTTATTATGTGTCTGCCATCTGTGCAAGTTTAGTCACACATTAATGTTTTTAATAGCTTGGAAGTGGCTGTTATGTTTTTCCAATATAAAATGTATGAATCAACAAGGACTGATTCAGATTTTTGTTGTGAGTTACAAGTGGAGAATCGGGTTTGTTTGAATCCTGAAAAAAATTTTGCTCCCTAGACTGGCTCCTTGCATATAACCATGTTGATATTAAAAATCAGAAAGGCTGGAAAGGCTGGTAATCTTAAAAATTCACACAAATCAAATGTACACACATTCAGTTTATTGAAAGTTTAATGAAAACTGGATAGAGGCATCCAAATGCTTCTTGTTTTCCTGGTGTGTAAAGGGAAATAAAAAATTATTAATCAGAAGATCAGAAGCTGTCTGAAGGTTGGAGGCAAATGGCCATTGATGTGCATAAGGTTGGAAATGGCTGTAAATGAATTCACATGAAGCTGAATCTGTCACTTTATTCTGCAGTGTCCATTTTTATGAAATTTAAAGCTATGAGTATCGTTGTAACCCTGCTGGGAAGAGGATGTATGTCTATCTTCTCGCCCTGGGCTGTCAGACAAGTGCAACTGCAGAGGCAAGCGTACGTTCAAACTCAGCAGTTGGAGAGCTCCAGGTAACAAATTGTCAGAAATAACCATTCAAACTGGCAGGCAAGAATGGTATATTTATGACAGAGATGCAGGGAAGAAGTCTCTTTTGAAGGCAAGCCACTAAAAGTTGCTTTTGCTCATACTTTGTTAGGGATTTGTATAAATACAGAGGGCATTGTATGTTGCATAACTAACCATTTGCATTGGCCCAAGATTTCAATTAAGAATTGTTTTTGGGTGATGGTGCACCTTATAATGCACCTTTGCCCTATGTATTTGTCATTTATCTTACAGTAATTGTTCTAGAATTGGGATGGGATTTTCTATATGAATTTCAATGTGACAAATAGTTATGCCCTCATTATTTGAGTAATGCATTAACCAGATCCATAACTGACTGTAGATATTATTGGTTTAGTGTATGATGTCATTACCCATTGCCTTAACTACATCTGGATCCTTTGCCCTCAAAACACTGAGACATTTTTTGCTACTCTGAATATCCTCCCATATTAGTATATGCAACCATTGTTTTTGATGCCCCCAAGTGATATTATGTAACTAAATTCAAAACTGTGTTTTTGTATTTCACATATCAGCATATTGCACTCATGCCTGGTAAGATGCTATCCACTGTATTTGTAGTGTGTCGAAATGTAGTCTAGTTTGCGTGACAATGTGGATTAGTGGTAAGGACCAGGACTTCTAATTGAAATATTGCCCATTCAGGTCCTGGGTGGGTCATTGCCATTGTACCCTGCAACTGCATGGTTTTACTGTTGCTTCTTCAATTTAGCATAGTCTGCCTTGATGTCCTTATTAAACACTTCCTTAAAGTATGCTTTCAGCATTTCTCTGACGAATAATTACTAGTTTATCCTACTATTGTTTTACACACTAACTAGGCTGAAAGTATCACGTGTTTGCCGCTTGTAATGCCTGTGTTTATGTTTTAGGTTACCCAGATGAGACAGGGTTCCTTTAAGCACGTCACAACACACAACTACAACTCCCAAAAGTCTCCACGGCTTTTGATTCTTCCCCCTCAGGCACCCCACTCTCCTGCCCTAACATACCTAACTAAATTCTCAACCTACCACACTGTCACACTGTCTGTCGGCCAATTTGGGTGGGGTTAAGAATGATGGACAGACATAAGTCCAATTAAAATTCATTTTAGTTTTTGTTTTTTTTTCCGCTGAAGCAATTGATAGCCAATGGAAATTATCTAGCGAAAAGTGTCAGCAACTAGCATCACCATCTTCTCCTAAAGTCTTGCTTGTTTGTTGTGTGCTGAACCAAAGATGGTGGGTCTCGGCTAAAGCGGCATTTATTTTACATAGCTAAATATTTTTCACCAGTGTCCTTACAGAACTTCTCACGTAACTATAGCTAGTAGCAATATAGTAGTTATTTTATTTTTGAGCCTGGAACTCGGACATAGTTACAGCTACCGCTAAAACCGTGCAAATGGTTTCTTACGACGTGGTTGTAGCTGGATGGCTAGCGAGCTAGGTTTTTGGTACTAGCCAGCTAGCTACGTTGGCTAGCAAGTTGATATACCTACTGGCTATTTTAGTTAACACGGAAAGCCGGAACTGTTTATTTACGTTAACGCTAGCTCGACAGCCAGCTACTTATTTAATAAAATAGGACATTTTACCACGATAACTTGAATTTAGCTGGAACGCACAAAAGACATCTAAATATGGATAAGGTAACGTATTGACATTTTCTTTATTTCTTGTAGGTGTCTTATTTAACCCTAGCTAGCAAATACCTCTGTAGTTCATGTTAAGCAAGCTAGCCAGCTAAACTGATGAATTATGATTAGGGAGGGTGCACCATAGACTGCAGCAACGTTATCCAACCGGTTAGCTAGCAACCTGCGGGCTAGCTAGCAGGCTAGTCTTTGGAAGGGCGTTTTGTTGTCATGCCATTTAGGTGACTCGCTGGGGATTTCGTTCGATTGTAGACATTAGAAATATAGCTGTGACCCTCTTTAATTTTGTCATACAGTTGTTTACTAGTGAGCTAGAGAGTCCGGTAACGCCCGGCAACAAGAGCACGGCGTAACGACTAGAAAATTGGAGTCGTTAAGCAGCCAACGTTATAGACATTTGGGTTTGCCAGACTGTCTAGGTAGTATTGTCTACATAGCGAATTAGCTAGTTAGGTAACTTAACTATGTGAACTGTCACAATTTCATGGTTATAACACTACCAACTACCAAGCTAACGTTAAACGCTTTGACAGCGACACTCAACACGCCCTAGCTGGTTAGCTTGCTATCTTGCTGAAACACATTGCACCGTCACCACGTTGTTGCTAGCTAGCAAGCAAGGATAGCTAGATACCTCGCCCATTTTTGGGTGGGTAAAGCGCTAGCCAGTAGGCTAATAAAGTTACTGACTACTACAGTCAGGATGAGCTGGGAACAGTGATGGGATACTGGGCGGCTGCAATCAAGATGCATCTAATTGTCTCAAAGCTTTATGTGATTTTTTTTTTTTTTTTTTTTTTTGCTGAGATCTAACTAGCCCTATTGAACTTAGCTACCTTGCTGGGTAACTAGCTAGCTGACTGCGTCAGTTTCTTTAATGTAATTATGATTTTCCCTTCTTCGCAATTATTTCGAAGAGTACTACCTAAGTAACTGAACAATTATAAGGCGACAAATTTGCATGTTAGTGTTTATAGCTAGCTAATCTGCTAGAAGGTTAGCCTTACAAAGCCTATTTACCTTACAAATGAAATTCAAGTGATGTTGACTATTGAAACACGTTAACATCTTACATCCTATTCGTTACTGTATTAGTGAAATTTGTGATGGTCGTATATCCAGAGGTTAAAACAATTTCATTTTTGCCAGTGCACCTGGCGATAAGCCTCCTAGCTACTGTGATGTAGCTTTCTCGACGTATGCTTGAAATACAGCGCTATTTTGTCTGTATGAATGGTTTGTCTTAATTTCATACTTTATTTCAGTCTTTTTATTTCAAACGAGCATTCAGATTGAAAGTATACTTTACAGGTGTTTTTGCATAATTTCATGTTTACGGTAGGATCTGTGGTACGTGCCTTTTGTAGAGTGCAGCATTTATTCAGACCTCCATGTTAAGATGAAGATTTGTTTTTCCTTACAGGCCGATTTCTTGAAGGGTTTGCCTGTCTATAACAAGAGCAATTTCAGCAGGTTCCATGCAGACTCCGTGTGCAAAGCATCGGTGAGCATCTAATTTAAAAATCTGCTGTGGATTTTCCTGGGTGATAGGATGATGAGGCTGATTATCATTTTAACCTGTAGATCTTGTCAATATTTTGAGTGATTGACATTTGTGATACTGAATTTGTGTGCCAGATCAGTTCTCTTCTGAGCGCTCCTTCATGTTAATTTGAAATGGGCACACTATTTGATCTGAGGGTATCCTGTGACATATTGCAGAAATGTTTGTCATCAGTATGATATTAGATCTTGCATTAAAAAAAACTGCTGTTGCAAGTTCACAGCTATATCTAATAATAAATGTTATATTGATATGACACTTTGCCAAAGAGATTCAATTCCTGTCATTTTCAGCAGTATAATTGTCTCTACACGTTGACCAAATTGCAGTAAATTATTTCTCTAATGAACAGATTGAGGTGTTTAGGACTTTTCTCACCAAGTCAAGAAAGAGAAACAGGCTGTGAGAATGGCGGGTGGGATTCTGAAGCAGATTTTAATATTGGGCATATAGCTAGGGACAGGAGAAAGAAATAGATATGGGCATGCTGCATCTAATGATGTAAAACATGTATTGCATATTATTTAGGGAGTAAAGGAAATAATACTTTTTCTGATGATAAAGGAAGTCTTCCATAGAGTCCAGGCTTCCTTGTTGTTAATTTAAAGACAAACAAACAAAAAACAAAAACACTTGCATCTGTACACTGTTACAAAGAACAATATGGAGAATGATTATGAATGCTAACATCATGGTAAAGTGTGTATTGCAAGGTGATATCAAGTATATTTCATAAACAGCTAGATATTTGTTTCTCTGTAGCTTCTAGTGACAGAATAAGCCAGTCTAATATATTCAGTGTCTTTACGCAAGTCCAACTCTTAACTCACTGAGGTCTGTATTACAGAACAGGAGACCGTCTGTGTACCTCCCCACACGCGAATACCCTTCTGAACAGAGTAAGTATATTTGAGGTTTGAAAGGACTTGACACTTTCACTTTGTGTATCTCCTTGCTGCAGACAGCATCAGGTAATTGGCTTAGATGCTACTACACCCACACTATCTGTCAGTTGAAGTTAAGAAGTGCAGGTGGAGCTGCAGCCATTTTTATAAAAGCCATGTCCACAGTCTGACAGACAGATTCTAAAGATGGTAAGGCCAAGCTAAAACTATGTTAGGATACTAGCAGAAACCCATTTTAATATCTGCTGTCTAAGGCTGTTTTGTTTATCATTCAAGCATCTTACAAATTTAAGTGATGTCTTTGAAATATTTGAAATTCTGAATAAAAGAATAAAAAGTAAGCCACAAATAAAGGATGGAATTGCAGAAATAGTTATGTGATACTCTCTGCGTTGAGTAAAATGATCCTGACCCGTATAACAGCAAACTTGCTAATACTGTTGTGAGAAGATGACATGTTAAAAACACAAAGGGAAACATTTAATGAAAGTGGTAGGTTGTTTTATATAGCATGCTCACAGCCTGTAGATTTTGAGAGAAAAGTGAAATGCATTCATGATCATTGCCATTTCTTCAGAAGTGGAACCTGAATTGCTTACTGAAAAAAATCTTACACTATTGCAAGTAATTGTATCATTTGTAGAACTGACGTTGTAAGGAATTGTACCCAATTGAAAAACTTGTAAGAAATGCATAAAGTATATATTAGGCATTGCATTAACTGTATTTCTGTGATAATATTGGTAATCCGTTAGGGCTGATTTTAGCTAGTTCAGTGCCACTTCCCCTTTGTCCATAGCATGAAATTGGGTGAAACGCTGTTCTTGTTAACATAGACGAAACGCAAGGACAGTTCAGTATCTGTCTTTACAAAATATATGGATTGACTTATTTCCAGTTTTCCCACATGGAGACTCGCCAGAGGTGGAGATCCCTAAGAATCATGTTTAAGAACCTGTTCAAAAACAGAAATGGTTGGGTTTAAATTTCAAAGAGTTCCAAAACAAAGTTCTTATTGAAGTAGCTGGGGAGACCTTTGAGGTATCCACTGGGATGGGATTGCTTGTTCGGTTATAACCCTCTGGTGCCTATCCTAAATCCGTAGTTGATAAGCCCTGTTTCCTGGTAGACTAGCAGTGTAATGCAGTGTCTTCCCTTGGATAGGCCCTCCCCCTGGGTGTCTGCCCAGGACTGTGGTGCTCATTTCATCTTGGCTGTGAATACACCAACCTACCCTGCAGCCTTATCTCTGTTTACCTGTCACAATATTTAGGTTATCCATTTATCAAGTAACTAGTTTTTTTTTTTTTTTTTAACTTTCTCTGTCTGTTGTTTTCTTTATTGGATGAAGTGTGTCTTATTTTCTTGATACATTTCTTGATACATTCTTGATACATTTGACAAATTTAATTCAAGACAATGGAAAGGATGGTGTGTCAGCCATTGATTGTGACTCAGTGAGCTGTGATGTGGCCTTCGTTATGACACTGCAGTGGACTAGAGCTGCTTTGTAACCCTCCTGTGCCTGAGTTGCAGGGGCAGGGAGTGATGATCTCTGCATCACTTATGGATGCTGCTGTTTGATGTTTTCTCACTTTCAGAGATGGAGGTGCGAATCCTGTCTTATCACTAAGATACAAACCCGCCTCTGGGGCTGGACATTGCTATTACTTATTTGAATTGAAGCTGCTGCAAAAAGTGAAAATCGTTGGAAGAATTGGAAGAGTGATCTTAATCTGCAGAGAAACCCCTTATTCTGCATTATCAGAGGAAGCTGTTTTGTTTTACCCTTGTAATAAGGTTATGTTTATACATGGCTTTGTGTAGGATCTAATGAATGTCTCTGTTTTCTAGTCATTGTCACAGAGAAAACAAATATTCTCCTGCGTTACCTTCACCAGCAGTGGGATAAAAAGGTAAAGAGACAAAGTTGTTTAGCCTTGGTTAAAAAAAAATTCAAATTTGGATATATGAATATATGGCTACAACAGATATGAATCTTACATCTGAAGTTATAAAATGATAAATAGTGTAGAATTTACATACCTGAATCTGAACCTAATGATATAACAACCAGTACTCAAATAGATAGTTACTGTATTTTGAGGCACTGAATTTTATGTAAAAAAAAAACTGCATGCTGTTTTTTGACAAACCCCACAAAATTGATCATTTAAACCATTTCTCGGTAACCGCAGTTTGAAAGAAAATTTCTGAAATTGGTCATCTTATGTGACATTAGGATTCTGTTCCCTTTTGTGTGTTTTTGGCCAGGCTGAAGGATGTAGTTTTTTCCCGTTTGATTTGACTTGTAAACAGCTTGAGCTTACAGTTTTTCCTCTTTGTCTTGAACAGAATGCAGCCAAGAAGCGGGAACAGGAGCAAGGAGAAGCGGGGAGCCCTGCACCGCCCCGGAAAATTGCCAGAACAGATAGCCAGGAGATGAACGAGGACACTTAGACACATGGAGCGGTGCACCACATGCTACATACGCATTTAGACACACAAACACAGGCTTGTGCACATGATTACATACGAACAGATACAAACAAGTACAGACATGCAAGTACATAAACTTTTTCGCTCACAGGTTCATGTAACTCTGCCCACGTTTTTTTCTATGAGGCATAGGTAACTGAAGGAGAACCAGGTTCTTGAAAGATACCTGAGAAAAGCATTTTTTTTTACGTTACTCCTTACAAAGAGCTTCCCTGTCTTGTGCTTACAATACCCTCCTTCCAACTGCACTACCCTGTCTTCACCACAGAGGGGCACTGCACCACCTCTCCATGCTCCTGCTATGTTGGACCCAAGGCCACACTCTTTCCAAACTGCCACTACAGAATAGAAACTCTGGGGAAAATCTCTGCATTGTGTTGATGTTCAACATGTGTATTTTTCATTTTTTTGTTGTTGGAAAACTCATGCCTCTATCCAGTTTGGTGATTTATATTAAAAAAAATGTTTTTATTTTCTGCTGATTATTGATAAAACTGGGCATGGAATGCTTTGATTAATGTGGTGACTGCACAGCTTGCTTCATTTGAAAGTTTTTAGCCTTTTGACAAAGGATGACTGAACTGGGGCACACTGCCTGTGTTGTTAAACGCACAGGTAAATGCTGGCCAATCTGTTTTTTTTTCTTTAACCTGTGAGACTTCAGACTTCCTTTGAGGGGACAGAACAAATGTACCTCACCAAAGTCTGACTGACCGGAAGCAGCTATTTTAATAACAAGTTGTGCTCGTAAAATGTCATATTCCGAAAGCCGTCACTTATCTGGCAGCATGGAGAAGTATTGAAATGGATTTTTGTGGGCGATTGGTATCGCAGGAACTCTCGCTCAGTCCCTTTTTCATGTGCAGGCACTTCAAAATAATTTAAAAGAAACTGTAGCAATGGCACTCGTTCCAAAGCATATCGTGTGCACGCACTTGAACTGTATGTCAAAAGGCACCAGACAAAGGACAGCCGAAGTGTATTATGTAAGTGCTTCTGGCTTGGCCCTCTCCAATCGATGTAAGCGGGAGCGTGTTCTTTTCCGAAAGCAGAGGTGAAGTGCCCTGTATAGTGGCCCTTTCCTACCTTGCGTGTCAAAGGTTAGGTGAGTGGTAGCCTTGTTGGTTTACAGTGTAGTCACAGGCAGAGGGTGGTGGATATTACAGGTCCTCTGCAACGCATGGCACAACAAATGGAAAACTATGTCAAGTTTGTCTGCACAAGTTACTCTTTGTACCACCCTGCCTTTTCCAGAACTTCAGTTATTGCTGGGAGTATACCATGCTGAAGTTAACCCTTTGTTTACACTGACTTACAAGTTCAGCTTGTTTTACTTTGGAGCAGTTCTGTTCTTGTAGTTGTTCCCCTTGAGTCCCTTCAGTCTGATACTGAGCATTTTAAAAGTCTGTTTTACATTTGCTGGCATAGACTGTTCTCCAGTTATGTTTCTTCTACATGTTGAGTACATTTTAAGTCAGAATCTTTTAGAAATATTTCTCAGAAAATCATCTAAAAAATCCAAGGAAAAAAAATCCTGTTTGGTATAATGTACATGACCCATCATAGAGCCAATAAGGGAGAAGTGAAAATGTGAAAAAGTGAACATTTTAAATAAAAGCAACAAGACCTAACAGTATTCATGCAGTGGTCAGTTCAGCAACCTTGAATATGTATACTTTCAGTCCCATGGACAAAAAGGTGGAGCCTTTGGAACCCTGCCTGCTGTTTTACTTCCCTCCTACCTGTCTGATTCATAGACAGACTTGATCACATTGTTTCCTCATGTACTTTTGATAATTAGCTAACACTCACCTTAGATAGGCCAGGCCACAACTCGTGTGGAGCCCTGCAGAAATGAATAGATACACTGGCTGCATACATCTGCTAGCTGTACATGCATAAGTAAAGGTGAAGGGATAATTGATCATGTTTCAGACGTGCTCCCTCTGCTGCTATCTAACTCCTCATTGTCTGCTTCTACAAACATTTTTTAATGCATTATTTCCTACAGGTCCTCATTTGTACAGCCATAGTTTATCAAGCTGTTCATTTGTATCTGTGTTTCTGGTGTTGGAAAAGCACATTTTCTGTTTAAAATACCCACTGGAGCAGTGGTGTTGTGTGCGTTTTTTTTTGTTACAAATATGGCAAAAGATATCCAATCAGATACAAATGAAGGAATGAACCTCAGTCTTCAGTAGAGTAAAGTGCTTTTGAGAGCAGTATTTTCTGAATTTGTGTTGTTGTTTGATCTGAAAGAATGGCATACAGCATGTGCCCTGGCTTGCCAGAACCAATGAGGCATACTGAGGCAGTTTGTAAACATGATTGAAACATTTTCACTGAAGTCTGCGGTTGTGTTCCCTCAATGAGAATGTCAAGGAAATCTTCCAGGTCGGGTGAGGGGGCTGGAGAAGTAGACCTATTTGTTGAGGGTTAGGGGTAGGCTAACCATAACTTTGAATTGGCTTCACGTTGGGTATTGTCATTTGTTGTAGCCAGAGGACACCTGTTTGTTTTTTTTTTCCTCCAGTTTTGTGTACATAGCCTGAGTTAATCTGAAGTTAGACAACACGGCATATGTTGCATTGCTGCAAGCTTCATGAGGTAGACTGCAGATCAAGACTAATCTTGTTTATTGTGTGTGTTAGAACTGTTTGCTGGTGGACACTGCAGTTCCTGTTCATAGCACAATGCTGAGGTGTAGGTTCACTTGTGTTCTCCAGCCCTCTCCTGCTGATTTTAGGAGCGTAGTTTGGCACAATGCCTCAGTGTAAATAGTGTGCTGTGGTAGACATGTATGGATATGCAAAAACAAATTTTGTTGTTTTGGTCTATTTTTTTAAACATTTTCTGTTTGTACTTATCTGGATTTAAGATTCTGGATCGTAACTACAAATAAAATGTATAATTTATAAGTTCGTACAGTTGAATACAGAAGATGCATCCTGTGTCATGTTTTGAGCTAAAGGAAACCTGAAGCAGGCCCACTGAATACATCTAGAATAGACACACCATTACTGATTTGACAGTGGAGATCGAATGTTGATTAAGAACATTACATTATTAACATTAAGAAATTTACCTAACAGTGCTACTTTTATTCTTGCACAAAATTAAGAAGATAAACACTGAAGCTTTAACCAGGGAATGTTCAACAATGTATGGAAGTTAATTGGGCTCTTTGATCCTCAAACTAGAAAGCAAAACAGTATAACCACACTTAAATACAGTAATAGTTTTGCTAGTATAGTGGTATGATGCCATGTTGGTATATAATATATGAAACACCCACATAGTCACATGTACATTTAGACCTTTGTTGCACCTTCAAGATTGAAAAAAAAATCTAGACAGTAACTTGAAACCATTTAGTAAACCTTTTATGTTAATGAAATTCACAAAACGCATATATGTGTGCATACCTTTTACCAGATGTAAAACTCTTCTAACAGTTTCCCTTTGGCTATGGTGGGGTGTAGCATGTATGGGGAGGCTTGTTCAGTGTGATTTGAAGGCAAAGTCATTTGTGTCTTCGTTTATATGCTGCAAGACATTTGGCAATTAAAACACATTTTATTTTTTAACTGTTTTATTATCTATTTGCAGATATTACAAAAATATGACAAAATAAATTAAAAGAAATAAATAATTCAATTTCCAAGTATCTTTTTTCCTATTAAAAACAAAACTTTTTTGTACAGTGGTATATTGGAAGAGCACATGATGTCCACTCAGGTGAAGTTTTCATGAAGACTTGCTTTTTTATTAGTAAAGAAATGGTTGGGAGGGAACTCTCACAAAGCTAATTCCTGTTCATTTTCTAGCTCCTCCTGTCTGATACATTTTATATTCATCAATTCTTTCCTCCAATAAAACGTAAGCTCATTTACAGCGTGTCAAACGTAAACCAAGCATGTTTTTTTTAAGGATTTAATTTTCTGACTCATGCTACTCTGCTAACAGAAGCCCAGGATTCAAGCAGTATGGTTTTCCTTTTATACTGAAACACATTCATTTCACATCCCTTTGACCCTTAAGCAAGATTCAGTGCTAAAACCAGCCATGGAACCTCTCCCAAAATTGAATGAACAAAATCAGAAGTAACAAAAATGGTATCATTTCTTTCAGCAGTTTGCCATAATTCACATATAAAGGTAATCCAAGAGCTCAGGTTCTCTTCTTGCAAACTGTTACATAAGCACATGGTCATAACTTGTTGCTGTACCCAGACCCAGTGAAGTTAAACCTTTTTCATGAGGGATGAAGCAGGACAAAAGTTCACTTACTGCATATTGTAGATGAACTTGTTCACTAAGAATATCAGCCCGTTTTAAACAACTGCACGTTCACTTTGTTTATTGCATTGAATTGAGATGCTTATCCTTCTAATACGCCCATACCTAAATAAATCCACTGAGGTGTTATGAATGCGAGACCAAAGCTCCATACCATGTAATACTTCTGCCATACATCTCTGTTCCTCATTGTCTTCACCACAACAGCAAAATAACTTGTATTAATAATGAGAACTGACAGAGCACATTACCACCCAAAATGGTAAATCGGTTGCCATTTATGTGTTACAGTAAATAAGCTATTATATGTTAGTACTGGCTAAAATCCATATTTTGTTGAAATAACAAAAGGTGATAGCATTTTGGTGATACAAGATTATCTGTCCACTAGCTATTCTAAAACCTGGCAGATGAATGAGAGCGTTCATTCTTTAAGGATCCAGTGCATCTAGGGAATCACTTTTAAATTGGTGTTTCTATTTTAAAATATAAAGATGTGTGTCAGCTTTGGCCCAGATTGAAGGACCTACAGGAGGGTTGTTCATATTAAAATTAAAAGGGAGGTCAAACTGAGACTGAGACTAATTGGAAGCGGAATCCATAAACTCATGATTTAAAGAATGGCATAGAAGAGCACTATAGCTGGAGCAATAACACTGTACAGCAGTTCCATTCTCCTTATTGCAAAGTTCTTTGAAATGACTACACAGTGAGAGAATAAGAAGTATATAGTTAACTGATCTCACTGTTGTACAGGTTACTTCACAACCAGAACACTATGTTGATAATCTCACATCGGTCCTCTTATCATTACAGTTTCAGGTGACGTATCACCCGACTGATCCTTCATAAACTTTTTTCAAAGTTTCTACTATGCTTTTTTTGAAACATTCCAAAAACTGCTGTTGTAATGGCTTAGCTGTGCTCTGTAACCTATGTTTTTTCTCTCTCTCTCTCGAAAGAAAACTGTCAATTCAGGGCCACCAGGGTTTCTCTTTAAACTTGTCTTTTGGCGCAACCTTGTGGCTCAAATGTGGAACTGCTAGGCTGACAAAACACCCCGTTGAGTTTACCTCAATGGAAAACCTTTAGATGCTCAATATGGGGGATTTTGCCCCATGGAACACATTATGGAGGCAGTGGATTATGTAAATCCACTTTTTTAGCATGCCAAAAGTTCCACATTTGCTCATGTTGACACTAAACGCAAAAGTATGGCTCTGTATGTCATTTAAAAGCCCTGCCAGTGTCCTGATTCTGATGTTGCTTTGGCAAATCATTCATTTAAAACAAATAAAACCATGCCTACATATTAAATAAATAACTTCAAATAATCTTAATTTGGAATACATAAAATAAACATCACTTATTATATTAATAAATAGGAACAGCACCAAGATGCACAAACTGAGAATCCAATTGAATGGATTAATGTCTACAAAATTGAAGAGACGTGTTGCAATAAAAATAAATTTCCTGCGTTTGCATATGTTATGAGGCAGGCTGGTGTTCTCCCTTCCCCCTGCAGACAATACTCTTTCTCCTTGTAGGGTGTCAGGGTTTAGTGCAAAAGTTTTTTATTCTATTTATCTACTGTGAGCCGTGCATGGTTATGCATGGTAACTCCACTGCTGTCTGGCTTTCTCTGCAAACAGTACATTAAAAATAATGGCACATATCAAATGAATAACTCAAACCATCCTAGGCACATACAAATACCTTCATTACACCTGCACACTCTATAGCCCTTCCCTATGTGGTTAGCTGGTGTATACTGTGATCATCCCTCCCCATCTGAATATTAAACACAGCTCAAGAAAACAACCTCCTAGATGTTAGCAAAACATGTAGCTCTGTCATTACGCTACACTTGTTTACACCTGTGTCATCGTGATGGGTACACTTTCAGAGTTAAAAACAAAATCAGTGTTTGAGAGCCAAACACTGATACACTGACGACACTGCTGTGAGCCAGCCAATCACACACCCACTCTCCAAGCCAGAGCACCTCCCCTGGTCTAAACTCACTCGTACTCTCTCTCAGAGAAGAACAGGACAGAGGTTGAGGTGCTACAGGTGTGCTCCTAATCTCATCAGTTCCACCTCAGCCTCATAACCCTCAGACCAGAAAAAACTGCTCTTCTTACATTTGATTAAAAACTCATCACATAATATATTGCAATTGAATGGGTGGAAATATACAAAGCATTTTGATTATTTTGCGTATAAAATAAAGCTTGTGGTTTCTCAGGAGTTCTTAAATGAAAGTGTATGAGGTATGAACTTGTCTTCTTTGCAGTACTAATCAAATTTGAGACATTGATTGACACTGTTGAGCAAGCTCAACTGCTTTATATAATAAAAAAGATTAGGCCTAGAATCGTTCACAGTTATTATCTATGCAGATTGAACACAATGGTAGAGATATTAGAGAGAGATCATTTCTGAGGTGATCAAGAAGGATTTCGATATGATTTTGGAAACGTCAGATCTGTGGTTCAGGCTGTGCGTTTCAGTGGCAAAACACTGATATATGCTTACAATTGTCAGACTATAGAATAAATTAAGAGACACTGCACTTCCCTGTTAGGAAAAGGCTTGAAAGGATAAGAAACGCAGCTCATGCATTCCTATATGTATTGCAGAAAGGGGATTGTGAGAGGGTTGGAGGATGGGGAGTGGGGGGGGTCTTATTTTCTCTGAAAAGCCTGCTGGGTGTTGCCACACACAGCAGGCCAATGCGTGTCTCAGTTCGTTTTCATGACAGCGTCCAGGCCCAGCCGAGGTTGCTCCAAAAAACTTACAAAGGAGGCTTGAGATCCTTCCTCAGTTATGGCCTCATTTTCAGTGTTTTTTTTTGTTGTTTTTTTTTGTTTTGTTTTTATTTTACTGTGGTTGTTTTTGATGGGTTATATCTTAGGGCCAGAGGGTTCAGAGTCTGCAGGGTGCCCATTCTCCCCCCCTTCTCCTCCAGGAGAGGGTATTTCCTCAGGAACCCCGTTCAGGTCAGACTTGGTGGGCTGCTTGTCAGGGGCCTGAGGGCCATCCCCTGGCTTGGTCTGCTGAGCTCCATTTATACAGACACCCCCTTCAGACTTACCAAAGTTAAAGAGTTTCCCAGGGTTGAATGATTTGCTGGGTGACTGGGACTTTTCCTGGTTGGTCACAGCTGTGGCAACAGTGCCCGTGGCAGCAGCAGCAGCAGCAGCAGCAGCAGCTGCAGCCTCCTTTTTGTTTTCAGGCGACTTGAGGAACTTGAAGCTGAGAAATCCGGGGAGCTTGGGTTCACTCCCAGTGGGTGACTGGGGGGATCGAGCAGTGCCAGAGGAGAACTTGCTCTGCAACGGGATTATCTGCTTGAGCTTCATCACGTTATTGTTGGCCAGCAGAGAGCTGGGTCTTTTGGGTTTGTCGCCCCCACCCCCGCCTCCGCCGCCGGAGCGTGACTTGCCTCCGTGGCTCTTGTCGTGGTGGTGGTCTCCCGCTCCGCCAGAGTCGGGCTTGCCCTCGTCCCGCTCCCGCTCCCTCCGGGCCTGGTACTCGGCTTGCCTCTGTCTCTCCTCCTCCTCACGTTTCCTCCGCTGCTGCTGCTGGTAGTGCTGCTGGGCCTGTCGCTCGTGCTTCTGGAGAACACACAAACACACTCAGCGTCTAACACGTTAAATTTCCCATTTTTCTTTATTTACATTATATTTCCAGTTCTCTAATAAAACATCTGTTGTAGCATGTCTTTACATTGTTCCTTTTAATTTTCAGTGCTCTACATGAATGCACTCTACTGTTCATTTTAACAACAATGTTTATAATGTGATTTGTCAGTTCATAACAATTTATCAAAACTAGTCACTCAATAATCTTTATTTCCTGGAATATTAAATACCAACTCCCATTAAATGATTAAATTTATACCAAAACGGATAGATTTACACCAAAATGGATGGATACCTGCTGAAAACCACCAATAACTATCTAAATAAGTCTAGTCCCATCGTCACCTTTTAACTCCTCATGCAGAGGGGCAGCAGTATTAATCAATAAAAGCCTTCCTTTTTAGTTTAATCTAGAGGGCAGGTTTGTATTAACCAACCATCACCTCTAATGGAAAAAATATACAGATTCTTTTTTAATCTGTTCTCTAAAACTGCTCAGTAATCCCCCAAATCCAAGCATATCATCAGTGGTGACTTCAATCTACCGATGAGGACCAGGGATGTAACAGCGTGCACTGTTCGCATTCAGCTACGCAGTATTTTAAAAAACTGGTCCTAAGGGGATGGAGGTTGTCGGGGTTGTGAACAGCTCTGGGGCAACACAGAAACATATATGTTTTGGCTATGACTGAAATACAATGGTGCCAGCATACGCCGGCCCATGAGTGCGACAAATTACAGACATGTCAAAATGCAATTCAGGCCATGCTACCTTGAAGGCTTCTCTACGTTGGTATTCGAGTTTGGCCATCTCGTCTGCCACCCAGCTGGGGATGTCAGGGATAGCCACATGGATGATGTATTTGAGAAGAATGGCAAAGTGCTGCAGAGACAAGGGATAGAAACAAAGACAGACAGAGACAGTAAGACAGGCAGAAGGAGAAAGTTGTTAAGTGCAACAGGACAATTGGACTTTTACGTCAGGCTGAATTTAGAAAGCTATGTATGTTATGTATGCAGTGATGTCAGTGAGGCACCGGTGTGTAATAGCAGAGTCAGACTTTTCAAGATCATGTTACCGATGACATTTACAGCAGGTACACAGCTGGCTGCAGCTCAGAACTCATTACTCACACATGGCTTTTCATCACCTTCAGAAATAAACAGGAATGAAAAGTCTAGTAACACAGCTCAAACCATTTTGCAATGTAAGGTAATAGGCTAGAAGTAGAGAAGTGTGTCAGATACAGGATAGGGAGAAGTTGATCGTAGGGGGTTAAGTGATGCATCAGGACATATACCAGGAAGGACAATGGTTTCTGTAGCAGCCACACCAGCTTGTTCCATGAATAGTAATCCATGAGTAACCCTTGAGTATCTGTTGCCTTAGCTGAACAAACATGTCAGAGCAGTGGTGCATGTTGGAATCAGTTGAGTGAAATGGAGACGGTGAGGGTCTGGAGCTGGCCGCTCTTGTACCTCCAGGATGACGATGGAGATGATGGCCATCTCAGGGCTGAGCCAGGGGAAGAGCCGCTGCAGCTGACCGCACTGGCCAATCAGGTAACAGTTCACAATGATGGCAATTAGACCCATGGCTTCCATCGCTGTCTGCTCAAAGAGAGGATAACACCAACACATGCAAGTCACTAGAAACATCACCATATGTAAGTTAGATGAGACAAGTTAAGCGTGGCTCTGACTATCATTGATGCACGCAGACTAGTAAATATCACACCATTGTTGTTAATTGCTATACAATGTGGCCACGTTGGTTGTCTGGACGGCTATTGGGCTGTTGTGTAGACGATGTGGGTGCACTTGGGTGCTTTACCTGCCATTGGCCAATGCTCTCCACCCTCTGGCCAAAGGGCCTCTGGAGGCCTGTGCAGAGCTTGAAGGCATCGCTGCGGATCTCAATGATGTTGTTGATGAGGGCACACATGGCCGCGAGCGGGAAGGCGGAGGAGAAGAGCACCACATAGCCAAACTGGACGAACATCTCCTGGTAGTCCTGGAAAGTATCCTGTAGGGCAAAACACGAAATAGACGCTGTCGCTGCATCTTCAATTCTTACAGACACGCTGTTTCAAACAGCACTGGGCAATTAAGGTTCAATATGCATCCAAAGATGCATGGAGAGGTTTTTCTAACCCAACTTCTGCATGATCTAAGAAAGAAGTGAACAAGCAGCATAATTTACTCATGTTTTGATAGAAACCTGTGTGGTTATGCTTTTTAATGAAAGATGTTTGTTTGACACATGTTACACCTAATAAAATGAAAAGTATATCTTAGGTGACAAAACTGACGGACTGACGAGTAATAGAAGGGCCCATACCGTATATGTCTGCATGCAGCTCTCGATCTCAGCCTGGGTGAGTGCAATGGGTTCACTTTCCTCAGGGGGATCAATCCAGGACTCCCTCTTGGCCTTACTGTCCTCCCTTTCCAGGCTACGGCCCCTCTTCCGGTGTCGCAAAGAGATGGTGCTCTCGGGACTGGCCGGCAGGGGTGGGGCTAGGCTCTCTCCGGAAGTCTCCTTCATCTCAGGGACTTCATTGTCGTCATCATCGTCACACATCTCAAAGACAGACGCCGGGTCCATGCCTTTCTCCACCATGGTTGGACTGCCCTCCTCCAGGAAGTTGTCCTCCATCTGGCTTACAATGGCGCCTGACTTCCGGTCCACCTTCTCGATGAAGCTGACCTTCCGCAGCTTGAGGCCGCAGTCGATCAGGCTCTCCTCCTCGTTCTCCTCTTCACTGTGCCTCCCGCTGTCCTCCTGCTCCTCTTCTTCCTCTGGCACCCCGCAGCCCCCGTTCAGACATTTCTTCTCTCTCCGCTCCGTCTGTCCAACCCCGGGTCGTGTGCCTCTAAGGCCTGGGCCAGGCATGGCTGCATCTGTGGGAGATAGCTGGGCCTTCCCTGCAGCCAGGCGGCCGTACTTCAGCAGCGCAGACAGAAGTATGTCCCACACAGCCTTGAGCGTCAGCTCACCTAACTTGTGCCGTTCGTACAGGTAAGGCTGGAGGACCTCTTTCACGTTCTGTAGGAACTGACGGATGATGAGCAGAGTGGCCAGCATCTGTTGGGGAGGAGAGACGGAGAAACTCTCACTTTTCGATAGCAGGTCAGAGCACTTAAAACATTGAGGACATCCTGTTCTTACTGAACTGATGTATTCCTGTTTGCCTCCTTAATCAAAAATGAGTTTGGTTAGACAAGTCTAAAATGAATGTAAGTCTACACCTGCAAAGCCAATGCCAAAGATTTTGGACAATTATAACTGGACAAATAAAACAATCATAACTCTACAAAATAACTACACATTGAGAATTAGGCTTCATAGGCAGCTTTGATGAAACTAATAGGTATATTAGGTATTGACGCAGGTCACCAAAGGCAATTCATGTGGCATTCATGGTTTAAAAATACATGACCAGAAACCGTGTGTAAAAGCTAACATATATTAAAACCACTGCAGGCACTTCTGAAATAGCAGCTTGTTCTCAGCCACTGGGGTGAGACTTGGATCATGTCCTTAAGCAGCAAACATATAAGCTCCCAGGCTTCACTCTTCAAAGCACAATCATGACAAACCGACGGGCCACATCAGCCAGGTTCATGACAAATACTGACCTTCAGTGTAAGAGTCTGCTACCAGCCCTGACAACAGTGCATATAGGCACCTAATCAGCTCAAACATGTTATTTTCTAGAACACAAAGCATTCTGAAGCTAAAACATTCTGAAGTATATGGACTGTGATCATTTAAAATGAGCTGACTTTTTGAAAGCCTCACAGCATTTACTTTTCCCCACCACTCATACGTGTGGAAAATATCTTCAGATGATATTTATCGAGTAATCAACACATTATAAAATCCTCAAAATGGAAGACAGAGTTCTTCCATAACAACAGGGAAGTACAAAAGTTTGTGGTTTTGATAGATCACTCATCCATACACAATAGAAATGCATTTAATACATCTTTCATTTCTCTGTGCATGACAATATTCACGAGAATGGTTTCGGACTTGCTTTCGGTTGTTGTAAAGGAAAAGTGCGAGAGCCAGGAAGCAGAACACAGACAGATTGGTCAACAGACAGATGGATCAGGCAGGGGTGACCAGAGATTGTCATGCACAGGGCGTGAGAGGGCAAGACCTCCTGGCCCTGCCCCCCCCGCAGGCGTACTTTGGACCTGCAGGTGGCCCGGAGGGTTGGAGGGACTTTCATGATCATGATCTGGATCTTGAGGTAGAGGAGGGGCAGCACATTCTCCTTGATCTGTCTCAGAAAGCTGTAGGCCAGTGAGAAGACCAACAGCATCTTTGGGGGCCAGACCAATTGACAGATGGACAGACAGGGGGAGAGAGAAGAACACAGGTGAAGGGAAAAGGAATAGCTGAGATTGGGGAGTTTGGGAGGGGGTTCGTACTTCTGATGCCCACGATTGCTCACACATTCTCTGGAGAATTGGTTATGGAGGGATAGAAACAGGATGCCTGCTGCTCACCTCTTTTAGACGCTCCATGTCTTTGAGGTAGAATCCAATGTAGAAAAGGCTGAGATAAGAATTTACAAACTGAAACTGCAAAAAGAACAGAGTATTAAAACATGTTTGCCTAGATCTGTAGTCAAGGTGAATTCTGTATCTTAACAATGCATCAGGTCCATCAATATCTCAAAACATGAAACTGAAATCCATCCCTTGTGATACAGATGGAATCAGCAATAACACATAAAATGATCCAACTTACAAGAACCATTTTAATGATGAGATTTTTCTCATAGGCACTCTGGAGTCTGTAGTTTTCTGTAGAAATACACAGGAAAAAATGTCAAGATAGCTTTTTTCAAACGATCATGGCATCAGTGACATGTCCGTGAATGCATTTTCTGTATAAACATGTTGCTCTGCCCTGTGATGGTAGAGAGGCCCTTGACAGATCTGTCCCCTGCCCTTTCTTTCCAGCATGTGGCTCTGTTTCCACAGCAATGCCCAGCTCACCCATATCATTGAGCCAGCAGGCAATCTTCCTGTACACCTCGTCACAAGCAGTCACAGTGATGGCCAGCATAATTTTGGGGATGAACCTGGCCACGCGGGGCAGCTCTTTGATTCCCATCACAAACTCCTGCAAAACAAGGAAAATGAAGCTTTGTCAGAGTACAGGTGAGGATGTGTTTTTCAGTTGTTTAACTGTGTAAAATCAAGACAGAGTAAATCCCTTACCGGCTGACTCACTGGAGTGACTCAATGACATACCAATGGACAAACTAACACACATTTCAGAGGAAGTCCCATTAATAACCGAAGTGGTTTGCGCTCTTATTTCAGCCTATTGGCTACAGAGGTATAACAATCAACAGAATTTTTTTACATAATTACATTAATTATTATTTATAAATTATTATTTTATAACATTATTTTAAAAATCTATGCTCATCCTTTTGAATCTTCATCTTTAATAGAACACTGGTCACACAGATTAAGGGTCTCAGTGACACATTAACTGAAAGAAGCCAGAGTGAGAGACAGACCGACAATGCCACTGACCTGTAGCTCAAAGCAAATGAGCATGGCCAGGAAGACAAAGCAAAGGCATAAGATACAGATGGGCAGGCTGACCAGCCATCTGAACACCCTCCTCTTCCAGGGGGGGTAGTAGAACTCCTCACAGCCTGTCACTGGGCTGCAGCGTTTCACACCCTGGGGAAGGGGGGAGGAGACAATTCACCCAAGAACTGAACAAAAAACAAAATATGAATAATAGAGAATACTCATAACTGTGTTTTTGAATAGACCCCATTTTAGTCCCTCCTGTCATATATACATTTACATATTTTAACATTTTCAGCTCTAGGCTTTTGTCATGGTACGTACCACTCTTTTGTTAAATCATACCTTCCTTGTGAAGAGTAGCCCATGTTGATTTTATACACAGACTTCTGAATTCCTGGGAGAGCTTCAAGTACTCTTATTCAGCTGTTTTCACAGTCAGAACTTATCCATAATTCACTCACCCGAAACTGAGGCCGGGGCTCCTCCAAAGACTCTGCAGGGGTGTCCAGTGTCCCCCATTTGTAGGCCAGCTCCGCCCCCCTGCGTTTCCACCTCTCCAGGAAGAGGGTTGCCCACACCACGTTGAAGAGGGCAAACACCACACAACAGATATCCCGGCTGGTCTACACAGGAAGAACCCGCAAAATGTTACAAGCACACAAAGAAAGACAGACACACATGCTCACGCACACACAAAGAAGACATCTTTAACAATGTTGGTGAAGGTCAAAAAATGTCTTGATCCTTAACTGGGAACAATAAAAAAGAGTGAATGAAAAATCAAAGTGATTTCATTATGGTTACTGTTTACTGAGATTTGATGATGTATGGGAGCTATACTATGTGGGCCCTATGCGGTCTATTAGAGAACCTCATAATGAAGACTCTCCTATGGTGTGTGTTCTGTGCATACGGGCCCATTATCCCACCTGGTCTGATTCAGTGAGCATCCACAGCACAAATCCGATCACTGCAGGATACAGCATGGAGGTGGTGTAGAAGCCCAGCCAGGCGAAATACATGGCAATTTTCACTCCAAAATAATCACAAATGTCATCTAGCAGGAGCAGATGGGCAGAGAGGGGCAGACATTGTAACCTCATCTTCTTTCAACATGATTACCAATTCACCATCTAACCTCGATCATTTTTTCCATCTGAAACAAAAGATGCTTTTTACCACACATGTATTACATTTGAACTGCTTGCATGTTCAAAGAGATGGTGTGGTGGGAAATCTTTAGCATAAGGTCACAGGACCCTTTGTGAGCATGAATGGTCCATTCAGCACAGAACAAATGCAATGATCTACCCCCAACAGCGGCAGTGCCCGCCAGTTGAAGGAGAGGGGTGGTGCACAAACATGCACTCTTGAGCTAACTTGAGCTGTGCGTGTGTAATATCAATGGACAATGACAAACTTTCAAACTGCCGATATTTCACTCAGTGTAGGAATGTCCGTCATGAGCCTTCATTATTCAGGAGCACTGACCCAGAGGCTGCTTCTCGCACACAGCCTGGACCCAGGACTTCATCAGCTGACTGAGGATTCTCTGTTCATGGAGGGGGAAGACCTGCTGAATCACACCCCTGGCACTCAGCTCTGGTACTGAGAGACAAAACACAAACACACAGGAAGGAATTATGTCTATATTTATGAAAAAATACTTTTAATCTGCCATGAAACAAGTCGACCTCTAGTAATTGAGCACTTACTGTATCTGAATGCTGATCTTCTGACTATGTAGCTACAACAGCCAAACAAACCAAGGAAGATGACCAAAGAAAATCTGCTTACTGATTGGTTGTCCCTCTAGGAAGTGGATATTGTGAAGGAACTCTCCTTGTTTGGCTCGCAGATTGTCTAACCAGTATTTGATGATGCTCTGTCGCTCCTGGACACAAGAGAAGAGCAACAGTGACTAATCAGCCCCAGCAATGGCAGAGAGGTAGACAGAGGCCATCATTACTGACCTGTGAGGTGAAAAAGCACAGCTCGCTCTCGATGTTCTCATAGATGTAGTCTTCCTCACAGGAGAAACTGCGAGTGCCGCCCCCAAACTCGGGTTTGACTGCTTTGCGCAGACCCATTTCCTCTGCACCGCGCAACAAGCTGGCAAACAAAAAAACACACATTTCAAATACATCAAATACACACACACACACACACACACACACACACACACACACACCAGAAACGCATGGAGCAGTCTAACAAGAATTGGTAATAACTGGATACCAGCTGAGTAAATCAGATTACATCAGAGGTTATGGAGAACAATATGGAATATGGGAAAGATCATCTTTCTAAATGGACAGAATAACAGAACAAAGGAAATTATTGTTAGGAAGGACAGGAATCAGCATGGTAAAAAGTATGAGTGCCATCACTTTAAACAAGGGTCATGCTTGCTTAGGTTTTAGGCCGATGCTTTTACACTCTTCTGTACATGTTCTGAATGTCCCTGTTCCAGTCACAGTGGAGACAGACAGGTGCTTGGGGGTGTTTGAGAGCTCCGTGGGCAGTATTCCCTCCTCTCCAAACGGCACCCAGGAAGAATATACATCCGCAGACACAACGCGAGATCGTTCCAGCCTGTGCCTCACGCCATGCAACAATCTGCCATCTGCTCTCCCCTTGAAACAGGACCGTATCCTCCTTCCCCAGGGGCTTCATACGTGCAGCTGCACACCAGACTAATCAAGCAGCGCGACCACTGTTCTCTGCATGATGTTATGCTTACCATTCACAGCTAATACATGTACCTTACATCTGTACGTGGCCATTTTTCAAGCAGGATCCCACGTCCCTGTGTAATACTGACTCAAAGTCAAGGTTAGGCCTTTCACAATGCAGTATTAACAGTGGGAGGGCTTCTGACAAACACAAGGTGACAAAAAATGAAAGCACAGAGAGATCGCTTACAATTTCTTTACACAGCTTCTCAGGAAGTTATGTGGCAACAGACCTGATTCTACTTTCTCATTCAGGACAAAGAAGTTTCAAAACCTTTTCATAACCAAGCAAAGATTACCTAGAAGGTTGTGTTGTTGGTGTGTTGAACAACTTTTTTTAGGAAGTTTCAAAATTACTTAAAAGGAACCAGCCCATTTATCATTTTGATCTAAAAGTTATGCAAGCTTTTTTTTAAGTATTGTCACGACTTGTATTAACTTGGAAGAAATATTACAGGGAGGATTGCTGTACTGTGACAGAAGTATACATTAATTTAGATAATATATCACTAGCTATGAATAATGTAGCAAATCAAGGAGGGAAAATGCCACACTAAAGTAAAAACACACACACACACATCAGGTGAAATATAAAGGGCCACTTGTAGTAGAATAAGATTGAAAGAAGTCTTATTAGCAGTTTATTTTCAGGCTATTTTGTGTCCATGAGGCCCTCTTAAAAGCTGGATATTCACAAAGAATCTTATTCCAGCTCAGTGAGGAGATACCTGGGAACGTTGTCCAGATTCCACTGGGTCGGTTGTGCAGTTGTAGCACAACAATCCTGCATGGTCCAAATCTAGCAGGACCACAGCGAAAGTGAACCTTGATAATGAATTGCAGTGTGCACCGCACTAAAGCACCAAATGGGAGAGGACTGCATGAATCTTTCCCTTCCTTTACATTCTTTATGGATATTATTACACTGACAAAAAAAGAAGATTCTATTTTAAAACATCCCTTTAAGGAATTTAGCAATCAATAAAATATGGGTCATGCCAGCTACCTGGCTGTGTCTGAGAGTGTGTGTGTGTGTGTGTGCGTTCTGAACTTCCCTCAGGCCCTGGCAGCTTGTGTAATGCACTGCCTGCAGGAGGCACTCACACACATTCCTGGCCAGCTCCACATATCATTTTACCTGATTCTTTTGTGCAGATGGAGATAAAAAAAAAACAAGAATGTAAGACCCCAGTGAGCAGGACAGCTCCCCCTGGCCTGCACATGTATCTCACAGCTGCCGCAATGAATTGTGGGAAGTGCCCTCCATTTTTAAGCACTCCCTCTGTAGGCCCACTGAGGCGAGAAAATTCATGACCACAGTTTGTTTCTCAAATCCCATCAGGAGGCACTTTTCCATCAGATTATTTGGTAGTGTTCAACTGCAGGCTTTGCAGTAGTTTTGTCAGTTGAAATATAACCAGACAGAAGCTCTCTCATAACCTGATCCACATGGTCACACCCAGAGGATCAGACAGCAAGCCTGCATGGTAGTTTCAACTGATAATGATATTCTGTGGCTGAACTGAACCACTGCTTCATTCCAAACAGCAGCTCTCTAGGGTGTGACAGTGGGCAGCACAGGGAAGTATGCAGCCTCCATTAGGTAAGGTCATATTACCTGAAGTCCTTCAGAAACCACTAGTCCCTGTAAATATCTTAGCACCAACTCCTCCAGAGACAATTTTTAAGAATCCTCTTCAATAGTGAACTGTGGCAGAAGTACAACTGCATGTTTAATTATGGAAGAATAACAAATTGTCCTGTTACATGTTAAGGAAAAAATAAGGCGAATGACCTTCAGTGAGCATTCTCCCTATTTTTGGAGAGCGATAAATGCTATGATTTATAAAGTATCTAATTATTGGAAAGAACAAACACAGACATAAATGGTACAGCTTTATCTTACCAACACCAATTCCAAATCTGTTTGGGTCTAAGATGTTTGGGTTAGGGATAAACTGAGACTGGCGTAAACCTTATACAGTAAGTAAATACATAACTTTAACTCCCCGAATCTTGCTGATGTACTGATTCTACAAAAAGACAGCATGACCATGTGCAAGCTCTGACCCCCACATCCAGACTTTCACATAGCAACCCCTTCCCAAACACACAGGTCTCACTTTTCATAGGTTGCTGTGACGAAGAAAGCGTAGACTCGAGTTTGTTTATGGTGTCGGATCTGGATGATAAGTTCTGGAATACCCAGGCGGATGTGGTTCAGTAGCCATAGTAACGTGTGGTCATCTGTGCTGTCTATGGGAAGAAAAAAAGAGCAGCGTATATATGTTTAGTGTTACCTTTCAAAGGATTAATCAATTTAAAATCTTTTAGAATTGGGCATGTTGTTAAAATTACTCACTCTTTAATCATTAATCACTCTTGAAACACCACCATCACTAATCTTAACCTTAATAATTTCCCCATTCCAGAACATAGCCATAAGTGCATTACTAGCTTGAGCTTTGAAAAGAGGCTAACCATGGCATTCTAAATGGATGTAGTGAGGTCAAATTCTGTAATTTTGAATAAATGAAATACAAAAATGTAGGAGTATACAGTAAGGTCTTCTTCGAGCAGGCATTTAAAAAGGCCAGAAAAGCAACTCAACCGAGTCTGCAACACAATGAACACAAGAGCGTGTGTGCAGGGGAGGAGAGAGGCAGTCAAACAGACTCTGCCATGGAGACTTGTGGGTATGAATAGATAATGACACAGAGCAGGAGAGAGAGTGTAAACAAGATCCACATTTGCCTCTGATTTATAGCACCTGCAAAAGTCATGAGGACGTCACAGTTTTCCGTGGGCACTGTCTTCATCCAGGACTTATGGGACATGATGTATCGTCCAGCCTGCAGCAGACGCTTTCCAAACAGCTTGTCTGAGAAAGAGAGCGAGAGACCGTCAGTCACCTTACTACAGCGCAGGGTATTGACAAAAGAGACAGATATGGACACTTGTAGCGCTGTTGCTCAGTGACCCTAGCCCTCCCCCATACCAACTTTAAATGTCACCCATATTTCCCCTGGAACATGAGAGGGACAGCCTTAACCCTCCCCTGTCAGGAAAAAGGGGCTACACACCATCACAAGGGATAAAATTATGTCGTTAAAATTTAAATTTAAATTTAATAAAAAAAACAAGCAGCCAAGAAAGCATAAAAATAGACAACCTTATATTGTGTACAACAGGTTGTTAGTTGTTAATTCTTGCACTTCACATTGCATTTAAGTCTAACATAACCCTAGTAAGAGGCTGAAGCTGACAATGGTACATGGGGGACACAGATGACTGGTGTTACGCACAGCAAGCACGAGAGTGAATATGAGCCGCTACTGTAACTTTTAGTCCTCTCAATGTCCAGCCAGCCATCAGGTCACAGCAGAACACAGCAGTGCCCACACACTGCAGTGGGGAGCTGCAGGATTGCACATTACAATTTAATGCAGGGGAATGTCTTTGTGCCCATTTAGATAGGAGGAAACCCAGACATGAGCTCCTATCTTCCATCGACAAGAAAATCTTGTATCATACACATTTAGAATAATAAACAATCTTTGAAAGAATCAGGTTACACAGCAGGCAAAACCATAAAACAGAAGTCACACTCAGAAGTCTAGAGTGACTGTCCCTTGACCATTCTGCTCCGACAAAAAGGAGCCTGTGCCCCGGTTGTAAAGAGAAATGAGGACAGCACATCAAAATGGCTCACAGAAAAAACAATCCTCCACTCACTGACGCGTGACTTCCTCAGAGAAGTTCATCCTTCCACTTAGGAAGTGGGCATCATTCCAGAAATCTCTCCTGTGAGCATTTCTGCACCACACAATTGAGATGGCTGGCAAACCGATCATTTACATACTGCAGGCAAATATGAAAAACTGGTTATATTAGATTTATGGCCTCTGAATGCAGAATTCCTTTAACCAGGACCCACAGTAGCTGTTGACAAAGTGTCCTGACATGCACTGCAGTTCATACACTTTCTCCTGCAAACCCCCCATGTGAGAACTTTGACATTTTCTCCTGCCCCAGGTTCATAATCTGGTAAGCCAAGGATACTCCACGTTCAAATTAGAAGTCCTATCACTTTTCTCTTTCAGAATGGCCATCAGGATGGCCAACCAATGCCCTTCAACCTGACTGCAGTCTGCTCCTTAAATCATGACTTAAAAAGTAAAGTTACATAAGTTAGACATAAAGTTAGTCTTAGGGTTTAGTGTGAAGAAAGATAAAATACAAACACATGTCAAATAAATTTAACACTCCACTTTTCAGGATGTCAGACTCCTGAACGGGGAGGAGAATTTCCTGGAATATCTGCAGATTACAGGGGTTCTACCATTTCCGTATTTGGATCCAATACAGAGACTATTTAAATAAAACAGATTATACTACATGGTCTACCCCACATCTTTACCAATCACTTGTATAAGTATGTACATGAATCTACACAAATCCTCAAAACCCCCTGCAACTAGGAAAATTGCTCTTTATTATCTCACAGAATGCTGCACTAGATTTACCTGAACTACTCTGACTACATTAACTTGATGAGGTCCTACCTGAAGTTATTCTTAAAGTAAAAGGCCCCTGTGGTATCATTTGTTTATTGTAAGTTTCTGGACATGATAAAGGATGTTTTTTTCAGACATTGTATCCATTGTATCCATAAGTGCCCCCCCCCCCCCCCCCCCCTCCCCGAAATAACAAAAAAATGTAATTTGTTTATACAAGCTAAACCTCAAATGAGTGTGGGTCAGGTCCATCATAGACAAACCTTTTTTGAATTTGAATTGTACAATACTATGTAAAACATGGGTGTAGAAGACTAGCCCACCAGTCTGCCTTCTATGGCATTTGAGGTCATGTGCTGTAGTCTTGTGTAAACAGTTCAATGGAAATTACCTTGTCTTGCATCATAGACAATTCTCTCACATTGAACACCTGTCCTGTGCTCCTGGATGATTGTTTAACCCTCCCAGCACTTTTTAGCAAGAGAAAGAGGTGGGTGTTTCATGCATTCTCCCTTCGGGATTCTAAGCACAGGTTAAACTGCTCACAAACCTTCTGTTGGAAAACACTGCAGAGGCCTTTTGTCCCACAAAGGCAAACAGGACAAGAGAATGACTGGCAGGCCTGTATTACCAGTGAACACAGTATGAGCTCATATTCCAGGAACAGGCTGATCTATCTGGCCACATCTTGCTCCACTCAGGCCTTACGCAATAACTGTGCAGTCTGCAACTTTCTGTGGCGCGCTCAACAGATGTGAAGTGCACACACCCAACAGAACCACCTGACAGCATGAAAGCATGCCTGTTCCAACATGGCCTGCTGACAAACTGAGCCAGTTTCAAATACGACCCTCAAGAACAGAATGACTGTCTAAAATTTAAAGGCATAATGCTATTATGGTTCTTGCCATAAGTTACAGATGTCTACTATGGACAAGTTGATTGAAAAGATCAATTTACACAACATGCTATATATGTATGTATTACGTAAAACAGCATGTTGAAACATGAGTCCAAGCAATGTTGCTGTAATGGCATCTGTACATACAGGTACCATAAATGTATTTGACCTGCTGAGCAACACTTTGAATGCATTACTATAAAACAATGTGCAACAAATTATAGAAGGAAAATAGCATCTCAAACAGCATAGCAAGTTCACAAATAAATGTAACCACATAAAATCAGCATCATATCTACAGTATTCATCCTTCTAGTCACACACAGTGATACATCTGTTGACAGGACAGCACAATTATTCCCAAACCATCTTTTTTCAAGCAACAGAGCAAATGCTCATTAAAAAACCTGCAGTACTGAAGAATTGTTCATAGACAAATTCTGTGCAGCTGCCCTTCAGAGGGGGTGGTGGCAGGACTGATCATAGCAATAAGGGGATGGTCTGCCCTTGAGCTCCTGCTTATGACAATGATTAATCTATATGACCCTAAAGAAGCCAAACACATCTCCAAAAACATTCATCTGAATGGTGACACAAAAACAGCACTGTTTAAAGACAAAGACTCCATTATGAAACAGCATGTCTTAATAAGGCCGAGGAAGCAATCTTTTTCAAGTCTGTACCATGAAAATCCTTCTCATTGTGCCGTGATCCTGTAGTGGAGCAACAATCAAAATGCACCTCTGCAGCTACAGTCCAAATGCAGACAGTTTCCTGTCCCAGCGGTCATTTTAATTGGAACACATAAGTGACACGGTAACCGCGCAAAGCGTTCATTATGCATGCAAACCCCAGGATGCCAGTTCTCGGAAATATATTCTTTTCAATCGAATTCCATCTGTCGACCAACAAAAAAGAGACCCAATAGCTGCATTCTGCAGTTGCAGCCCACACGCAATACACATAGAATTTTCTAAACCGTTCACCCCCTCCTTCTCTCTCTTCGCTCTATCTCTCGGCCTCCGGAACACAGATTCTCTTTATTGCTTGTCGCGATAGCCTCTTCCACCCTCCCCCCAACCCCCCACCTCCCTGTCCAACAAACCTAACACAGATAGCCACACACACCCCTCCCTGCTTGAAATCCACCCTTTTCTCCGGCAGCTGGATACACAGACCTGATAGCGGATATAAAAGCCTCTCTCACTGGCTTTCCAGGCAGCGCTCCCTCCCTCTCTCTCTCTCTCTCTCTCTCGCTCGATCTGTGCTTTCACCAGGCTCCTGTGGGCGCTGCCTGTGCCAACAGTCTGGTGGGCAGAGAGAGGAGGATCAACAATAAGGGCACTGTCTCTTCAACCCCCCCAACCCCTTTTTCCACTTCCTTCCAAACGGACAAAATATCAGGGTCTGATCCAGGCTGTTGATCAAGCTGACAACACTGTCAGTCCTAACCATCACTCCCAAGCCATTACATTATGATTAACAGAATTATTAAAACCAAAGCTATAATTGTTCTAATAAGGCTGGTGATATTCAGAGGCATTGTACAGCTCCTTGTGCTATTTTTACTCATTCATTCATTTGACACACTCACTTATCCAGGGTGACTTACAGAGCATATAATATATTCAAGTGCAGGCTACTGTGGTCAGACCAAAATACCTCCTTTCCCCAGAGATAAAAAAGATGCCATTCATTGTTGTATACCTGCTATTAATTTATGTAGCTCACAGTTACATACATACTTATGTATAGACTGCATACTAGTTATATAGTAGTACTACATACACATACTACACAGTGCACTAGCACTGAAACAAACACTTTAAATCATTTACTGCAGTTTAAGTTCCAAGCAGAACAACTGTATGCCTATTGATATTATGGGAACACTTTTCTGTAGGTATCCAAATGGACCAAAACTTGGGCTAACATTTGTTTGGTCATCTAAAGCCCCCCCATCTTCAAATGCCACATGTGTACTGATGGCAGGCAATCTGCAGTCTAATGTGATGATATAACATGGCATAATGTGACACAATAATCTGATTGGATGAATGAAGTTGATTTTGCCTTAAAACCTTTCATCAAAGCAATTGGGACTAGACAACAAAAACACACAAGTATCTTTTTAAACAAAAGATTGCATACTATTTTTAAGTAATGAATTTTCATGAATTCAAGATGGTGAACTAAGACCAGTGGCATCATTAGGTCTGATCATTCGGAGCTATAGCCCCAAATATTTTCGCCCTGAAAAAGGAGGTGTTTATAGCAAAACAACAGACAGACTACGTAACAGAGCGTAACTTGACTTGCAGCGTCCGAAGGTGTGATAATATTTATTTATTATACAGGTACTTATAACCTCCCCAACCTCAGTTGTTTGAATTTTCATGAAATGGAGTGGTAGAGGAAGGATGATATTGCTTATTCAAAGACAGCCGTGAGCAGGATAATTGAGGAGTGCAATTCATGGATTCAGCTGAAACTTGCTAAAATGATAACTGAAAGGACAAGAAAAATTTGGCTTATAAGCCTGCTAAAAAAAAGAGGTATGTACTCCCCAGAGCAGTTCAGTATTTCATCTGGACCAAAAACTCCTCAAAGCAAGTAATAGCATAAAGAGAAGAAAAAAAACATTTAAATGTTTACAATGAATACTCAACATATGTTCATCACATGAACTTCCTGATGAAATACTAATGCATTTTTGCATTGACAGCCTCTTGGTACCACAGGACTGAAACATAGCAGCACCATATCTTATACAGAACATGAGTGCAGACTTATGAATCTTTTATGGGACCAGTAAAAAAGGAGGCATGTGTACAGTTTATTCTTAAGTGAACCATCAACAGTGCATGCTAAGAGTCAGGAAATACCCATGATAGAAAGCCTGTGCTAAAGCCCTTTGATAAAAGGGCTCAACTGGGTATCCCCCTGAGATGGTCAGACCAGTTATCTAACTGCCTGAATTGTGCTTTGTGAAAAGGATTAGAAATTATGAATCAGTGAATGGGCCTGAATGCAGCTCACCGACCACTGTTGTGTAACATCCAGACTGCCTTAATTATTACTACTCACTGAGAAACATTTAGGAATTCACTAACAGAATATTAGGGAACAAACTTCTAATTAAAGAGAGGTAAAATGCATTCTAAAAAAAGAAACAAAAACAAATGGACACCCCAAAAAACATGGGCATTAACAGAAGTGTGTGTAGTTAGATTTCCCTCTGAAACACACAGATTCAAAACCACAGGGGACGTGGTGGAACCTACATCTTCTCAGCTAGAAATGTGAAGCACCCTCTCATAGAGACGTAACAGCCTGTCTCAGTGAGGCTGATTTAGGGGCTCTACCAATCAAGTCTGGGAACGTGAAGACCACCGCAGCACAAGGTTTCAGTGACAGAAGCTCATTAATTATTAAGCTGCCAGGAGAGAGGGTATTAGTGTTTGATGCGCTGACCCACTTTTGACCGACGCAGTATTAAACATGCAAGTCATTTTAGGCTAAGCTGTGTTTCCTTTTTTGGCAAATGTCTAAAACAGACCACTATTTGCTGGCATGGTTAACAGATGCAGTCACTCTTTTGAATGTTACAGTGCATCTGAAGAGACAGAGAGGTAGAAAAATTATAGATGCCCTCATGCCCTCACCCCCCTCCATTTTTACCAGTTTAAAACATGTTAATGCATTGGGCTTCATCAGTTCCATGCTTGACTGAATGATAATACTCCAGACCTGTATAGCATGCATAGGAAACATTGATACAAACAATAATAAACCAAGAATAAAAAGAATGAAACCCTTGAACTGAACCATTCTTTTACATTGGTGCTTAACTACTTACATAATTAATATAATTTCAATTCAATAACCAAAAGGTAACCAAAAAGTTGCTGGTTCCATTCCCTGCTAGGGCGCTGCTGCTGTACCCTTGTGCAAGGTACTCAACCCAGAATTGCCTCAGCAAATATCTAGCTCTATAAATGGATAAAATGAACAAATTGTAACCTATGTGTCACTCTGCATAAGGGCATCTGCTAAACGACAACAGTGTAAGGTAATGAGGTGTACTGTTTTCTTAAAAATGTGTAAAAACGAACCTTACACACTTTTTTTCTTCCCAGGTATGGCAATTCAGAATGATGGAGACATGATGTGTAAAGTAAAAAAGTCACAGCACACAACAGTCATTTGAATGTCAACTGCAGTGGCACTGTTGATCTCACAGAGGCAGGTGAGATCTGTTTTCTTGTGTATGGTGCACATTTTCAAATAGAGTGGCAAAGATGAGAGTCCAAAGTCCAAATACTGCTAAGTATCCCAGCTGAATAAGCATGCTCTCAAATTCTGGCCTAGCATGTAATGGGAAAAACTAAATATGATGGGTAGCTTTCATGCTAACCTTTACTTGTAAAAATGCTGCACACACATGGACAGCCTACTGTCAGAACTTGACAGTCCATTGAATCTAACCTGAAGGAGACAATTAATAGCAATTTGCAAATCACTATGGTATCTATGATCATATGAAGCATGCTCTGTGGTACCCAAGGACCTAATGATGACAGTAGCAGTGTTAAAACACCCATCTGTGCTCTTTTAGTCTGGAGATCGATGTTGATGACTGACTGCTATTATAAAGTGCCACTGGGTTCCACTGAGTACAAAGATCTCAACTGCTGTGACTGATCTCACTGTAGTCAGGGTGGAAACTCAGTCACCAAGGAAGGGGAACTGCTTTGCATTTATTTTTTCTGTTGCCACACGTTCCTGCTTCACTACGTATGCACTCGCAAGAAAACAATTTTCTATTCAAAAGAAGGGGCACTCTTCTGTTACAAGGATACAGGCTTACTCTTATTCTGTATTACGAATTCAAAAAACATGGGGACACGTGCCTCCCACACTGGTGCATATTCACTCAGGCCCTCCCAGAGACAGGATTAACAACAGCAAAGATGAGTGTTTGAATTAATCGAAGTCTGACACCAGTCAGTCTGGGTTCCAGCAGCCCTCAACTCTTATGCAGTGGCTGCATGAGAGGCAGCGGGCCAGATCAATGCTGTTTACAATAAGAGAATGCTGCACACAAAGTGCTCCATGACAATCAGAGGAAGTGGATGGTAACAATGTTGATGCTGGCCTACTTCAAAGCATTTCACCACTGCAAAAGGAGGTTTTGCGTCTCTCACAGTCTACCACTTTAACAGCTTGTTAAAGTGAGGATGATAAAAAAATGATTACCATAAAAGAGAATCCACTATTTTTATTACTATGTAATGGCATGTGCCAATAGCTATGAGGTGCCACTGGGATCACAGCTATCTCTGTCTGCATAAGACTCCTGCTAATAAAACTATGCACTCAAACACACACACACACACACACACACACACACACACAGGGGTCTGCAGTCATAAATATGAAAAAAAAACAATGGATTAATTTCTGAATACTGCAGCTATTGAAAATTCATTCCATGGTAAGTATTATTTTATTAAATAAATCTCAAATAGACAGCAAAAGGTACAGAGATGACAAAAAGCCATTCATTGTTTAACTAGGTAGTGAGCAGACTAGTTTCCCTGTGGGGTTGTCAGGGCACTCCCACTGTTATACTAATACCATCAGGAACTTTCAACATCAAAAAACGAAATGTAGCTAATACATCTCTCTCATGAAACTATGCATTAGCTATTGTAGAAATAGAGTAGTAATGATATAGAAAGAAAAGGTTGCCATCACTCACTGATAAATTTTATAGAAATAATTCTGTACAAGCTAATATAATGTCAGAACAACAGCTTTTTAAGCAGCCCTAGAAACAGTAGTGACCTTTACTCACTCACTGAATGAGTGAGCAATAGGGCCAACAGAGAGTAAAAAAAAAAAAAAAAACAGAATGACAACCACAGCTGTCAAATGTTGTCTATTCAATTATTTTAATAAATTTAATTTTTCATATGCAAGGCCAATTTCAATTTTCTAAAGTCATTCTGCAGTAGCATCAAGTGCACAGCTGACAATACAATTTGTATCTACATGTCATTGTGTGTATGCCACATGTCCCACCGTGTATGCGTGTGCATGTTTGGTTGTGTTTAGAGGGATGGCGAACACATATAGCAATATAGCAATTTTGAAAATATATAAAAGTACTGAAAATATAAGGTAGGTTTTTGCCCCCCAAAATAATATATTTTAAAAAATTCAATTCACTGCGTATTCGCAATCTCATCAAAATTGCTCATGTTAAAACTAAGTTCCACAATATTGTGCCATTGACCAAAGAAATGCCAGGGGATAGAGTTCATTTAAAATGTGTTTTATCTTCATACTTCATTCCAACTTCATTCCAATTACACTTGCCACATCCTGCACTCATGCAGGGAAGCCCTGAACCCAGTCTTGTGTCACTATGAATCCTCCAACATAGCCTACTTGCCTGCAATCCAGTATGCAACCAAAAACCTTTTAGAGTTTTTGCACAAATAAAAACAGAAATAATCTTCACCGGTTAGCTATATGCTACTAATCTGAGCGTGAGAGAAGCATCAAACCCTTAAATGGGCATTGATATCTCCTGTAGTGCACTTAGGGACTTGGATAAAATGTGTGTAAAATCCCCATTTGGGTGCATGCAAGAACTGAATCCAAGGATTACATGATCCTTACTTCAAAAAGCTAATATTTGGGCAAATTAAATAAAAGCACATTAAACAAAATATTACAAAAAATCTTTGTGGTTTTCACAGGTTCTTGTTTTCTTCATTTGAAGAAATGAAAGTGGGTCTGATAAGGGTCTATAAAATCGATCTGATTATATGACGGTCATATAATCAGACCCACCTATATTCGGGCCAAAATGGTATTTAATTTCTGTGGGAGTTTGCATTGTTTTGAATGTGGATTAACTACTTTGGTAATGTGATGACATATTTCAATAAAAATCACTGACCCAGTGCTCAATAACTTGACCTGAACCCTACTCTTTTGGCTAATATCAGCCTCCCAAGTGAGGCAGGCTGACAACACGGCAGTGGAGTGAGCTCTTCCTTCACTGGATTACTACAGAGAACGTAGCAAAGGCAAAATATATTGCATTGACCAAAAATAGGTTAACACGCTTCTTACTTACATGTATTCAAAGTGACGATTGTTAACAATACATAACGTTTTTAGTGAGCTTGGTCAGATAGACAAGTGATAATATTAATGGTGGCTAGCCAGCTTGCTGCTGATCTATCTCACTGTGTCACCACACTGTGATTGTTGTTTTTTTAATACCATATCTACAAAAAGAACAATTACAGAACAATTTCAGACATAAGAGCCTCAAGATGTTTTTCAACAGAAGACAGAGAGAAGAGGACAGCGAGAGGGAGCCAGGAAGCATCAAAGATATTTACAGTATGCCAGTGGTTCCGAAGACTTCATCAGCACATATGCTGACAAGGCACAGCACGGGGCTCCAGGACTGGCTGGTGTTCAGCGCAGGCCCATTGGAGGAAAAAACAAAATCTGCAGTAGGTCATTCAAGTAATTCACTTCAGTTTTAATAATCATGAACGGTAAACATGGCTGTTTGCTTTGCTTTCATTCTCAAGCACATGAGTAATACGAATCGGATTGATTCATATCCTGTTCTACTGTCTCATCCACTTGTGTCCAAGGTAAGCTACCACAATCACAATGATAAAAGGTATTGCTCTCAGTGATTATAAGTGAGTTGAACTTTTATATTTAACATTTACTTTGTAATCGTACTTTCCTTCAAAGTCTCCTGAGCTTCCGCACCACACCTAGCTCAATTGCTTTTCTCCCTCACAAATTTGCTGTGCCCATCAGTTCTCAAGAAAAAAAAGAGATAATTTGCAAAGTAGTTCAAATAGTGCATGTGTATGGGTGCAGTTTCTGTTGTTGTCTATATACAGGCTTTAAACAAGGTGTATACCTGGGTGTAAAATAGTCTGGGTTATGTCTCAGATATTATTTCATACACACTAATTGCAAAAATATGCTGGTTTAAACCGCTGTGCAAACTGAAAGCCTTTGAGAATGTACAAATACTCAATGGCTACCTTTATTTGATCAACATTTGATCTATGATCTATTTTGCATTAAGCTAGCATATTACTGTATACATTTTCTGTTTAGATCATTTTCAGGAACAGTTATTAGCCAATAACAGTAATCTTGTGCAATAATAATATCAGCTATGGCTGCACATTGCCTGTACAGCTCATTTCCATGAGATGATCACACAGAACCTGCTCATACAGCAGCGTTTATGCTCTATTAATTATAGTCAAATGCCAGCAGGTACCAGTGGAGCTTAATTCAAAAACACCATTACAAACACCGCAGAAGCTCAATGAAAATCCTTAGCCTCTGCTGTGTTTAAACCCACTCAGAAACATGCATGTGTAAAGTGCATTATTTTATTTCATTTTAAGCATATGATAGCAATAGCAGATTTCCAGGCTAATGCTCATACAAGTTTTGCATGGGATTGAATCAGCACTTAGTGGGATACATTAGACATTGCTCTCTACAACGCATACAGGACTGCTGGAGGGACTTTTTATAAACAAAAAGAGAAGAGCTGGCGGCTGGCCCTATTGCACCTTCATGCTAAGCTATTGCATCTCATGCAACAGTGTCCCAGTACCAGGATCAAGTGAAAAACAAACGTATCGCACACAGAGAGGGAGAAACACTGTGCCCCACATTAGTCTAATGAATGAACGAAATGAGACAGAAAAATTTTTGCACCCCTCTGGCAAATAAAACAGACCTTCAGTCTGAAAAAGGCATTAAATAGCGAAACCAGAGCTGTTCTCAGCCCAAGGGGCTAAACACAGCATTCCACGCCACTGTGGCTGTGCTTACCGTGGGCTCACTAAACTGGCAAAAAATGCCCCCAAGTCAGCATTTGCAGAGAATAAAGGAAAGGGCAGCCAAACACTGATTTATATTTAAGCCATGGAGTGCGTCAGTTGGTAAGTGATAATATTTGACAATATTATGGGCAGCAGGCTGATAGGACAATGTGCTGTCTGCGACAAACATCAGATTCACCACCACAGATTCACAGAAGAGCGTACTCTCACTCTACTATTCTACTATCCTTTCAGACATGCAAGGAGACAGAAATATACACTTTGATGACTTCTGCTGAGTTAAATAGCAGCCTTTATACTTTGTTCTAGTGAAATATCTTTTGTTGAATTCAAGGTGCAATTTGCTAAACAGATGTCATTCAAATGCAGGTAGCAAACTATAATATTACTGCACATACAAAACTAATTTGACAAGCTAGTCACTGAATAGACATTCTTGTTGTTAAGTTGGCAGATATGACTTCATCATATTTTGTGCTCTGTTTGCTATGCAAAACCATGTTGGTAACTGCATTCTGCAGGTAAAATGAAAAGGAACATACTTATGGATGAACTATACCAGGTTCTGTTTTACATTTTGCAGTTTTATTACATTTCAAGAAAAATCTCAAAACATTTGATTCATTATAAACATAATTATTCTACTGCATTGGACTTGTTAGTGTCCATGATCTCCATTGTTGATTTCTCTTCTTCAGAATAATTCTAAAATTATTTAATGCAAGAATGTTTGTCTTATTTACATATTATTTGTATTAATCCTCCAAAAACATTATGATCTTAACAACATCTGATTACAGTATACAGTGTGTCAAGGAGTTCAGCACAAATCAACCAAACTGCCAAAGGAATGCTGTTTTGAAATGGCACTTGAATTTACAAGTTAATTATATCTATATTCTCTTATCTTTTCTTAATCTGTCAGCTGAAAACCATAACACCAAGCACTGATTTTTAAATATTTGCTGTTGGTTTTATGGGCCAAAAAGTGAGTTTAAGACAATAACAGAGTCATTCTGAGTTAAAAGGGGATCAGCTTTGGCATAGCCCTCTCATATTTTCCTTGAAAGTAGGCTCACACATTTGTCACATGTAGATGGTGAATCACAGCCAAATTTCTAATATGGATTTGAAATCATTTGCATAAGTCCTTTAAAGTGACTTTCCTTAAAGGTTGTTGTTTACAAACAAATGAATGAACAAACAAATTAAATAGATAAATAAAATGGGACCTGTTTTTTAGAGAAAATAATAAAAACTACATGATTTGTAATTAGATTGCGCTTGCTTTATTCTTCAAATTTTGTACAATTTTTATATTAAATTATTTTATACATTTGAGCTGAACGTGTTCTCTTTTTTTCCAAACCAGATCAACCTTTGTGATATTCATCCATTGAGGAAAGACTGCAGACCCATTGCACTGCATTCCCTGGGTTTGTCCTAATGATGGGTTTTGCTGCTTTGATGAGGATAACTTCACCAAACAAAATTGTTATATTTTGATTACTGATGACTATTTTATCTTAAAAATTGGTGGTTTTGACTATTGGAGTGAACGTGATGTGAGTATCCAATGTTTTTTGATATTGTTTTATTGTGCGTATTTTGCTAATTTTGAATCATTGTGAATAAAAAAAGCACGAGAGCAATGATGCAGAAAATGTTTATTAATTTAAATGATGTCTTCAAAAGCTGGATTTTGCAAGCCAATGATGCCCACCCTAGCAATTTTAGATTCCAAAAAATATGTATAAGCCTTGCAGTTTGTCAACCATAAAAACGTTGTACATTTGTGACACAACAAAGGCATTCCGGCATTTCTTTGCCACATCACATGGCAACTATTAAGAGAACTGCAGCAAAAAGGAAACTCCAGTTGCAGAGCAAATCCTGACACCAAAATAATTATTTAACATGTAAAATCAAACCTGGCACAATATTCATGCATTCCAAAGCTGGGAAAGACAAAACTGGGAAAAATAAAGTGATGACCCTAATGACAGATTAAGTAATGCTAAACCATTCACAATGACCCACAAGTTACATGCATATGTCCCAGTGTTAAAAAATAAGTTGCATATTATGAATATGACAGAAGGTTTGGGTAAGCGTACATATTTTTACTCAGACAAGGTGAAACATCTCAGAGGAGATTTCCTGAGACTGAGAGATAAAAGCATACTAATTGATCACTGCACTGTGAAATACAGAGGGGTGACAAATTAAAGTAAAAACCAACATAAAGTGTCTTAGTAAGGTGTTGGGCCACCACGAACCTTTGTCTAACACACGTTGGTCCAAAATTTCCCATAGGTGTTCAATTGGGTTGAGATCTGGTGACTGCGAAGGCCATAGCACATGATTCACATCATTTTCATACTCATCAAACCATTCAGTGCCCCCTTGTGCCCTATGGATGGGGGCATTGTCATCCTGGAAGAGACCACTCCCATCAGGATAGAAATGTTTCATCATAGGATAAAGGTGATCACTCAGAACAACTATTGATTTGCAGTGACCCTTCCCTCTAAGGGGACAAGTGGACCCAAACCATGCCAGCAAAATGCCCCCCACAGCATAACAGAGCCACCGGACCCCCTCACTGTAGGGGTCAAGCATTCAGGCCTGTACCGTTCTCTTGGTGTACGCCACACATGCACTCGCCCACTTGTCGAGAATATGGTGAAGGATGACTCATCTGACCATATCACTTTTTTCCACATCTCTGTAGACCAGTGCCTATGGTTTTTGCCCCACTGAACTCTCAAATGTGCATTCATCTTTGTAATGAGGGGTTTATGCACTGCAACCCTACTATAATATCCCTCTCTATGTAATTGGCGACGGACTGTTCTTGCTGACACAGTCTGATCACGTCCTGCATTGACATTCTCAGTCACCTGAGGAAGAGTTGCTCTTCTGATTTTCCTTACATATCATACTAATGCATGAGCATCACGGTCATCAAATGTGTCCTGTCCACCACAATTTCCAGCCCTATTTACTGATGTCTTTCCCATAGATCTAAATGCAGATGTCATTTTAGCCAGTTGAGCAGTCTTTGTGACTGAAGCTCCTGCCATCCGTGCCCCAACAATGAACCCTCTTTCAAAGCCACTTAGATCTTTTCCTCTTGCCATCTTGATCCAAAATCAAGATCAACTAGGCCTGCTCAGCATTTTTATACATGCCACAGAGCATGATTGGATGTTAATTGCTTAATTGTACCATGCAGTACACCTGTGTGGAAGCATCTGCATTCGTTATGTTTCTCCACTCATTTATTCAGGGTTTTCCTTTAATTTGTCACCCGTCTGTAGGGCTTTATGCTCACAGTTGCGGCTGGTGAAAGGGTTACACAGCACTGGTGATGTTATAGCTAGACAAGTATCTTGTTACTGGCACCAAGGTCACCACACACTGAGCAATTTCCGAGATCACTAATACAGATAATGCGTAGCTCAGCAATATATGTGAAGCAGATCCTGGAGAAAGGATACAGCGGGGAGATGTCTCTCTCTTACATGCCATGAGTAAATTGATGTTCAGACTGCCACGCTGTCACTGCACGGCTTTGAACTCCTGCACTATATTTTACTAAAATGTCACGTCTCTCCCCTTTCTTCAACAAAATGTGCTTCTTCTAAAGTGATGCAGGCAAAGCACATTGTCCAAGTGTGCAAACAGCAGCACATTTCGATCCAGTAACGTATTCAGTGACTTAGCCCCACACTGCTGACCCACATATGTGTATGCGCAGCAGACAGCATGACATTCGGCTCATTCACATGTCTTACTTGATCAGAGCTTCAAGACAGGACTTCACATAGTAAGAAAGAGCCACAGACTCAATAAGAAGGACAAAATCCTGCCAGAAGACCGATTCCCTAAAATTGTTTAACAGGAAACCCCAGTTTAAAACATTTCACTCATGCTTTTCTCACACGAAGTATCTTTATCAAGACTGACTTCTGAAGAGAGAGCCCTTGTATTTGTTTACGGAGACACTGGACTTGTAGAGTTTTAAAAACATTAACAACAAGAAGTGGAGAATAACAGCTGGTGCCTTCAACAAGGAAGAAAAAGGCAACCACTATATTTGCACAAAATGAATATTCACGTGGCACACTGATATTGTGTATGCCTGTAAAGTGCTCAGTATAAGAGCAAAGTCAAAGCACTCACACAGCTAATACTACTGCAAACACCAGCACTTCCTGCATGGACAGAAACAATTCTGCCTGGTAAAATCTGCGAGGATGAAGCATGCTGCAACAATGGCGACTAAAAATAAAAATTTAAAGAAAAAAATAGATTCTTTCATGAATTGCTCAACTATGTCAAGGAAATTAAACAATGTTGGGAAATACCTGAAAAGGCGACCAACAGAAATAATAGTAGAAGACAACATTTGCAATACTAACACTGCAAAAAAAACTGCACTGCATAAATTTGAAGCATGCAGACAGACTGAGATATTGCAAACAATACACCACATTTCCCGGACCCTTACAGATGAAACTGGACCAATTCATTTGAATGGTGTATGACAAAGAGTCACACACACAAACAAACACACACACACACACACACACACACACACACACACACACACACACACACACACACACACATACACATGCACACGCACACACCAGCCATATCTGAACCAAGCACATGTTCAAATGAGGAAAAGCAGGTGATCAGGTTACACTGTGAATGAAACCACTTAGGTAACCAGATGACTACCTAAGTGGTTTCAAAACAAGCCACTAGCTAGGTAAATAAACACATTAAAATGTACAGTCTCTAGAGTTTTAATAGATGATAGTTTGATAGTGGAGAACCTATTGATTTCTATTTTCCCTCTTTTAAAAGCAATAGTTTTCACGAAACCACCATAGGTCTTAAAATTTGTGAATTAATAGTACTATCTGCTTACACAGTGCTCTAAGTAAGATTTTAAACTTTGTTTTATGATTCCATGAATTCAACCAGCTGTGTTCACTTAATAAGTAACAGCAGGGTGCTGTGGCTGGGGTTTTAACCAGTAAATGCGTGCATTATTTTAAACTAAGTAACTTGTTTGTATACACATCTGACAGCACCCTCCTCCATCCACTGATTTCAACTGATATTTTACTGATCAGTAGCAGTATTTATGAATAAATGGAAACAAATTTTGCTTGTTATTATTTGGTTTCCATTTACATAATCAGTGAATTTTAGAACAATTTTAGATTTTTCTTTATTTAGAGATGTTAGTGTGTTACGTGTAAAGTGGTCACATTGTGCCACAAACCATTCTGGAATCACAACCATTCTGGAATCACATTCTGGAATCACAAACCATTCTGCAATATCATCATATTCCATTCTGGAATATGATGATATTGGAAATATTTTGATTATGAAGTAAATATACTGAATAAAGCACAAACTGCAATTACCAATGAGAATTAATGAAGTTATATGGTAGAATGCCTGATTTCATTATGACAGGTGGCCTATAATACTGTCATGCTGTAATATCTATAGGGATTTACTTTTACTATTTTTTACAGAGAATTTCAGTAGTATTTTTTACCTTTGATTATTAGCTCAAAAAGTTTATCACTATTCTCTACAGGTGAGACTTTTTTAAGATTATGAAGAATGTATATAGTTTTACTCAATAAAAGTAAATAAAAGGCAATCAGAAATGTAAAACTATTGGTTTGATATCAACATCATTTAATACAAATATGAAAAACCTTTTTGAAATTGGATGATTACATACTCATACTGAAAACATGGATCTTCTTATACCGACGATGACATAAGAGGAAGCTGGAGAAGGTATAAGCCACTATTTTGTGCAACCAACCCTGCTACAACTCACTGACTCTGCTAAACAACCATATTTCCATACGTGTGCCACGCAATTTTCCTGAACAACAAGGCTGCCCTCAGGTTCAATGAATGAGACAGTCAAATCTGACATCTGTGCAAGCAAGCAAAGAATAATAGCAGGACTTCATGCTTTGTTTATTTTGGGAGATATGGTTGAGCTTGAGTTCTCAGAAAGTCACCGCCCTGTGTAGAGGGTTCTGCACAGGTTCAGAGTTCAGAGTTCAGGCTTCCATAAACTAAATATGGAATCCCACAAACAAAACAGGAAACATATAGGCGAAGCAGAGGGATGGCAAGAGGCAGCCTGGTTCCTTTCTGTAACACCTGGATAAATCTTGTTCAAGATCCCAAACAGAATGCATACCACATTGACCTGCACTTAATGCTGTATGTTCTGTGAAACTCCTAGGCATTTCAGGGATCCTAAAAATACAGGGGGTTTCTGGACAATATAACCATCAGTCGAATCCACTATACTTTGCATCAGTATTTACATTAGTAGGTGGAGTTGACATTGGAAATTCAAGATATCCTTTCTGTTTTGCAGAAAGGCAGTTCTCTGCAAGCAATTCATATTTAACTACCAGTGATTTAAACACAAGAGAAGACAGATGACACAAAATCAAAGCAATCCAGCCCAAATCACCAGGATTAGGAAATAGAATGAAGACATGGCGAGCAGCAATCTCACATCCCCAAGGAGAAAATCCTTACAGGATTGACCATGAATTTAATTCAACACAGTTAAATGTGCTTCCTTAATATTGTGGCAATCTGAGCAGCAAATCTCCATCCCAATCCCACAGGCCCTTTAACTCATAGTATGTTCACAAAAACTATATAACAGTATGACAAAAATGTACCTTTAACAAGCGTCTCTAAAACAATTAAATAACATCTTATAAATGATAAAAGCTAAACTATGGAATATATTTGGTCTGCTTGAGAAATGTGTTCCTGATCAGATAAGAGATTCTGAATTCTACAGTACATAATAAATGCATAAATTTCGCAGGCACGCGCGGTCGCGCACCCCGCTTTAAAAAAGAAGAAAACAAATCAACCAAACAAATACATACACACAACACAAAACAATACGTATCTTTCGTGTTAACTTCCACAGTACCCCTTTAAGAGCTGCTCTGTGCACGAGTTACCTTGCCTAGCTCATGCATACAGAATGTCCCTTCTAATACACTGGCCATGGCTACACTGCATCATCCTGCACCACAACTGGAGGAGAGCACGCGGCGGCCCCAGCCACACAAACACAAACCGCCGCATTGAAAGCGTTTCCCCGGGCTTTCAACCCCCCAAACCGATGAGGCATGTTGCCCGGAATACGCGATGTGCGAGCTGAATAAAACTGAAGCAAATTATCTGCGCATTAATGTCGAATTGCGTATTTAAGTTCAGGCCAAATGCAGTGCCCACCATAGTAAGGAAACGACTATTGATGCTTCAGCTGAATTACAAAGCAATATTTTTATTTCATAAATGAACAAAACAGCATACCCATATAACGTAAGCGAGGTCTAGCTGCAACCTAAGTGTTATTTCAATTACGCTAAAACCAAGCTATTAAAACTTTCTCATTTTATGGGAGAAATACTAGACAACGGAACGCTGCTAGACAAACGATCTAGCTACTGTAAGTAATGAGTAGGAACAATACACATAATTTAACCTTCCTCGTGCGACTTCAGAAAGTTCATCTACATCGGGACGTTTGACATTATAGAAATCATAACACATGGCACATCGCGGATGTCTTCATCAGAAACGCACCTTGCCAGTAAAATCAGCGAAATAAGGAGTGAGAGCGACGATGATGCGTTTGACCTTTGAAGACAAAGACATCGTTTTACTTCAGAGCACTGAGCTATTGATAAAAAAAATTCTATTTCAAGGGTTAGGATGACTCGGGAGGATTAGCTAGAAGACAAAAGGACGGTGTCGTCTGCGACGCTTTCAGTGCAATAACATGCTGCTCTTGTTTTCCCCTCAAACCCACCTGTGTTTGTAGCTCATGTTTTACATTTCATTCACGAACACAGTCTAGGTTGCCTTAACATAAGGAAACTCACCCAAAACCCCGGAGGAGGTTTGCTGGGAACCAGCAGCTGGGTCTGTCTTTTCCCCCTCTCCTTGCGATCGGTGTCTGTGCCGTGCGCTCTCGGTGTCAGTGGAGCTGCTTGCGGCTGCAGCGGCGGCTGCTGCTGCCGCTCCCGTCTCGGGCATGCTGCTTCAGTGGGGAATGAGTGCGGATATTGTCGGGGAGATGGGACTGCAATATCGTGTGTCAGGGTAGCATGGATCGCGGCCGGCTGTACCGAATATGGGGTTAAATGGACGTGAGAAAGTGAAGGTTGTTGTGGTTCATCCTGTTTGCAGCGGGATACATGCAGATAGCGCTCCGGCGCGAGTCTTACTTTGGAGGAGGGACAAAGAGAAAAGGGGGAAGACAGTTTCACACACATAGGCTCACTCGCACACACGCTGGAAATTTTTATGTTTCTCCTCGCCTTCCAAGAGGAAATTTCACGCAGCAATGCCGTTTACAAGGGGGTCGAACTCTGCCAGCCGTCACAGATGATCTAATGCTTTCCATTAATAGAATACTGGACCCTGATGACAATGATCAACTGAGCAAACGCGTGTCCACTCGCAGAGGGCATGTACTGTTATCAGTTAAACATATGTAAATACACGTGTATGATTTCCAGTGCTTTAACGTTTCGGCCCACTTTATTTAGATATTCATATGAATACCTGTCTGCAATCCACGATCAGTTTGAACAATAACAGTCAACAGCACTATAGCTTGCGCACCCTCTAAATTTGTAGTGTCCTTTACATGACAGTCCAGACAGAGTACTTACTTTGTCAGTTTGTGAAAAAAATACTTCCAGTGAACCTGCTATTACACAGCAATTGCAGGCAGGGGCAACTTCTTTTTCAGCAGGGTTCCTTCCACAGGGCACCTCTTCAAAGATGAGAGGCTGACTAGCATAATGAAAGGAACACAGCCTGTCATGTGGGATTAAGTAGGTTATAATTTATTTATCAATGTAAAAATATCCTCTTAGTTTAATTTTTCATTGAGACTCCAGATGAGGTGAAGGTAATCTATTTTTCTGTTCTTCCTAAGGGAACATCAAAGATGACTATCTATTGCTTTTTGGTTAAAAAATGTATGCTACCATATATGCACATTTCAGATACTGTTGGTAATATGAGGTACAATATTGAGTAGCCTCTGTCCATTATAGAAAACAAAACTTGTGTACTTAGGGCCAAGAGTAATACATTATATAATTGCAAACTCATACAAACTATGAAGCTGGGTAATTATTCAGAAAGAATAATTACATTATACAGTAACAAAATGTTGCAGATTCAAAGGTTTGCGTTGTATGCAACAAATTGTAGAGTTCCTCACTCTCTCACTCACTGACAGAGTTGGCTCCCTCAAGGTGTAGTCAGTACTTTCATTTCACCACTAGAAGGCGAAAGTGCATAATGAAATAATTCACCTGAGTTCTCATTCACAGAACAGTGTCTGTTTAGCAAAGCGCCTTTACATGACCACCTTATAGGATGTCAATTCATTCGTTGTCACAAAAGAGCTTCTGGAGCTCCAAGATTTTAATCAGTGATGATGCCTCAGGCCCACTAAAGTGTGGAATTGAAGTGTCAGCTTTGGGATCACAAACCTATTCTTTACCACTAAAACACACTTCTGACCCTTGCCATGAAGAGCACTGCCTCACACTTAAGTATCATTAAGAATAAAGACCAGGTGATTATCACCACAATATGTGTACATATTTGCTGTTAAACTGTAACTGTAAATTCAAACTCAAATAATCTAATATTTATATTTTCAAATATAAACATACATAATAAGCATGTATCAAGTGCTATGGCTCTGAATTTCCGTATGGAAAAGTGCCAGGACTTAGATCAAGTATGTACTGCTGTATTATATCACTTCTTACACTCTCTCTGCTAACACTGCATGCAGCAGATGTATATTAGGTGTGGTCTTTGTGTTCAGTGTATGCTTGAACATGATTACCATGTAATATGTTCCAAAGAGGGAGAACATGTGCAATGTGCTGATGTCTCATTTAAGGTGGCTGCTTCATGTTGTGCACAATAAAGGTGTCAATAATTTAGCATGCAGATTACAGATTGTTCCCTCTGGGCTCTGCAACGAATTTGTGTCACTTCTTTTTCGCTCTCCTGGTCTCCATCTGTAGTAAACCCTCCCCCTCTGTCTTGTTCTGAGGCAGCCCAATGGCATGAATTCTGCTTACTCACCACCTCACTACTGACAGCTGAAAAGATCTGCAGTGTGGCACAACTGTGCATATAGTGCTGTAAATATGAACCACTGCCTCACCAATGCCCAGACTGGAGCTCAATGCCAATGGAAGTACGTAGGAGAGATAGAAATGGTCACCGCAGGCCACAATACCACAAGGCAGTGGATATGATGTTTTCTTTATTAGTGAGAATCCATTGTGCATCAACTGCATTTCTCCCCCTACTTGTTAACATCTGCAGATCTTATCATCTTTGTGATCTGTATTTTGAAATATAAAAAGATACCACTTTCAGCGGAACATGAAAGAGAATCAACTACAGAAAGTAGTTCAGACTTTTTGTCAAATTTTTGATTCACATTAGACTTGGTCTTAAAGTTAAAGAAGTAAAATTAATAGTTTATTTATCTGTTATACAAAACAAAATTAGGTAATGCTCAATATTGTATATGGTCTTATGTATGTAACCAAGGCACATATTTACTTTTGTATTTTGTGAGCCATGTGGACTGAAGGTAGTTTCTTCAAATCCATTTCCACATGTTACAGTCATAGTGCCACAAAACAAGTGCAAGAATGATATGTCTGCAACTCACTGATGGCTGCATTAAATTAGAAAAGGAAGAACTCATAAATCTAAAGCTCATTTCTGGCACTGTAGTTCATTAGTGATGCAACATCTCCACATCTCTCTTAGTCAGGTTTTTACCATGAACTCTTCAAGTGAGGTAATAGAAATGCATATGATGGAAGATTACCAAGCACTAGCACAGAATGAGCAATAACTAAATTAAGATCTTTCATATATCTGTTTCAATGTTAGACTGAGCACTGTATATTTTTAATGTGACTGAGCATTGCCTTTATTGATCAATATTCATTTTCTGTTTGCTACTCTGGCTTAATACATGCAGATATGTATAATGAACTATATTTTATATATGTAGCGCTCCCAACTCCCCTACCCATATCCTGCACTCCTCAATCACGCACCCCTCTGTAGGTCAACCCCAACTCATGGGCCTTTCAGTGACAAAATAATACAGCACAGCTGTCATCTTCTGATGACGCCTCTTTAGAGTGTACCTGGTTTCCTTCATTCAGCCTGGATTTATTCAGAAACATTGGGACTGAGACTGCACCATCTTTTCAGCACTTTACTATGAATTGAACAGCAATTCAGGAGTTGGATTATTCACATTGGCTTTAGGGTATCAAGATAATAATTAACTTGTTGCAGAAAACATAAATGATATAATAATTTGCTGTACTTGCATTGAGTAAATAATGACATGTTACATTTAATTTTGTGCTTTGTACTGTACTCCACTTGTAATACTGGCCCTGGAAAGTACATCTGCAAAAATAATAAAAATAAATCACTACTACTACTCCTAGTAATAGTAGTAGTAGCTCTACTACTACTACTACTACTACTACTAATAATAATAATAATAATAATAACAATAATAATAATAATAATAGTATAAAGCATGTATTTGTATCACAGCTCATCATAGCGTTTAACATATCATGACATTCAGTTTATAAAATGCGTATTTTTGTCGCTTAATGAGAAAACGTAAGTATTGAGTAATACTATCATCTTTCTTCTGAGACAAAGGGTTAGTGTTTGGCGACCCCAATTGCTCTGCGTTTGTGGGATTGGCCGTATTCATTGCTATACTCTCATGCTTTGCGTCTCGTTTGCTGACATCACATTCAAGCCGCCACCTTCAGAATTTACGAGGAGACACATGGTAAATAAATTATGTGGTTCACGTTAAAAACATTGACACGAGATTTTTTTCTGAGAGTTCTCACAGATAGTTTAAGAGCAACGAATAACGGTATTTTACGTTGCACTAATACTTGATGTCAGATCTACCACGTAGAACGTTTTAATAATATTTGTTTGTGTTACAATTTCACCCTGCTGAGTGGCAGATATCATCTGTACTAAATACGGTTTGTATTCTTTGCCCCACACCATACCTACATTTACCATGATTCTGTGTGAACATTTGATGTTATAAAACAACAGAAGTAAGTCTGAACTCACAAATGACTAATTATCCTAATTTGAAATTAGGATAATTAGGAAATTATTTCAACCCTCAATAGTCCACGCCGGTACAGACACATCGTAACGAAGAGCCGCAGGTCATTTATGACGGGCTGTTTTTCTGTGTGATTTAGTATCAGCATGGACACAATTCCATGGTGCACAAAAGGAGGGTCGTTTTTTGATTGACATAAAACCGGCAAGTCAAATCCACACAATCTTGATGACGCAAGAAAGAAAACATCTAGACCAATCAAAATAATCAAAACTGTCGGACCTACACCAATTATTTCCAAAGGTAGAAGAAAGGGGAGGAACGGTAGGTAGGCGGTTTAATAGGGGCATGTGCTGTGGGGTCTGAGAAGACAGTAGAAGTTGTCAAAGACAGATCCTTTCTCCTTCAAAATTACTCATTTTCTAATTATGCTTACTTTGTTCAAAGTGAAGCGCATTGCGTTGTCTACACAATAACATTTTTTTGTGAATTTGATTTTGCTCCCACAAATGTGTTGCAGGTTGCTGTAGCTAAGTAGCTAGCTACATAAAGTAATTGACAGAACTGAGCTGGATAATGTATAGTTTAGGAGGACAATTCTAAATAGTAGGTATTGAAAACACGTACTACACGAGTAATTTATATAGGAGTTTAGGCGTCGGTACATATGCGACATTTGCTATGAAACGACATGTTTACGTTCATGTCTGGTGCTCTCCGGAGAATGCTCATTATACCAGGATTAAGGTTTGTAAGGCTTTATTTTTTGCCATATCACGGTCAAAAATTGGGCTCGCGTGGGCATTTTTTGCTAGTTGTGTTTCATTTTAATCATTTAATGTACATTTCATGGTCAGTTATTCATGGTGAAGATGGGACAAGAAGAAACGCTTTTCTGTTGGCGTATATTGTGTACTTTATCGTCTATCAAGTATTGTCAAAACAAAATATTGTTGATGTTTATACAAACGTGAGATGATTTCCAAAAATAAGCAAGGTATACAAGTCTAATCACACATTATCCATGTGTTGCGCAGAGTGAATCCAGTAAAGAAATGGTTCAGCAATAACCTCTGTGATTCGGACACCATCTTCGCACTGTCCTCCGGGCATGGCAGATGCGGAGTGGCTGTGTTGCGTGTCAGCGGCCCCGCCTCTGCTCTTGCTCTCAGCAGCCTGGCTGGCCTGACGCATAGCCGTGCTGTCCCCCGTACTGCTCTCCTTCGGAACATCACTGACCCTCGTTCTCAGGAGCTGCTCGACAGGGGACTGGTTCTTTGGTTCCCAGGTTTGAATGCAACTGAAATTGTAAAATCATTCCGTCAGTCAGACTCTCTGTCACTCACTGTTTTTCTTTATTTGGTCTGACAGTGAATGACCTTGTTAATAAAGGGTAGGGATATTTGCTGAGGCAATTGGAGTTAAGCACTTGCACATGATTGTCTGTAGGTAGCTAGGTGGCTAGATAGTATATATGTGTATTTTTGATGATGGTACCAGAGATTCTTCTTCTTTTAAGGTCCTCATAGCTTCACTGGGGAAGACAGTGTGGAATTTCACATACATGGTGGTTCTGCTGTCATCAGAGGGGTCTTACAAGCCTTAGGTGAGTGAAGGAGGGGGAAGCTGAGATGCCTCAGAGGGACTTCATGCCTCAGAGAACTGTTTTCCAAACCACTCCCTCACCCCATCCCCCAGGCATGACCCAAGAGAATATTGTTTTTGACCATTGGAAGGTATTTTAAACTACTAGTTCATCATTTTATACCACCTTTTGTCAGTGGTCCTGATATGCTAATCTTTCACTAGAGGGCAGTAGTGTATCATTTAGTGTCAGAATGAGCTGCATTCAAAGCTGAGTTACTGTCATGGGATTGCTCAGTGACTACATCTCTCAACGCCAGCAAGTCATTTTGCATGTCTGCTGCAGACCTCACATCTATGTCTGTGTGAGAGACTTCATTAAGTCGGTCACCCTTTCAGTTTGGGCTAATGTAACATTTCTAGCCTTCCAGTGGGCTATCGCTGAGCTGCATATGTCCTTGCAAGATTAAAAAAGGAATTAGGTCTCAGATTACTCAGCTCCTGTCTCCTCACCAGGGTAAATCAGGTCTTGATGTCAGTGGCATTCATAACGACAGGGTAACTGGATCTGTTATTGGTTGTAAAGCGTCACGCATTATAACAGCGATGTCTGCTAGACTTTGTTTTAAGCTGTCTGCTCTCTGTTTGCGCAGTCCATTTCTGAAATGAAGTGTTTCTTGATTCTGATGGAACTCGTTGTGCATTCTGTGTTCCTCAGGAACCCTCCCAGGTGTTCGGCCTGCAGAGGCCGGAGAGTTCACACGCCGGGCCTTCTATGCAGGAAAGCTGGGCCTTACAGAGGTGGAGGGGCTGGGAGACCTGATACACGCAGAGACCGAGGCACAGAGGAGACAGGCTCTCCGACAAATGGCAGGTGACTTGGGTCAGCTCTACAGCAACTGGAGCCAGCGGCTGACCAGGGTACAGTAGTCATGCTGTGACAAAAGCATGTGTATCTACCTTCCCTTTAAGTACAGCTTTATGTAGGTGTTTAAAGTACATTTAGGTTAAACCAAAACAAATCTAATCATCTCATACAGTTTTCTGTAACGTACAATCGGTCTTTCATCCTCTGTTCTACATATATTTTACTATAAAGCAGCTTGTTGGTTAATGAATACATCGTTATTGCATTTTGATGACAGATCGCAGCTCTGCCCACAATTATAGTGTAGTTGTTTGAATGGCCATTGTTGCTGTCACTGTTTTCTTGGTGGTTTTTGAGAGTGGGGTGTGCAGAGCTGGGGGCCCTGAGCTGGCCAGAGACAGGGCAGGAGACAGGATATCCTGGCCTGGGTGCAAGCCAGACTGTCTTGGTCATGCTGAACCCCCTTGTGAGACGTGGGGTGCGGAGTGGTCCCGCCCAGAGTACTGGCCTGGCGTCTCATCCGTGTAAATAGTCCTTAAACACGGTCTCAGAAATGCTAATTTGAGCCTTCCTGAGGAAACCTGTCTTTCAAAATGCTGTCTATTAGTCAGATTTCTATGAAAGTCACTATTCAAACTGTCTGGAAGTAGCCATTTGTGTGCTGGGTAAAAAGTGTCCTTATTGCAACTCTGTTTGGCATACAAAGACAGATTGCTATAATGACCCCAACAGACGGATGGCCCAGTTGGCGGACATTTCCTATACATTTTTTCAATTAAAGGAAAGTTATTCTTGTCAAGTACACACTAAGGTTATTGACACAGACTTGTTACAAAGCATGGAAAAGATCATTTGATGGAAGGGTAAATCTTACACCTCTTGTTCATCTTCTGCTGAATTCCATTCTTTCTTTTCTCTAGCTCCACAGTGACTGACAACTTAACGATAGCACAGCCTCTCATTACCATTTTTCATCTCTGAAAGACACACCTCCTCAAACATTACCTCCAAATTTTCTATTACTCTTTAATTTCTTTAATGCATTCATTAAATGCCACAAACCTGGAGCATGTATTAGTAAAATTAGCTATGATTACTGACCCTTGCTGATATTGTGCATTGGCTTGTGTTTCATCTAACTGGTGTTTAATTACCTGCATATTAATGGCCTTTTTAATCTTAACGGCCCAGTTGTTCAAAAAGTTTAATCTGGATCAGAATGATCCGGATTTGGAAATCCCATGTTTTGCTATCCAGGATCAGGTAATCCATCTTACTTTTGTGCCGGTTTTTCAAAGCAACATTGGACTGTGTAATCCTGATTTTTTGGATCAAAGGTATCCCAATCCTACTAAAAACTTTTGAGCAACTCATACTGAAGGTTTGATCCAGACCAAAACCAAGACTGAATTACGTGATCTAATCCGATTTCAGAATCCTTTTTTTCTTTTGAACAACCCATTTTCAAGATTTGATCCAGTCCAATAGCCGAAATCCGATCAGATTACTTCTGAACAACTGGGCCAACGTGCAATATGTTCATGATACTGTATGTTGAAATACATTTTAGCCTGGATTTTAATCACAGTAGTTTTCTTATTTCCACATAGTCCATGTAGTCATTGTTAAAGGCTACTTATGATAAACAAAACCAACACCATGTTCACACTTCATATGGTGTTGATCTCACTCAGTAGTGTTAATGTTCTTGCTTGCTGTTCCAGTGTTTGGCGCATGTTGAAGCCTTCATTGACTTCAGTGAGGACGAACTCATAGAGGACGGGGTCCTAAACCAAGGTATGTTTCCATCAGCGGAAAAAAACAACATCTCTGGGAGCAATTCTCAAGGGTTTAGTGTTGTTTTCCTGTTTGCATTTACGGTGAATGAGTGACTGCGACTGTGAGGAGAAAAGATAGAGATCAAACTGTTGAAAGGACAGTTTCCTTTGAGGATGTGGGGAGAAAGGGCTGTGGGGACCCAACGGGGGCATGAGTGTTGTCTTCAAAGCATGCCATAGGATCTGTACACAGGATTTTGCTGTCAGCAGCAGCACCTTAAAGTTTGACTAGTTCACTGCATTTCCCATTTGTCATCAATTTGCAGACATTCCTTGGTGTTTGTCACCATTCTTTGGGTCTGACAGTAGCCCAGAAACTCTTTGTCATTTGATTTGTCATACAGAATAACAGAGCTGCTTCTATATGGACACACAATTTACAGCATATATCATAGCATGGAAGAAAGTTCAAGAACACCAGAGGCTGTGTGGTTATACAATTACCTACTATGTAATTTAGAAGGTGCATTTTCAGAGGCTAAAACAAATGATACATGGAGCTTTCAACATAGGGTTTGAAGTCAGGTTTATGTGCTAAAGTAAGGAAAGCTTAACTTCTCATGGGTTTATAACTGGGCTTGTTATAGTGTCCCACAGATTTTCCTCAACTGCTATATAGTGCCATCACATAGATAATTATAATGTAAGAACAAAGTGCACCATTTCATTCCTGGAAAGATTTTTAATATTTACCAAAAGATACTGGTAATCAATATGTAGGTGTTGCTGGCTAAATGATACTAGGGACTCAATTTCATCTTATGTATTTTTAGATTAGTTTGAAAGTGTGCAGCACACAAGACTGTGAAATGAATGTGTCAGATGGAAGGCCCACGGAGGTTAAACACACACTGATAAACAGTCTCTGATCATCATTGTGAGAGCTGGTCAGAGAGGAGACCCTGGGGTCACACAGTATAGTGGAGGCGGCAGAGATGGTGACCTCCTCACCTCTCTGTCACCCCCAGTGGACAGCTCTGTGTCTCAGCTTCAGGAGGAGTTAGAGAGGCATCTGCGGGACGGACGACGAGGGGAGCGGCTCCGCGGGGGCGTCCAGGTTGTCATCGCTGGTGCGACAAATGCAGGAAAGAGCAGTCTCCTGAACATGTTGTGTAAGTGTCAATCACTGGGCAGAGAACAAGAGCCTGTCAACCGTTGACACAATGGGGTTTCCATGTTTAGTGTCTTGACAATCAAGTGGCATTGCGTAACAGTTTTCAGCATTCCGCAGTAACAGTGTAATGATTTCATGTCTGAAAAAGTACAACAGGAAAAGCAATGGGAACAAATCAAGACTAGAAGCTCTTGAGAATGGTTCCCTGGTTCAAGTTCAATAGCTGTTCCTTTCAGAATAACACCTTTTTATATCAGTCGTTTAGATTATGTATTTCATTGTTTCCTGTACAGGTACATGAGCTTCCAGATGGGATTTCTTGTTATTTTTCACATGTCAAAAGTTGTTTAGCTGTGAACACTACTTGGTTCCTGAATATTGTGAAGCACTGGGATCAGTAAATGAATCATACACTGTGTCACTGAGCACCTACTGTAATGTTTTTTAGCACCTGCAAATGACAACTGTCATCTAGGTGAAGGTGTATCGTTTATTTATCTGGTTTGACGCAGACCAGCAATGTTGGATATGTAGCTTGTGTCTGCTAGCAATGCAAATGACTCTACTTGTATAAAATCTTTTTGTAGCACATCCCCCTGCTGTTAAATTTCACAGTTTGCTCATATAGGTTTTCATTGTTCTGGTACAGAGCAGTGTTTTTTAGGAAATGGAGAATTAGGTTCAGGTGCTGAATGGCGTTCTCAATGTGTTCCCCTCTCAGGCCAGCGTCCTGTGGCCATTGTGTCACCGGTTGCAGGGACCACCAGGGATGTGGTGGAGACAGCCCTGGACATAGGGGGATTTCCTGTTCTGCTGAGTGACACAGCCGGACTGAGAGACACCCCGGATATTGTGGAGAGAGAGGGAGTCCGCAGAGCCAGGGAGAGGTAGGGAACTTGGGGCAGGGGAGAACAAAGGACAAAGTGAATCAATTGCATGTCAAGTGGATCAGACTACTGCTTAAATATTCAGGGGACAGTGGATAGTCTGCAGAACACATTGTTAAAAATAGCTACCCCTAAATGTTCTGGTGAAATGTGTCTGTGATATATGGGCAAAGACAATGAAAAAAACATTCTTTTTAATTGAATGGTAGAACTATGAACATCCCAAATAAACAAATTCAAGAGGATGTGTATTTTTATCACCACTATTGAGTTACATAATATTTCCTCTAATAGGACAAAGTGGACTCAGACACTCTGTGATGAACAAACCTGTTGATTTAGGCCAGCTGCTTCCACTGTTTACCTCAGTGTGAGCATCAACAGGAGAGCTCTTTTCCCATGTCTCTGCTAAGCTGACGACAGCGGGGCAGAAAGGAGTCAGGCATGTAGAATGTGCACAATGTACTCATGCACTGAGGTGGGAGTGTTAGTACTGCGATCCAAACAGGCGTCTGAGGCTGTGTGACCTGTGGCAGGAAGGAGGTAGTAAGAATCCGTTCCTCTCCCACAGGGTGGAGCAGGCAGACTTGACACTGGTTGTTGTGGACTCCACGCACCTTCCCAGAGATCTCCAGGGAGTACCCAGCTTCCTCATGGGCCAGCTTAGGACTGTACTGCATAGTGCAGAAGCCCAGGAGGCAGCCTTGCAAAGATGCCTGCTGGTCCTCAACAAAAGTGACCTGCTTGCTGGACAGCTGGTGGAGAGAATACAGAAAGTACTCAGCCAAACAGAAGGTCTGCCTGCTGCCTGTCTGCTGTCCTGCCAAACGGGTGATGGACTGGACAACTTTCTTGTGGTCTTTCAGAAACAAGTAAAAACTTTGTAAGTATTTGTTAGGAGCTTATAGGCTGAAAACTGGCATTTTTTGCATGAACATTGGAGGTGTACACATTTAATTATACACATCTGTGTGAGAAGAAAGGAGGTTTGCTGTATTTGACCACAGTGTTTCTGCTCCAGGTGTGGAGACCCCCTGAGTGGTGATCCCAGCCTGACCCAGGCAAGGCACCGTGCTCATCTGCAGAACTGTGTCCAGGCCCTGGCACAGTACCACCACTATCGAGACTTGGACCTGGCACTGGCTGCAGAAGGGCTGAGGCTAGCCCTCACCAATCTGGGCAGGATAACAGGCAAGGTGGGAGCTGAGGAAATCCTGGATATCATCTTCAGGGACTTCTGCATAGGAAAATAGTGTTGCTTGCCAAGGCGTGAACTTGAAATACCTCAAAAGCGGCGATGGTCGTTGGACACAGTTGACACAGATGGCTTCTGTTTTACCCATTAGACCTAGTAAAGATTCTGTAATGGCAAATTGCTTCCTTATAAGCACTTTCAGTGGAAATGCAGTGAGGGGTGAATGTAACTGTTTAAGACTTAAGTGTAGAACAGTCTCTGTCAACACACAATGAAAGACCTTGCACAGTCCTTTCAGTTGTGCAGGAAAGGGACTTTTCTGAAGCAGCCCACCATGTCCTTTGTTCCCCTGTCAATCTGGCCTTGATTAAATATTTATGCTTCCTCGCTGACCCTCTCACCCCTCTTCCCAAGTTTATTCCTCACTGCTGCCTCTGACGGCATCTCTCCCTCTATAGAACAGAGTGCAGCCCAGCTCAGCATGCTGTACCCTCAAACCTTCCTCCAATTCAGCCTGCTGACGTTTTGACGTTCCTCTTTCATCTCTTACTTGATTAATTGAGGGGCTTAGGATGAGGCAACTGGGCAAATAGGCATCCCTGTTTGCATAATTCTGTGTGTCGAAGCTGGAGTTGTGAAATGCCAAAAAAAAGTTTGGAATCTCCTCAAAATACATTGTATTTACTATGTATACAACCCAGCAAATCCCCCCCCCCCCCCCCCCAAAAAAAAAAAAAAAAAGAATAAGTAATAAAAAGTAACAGTTTAATAATAGTACATCTATTTGGGTCGCTTTGTTTTGAAGTGATGTTTGAAATGAGAGACACAGTATGTCATCAAAGTGAAAATATCATCTCTATCAACTCATGTCTGGAAATTTCTCTATTTTCCATTTCTGTTGAAGAAATAGTTAGGTGACACTTTGGCCCATGACCCACTTTATAGAAAAACTGATTCTGAAGTGAACAATTTGTATAGTCTCTTTGTTTTATTAGCAGGTGCCTTTACCAAAGGAGTACAGGTCACATGTTGTATGTCATGTGTTTGTATGTACAACATCTATGTATGTATGTACATTTTGCATAATATACACGATGTTCATATGTACATATTGTATAATTCAACAATGTATAAATAAAATGTACATATGTAGACCTTTTGTATATCATCTATTAATATAATGTGATAATAGCATGCATATTAGTGCCCACCTGGGATTTAAAACTGGAAATTATATGTTACAGAGCCTTTTCCATGCCCATTTCACCATTGATTTGCCAGCTTCTAAATCAGTGCAATTGTGATTTTGATCAGTGCAATCATAACTTAGAAGGTGGCAGGATTAATTTAAAACACTGGTGAAAACATAGCCTAATTAATCGGTGAAAACAAGGATATATATATATATATATATATATATATATATATGTACATTTTTTATATAGCTATGTGTTAAGTGAACATTTGTGTGATATAATGTTCACTTAACACGTAGCTAGCTGGGTGCATGTGGTGGACTGAAAATAGCCGGTAACCAAGATGTATCAATTTCCATATCATAAATTATTCCCATATTTTAATTTTCAGACTATAAATATTCATTGTTTGTGCAATAAGATGTAAGGGAAAATATATGTATATAGGAAAAAATATATAAATATGTTGTGTTTCTATATTCATTCCTTTCCTTCCTTACTGGATTTTTTACTCTATACTGGGATTTTTTTGTATATTGTAGCTGCATATCAGGGACTTTCTAACTTGCTACTGCTTGAATGTGGAATGGTCTGTTATATTAGGAAGCTTCGAAAACATTGTGTGAAAGAAATTCAGGATTCCACTCCCTCTTGTAAAAAAACTTTGGCCCAAACAGCCTGCAAGTGGTAGTATGATCTGTGCTTCAGGTAAAAGAATGCTTGAAATATGTGCTTTGTAGAGTTGTAAGATACAAACAACTAGTTTGCTACATAGTATTGCATTTGTCATGTGATTGCATTTTTATTGAAAAATGCTTCAAAACTCCCCTTAGAACACACACAAAATTGGCCCTACTGATCCACTGAGCTGCTGTTGGCCACTGCTTGGCCACCAACAAAATACCACTGGAAAAGAGTGATTCTTTTCACACTCTATAAAAGTAAGAACTTACAGTATGTACTGCATGCCTTTCAAGTCATACATTGTCTTTAAGGAAAAAGTAGGAAATACTCATTGTTATGAGGCTTTCAGCAACTTCTTTATCAAATTAGTAGTGGGAGTGTTATGGGCGGAGTGTGGGCTGTGTCTTGGTAGGTCTGGTCCAGAGTGTGATTTATTTGGCAGGTGTAGCGCAAAGGAACAGTGTGTGGTCGGAGAGAGGGGTTCAGGGAGCGAGCATTGACCCTTCTTTGCCAATGCCCTCGGTTTACTCCGGGTAAGCCAGAGGTCTGACTGCACAGGGTGGAAAAACACTTGATGTTAAACAAAGGATATCCTGGAGAGGACGCTCCCTCACCTGACTCTCCCATTCATCAACAGGCGCCCAGGTTCTCCGCTCAAAACCTTTTTTTTAATCTTCCCACATTATCCCCGTGTGCGTACCTCCTGACAGGAAAACGATGTACAGAAATACGTCAGATTGTTTATTGGGGTTATTTGTAGAGACCACTCCTGTTGTGGTGCCGTCAGCAGAACCCCTTACCAAGGGCACCAGTCATGTTGCTGTAGAGCAGGGTGATCAGGGTGAGACCAGTCCCACCGTGGTACAAGTAGCTGAACTGTA